>NC_136073.1:649802763-651002763 GCF_964261635.1 Lissotriton helveticus | reverse complement strand
ACCATCTTTGACCCTGCCTGGTGGTGCCCTGGCTGTAGCTTTCACTTTGACATTAACCAGGCCAGGGTGTGCACTACAGTTGAGAAGGAGTCTGCCGTGCTGGCACTCCTTATTAATGTACGGTCGATGGTCAAACGCGCTGCAAATATTTTTGAGTTAATAGTGGACAACAATCTTGCTGTTCTGTTCATTACGGAAACTTGGCTCAGGGAGTCATGTGAGCCGGTTGTCGAGCTCGCTGTCCCACGAGGGTACCGCTTAGCACGGGCAAATCGCAAGACTGGGAGATGGGGTGGCACTGCTGTAGTGTTCAGGGAATCCTGGGCCTTTGCATGTGAAACCTCTGCTGATTTGCTAGAGGGCTAGGCTCTTGATTTTTCCTTCACCTTATCACCTCATTTTACGCTAGGGGGCCCACTGATTTTTCGCCCCCCCCTGGTCAGCTTGGGGCCTTCTTAAAGTCCCTGGGCGAGTCCATGGCAGTGCGGGTTTTGCGCTTTTCCAAATTCCTCCTTGTAGGTGACTTTAATATTCATTTAGATACCCTGAAGGCCCCCGACTCAACGGCTCTACTGGATCTTCTGGGCCTTACTCAGTTGACTCAGTGGGTCTCTAAGCCCACTCATCTAAGGGGCCACCTGATTGATTTGGTGTGTTCTAATTTTGAATTACATATCAAAGAACATCTGCCGGTGACTTGGTCTGATCATGCTTTGATCATTTTTTCTTGGGACTTAGTAAACTCTTCCCTGCGGCCACCTTTGTCATCGGGTCCTGCAGCACGCAAGATTAATATCCCTGGTTAATAGAGGCCCTTTATCACACACAGGTAGCTCCTGCTGTTGATCTGGAGGGCGCGGTTGACCAGTTTAACACCTGGGTTAGCCGGGGAGTTGAATCCACATGCAAACCTCTGCCTAGCACGGTCCATAGATCGTTGCCCTCTCAGTCCTGGTATTCCCTTGCGTTAAAGGAATTGAAACTGGGCTGTAAGAAGTTGGAACGCCAATGGAGGGTTGCTTACTGCCCACTGGCTAAATCCGAATTGCGCTCGACACAGAGAATTTATTATACAGCTGTCAGAAAAGCCAAAAGTGAGTACTATGCGGCTAGAATAATGAAAGCTAATAACAACAGTAAAGAGATTTTTACTATTGTCCAAAGCTTTATGTCGCCCCGAGCGGAGCATAAGTCCATCCCTGCTTCCTTGGGGTGGTGCGAGGAGCTGTCATCATTCTTCATTAATAAAATACAAATAATCCAAGAAAACTTGGCCTTGTAAGTGACTCCTCAAAAGCCTCTCCTAGCACCCACTATCTGTACTCCACCCAACCTGCTATTCTCTCAGTTTGACTTGGTGGAGAAGTCAGACATTCTCGCTATTCTCAAATCGCCTAAATCGAGCTCTCCGTCGGATCCATGCCACCCCGGCCAGAGTTCTGGCCGAGGTGGCCGGTGCTGTATGTACAGAAGTTATGTCCATTGTTAACTGGTCACTTCAGTCGGCGAGGGTGCCCATACAATGGAAACAAGCTAAGCTTCTTCCGCTTCTAAAAAGAACAACAGCGGATCCTTTGACACCTGCCAATTACCGCCCTATTTCCCTACTTCCAGCATTGGCCAAAGTCTGTGAGAAGGTGGCTTTTCGCCAACTGGATGCCTTTGTGGAAACCTACGGGGCTCTACATCCGGCACAGTCAGGCTTTAGATCATTTTACAGCACTGAGACTGCACTAGTGGAGATGATGGAGGCAATTAGGGAATGCCTGGATGGGGGAGGCAGAGCGGCTCTGATTCTATTGGACCTCTCTGCCGCCTTCGACACGGTACCTCACCAGCTCTTTCTCTCCCGCCTTTCTGCCATCGGCCTTTCTGGTGCAGTGTGGACCTGGCTGGAATCTTTTCTGAACACCCGCTCCCAGCAGGTCTGGATGCCTCCCTTCTCCTCCTCGGCCAGGGAGGTCTTGACTGGAGTCCCTCAGGGCTCGACCCTGAGCCCGCTGCTTTTTAACATCTATTTGACTCCACTGACCTCCCTGGCCGAAGAGCTGGGCGCCAAAATTATGGCCTACGCTGACGACACCCAGCTTCTGTTTACCTGGAATGGCCCTGTTCTATGTACGGAGATAGCTCAAAGATGCCTAGCTGCCGTATTTACATGGCTTGCACAGGCAAAACTCAAATGTAATGAGGGGAAATCAGAAATCTTACTATATGGCCAATTTCCCCCTTTTTTCACAGAACCCTTGTGGCCCTCTGGTTTCCCCCGTCTACTCTCCGAGGGTGGCCCGGCTAAGAACCTGGGAATCTGGTTTGGGGAGGATCTCAGGTTCTCGGAACACATTAAGAGACTAACGGGTGTCTGCTTTGGAACTCTTAAATCCTTAAGCAGATTTTTCCCTCTACTCCCTCAGACGGCCAAGGAAATGGTGGCTCGGGCGCTTATCATATCCTGCCTGGATTATGCCAATGCGCTCTTTCTTGGCATCCCTGGATTTCTGTTCAATAAATTGCAATTATTCCAGAACGCGGCGGCCAGACTCTTATTTAACATCTCTAAGAGATCAAGTATTAGATCACACTTGTGTGACCTCCACTGGCTGCCCGTGGTCCAGCGGGTGTAGTTCAAGGCTCTCATTCTAGCTCATAGAACTTTGCACGATTCAGGTCTTTCCTACATCAGGAAAAGGGTGGCCTTCTACACCCCTAGGAGATCTTTACGATCTGCTTCCCATCGGCTGATGACCACCCCCCACTTCCGTCGCTCTAGGATGGGCGGCCAGTCACTTTCAGTCAAAGTAGCCACTCTATGGAATGCCCTCCCTGTAGTGCTGCATCACACCCAGGATTTCTGGTGTTTCAAGAAGCTTCTCAAAACTCATCTTTTTAAACAGGCTTATTAATTCTCCTTCACGCCACATGTTTGCGACCACATTGCGCCAGGATACTCAAGAGTAATTGTGCGCGTTACAAATCCCATATAACATAACATATAACATAACATAACATTTCAAGTCAACCCAGGAATATACAGAATCTAACAACATCAGCAATTGTGTCCAATTTACCCATACCGACAGGAGTATCTTTTTTAGAGGTAGGCCCCGCCGATCAGGACGACCCAGACAGATCAAAAGAAAAGAGCAAAGAAAAAGAGAAAGAACAGCCTCAAACATGCACTATTACAGCAAAGAAAGACAAGGGAAAGAAAGGAGGGCACTAGACAATTTAGTCATTAACATCTCAGATTACCATTTTTCTGAACTAGAATTGAAAACATTACAAAAGGGAACGTCATTCGTACCCACTACCCACACCAACGGTTATGAATTTGACATTAGCTTTTTTAAGCTAATGAGAAAGTTGAGACTGCAACACTTGAAAATGTTGTTACCGACTATTTGGTTACTGAAGAAGACCCATTAAAGGGGTTGAAATTGAAAAGCACCTTCACAGCTCCCCCAGGCCATAAAAGTTTGCATATGTTTGAATCACTCGTGAAACAAGACATTTTTAAATTAAACTTTCAGAGAAAACCTAAACATAACAATCTCACTGAAAAGGAATTCGGGATCTTAAAGTCCATAGTAAAGATATCGACCATCCTTTGTCAAAAAGCTGAGAAAGGGGGAGTGTTAGTGGTTTTAAACACGAGTCACTACAACACAGAGGTGGAAACTCATTTATTGGATCAAGATACATACATGAAATTGGATATGAACCCTACATAACAGTATCTGGAGGTGCTAAAATCAATCGTTTAGAACGCTTTCGATCAAGGAATAATAAATGAGAAAGTAAAAAGATTCTTGATACAAACAAATCCTAAAAGCCAGACCATATATATGGTACCTAAAATACACAAAGATCCATTAAAACCACCATTACGCCCAATAGTGTCCACAAGAGGAAGCCTACATGAACCAGTAGGCAAGTTTCTAGATTGCTATTTGCAACCAAGCATTGTAAAAATGAGCACATTCATAAAAGACACAACGGATTTTTGAATAAAATCAATCAAATTACCATCACGGATGATAAAACAGTTTTGTTATGTAACCATAGACGTCAAATCATTGTACACTTCAATTTCACATCAACAGGAAACAGACGCTGTGGAACATACACTGTTACAAACTGACTATGAGGAAGGATTAAAGGTATTCCTGATGGAGCTGTTACATTTCACCCTATTTCAAATGGAAAGATGATTGGTTTATGATTGGTTGATAGGCTTTATTTCGATATGAAATTATCATAAAAGCTGGTACAACAAGTATAAAACACAACATTTTTAACAATCCTTTCCTGATTACACAAAAAGGGAAAGAGGGAAGAGAGTGTTAAGAACAATTAAAACAAGAATTAAATTGATAAGGAAAACCTTCTTACACGAATCAACCATGCCCACTTTAAAAATTTTGACACAGCACAAACAATCAAAGTGGATGTGTCGGACATTAAAATACGTAACGCCTCTTTGTGCTGGCGGGTACCTTAAAGTCTGCATAAAGGTTTAAGCCAGCGCCTCCTGGGTGCACAGTAATCTGGACATTCAAAAAGAATGCGGGCTACCGACTCTACACGAGTGGGACAACGCACACAAAAAGGGGAAAACTGATAAGAGGATTTCCATCGGGCAACTAATTCACCTAGTGGTAGGGTCCCCACTCTAAACTTAAAATATAAAGTACGGTCGAAAGGGATTGAAATCATATCTAAGTAAGGTTCATAAGCCACCACATCTTTAATCCTTACAAAGGCTACGGTGGAATTACAATGACATGGGTCTGAAAGTAGTTTAGAGGAGACCCAGTTCCAATACAATTTCTTAATCATGGCTTTAGGTGGGGCAGTTCTCAATACCCACGCATCACCTAGTCCTAATTCCACTAGTAGCCATTTTACATCCCTCAACCATTTAATCCTGGACCAACCTTCCATAGCCATAACCTCCGATAGCGCTTCTGCATAGGAGGCTAATTCGGGCGTCTGCCACAACCGAGCCCAAAGAAGCAAGGGGCGTAGTTGCGCTTGGTCCTTGATCGATCTGCAACCTAGATCTAATAACACGGGTACTGTAGGAGTGCTCATCGGGAGAGCCATCAGATCTTTCAAAAATTTGCTCTCCGATTTTGCTAGTACGTCCAGGTTGCAAGTACCCCACAACTCCGCCCCATAGAGGGCAGCACTAACCCCTCTAGCTTTATATATCTCCATAACCGGGGCTATAGGTTTGCTTGTGGAGGAGCGTTGTTCCTTAAGTAATACTCCACCCACTCTTTTATGACTGAGGAGCATTTTTTGGATATGGGAGTTCCAGCTAAATGAGCACATCTACCTTGTTTAGTGCTGAGGCTTCCCCCGTCCGCCACGGCTTTGCCGATTGTTGCGGAGGGAAGACCTCATTCAACTTCACTTCCGGGCGCCTTCTTCCACCCAGGTCAGCGTTCTAGTGGCCAGGCGTGCCTATTTAGAGGCGTGCTGGTCGGGGCACGTGGCGGTCTCTTACTGCTGGCTAGACTACCGAATCATGCCTACAGCGGTTTTATAATCTTCTGATCAAATTGTGCACTTGAAACTGTCACTGAATGTATTTGCTGCTTTGATGCTCTTTTAAAAACGATGTTGGGTTTTTAAAACAATATTTTACTATCATTTCCTATTTGCTGCTAACTTTTGCCATTTTGCACATCTACCTTGTTTAGTGCTGAGGCTTCCCTGGTCCGCCACGGCTTTGCCGATTGTTGCGGAGGGAAGACCTCATTCAACTTCACTTCCGGGCGCCTTCTTCCGCCCAGGTCAGCGTTCTAGTGGCCAGGCGTGCCTATGTATAGGCGTGCTGGTGGAGGCGCGTGGCGGTCTCTTACTGCTGGCTAGCCTACCGAATCATGCCTACAGCGGTTTTATAATCTTCTGATCAAATTGTGCACATGAAACTGTCACTGAATGTATTTGCTGCTTTGACGCTCTTTTAAAAACGATGTTGGGTTTTTAAAACAATATTTTACTATCATTTCCTATTTGCTGCTAACTTTTGCCATTTTGCACATCTACCTTGTTTAGTGCTGAGGCTTCCCCCATCCGCCACGGCTTTGCCGATTGTTGCGGAGGGAAGACCTCATTCAACTTCACTTCCCGGCGCCTTCTTCCCCCCAGGTCAGCGTTCTAGTGGCCAGGCGTGCCTAAGTATAGGCGTGCTGGTGGAGGCGCGTGGCGGTCTCTTACTGCTGGCTAGCCTACCGAATCATGCCTACAGCGGGTTTATAATCTTCTGATCAAATTGTGCACATGAAACTGTCACTGAATGTATTTGCTGCTTTGACGCTCTTTTAAAAACGATGTTGGGTTTTTAAAACAATATTTTACTATCATTTCCTATTTGCTGCTAACTTTTGCCATTTTGCACATCTACCTTGTTTAGTGCTGAGGCTTTCCCCATCCGCCACGGCTTTGCCGATTGTTGCGGAGGGAAGACCTCATTCAACTTCACTTCCCGGCGCCTTCTTACCCCCAGGTCAGTGTTCTAGTGGCCAGGCGTGCCTATTTAGAGCCATGCTGGACCGGACGCGCAGCGGACGCGCGCAGCAGGCGCGCCGAAGGCAAGCCCGTCTGCACCCTGTCCGCGCCTGGACCGTGTCCAGGGCCGGTCATGCTGCGTGTTCCAATCTGTATGTTGAGGGACGACGCACTTACAATCGTGCAGTAATACTATCTTTGGATACGGGCACCCATGCAGGGCAGAAACGCTGTGATACCATCTTTGACCCTGCCTGGTGGTGCCCTGGCTGTAGCTTTCACTTTGACATTAACCAGGCCAGGGTGTGCACTACAGTTGAGAAGGAGTCTGCCGTGCTGGCAGCCCTTATTAATGCACGGTCTATGGTCAAACGCGCTGCAAATACTTTTGAGTTAATTGTGGACAACAATCTTGCTGTTCTGTTCATTACGGAAACTTGGCTCAGGGAGTCATGTGAGCCGGTTGTCGAGCTCGCTGTCCCACGAGGGTACCGCTTAGCACGGGCAGATCGCAAGACTGGGAGATGGGGTGGCACTGCTGTAGTGTTCAGGGAATCCTGGGCCTTTGCATGTGAAACCTCTGCTGATTTGCTAGAGGGCTAGGCTCTTGATTTTTCCTTCACCTTATCGCCTCATTTTACGCTAGGGGGCACACTGATTTTTCGCCCCCCCCTGGTCAGCTTGGGGCCTTCTTAAAGTCCCTGGGCGAGTCCATGGCAGTGCGGGTTTTGCGCTTTTCCAAATTCCTCCTTGTAGGTGACTTTAATATTCATTTAGATACCCTGAAGGCCCCCGACTCAACGGCTCTACTGGATCTTCTGGGCCTTACTCAGTTGACTCAGTGGGTCTCTAAGCCCACTCATCTAAGGGGCCACCTGATTGATTTGGTGTGTTCTAATTTTGAATTACATATCAAAGAACATCTGCCGGTGACTTGGTCTGATCATGCTTTGATAATTTTTTTGGGGACTTAGTAAACTCTTCCCTGCGGCCACCTTTGTCATCGGGTCCTGCAGCACGCAAGATTAATATCCCTGGTTAATAGAGGCCCTTTATCACACGCAGGTAGCTCCTGCTGTTGATCTGGAGGGCGCGGTTGACCAGTTTAACACCTGGGTTAGCCGGGGAGTTGAATCCACATGCAAACCTCTGCCTAGCACGGTCCATAGATCGTTGCCCTCTCAGTCCTGGTATTCCCTTGCGTTAAAGGAATTGAAACTGGGCTGTAAGAAGTTGGAACGCCAATGGAGGGTTGCTTACTGCCCACTGGCTAAATCGGAATTGCGCTCGACACAGAGAATTTATTATACAGCTGTCAGAAAAGCCAAAAGTGAGTACTATGCGGCTAGAATAATGAAAGCTAATAACAACAGTAAAGAGATTTTTACTATTGTCCAAAGCTTTATGTCGCCCCGAGCGGAGCATAAGTCCATCCCTGCTTCCTTGGGGTGGTGCGAGGAGCTGTCATCATTCTTCATTAATAAAATGCAATGAATCCAAGAAAGCTTGGCCTTGTAAGTGACTCCTCAAAAGCCTATCCTAGCACCCACTATCTGTACTCCACCCAACCTGCTATTCTCTCAGTTTGACTTGGTGGAGAAGTCAGACATTCTCGCTATTCTCAAATCGCCTAAATCGGGCTCTCCCTCGGATCCATGCCACCCCGGCCAGAGTTCTGGCCGGGGTGGCCGATGCTGTATGTACAGAAGTTATGTCCATTGTTAACTGGTCACTTCAGTCGGCGAGGGTGCCAATACAATGGAAACAAGCTAAGCTTCTTCCGCTTCTAAAAAGAACAACAGCGGATCCTTTGACACCTGCCAATTACCGCCCTATTTCCCTACTTCCAGCATTGGCCAAAGTCTGTGAGAAGGTGGCTTTTCGCCAACTGGATGCCTTTGTGGAAACCTCCGGGGCTCTACATCCGGCACAGTCAGGCTTTAGATCATTTTACAGCACTGAGACTGCACTAGTGGAGATGATGGAGGCAATTAGGGAATGCCTGGATGGGGGCGGCAGAGCGGCTCTGATTCTATTGGACCTCTCTGCCGCCTTCGACACGGTACCTCACCAGCTCTTTCTCTCCCGCCTTTCTGCCATCGGCCTCTCTGGTGCAGTGTGGACCTGGCTGGAATCTTTTCTGAACACCCGCTCCCAGCAGGTCTGGATGCCTCCCTTCTCCTCCCGGCCAGGGAGGTCTTGACTGGAGTCCCTCAGGGCTCGACCCTGAGCCCGCTGCTTTTTAACATCTATTTGACTCCACTGACCTCCCTGGCCGAAGAGCTGGGCGCCAAAATTATGGCCTACGCTGACGACACCCAGCTTCTGTTTACCTGGAATGGCCCTGTTCTATGTACGGAGATGGCTCAAAGATGCCTAGCTGCCGTATTTACATGGCTTGGACAGGCAAAACTCAAATGTAATGAGGGGAAATCAGAAATCTTACTATATGGCCAATTTCCCCCTTTTTTCACAGAACCCTTGTGGCCCTCTGGTTTCCCCCGTCTACTCTCCGAGGGTGGCCCGGCTAAGAACCTGGGAATCTGGTTTGGGGAGGATCTCAGGTTCTCGGAACACATTAAGAGACTAACGGGTGTCTGCTTTGGAACTCTTAAATCCTTAAGCAGATTTTTCCCTCTACTCCCTCAGACGGCCAAGGAAACGGTGGCTCGGGCGCTTATCATATCCTGCCTGGATTATGCCAATGCGCTCTTTCTTGGCATCCCTGGATTTCTGTTCAATAAATTGCAATTATTCCAGAACGCGGCGGCCAGACTCTTATTTAACATCTCTAAGAGATCAAGTATTGTTGCAGGGTTTCTGTACTCACACAGAACTGTGCACAGAGGAGTGGAACCTCGGCAAATTAGGGTGTCCCAAAACTTACCTTAGCAACCAACTCACCCCTTACCGAGCTAGCTACAGTGTCTCATTGGACATATCAAACACCCAATGTTTAGACAAACCAGAACATGAACTTACAGTACCTCAGGGTACGTGGGACTCATAAACACTCTTTCGTTATATTATCATTACAAACCAGAACATGGAGTAAAGAAGACACATGTGCATTTGAAATGTTTATTTACTAATGCCGTCTTCTCAGGCGCAGTATCTTTGATAATACAAGTATACTTATTATCAGTAGCAAAATTATCAGCATAGTTACTAAGACATAAAAAGCGAATGGTGACAGCATGTTAACATGCTGTAATGAATAAGAGTTAACAACACTTATATCTCACCCTCCCTAACACATATATTATATTATCTAAGAAGGTCTCTTTGGGTTGTTTTAGGGCGGGCCCATACCTTAGTGTCCTAGCATGAAGGAATCACATCAGCATACACCAGCTCTCTCTGCATGTGCACCGCATCAAGTGTGTTAACAATTCTCGTGCAAAGCAATATCAATCCCGCCTCAAGCCCAAGTTGGCAAAGGCTGCACTTGTGTTATGACTATGAAGGCGTGGAGATCAGACCTCATAACAATTCCATATCGTGTTGCTCCTGAAACTTCAGCACTCTCCGTGCAGACATGGTTTATTAAACAAGACTGATATCAGAGCAATAACATATTATTCTCACATTCACCACGGCAAACTACTAGGTTGAAAGCTAAGTCAACAAATGAGGGTCGTGTGCAGAAGTTGCAAGAAAGGAAAAATGGCGTTTAAATCTCAAACGTACCTATGCTAACTTAACACGATATAGGGATATATAGGAGTTATACAACACCCCCCCATGATCCGAGAACGGACTAAATAAGGTAACAGAAGTGCCATCACATGAGAGCAGAATCCATTTATAAACGAGCATGAATAAAGATTCAAATATAAAAATTAATGCTAAAAAAAATAGCCCACAAATATACTGTGGCTCAAGCCAATAGGCAAGCAAAAAATAAAATGTCTTGACCAAAAGTCAATAAAATCAAGGAAATGCTATCAATCAGCATGTCAATTTGAGGCAGTGTCTATGATAAGACCGTATATGAAAAGTAAGCTGCAACAGCCTCCAGGAGGAAGTCACTGTCCTCATCAGAAAACAGTTCAGCCATCCAATTTAAAAGATGAAAGGAACATACGTGATCTTCCAGCACCGGATCCTCTATAACCATCAGAGGACAGCTCGGTGGGTTCTCAAGAAAACTTAGTTCCAAGAAATTCTGCGCTGCCGACAACACATCCCAGGGACCCATTAGTCCATGTGCCACCGCCAAGGCCATAACCCTTTCGTCAGAACAAACCAACTCGTGAGCAATGATAGGACTCATCAGTTGATCAAAATCGACGTCAGAAGATGCTGGTCCGCAGAGACACAAATCAATGGCCCAAAGGAAATCGCAGGTCAGACAGCGAAATACAGGCTGGACACAGGTGAAATAGGAGAACCGAAAAGATAATCCAAACGCCGTGCTTAGAGTCGCCAACGGCAGTGTGCCATAGTAATCAAGCATGCGGTTGCGAAACCGCGTCAGCAGTAGCTGTTCGTGGTCTAGCACAGGAAGGGCATCCATATTTAAAAAGGCAGAAAACCACCAATGCGCCAGCCGCTAATGCAAGCAAAAACGGGAACCCTCCAAACAAGGATGAAAAAATAGAATGGAAGAAAGCAGGGATGACTCCAAAAATCTTCTCAAAGGAAGTCACGAGACCACCGCTAACAACTTTAAAAAAATGTGCTAGGCCCGTTGTGGAGGATGCGTTAAAGATAGAACGGACCATGGCTCCGAAATGCAAGGGCAAATCAGTGTTTAAAAGAGCCTGAACCTCCGTACGGGTGTTAGCAATGTGAAGCACGAAAGTTTCACGGGCCGAGCTCAAGGCCACCTCTTTCTGGGACAATAGAGCTCTTATTCTAGCCATGCCGCTGAATTCTGCTCCCAAGGTCGGTATCTGTGGCCAAATGGAAGACTCCCTATGTTCACGTGTGGGAGGATAAAGAACATTTCTGCAGCAAATAACTCGCTCACTAACTGTTACTATGAAAGCTATACCTTTAATTAAACCACAACAGTTTTCATTATTGAGCATTAAATAACTACCATTCTCTAACAATTTAAACGTGGGGATGATAGCAGGAACTGGCGTGCCCTGTAAAACGCAAGCCATATTGGGTCGGTCCTTGTTACATGAACCGTGTAACTGTATGTGTCTGCACATTAAAGAATGATCTGGCGTCTCAGTACACTCATCCCCTGTCAGATAAACCTCTTGTTCATCCTTGAAACATCTGTATGTGTATGGGAGTGACCAGACCTCATGAAGAAAACCGCTACCTAAGGGTTCAAAACGACCTATTGGCACATATTTCATACAATTTGAGAACTTATATAAAGCAAAAGGCAGCGTTATTAAACCGTGGATAAGCCACGTAGCAGCAGTGGATTCTGCCACAGAAAAAGGTAAAGATTCCAACCTTTCAATATGTAGCATAGAAAAGGAAGCATCACGCATTGAAAGCAAGCGTTGTTTGTCTGTCAAATTAAACGGTGCAAATAAAGAAGAAACATTCATGTATCCCCAGGGAACTTTACCCATTTTCAGAGTCTGAAGTGTCCATGCAAACTGCATGATTGAACGTAATTGATTTTGACCATGGTATAATACAGATACTTCATCATGTACAATATCAACAACAGACGACACAATATTATCTAATGTGTAAATTCTTGAGGAAAGCACGTTAATACTATTGTCAACAACTGCAAGAACTTTCTCAAGATTTGCCTGATCAATAGCCCTAAGGCGTGAAGCAGCCTCAATTTGTGAGAGTTTCCAAATTTCATTGTAAACACCATATAACCAGCGTTTCGACCTGCCACTAGCTGGGCCCTTAATGAAATCATTCAAATCCACGTCTGCATTCAGTTTGGAAAGGTGATACTTAACCGCAGGTAAAGTTGAATGTTTCAGCCAAGCTTGACACAACTTGCCCACAGAGTAAGAGGTGACAGTATGACTCAAATCAAAACGGGGATCAGATCTAACAGTCTTAAAACCGTCATTTATATTTAAAAATCTTTTTTGGCAAGAATCAGCACTACGGTGCCAAAGCAGCCAACCTTTGGGATTCATACTGGAAATGTTAAAGGAGGAATTCAGAAGCAGAGCCTGTATTTCTCTAATGGACAATTCAGTAAAATTACTCCAATTCTCATATTCCTCCAACTCCGGGAAAGACGGGGTGTTCAACCTTTTAGATGTAGCCAATCCAAAGCATGTGGTCTGGGAAATGGTTTCATTTAAAAACCACATATGATTTGGGATGAGACATGCACGGTGCAAAGCCTCAGTGCCTCGTACCTGCCAGGCCCTTGAGCCCCAAACTGATTTAAGGTCTATGGTATCATTCCATAACTCATACCCCCCAGTAACTAATTGATCTAGGAAGGCCTTCGAATACAACAATTTTGTATTTGTAAGTCGAACCTTGGACAGTGGCTGTTTGTGAAATTTAAAATAAAAGGACTCGGGATTGGACTGATTAAAGTCAGTGAAATAAGTATACTTTTTAAGAAACGTTTCTGAACTCCCTTGTGTTGGTGCTGGGCAATGTTCCCACTGAGTAAAATTAACCGCATCCCTTCGGGAAGATGTCTTGTGTAAGAAGTGATTGCCATAATGTTGGTAACAGAACAATTCACCATAATTAGCAGATTCTAAATATAAATCCTCAGCATCAAAAGCAGCATAATATTTCAAATCAGAAAACAAACTTTCCACAGCATTAACATCCCAATCATCAGAACGAATGTTTTGTTTCACCACATCCCCCATATTAACTCTTAGTACATTAGGGACATTAACGACTTCCGTTGGACCATGTATCTGAAAACGAACTGCATCCCACGCGATTCCATCCAGAACAGGCCACGCTGTGATGTTAACCAAAGTCAAGTCTCTCTTTAATCTGTGTGTAGAATGTGAAGAGGAAAGTGGGGCCAAAGTTCCATTCAAATGAGTAATGCAAGTTCTCTCCTCGACATAGTGTCCATTCATAATGCGAAAAAAATAAAACACAAAACCAATTGACATAAAAAGGTAAACTGAAAAAAGGACCAGCCAAATGTATATCCAAGGAGGTATCAAAAAATGTTTTTTAAACAGGCTAGCATATACTGCAATTTTAGAGGGTTTTTTCGAGGCAAGGGAAGCAGAGTCAAATGAAAATCTGGATTCCGTGGCTAAACGAGCTTGCAGGTCAGGCATGGACAAATCAGTGGGGTATGTATAGTCTGTCTCATCAAGGTTAGTTCCTGGTAAATTATTCAATAATGGACTGGAAACAGCAGGTAATTCGATGGCCACTTCAGGTTCAATATTAGAAGCAGTGGGCATAATTGAATTTCTCACAATGGAAGGACAGGAAACAGCCGGTGTCATGCTAAGAAGAATCGGCCACTCTGTGTATCTTGACATTGTCAATAGAAATAAACCTGTTTTCCTTACGACCTAGAAGTGGTGGTAAAATGACTGTTCTTGTGCCCTTCACTCCAAGCACTGGGACCGGAGCTCGATAGGAGGGACCAAACTCTTTCTTGTTGTCGATCTTCTCTCGAACCAGTTCTCCAACTTGGGGTAGCCAGCCAACTACCGGGATCTGCAACGCATCATCCGATGTGGAGGGCAAATGTTCCTTTGCAAGAGTGTCTCTCGTCTTTTGTAGATTCTGTAAAACATTGCAATGTTCATCTGCGTCAAAGGAAGTGGCGCGAACCACCGAGTCTAGACCGTCAAGGTCAGGGACGAACATCTTGATGCCAAAGAGCATTTCGTATGGGGTCCGCCCACCCAGAGACCTTCTAGGGAGATTATTAAGAGCACGCTGCACGCCATAGAGGTGAGCCAGCCAGTTTCTGCCAGTGCCTATAACTCGGGCTGTCAAAGATTGCTTTAAATCACGGTTCATTCGTTCAACTACACTATTACCCTCGGGTCTGTAGGGTGACGAAAACTTGACTTGGACCCCCATCGAAGTCATGGCATCCTTATACGCCTTAGAGGCGAAAGCCGGACCCTGATCCGAATGGAAGGTACCACAGGCAAAAATCCCTATAAAGATACGCAAATCTCTGATGACAGTCCGGGAATCAGCGCTGCGATGTGGCCATACCCACACAAAGCGTGTGCATGAGTCAACTGCTACTAAGATGTATTTATACGCAGTATCAGATGAAAATGGACCGCAGTGATCTAAATAAACACAGCCTAGTGGTTTATTAGAAATGTACAACTGAGTCTGAGGCGGACGCGTAGCAGTTGAAGGTTTAATCTGCTGGCATATGTCACACAGAAGGACATAATCACGCGTCTGTTTGTACAGTCCCCGCCACCAGAAACGTAATTGTAATTGAGTTACAGTGGCCGAGACGCCCGCATGCGCAGACGCCACACCTTCATGAGCCGCTGTAATCAAGTCTGCTCTGCGATCCGAGTTGGGAATCAGCCGTTCCCCAACATCAGGAATTGTCACAAAAGGAACCTTTTCGGGACTTAAGTGGTATTTATAATTCGAAGGGAATCCCGAAGGATGTTTACTTCCCATCTCAGAGGCAGCAACCGCTGCCAAGATGTCGCTATCAATCTTTGTTTTAGACCTAGTAACTGCTGCAACTAAGTATGTAGATACTGCTGATTTCGCCGCTTCATCAGCAAGCGAGTTGCCAACAGCGTGAACTCCCACGCGCTGATGACCGAGAGTATGAATCACATAAACGAGTGGCAACATAGCCTTAAGCTCTGCCACTCGAACCCAGATCATTTTATGTTTTATTGTGCTACCCTTGGAATCATGAAAATCATTTTGAATCCAAAAGAACAAGTTTTCATTGTAAGACTGGACACAGTAGTAAGAATCACTTACAATAAGAGTAGTAACACTTGGATCTGCGTACTCCAAAGCTAGTAAGAGAGCACGAAGCTCTGCCAATTGTGCGGTGCAATCGCCCAGGGGCAACGTGTGTACCTCCCTGGAAATGAACTCATCATTCAACATAGCACCGACCACAATGGCGCATGCGGAAACGTAGGCATGTTTAGAGCCATGCGCAACCTGCGCCGACCCATCAGTGTAAATGATGCAATGGAAGTCTTCCAAAGGTCGCATCGCCAGAGGAGCAGGATGAACGAATTCATACTGCAAGTACTCCTGCGACCGTAAGGAAGCATCAAAAATAAACATGACATCTGCGGATGACAATGACGCAGCCCACTGTATCCACCGAGGGTGCAAAGCCTTTGAATTTGGTACACTGGCTTTCGTGACTGCCTCTAAATGAGGACAGGGTGTTACCACTAGCATGCGCTTCCCCTGTGACAGAGCACGTTCCTTTAGAATTGCCATCTGTACAGCAGTTAAAACCTTTTCCACTGTGGGAAACCGCATCTCAGCCGAAGTGTACAAGTGTGACTTGTAAGCAATAGGTACCGTGTCACCTTCATTAAAAGTGAGGTACGTGAAACCCACCGTCCCAGGAATTATTCTTATGACCAGGTTGGTGTGGTTATCACGAGTCAGTAAATATTTAGAAGCGAGCAGATCAGCCTGCAAGGATTGCAAAATGGCTGAATGCTCAGGCAGCCAGCATGATTTTGAGAAAGTTGGTTGTATCAAAGCATACAAAGGCTTGATACGCTGGGCATATTCCGGAATGTAAGTTCTGCCGAAATTCAAAAAGCCCAGTAAGGATTGTAATTTTTTCAGAGTTGTTGGTGCGCGCAATTGTGCGCACTTCTCCAAGAAGTGAGGAGCCAAACCTCTACCTTCATTGTTGAGCTCATAGCCCAAAAACAACACTGTGTGTTCAGCAATGTGCGATTTTGCAAAGTTGAATTTGTAACCCATGTCTGCGAAGTTGCAAACAAGAGAATTTACACGACACAGATGCTCCCAAATATCGTCGTCCGTGAGATATATGTCATCCACATACGAAAAAGCATCAGGGTCGAGCGCCTCCAGAATAGAGACAATTCGAGCGGTAAATACACCAGGACTATTCTTGTAGCCCATTGGAAGACGCCGGAATTGCTTTTGGACTCCAGCGCTTGAAAAACTGGTCCATTGGGAGCTAAAGCTGTCCAATCTGTGGGCATAAAAACCATTGGATATGTCAAGCGTTGTCTTGAAACGCTTACGCACGAGACTATCCACTAGGGCAGAGCCGTGGGTATTCTGTACTGCACAGTTACGGCAATGCGAGTTCAAATGCCGGTAATCCAAAACCAAACGATATGATCCGTCAGGTTTATTCACAGTAAAAAGGGGATTATTCATCGGTGACACACACGTTTCAATAACTCCCTGATATTCCAATTGTTCAAGGATTTCCGCGACGGAAGATTTTGCTTCACGCCGAATGGGATATTGAGGTTGAGGCTGCGGCTGAGACCGCAACGGAATTTCGTGGCAAGGTGACAATTTATCCCAACCACATTGGTTACGGTACAGAGCCGGCGCGAGAGCCCGAGCCCACTCTTCTGCAAAATGCTGCGCATGCTCTTTCGAGACAGTGTTCGCGAAACTGGGTAGGATTACCTCCTCCCCTCGCGGCGCCGCGAGCACAAAAGGTGGGGGCCAGTCAGCCTCCGAAAGTAAAATATCATATGTAGAAGACAGATTCTCCCAAAATACACCTTTAACGGTACGCTGTATGTCACCTTCAATTAACAGGACAATTTCATATAGTCTTTCAGGGGGAGCAAGTCTCGTATCCGCTGTTTCTATCACAACGTAGACATCAGTCGCTGTCACCCTCAGTAGTGGACGCAGCGCCTCTCTGACTATGGTTATCTCCGCCGCGCTGTCCAGCAAGGTCAGAGCCCACGTCAGATTCCGAAGCCGCGTTCTCACTATCTGTGGCATATCGATGCGCTGTTAAGGCTGCGACTTTCTTTTTCGCAAACTGCGGACGCCTAGGCGTAGAATCCTCCTGCTTCACTGCGCCGTCCGTCTGGCGGGACTGACCACGTCCTTGTTGGCCACCACGTCCACGTCCACCCCCTCCTCCTCCACCGGTTTTCTGGGCCGATGTGTCCTGAAAGGAACGAGGAGAGCGTTGATCAGAACCCTGAAAACGATCAGGTGATTTAATCATCGCGCGGTCGCGCAAATCATAAACTTTTTCGGATGGCGCAGGAGCTTCTATTGCAGGAAAAGAACCCTGAGTCTGCATTGTCTGCTTCCCCTGTGTCTGTTTTTTAGGCCAATTTTGTTTCTTGGACTTTGGCTGGGCATCTGTCACTGCAGATTGCCCCTGTGGTTGTTTTTTCTCCTTCACTGGAAAATATTTCAGACCTCTACTTGTGCGGCCAATCGTTTTATAAGCGGCCACCACAATCTTTGCTAACTGGCGGGGTTTGTCGGCATCGGGCAGAGCAGCCAAAGCATTCGACACCTGAAAGTTAACTGCATCTCCTTTAACATTGGAGAGAATGAGATCACTTACAATCTCAAAAGAACCACACAGGCGCATACCCAATTCAACCGCTGCCTCTGGACCGTGATCATTCTGAACACGTCGAACTATTTCAGGCAGGGCAGTCATAGACGGGGTGCCGAAGCACCTTGTATAAACTGCCGCAAATGTTTTTCCCCAGCTGTCACAGTCAGCAAGTTCAGGAGTAATATCCTTCGGTAGAGTAATCGTCAACATTCTATGTTTATCAGCAGGAGTAGAATTCGGAAAAACCGCCTCCAGTTGATCAAACTTCTCCGCTAGCCAGAATGGGAAGTCATCGTTGTCAACAGGACGCGCACCAAAAACCGAATTTACCATCACTGGATTGAGACGCATTCCGCCTCGTTCCATGGGAGCGGCCGCACCCCCCTGGGGACCACCAGGAAGATGTCGACCAATGTATTGCACTAAAGCACGAATCACGGAAATGGAAACTACATGTAGCCTGCGAATTTCTGCCAGGGTACAAGCCCCGTGATTCGGGTGCGGGGTAAAGCCACCCAATGCAGGCCAATTCGTACCTGGAATCGAGAGTGGACCTAACCTCGCACGGGACAAAGAGTGGGGGAGGGCGCCATCAAACCAAACTCGATGCTGCCAATGATCAATAGGTATTTCCAATGCCCTGTATGGCGTATATTCAGCCGGGACATCCGAGGCGGTGTAGGAGTGGAACAAACCAGAATTAGCGTCCACAGCCGGAAACGTAACCCAAGAGTAAAACAACTCGTAAGGAAACGCCGGATCTGCACTTACCACGAAAATCACAGCCATCCCATCTACTGGGACCTGGTACGTCTGAAGATGGTTGCGTACCGCTACGCGACTATGCTGCGCAATAGCCACCGCTGCCGCCATTACAGAATTGGAAACAAGAAAACACAAAGAATACTTTGTAGCACAACTGGGTAGTAATTCAAAGAAACCGTTTAAGTATGAATCAAGCTTGAATAAAGACCTATTTTAAAAAATAGGTAGGTTTCACCAACACCCCGTTTTCCGGAAACGGATGTGAAGGGGTTAAGGCATGAATGATAAACTACTCGAGTGTCATGATATAAGACCACCGAAACCGTTGGGCGCCATGTTGCAGGGTTTCTGTACTCACACAGAACTGTGCACAGAGGAGTGGAACCTCGGCAAATTAGGGTGTCCCAAAACTTACCTTAGCAACCAACTCACCCCTTACCGAGCTAGCTACAGTGTCTCATTGGACATATCAAACACCCAATGTTTAGACAAACCAGAACATGAACTTACAGTACCTCAGGGTACGTGGGACTCATAAACACTCTTTCGTTATATTATCATTACAAACCAGAACATGGAGTAAAGAAGACACATGTGCATTTGAAATGTTTATTTACTAATGCCGTCTTCTCAGGCGCAGTATCTTTGATAATACAAGTATACTTATTATCAGTAGCAAAATTATCAGCATAGTTACTAAGACATAAAAAGCGAATGGTGACAGCATGTTAACATGCTGTAATGAATAAGAGTTAACAACACTTATATCTCACCCTCCCTAACACATATATTATATTATCTAAGAAGGTCTCTTTGGGTTGTTTTAGGGCGGGCCCATACCTTAGTGTCCTAGCATGAAGGAATCACATCAGCATACACCAGCTCTCTCTGCATGTGCACCGCATCAAGTGTGTTAACAATTCTCGTGCAAAGCAATATCAATCCCGCCTCAAGCCCAAGTTGGCAAAGGCTGCACTTGTGTTATGACTATGAAGGCGTGGAGATCAGACCTCATAACAATTCCATATCGTGTTGCTCCTGAAACTTCAGCACTCTCCGTGCAGACATGGTTTATTAAACAAGACTGATATCAGAGCAATAACATATTATTCTCACATTCACCACGGCAAACTACTAGGTTGAAAGCTAAGTCAACAAATGAGGGTCGTGTGCAGAAGTTGCAAGAAAGGAAAAATGGCGTTTAAATCTCAAACGTACCTATGCTAACTTAACACGATATAGGGATATATAGGAGTTATACAACAGTATTAGATCACACTTGTGTGACCTCCACTGGCTGCCCGTGGTCCAGCGGGTGTAGTTCAAGGCTCTCATTCTAGCTCATAGAACTTTGCACGATTCAGGTCTTTCCTACATCAGGAAAAGGGTCGCCTTCTACACCCCTAGGAGATCTTTACGATCTGCTTCCCATCGGCTGATGACCACCCCCCACTTCCGTTGCTCTAGGATGGGCGGCCAGTCACTTTCAGTCAAAGTAGCCACTCTATGGAATGCCCTCCATGTAGTGCTGCGTCACACCCAGGATTTCTGGTGTTTCAAGAAGCTTCTCAAAACTCATCTTTTTAAACAGGCTTATTAATTCTCCTTCTAGCCACATGTTTGCGACCACATTGCGCCAGGATACTCAAGAGTAATTGTGAGCGTTACAAATCCCATATAACATAACATATAACATAACATAACATTTCAAGTCAACCCAGGAATATACAGAATCTAACAACATCAGCAATTGTGTCCAATTTACCCATACCGACAGGAGTATCTTTTTTAGAGGTAGTCCCCGCCGATCAGGACGACCCAGACAGATCAAAAGAAAAGAGCAAAGAAAAAGAGAAAGAACAGCCTCAAACATGCACTATTACAGCAAAGAAAGACAAGGGAAAGAAAGGAGGGCACTAGACAATTTAGTCATTAACATCTCAGATTACCATTTTTCTGAACTAGAATTGAAAACATTACAAAAGGGAACGTCATTCGTACCCACTACCCACACCAACGGTTATGAATTTGACATTAGCTTTTTTAAGCTAATGAGAAAGTTGAGACTGCAACACTTGAAAATGTTGTTACCGACTATTTGGTTACTGAAGAAGACCCATTAAAGGGGTTGAAATTGAAAAGCACCTTCACAGCTCCCCCAGGCCATAAAAGTTTGCATATGTTTGAATCACTCGTGAAACAAGACATTTTTAAATTAAACTTTCAGAGAAAACCTAAATATAACAATCTCACTGAAAAGGAATTCGGGATCTTAAAGTCCATAGTAAAGATATCGACCATCCTTTGTCAAAAAGCTGAGAAAGGGGGAGTGTTAGTGGTTTTAAACACGAGTCACTACAACACAGAGGTGGAAACTCATTTATTGGATCAAGATACATACATGAAATTGGATATGAACCCTACATAACAGTATCTGGAGGTGCTAAAATCAATCATTTAGAACGCTTTCGATCAAGGAATAATAAATGAGAAAGTAAAAAGATTCTTGATACAAACAAATCCTAAAAGCCAGACCATATATATGGTACCTAAAATACACAAAGATCCATTAAAACCACCATTACGCCCAATAGTGTCCACAAGAGGAAGCCTACACGAACCAGTAGGCAAGTTTCTAGATTGCTATTTGCAACCAAGCATTGTAAAAATGAGCACATTCATAAAAGACACAACGGATTTTTGAATAAAATCAATCAAATTACCATCACGGATGATAAAACAGTTTTGTTATGTAACCATAGACGTCAAATCATTGTACACTTCAATTTCACATCAACAGGAAACAGACGCTGTGGAACATACACTGTTACAAACTGACTATGAGGAAGGATTAAAGGTATTCCTGATGGAGCTGTTACATTTCACCCTATTTCAAATGGAAAGATGATTGGTTTCTGATTGGTTGATAGGCTTTATTTCGATATGAAATTATCATAAAAGCTGGTACAACAAGTATAAAACACAACATTTTTAACAATCCTTTCCTGATTACACAAAAAGGGAAAGAGGGAAGAGAGTGTTAAGAACAATTAAAACAAGAATTAAATTGATAAGGAAAACCTTCTTACACGAATCAACCATGCCCACTTTAAAAATTTTGACACAGCACAAACAATCAAAGTGGATGTGTCGGACATTAAAATACGTAACGCCTCTTTGTGCTGGCGGGTACCTTAAAGTCTGCATAAAGGTTTAAGCCAGCGCCTCCTGGGTGCACAGTAATCTGGACATTCAAAAAGAATGCGGGCTACCGACTCTACACGAGTGGGACAACGCACACAAAAAGGGGAAAACTGATAAGAGGATTTCCATCGGGCAACTAATTCACCTAGTGGTAGGGTCCCCACTCTAAACTTAAAATATAAAGTACGGTCGAAAGGGATTGAAATCATATCTAAGTAAGGTTCATAAGCCACCACATCTTTAATCCTTACAAAGGCTACGGTGGAATTACAATGACATGGGTCTGAAAGTAGTTTAGAGGAGACCCAGTTCCAATACAATTTCTTAATCATGGCTTTAGGTGGGGCAGTTCTCAATACCCACGCATCACCTAGTCCTAATTCCACTAGTAGCCATTTTACATCCCTCAACCATTTAATCCTGGACCAACCTTCCATAGCCATAACCTCCGATAGCGCTTCTGCATAGGAGGCTAATTCGGGCGTCTGCCACAACCGAGCCCAAAGAAGCAAGGGGCGTAGTTGCGCTTGGTCCTTGATCGATCTGCAACCTAGATCTAATAACACGGGTACTGTAGGAGTGCTCATCGGGAGAGCCATCGGATCTTTCAAAAATTTGCTCTCCGATTTTGCTAGTACGTCCAGGTTGCAAGTACCCCACAACTCCGCCCATAGAGGGCAGCACTAACCCCTCTAGCTTTATATATCTCCATAACCGGGGCTATAGGTTTGCTTGTGGAGGAGCGTTGTTCCTTAAGTAATACTCCACCCACTCTTTTATGACTGAGGAGCATTTTTGGGATATGGGAGTTCCAGCTAAATGAGCACATCTACCTTGTTTAGTGCTGAGGCTTCCCCCGTCCGCCACGGCTTTGCCGATTGTTGCGGAGGGAAGACCTCATTCAACTTCACTTCCGGGCGCCTTCTTCCACCCAGGTCAGCGTTCTAGTGGCCAGGCGTGCCTATTTAGAGGCGTGCTGGTCGGGGCGCGTGGCGGTCTCTTACTGCTGGCTAGACTACCGAATCATGCCTACAGCGGTTTTATAATCTTCTGATCAAATTGTGCACTTGAAACTGTCACTGAATGTATTTGCTGCTTTGACGCTCTTTTAAAAACGATGTTGGGTTTTTAAAACAATATTTTACTATCATTTCCTATTTGCTGCTAACTTTTGCCATTTTGCACATCTACCTTGTTTAGTGCTGAGGCTTCCCTGGTCCGCCACGGCTTTGCCGATTGTTGCGGAGGGAAGACCTCATTCAACTTCACTTCCGGGCGCCTTCTTCCGCCCAGGTCAGCGTTCTAGTGGCCAGGCGTGCCTATGTATAGGCGTGCTGGTGGAGGCGCGTGGCGGTCTCTTACTGCTGGCTAGCCTACCGAATCATGCCTACAGCGGTTTTATAATCTTCTGATCAAATTGTGCACATGAAACTGTCACTGAATGTATTTGCTGCTTTGACGCTCTTTTAAAAACGATGTTGGGTTTTTAAAACAATATTTTACTATCATTTCCTATTTGCTGCTAACTTTTGCCATTTTGCACATCTACCTTGTTTAGTGCTGAGGCTTCCCCCATCCGCCACGGCTTTGCCGATTGTTGCGGAGGGAAGACCTCATTCAACTTCACTTCCCGGCGCCTTCTTCCCCCCAGGTCAGCGTTCTAGTGGCCAGGCGTGCCTAAGTATAGGCGTGCTGGTGGAGGCGCGTGGCGGTCTCTTACTGCTGGCTAGCCTACCGAATCATGCCTACAGCGGGTTTATAATCTTCTGATCAAATTGTGCACATGAAACTGTCACTGAATGTATTTGCTGCTTTGACGCTCTTTTAAAAACGATGTTGGGTTTTTAAAACAATATTTTACTATCATTTCCTATTTGCTGCTAACTTTTGCCATTTTGCACATCTACCTTGTTTAGTGCTGAGGCTTCCCCCATCCGCCACGGCTTTGCCGATTGTTGCGGAGGGAAGACCTCATTCAACTTCACTTCCCGGCGCCTTCTTACCCCCAGGTCAGTGTTCTAGTGGCCAGGCGTGCCTATTTAGAGCCATGCTGGACCGGACGCGCAGCGGACGCGCGCAGCAGGCGCGCCGAAGGCAAGCCCGTCTGCACCCTGTCCGCGCCTGGACCGTGTCCAGGGCCGGTCATGCTGCGTGTTCCAATCTGGGTGTTGAGGGACGACGCACTTACAATCGTGCAGTACTACTATCTTTGGATACGGGCACCCATGCAGGGCAGAAACGCTGTGATACCATCTTTGACCCTGCCTGGTGGTGCCCTGGCTGTAGCTTTCACTTTGACATTAACCAGGCCAGGGTGTGCACTACAGTTGAGAAGGAGTCTGCCGTGCTGGCAGCCCTTATTAATGCACGGTCTATGGTCAAACGCGCTGCAAATACTTTTGAGTTAATTGTGGACAACAATCTTGCTGTTCTGTTCATTACGGAAACTTGGCTCAGGGAGTCATGTGAGCCGGTTGTCGAGCTCGCTGTCCCACGAGGGTACCGCTTAGCACGGGCAGATCGCAAGACTGGGAGATGGGGTGGCACTGCTGTAGTGTTCAGGGAATCCTGGGCCTTTGCATGTGAAACCTCTGCTGATTTGCTAGAGGGCTAGGCTCTTGATTTTTCCTTCACCTTATCGCCTCATTTTACGCTAGGGGGCACACTGATTTTTCGCCCCCCCCCTGGTCAGCTTGGGGCCTTCTTAAAGTCCCTGGGCGAGTCCATGGCAGTGCGGGTTTTGCGCTTTTCCAAATTCCTCCTTGTAGGTGACTTTAATATTCATTTAGATACCCTGAAGGCCCCCGACTCAACGGCTCTACTGGATCTTCTGGGCCTTACTCAGTTGACTCAGTGGGTCTCTAAGCCCACTCATCTAAGGGGCCACCTGATTGATTTGGTGTGTTCTAATTTTGAATTACATATCAAAGAACATCTGCCGGTGACTTGGTCTGATCATGCTTTGATAATTTTTTTTGGGACTTAGTAAACTCTTCCCTGCGGCCACCTTTGTCATCGGGTCCTGCAGCACGCAAGATTAATATCCCTGGTTAATAGAGGCCCTTTATCACACGCAGGTAGCTCCTGCTGTTGATCTGGAGGGCGCGGTTGACCAGTTTAACACCTGGGTTAGCCGGGGAGTTGAATCCACATGCAAACCTCTGCCTAGCACGGTCCATAGATCGTTGCCCTCTCAGTCCTGGTATTCCCTTGCGTTAAAGGAATTGAAACTGGGCTGTAAGAAGTTGGAACACCAATGGAGGGTTGCTTACTGCCCACTGGCTAAATCGGAATTGCGCTCGACACAGAGAATTTATTATACAGCTGTCAGAAAAGCCAAAAGTGAGTACTATGCGGCTAGAATAATGAAAGCTAATAACAACAGTAAAGAGATTTTTACTATTGTCCAAAGCTTTATGTCGCCCCGAGCGGAGCATAAGTCCACCCCTGCTTCCTTGGGGTGGTGCGAGGAGCTGTCATCATTCTTCATTAATAAAATACAATGAATCCAAGAAAGCTTGGCCTTGTAAGTGACTCCTCAAAAGCCTATCCTAGCACCCACTATCTGTACTCCACCCAACCTGCTATTCTCTCAGTTTGACTTGGTGGAGAAGTCAGACATTCTCGCTATTCTCAAATCGCCTAAATCGGGCTCTCCCTCGGATCCATGCCGGGGTGGCCGATGCTGTATGTACAGAAGTTATGTCCATTGTTAACTGGTCACTTCAGTCGGCGAGGGTGCCAATACAATGGAAACAAGCTAAGCTTCTTCCGCTTCTAAAAAGAACAACAGCGGATCCTTTGACACCTGTTAATTACCGCCCTATTTCCCTACTTCCAGCATTGGCCAAAGTCTGTGAGAAGGTGGCTTTTCGCCAACTGGATGCCTTTGTGGAAACCTCCGGGGCTCTACATCCGGCACAGTCAGGCTTTAGATCATTTTACAGCACTGAGACTGCACTAGTGGAGATGATGGAGGCAATTAGGGAATGCCTGGATGGGGGCGGCAGAGCGGCTGTGATTCTATTGGACCTCTCTGCCGCCTTCGACACGGTACCTCACCAGCTCTTTCTCTCCCGCCTTTCTGCCATCGGCCTCTCTGGTGCAGTGTGGACCTGGCTGGAATCTTTTCTGAACACCCGCTCCCAGCAGGTCTGGATGCCTCCCTTCTCCTCCCGGCCAGGGAGGTCTTGACTGGAGTCCCTCAGGGCTCGACCCTGAGCCCGCTGCTTTTTAACATCTATTTGACTCCACTGACCTCCCTGGCCGAAGAGCTGGGCGCCAAAATTATGGCCTACGCTGACGACACCCAGCTTCTGTTTACCTGGAATGGCCCTGTTCTATGTACGGAGATGGCTCAAAGATGCCTAGCTGCCGTATTTACATTTCTTGGACAGGCAAAACTCAAATGTAATGAGGGGAAATCAGAAATCTTACTATATGGCCAATTTCCCCCTTTTTTCACAGAACCCTTGTGGCCCTCTGGTTTCCCCCGTCTACTCTCCGAGGGTGGCCCGGCTAAGAACCTGGGAATCTGGTTTGGGGAGGATCTCAGGTTCTCGGAACACATTAAGAGACTAACGGGTGTCTGCTTTGGAACTCTTAAATCCTTAAGCAGATTTTTCCCTCTACTCCCTCAGACGGCCAAGGAAACGGTGGCTCAGGCGCTTATCATATCCTGCCTGGATTATGCCAATGCGCTCTTTCTTGGCATCCCTGGATTTCTGTTCAATAAATTGCAATTATTCCAGAACGCGGCGGCCAGACTCTTATTTAACATCTCTAAGAGATCAAGTTTAGATCACACTTGTGTGACCTCCACTGGCTGCCCGTGGTCCAGCGGGTGTAGTTAAAGGCTCTCATTCTAGCTCATAGAACTTTGCACGATTCAGGTCTTTCCTACATCAGGAAAAGGGTCGCCTTCTACACCCCTAGGAGATCTTTACGATCTGCTTCCCATCGGCTGATGACCACCCCCCACTTCCGTTGCTCTAGGATGGGCGGCCAGTCACTTTCAGTCAAAGTAGCCACTCTATGGAATGCCCTCCCTGTAGTGCTGCGTCACACCCAGGATTTCTGGTGTTTCAAGAAGCTTCTCAAAACTCATCTTTTTAAACAGGCTTATTAATTCTCCTTCTAGCCACATGTTTGCGACCACATTGCGCCAGGATACTCAAGAGTAATTGTGCGCGTTACAAATCCCATATAACATAACATATAACATAACATAACATTTCAAGTCAACCCAGGAATATACAGAATCTAACAACATCAGCAATTGTGTCCAATTTACCCATACCGACAGGAGTATCTTTTTTAGAGGTAGTCCCCGCCGATCAGGACGACCCAGACAGATCAAAAGAAAAGAGCAAAGAAAAAGAGAAAGAACAGCCTCAAACATGCACTATTACAGCAAAGAAAGACAAGGGAAAGAAAGGAGGGCACTAGACAATTTAGTCATTAACATCTCAGATTACCATTTTTCTGAACTAGAATTGAAAACATTACAAAAGGGAACGTCATTCGTACCCACTACCCACACCAACGGTTATGAATTTGACATTAGCTTTTTTAAGCTAATGAGAAAGTTGAGACTGCAACACTTGAAAATGTTGTTACCGACTATTTGGTTACTGAAGAAGACCCATTAAAGGGGTTGAAATTGAAAAGCACCTTCACAGCTCCCCCAGGCCATAAAAGTTTGCATATGTTTGAATCACTCGTGAAACAAGACATTTTTAAATTAAACTTTCAGAGAAAACCTAAACATAACAATCTCACTGAAAAGGAATTCGGGATCTTAAAGTCCATAGTAAAGATATCGACCATCCTTTGTCAAAAAGCTAAGAAAGGGGGAGTGTTAGTGGTTTTAAACACGAGTCACTACAACACAGAGGTGGAAACTCATTTATTGGATCAAGATACATACATGAAATTGGATATGAACCCTACATAACAGTATCTGGAGGTGCTAAAATCAATCATTTAGAACGCTTTCGATCAAGGAATAATAAATGAGAAAGTAAAAAGATTCTTGATACAAACAAATCCTAAAAGCCAGACCATATAAATGGTACCTAAAATACACAAAGATCCATTAAAACCACCATTACGCCCAATAGTGTCCACAAGAGGAAGCCTACACGAACCAGTAGGCAAGTTTCTAGATTGCTATTTGCAACCAAGCATTGTAAAAATGAGCACATTCATAAAAGACACAACGGATTTTTGAATAAAATCAATCAAATTACCATCACGGATGATAAAACAGTTTTGTAATGTAACCATAGACGTCAAATCATTGTACACTTCAATTTCACATCAACAGGAAACAGACGCTGTGGAACATACACTGTTACAAACTGACTATGAGGAAGGATTAAAGGTATTCCTGATGGAGCTGTTACATTTCACCCTATTTCAAATGGAAAGATGATTGGTTTCTGATTGATTGATAGGCTTTATTTCGATATGAAATTATCATAAAAGCTGGTACAACAAGTATAAAACACAACATTTTTAACAATCCTTTCCTGATTACACAAAAAGGGAAAGAGGGAAGAGAGTGTTAAGAACAATTAAAACAAGAATTAAATTGATAAGGAAAACCTTCTTACACGAATCAACCATGCCCACTTTAAAATTTTTGACACAGCACAAACAATCAAAGTGGATGTGTCGGACATTAAAATACGTAACGCCTCTTTGTGCTGGCGGGTACCTTAAAGTCTGCATAAAGGTTTAAGCCAGCGCCTCCTGGGTGCACAGTAATCTGGACATTCAAAAAGAATGCGGGCTACCGACTCTACACGAGTGGGACAACGCACACAAAAAGGGGAAAACTGATAAGAGGATTTCCATCGGGCAACTAATTCACCTAGTGGTAGGGTCCCCACTCTAAACTTAAAATATAAAGCACGGTCGAAAGGGATTGAAATCATATCTAACTAAGGTTCATAAGCCACCACATCTTTAATCCTTACAAAGGCTACAGTGGAATTACAATGACATGGGTCTGAAAGTAGTTTAGAGGAGACCCAGTTCCAATACAATTTCTTAATCATGGCTTTAGGTGGGGCAGTTCTCAATACCCACGCATCACCTAGTCCTAATTCCACTAGTAGCCATTTTACATCCCTCAACCATTTAATCCTGGACCAACCTTCCATAGCCATAACCTCCGATAGCGCTTCTGCATAGGAGGCTAATTCGGGCGTCTGCCACAACCGAGCCCAAAGAAGCAAGGGGCGTAGTTGCGCTTGGTCCTTGATCGATCTGCAACCTAGATCTAATAACAGGGGTACTGTAGGAGTGCTCATCGGGAGAGCCATCAGATCTTTCAAAAATTTGCTCTCCGATTTTGCTAGTACGTCCAGGTTGCAAGTACCCCACAACTCCGCCCCATAGAGGGCAGCACTAACCCCTCTAGCTTTATATATCTCCATAACCGGGGCTATAGGTTTGCTTGTGGAGGAGCGTTGTTCCTTAAGTAATACTCCACCCACTCTTTTATGACTGAGGAGCATTTTTTGGATATGGGAGTTCCAGCTAAATGAATCGTTAAGGCAGATGCCCAGATAGTCAAATTCAGACACATTCTCCAATGATATGATATGATATGATATGAATCGGCTTTTATTAAGCGCAGCATACACTCCATGGAGCATCTTGGCGCTAGTCATCTCGTGTCACAGATGAGAAGAAAAGAAGGGAAAAAAAAACTGCCAAGGGGAAAAGTGGGAAGTTAAGTAGGAAAAGTGAGTAAGATTAAATTAAAGCTAGACATAGTGTGTCAGTAGCCTTGAAAATCCATGTTTTAATGGCTTTTCGGAACAGGGTCTCTGAGTGGATCAGGCGCAATTGAGGGGGGAGCTTGTTCCAGGCTCTGGCTCCTAACACTCCAATGGATTTTCCACCTTTTGTGATTAGTCTGAATTTAGGGATGACTAATAATGGAACAGAATTCAGAGCCGGGGGTCGCCCAGGTTTTTTGGGCGCATTCATAATCAAATACTTGGTTTTGTCAGTATTGATTACCAATCCCCTCAATGAACAAAACTCCTGAAAACTACTCAGGAGGCTCTGGAGGCCCATAGGGGACTTTGAAATAAGGAGGGTGTTGTCTGCAAAAAGCAGTGTTGGGATCCGTTTGCCCGCCAGGGAAGGAGCATCCGAGGGACTTCTTGACAAATGCTCAACCACTCCGTTCACATAAAGAGAGAACAGAGTGGGAGCTAGCACACATCCCTGGCGGACGCCCCTTCCCACAGGGATCCTATCAGTTTTTTCGCCATTCGTGCCCTATCGCACCCGCACAAAATGTCCCGCGTGGAGTCTCACAAGGAGGGATAGGATATACGGGGGCAACCCCAGTTCCGCCAAAACCTTCCCCAACTCCTCCCTTGGTACCAGGTCAAAGGCAGTCTTAAGGTCTATAAAGGCCAGATACAGGCTGCCTTTGCCCAGCACCACCACCTTCCAGTACAAGAGGGCCAGTCTGAAGGCCTGTTCAATAGTCCCGGTTCCAGAACGGAATCCAGCTTGGAGATCCGACAGGATGTTATTGTCGTCCACCCACTGGAGCACCCTTCCCAAAATCACCTTCCCTGCCACTTTTTGGGAAAAGTCGATGAGACTTATTGGCCTGTAGTTGGCTGGGTTATCCCGACACCCCTTTTTAAATATCGGGACAACCTCAGCCCCCTTCCAGGATTCGGGAACGGGCGCACCACTATTAACGGCATTGAGCAATGATGAAACCAGCTTCCCCCACTCCTTTGGGCTTGCCCTTAGCAAGTCGCCCGGTATTCCGTCTGGCCCTGCTGCTTTTAGAGGCACCAATGATGCAATTACACCTTCCACCTCTCTAGCAGTAAAGGGAGCACCCTCTGTATCCCCTGTACTGACAGCCAGAGAGAAGGAGGTATTGGAAGCCACCTCGATAGGGGTATAGAGGGACGAGAAATGGTAGAACCAGTTCTGGGCAGGAATGTTGCACGTCATCAGAGTGCTATCTGGCCTATCCCTAGATCTTATAAGGTTCCAGAAGCCTCTGGCATCCCTACCCGTACTTGCCTCCTTAAGATCCGCCCAGAACCTGTCCTCCCATTCTCTCTTTGCTACAGTAATAGTCTGGGAGTACTCTTTCCTAGCCAATTTAATTGCAGCCTGGAATTTGCTTTTGACAGCACCTATCAAGGCGTTTTTCATCCCCCTACATTTTTTGGTATACCAACCCGGCGGTTTGGGCAACTTCTTGCTCTTTCTGATTCGGGAGGTCTTACTTGGGAGAATGAAAAGGTCACTCAAGGCCTTAGTAGTGTCACAAAAAAGGGCTGTGACTTCCCCAGACAAAGGAGTCGACGAGTCCAATTTAGACTGAGCTATATCTAAGAGTGCCCCAATGGCTAACACTTTCTCTTCATCTATGATAAGCTTACTCCATTTCAATCGTCTGCCGCAATTGGAAGGATATACCTCCTGAAGGATAGGTGCTAAATGGGACGTATGCACCCCCTGGGTCCCAATCCACAATGGACGGAGAGCAAGAGAGAGGAAATTGTGATCACTCTCAACTGAAGGGAGTACCTCCATATCCTGCAAGAAACTCCAAAGTTTTATGTCAAGGAGAATATAATCTATCCTGGACGTGTGGTTAGCCCTACTATAAGTATGGGCTCCAGAAGGGTCTGACATCGTCCTTCCGTTGACAGCTCTAAGGCCAAATTCCATATTTAGGGAGTTAATTTGAATCACCACTTGAGATCACCTCCTAATGGGAGGTATGGTTAGAACTGGTATCCCTCTCCTAATGTCTTCATCGGCGGTTCCCAAGGTGTCCTCCAACCCAAGGGGCTCAAACGTGCAATTTAGGTCCCCCGCGACCAGGACATGAGAGCTGTTGGGACGCTGCCTAAGCAAAGATTCCAACCCTGATACTATGAGTGAATGAGAGCCTCCCTTCGTGCCCCTAGCGTAGATATTAAAAATGTCCAAGATCAACCCTCCCCACGGTCCCTTGATTGATATACTCAATAGATCAGGTGAATTCGACACATGCTGAGTAACTTGACAGCCAAGTGAAATAGCAACCCATATAAGGAGGCCACCTGAGGGGCGGCCCTTCCCCGAAGGGGGGGACACTGCTGGTACGCTGGTACAAAAAAGGAAGAGTAGCCCACCTTGTGACATGGCTCCCTACTCCAAGTCTCTTGGAAGATACAAATAGAGTAGCCTTCCACAAGGGTGTTCCAGTCGGGTAGAGCCAGCTTCCTCGAGATACCCGCAACATTCCAGCTGAGGATCCTCAAGTCTGGATCCGCCACAGCAGGCTCCATGCGGGGTTTAGGGCTGGATACCCCCTCCCTCTCAGGGAATGACCAAGGTGCACTTTCTCCTTGTTTGGTCCCAACAACCAGATTAAGATCCTGAACTAAGGGGCTGCATACCACTGGTGAAGATGGGCCACTGGCATTACTCAGGCCTAAAACATAAGGCTCTAACACCGGGGTCGGGAGCAAGGGAGCCACCCCTGGGATAATATCGTTTCAGTAACCTGGCATCCTCCCATAATGCCCTGACCATACAACTGGGTGATGTGACAGAGGGGTAAAGCGATTCTCAGGAGGAGTAAAATTGTACCTCCATTCCCCACCCCAATTAATACCGGATCTGTGACCTACAGTTCTCGGGTAGAAGTGGGTCAAATCTACTACCCCGATACCTGCACCACCGGACCCCAGATTCTGGTTACAAATTGTTTGGGCAACCCTAACGTCCTTAAAATTAACCACCACGCAATCTCCCTCAAAATGCTTGTGCCCGTAGCCAACCCACCCTACTCTTCTAACACCTAGAATCAGGCCGTCTATATCCCTAGAGAGAGGTCTATTTGTCCTTAACCAGTGATTGTTTTTGTTTTTTAGCATTTGGTAGGATTCTTGCTGATCTGCCTTCAGAGATGGAACATTAGTAAGGATGGCAACATATGGCAAACAGTCTGGGGGTAAGTTCACAGGTGGTATTCTAAGGGCCTCTTTAGGAGGGGAAACATCGGGCTGGGTAGCTGATGGAGGGTTAGAGCTGATTCTTCTTTTTTGGGCTAGCTCAAGGCCTTTGCTAGTGCCAGAGTTTCTTAGATTGACAGGGCCATTTCTGCCAGGGACCTCGGAACGCACATGCTTCTTAGCAGGGAGAATACTAACCTTTGGCATGGGTAGGTGTTCTGCTACATTCGCTGTGGCAATCCCCGGGTTACAAACTCCCCCATTGGAAGCCTCAGCGTGTGCAGCAAGAACATTTGCCGTGGCCACCCCTTTAGCCGTTCCAGATACAATGGGAGAGCCCTGAGGGGATATGGTGGTAGCCCGGACAACAGATTCCCCACCTGAACCATCCTCCCTAATTCTAGAATGTAACTTAATGAGAGATTTTATGGAGAAAATATTGTCCAGGGTCACTTGTTCAAACCTGTCCAACCGCTCTCCCAGCCCTTTAACTCTCTCTAAGACCGGGATCAGCAGAGATTTCAACAATTTCTCTATTTCGTCAATCGAGGGAATCTCGTGCGGTGGAAGTTCAGCAGAGTCTATAGTCAAGTCAACACATGGCTTCGCTGCTGTAGCACCGGAGAGCTCACCCCCGTGTCCCCCTGGGGGCAACTTACACCCACCCCTGCGCCCTTGTGGATCACGCCCACCCTAGTACCAAGTCTCCTAATTTTCTTATAGGGTTTGGGATGAAAACCTTTGCGCGGGCTAGCGGTTCTTTTCCTTTTGGTGTGGACAGGTCTATTTACTACCAGTGATACCAACTCAGGTGGGGGGGGGGGATCCCTATGACTAGAAGTAATGTTAGAGGCGGGCATAGGGACGGTGGCATCGCTAGTCCATAAGTCCAAAGCATCATTATCAATAGGTGGGGGTGTGTCTGCCATGCTCTCCAGCCTATCCGAGCTGACCCTTAAAGCAGCAACCTGTGGATGATGTAAAGGAAGAGAAGCACTCGCCACGGGGTCCGATGCACTTGCTGGCGAAGGAGCTGGCGCCAGGGAGCCCAATGACGACCGCTTCTCCGGGAGATGTTTGAGACGTTCGATAGATAACCGACGCTCAGCGCGTCTCTCGGCCAATGCGAGTTCTCTGTCTATCTCTCGGGTTGCCCTGACAAAATATTTATAATGGGGTCCTAATATTGAAACACCTACAGAAGAGGGTAAGGGATTTGGTGTACACTCAGTCATGCTATAACCAAGGCTCAGTAGTCACAATACAACTTAATCACAATAGGCGACTAAGTAAAAAGTCCGAAAGTCTAATAGTCCTTTAACAATAGGAGTTGATGGTATCAGACAGGGAGCAACTCACTGTGTCGATGACGATGAATCGAGATAAGGTCCTGGCCCAAGTATAAGAGAGTAGGCCCAGGCCAGCCTCCTGCAGCCCCTGACGGCCACAGACGGCCCGCCCTTTGCCCGGGCTTCGCCCGGCGTCCCGCGAAGCGGACCTCAGCGCCGATTTAAAGCGCCTCCGAGCGCTGGCGCGAGGTCAGAGGTGTGCGCCGCCGCTGAGGCTTCCGGGAGTTGTGGTCCCGGGGCGGCGGCGCGATGCAAAAGCGAGATTGACTCTTCACCGGTGGCGGCGTTCATGTCCCCGGTATGGCCTGGGTGCAGGTAGGTTTTCGCTGTCTCCCCCGAGCTCTGCCGAACTCAGCACCGATTTAAAGCGCCTCCGGGCGCTGGCGCGAGGTCAGAGGTGCGCGCCGCCGCTGAGGCTTCCGGGAGTTGTGGTCCCGGGGCGGCGGCGCGATGCAAAAGCGAGATTGACTCTTGGCCGGTGGGGGCGTTCGTGTCCCCGGTATGGCCTGGGTGCAGGTAGGTTTTCGCTGTCTCCCCCTGATTGGTTTCTACAAAAGACGGGAACTGCGATGGGCAATTGTGCCACACCATCATGTGCTAATATTTTTATGAGCCATTTTGAAGAAGAGAACACTTTATCAGTACAATCATGGAAATCCCACATTAAAACTTTTGTAAGATTCATTGATGATATTTTCATATTACGGAATGGCACAGCGGCAGCACTCAACGATCTACTCATCAAACTCAATCAGATAGACAATAGAATTCAATTCAAACATGAGGTTCAAGAACAAACCATACCCTTCCTAGATGTCAGAATCACCAAAACTACAACAGGTTTCGAAACAGACTTGTATAGAAAAGAAACTGATAGAAATAACACCCTCTTGTATGAAAGTTTCCACCAACAATCACTAAAACATCACTTGCCATACACACAGTTTTTGAGGGTGAAAAGAATTGTATCCAACCCAGAGAAAAGTGTGGAATGCATAAAAAACACGCTACACAGATTCAAGGAGCAAGGCAATCTAGAACAAGTATTATCTCAAGCTAAAAACCGGTGTCAGCTCAAATAAAGAGAGGAGTTGTTAATTCCCAAAGATAAACCTACACAAGATCGGACAACAGTAGTGTCCATATTCTCGACGATGAGTGGTCCATACAAAAGAATCATTAGAAAACATTGGTCAATACTCAAACTAGAATTGGATTTCAATCATATTTTTGATCAGAAACCAATTTTTGCTTACACCAGGGGAAAGAATTTGGGTGAAATAATCAAAAGTCCCATTAGTCAACCCTAACAAATCACCTACAAAGGAACCATCCCCTGTTGGAATTGCAATAACTGTCACAATGTCATAACGGGATCATACACCACACACCCCATTAAGGGACACAAAATCAAACGAAAAGTAAATGCAACATGTCACACGTCTAACGTGGTTTATCTTCTCAAATGTCCCTGTGGAAAAACCTATGTGGGGCAAACAAAAAGGAACATAAAAACACGAGTAAACGAACACAAGAGCAACATTAGAACTAAACTAATTAAATCGACAGTACCTGGACACTTTATAGAAGTTGGCCATAGCATCTGCCAATTAAAGTTTTGCATTCTTGAAACAATTGAAAGATGCGAAGGAAGAGACAATCATAACCATTTATTACAGCGAGAGAACTATTGGATCCGGAGTTTGAACTCGCTAAAACCCAATGGAATGAATGAACTCATGGAATTTCAATGTTATTTATAAATTGTTTCTATGGTTAACACGTTATTTACACCATTGCTTTAACTCTATCACATAGTCGCACTGTTTAAAATCACTCATCTTATGTCTATTTTGTCTGCCTTAATTCACTCACTAGCTACACTTCACAAACTGTAGTAACACTAGCTTAACATGTCCGCCAAAGTAAGTCTCACTTCAGTTTCTAATGTCCTCCACACACTCGTAACCCGTCTCTTAACATTGGCTCACTTCCGCATACAACATTGCAACAGATTCACGCAGTAACCACACAATTAGCTGCAACTGTACGCGTTATACACAAGACGACTTTGGATGAAACCCGCTAACATTCAGGTTGACAAGTAAGCCGCTTTAGAAACACGTTTAGCTTTCATGGCAGTTTAAACACCAAGGGTGCTTTCCTAGGCATCTGCGTATCTTTACACAAGCTGGTTGTGATATCTAACCATTTATATTTGCCACCGCGGTGTGATGATCATCTACAGCATGTGACCTACTATCTCTTTAACGTCTAATCTACACAATATTCGGACCCTTTAGCATCAGCAACTAACATACATACAGCACAGTCTCGTCTATCGAAACATTTGGGGTCTCTTTAGCCACACTCAACTTTTTCACATTCCATTTTCCCTGACACACCTCATTTAGATTACATTTAAACTCAGTGTTTCTTCTCATTAATTGATACATGTTTACTTAAATTTATAGATCTTCACCGGATGAAGGCCATGTTGGCCGAAATGAATTGGGACAAATTAATTTTGTAAACCCCTCATAATGCATTCTAGGAATTGCAGTCCAAATGCTTGATTAAGAAAATACAGTGTTGTGACGTAACAATACAATCGAACATTGACGTAAAAAACTTGAAGCATTGCGATTTATTTAGCATTTGAATAACTTTCGGAACTCCAGTGGAGAACATAATCCTGTGCCCGGGGGACATACCCCACATTCATGGGGATGCAGCTAGGTTGATTTGTATACACTCGAGTTCAGTGAGTGATACCCTAGAGCACGGCACACCGTAACAAACTTTTATTGAAAGACCACAGCTGTGCGCGCACTGTTACCAATCTGTGCAGAAAGTCACACTTCTCACTATGGAGCATCAGTCCATGCCCTGCTAACCTTGTGAATATGGCATTGATGCAAGTGAGATGTTCCTCTAGGGTGGCTGAATGAACCAGGATGTCATCGCTCACGCTCAGCATCCTGGGTAGGCCCTGTAGGATGGTCTTTACAATGTTCTGAAACACATTCAACAGTGGTGGAGATGCCAATGTTTGGGCAAGTGTATCGCCACAGGCCAGCGTGTGTTGAGAAGGTGGTGATTGGGCGAGAATCTGGATACAGCCAGATTTGGTGGTAGCCTGACCTGAGGCCCATCTTTGAAAAACACTTGGACCGTGACAACTCCAAGATGAAGTTGTCTCTGGTTGGCGCCAGATGTCTTTCCCGCTTGATCGCCAGGTCCAGTATTCTTATATTCACATACATCCGGACTGCATCTGGCTGCTTGGGCTTCTTTTCTATGATAATCGGGGACACCCATAGGGTGGGGCCCTTTACCCGCTTATGATGCCAGTCTGCTCCAAGAATCTTAGTTCTGGTTTTACCTTGGGCCGGAGATGGAAGTCTATGCAGCAGTGCCTGAGGGCAACGGGGGTCACAGATTTGTCGATGTGAACATGTATGGCTGGGCTGGAGAGACAGACGATCTCACTGAACAGAGGAGTAAAGTCTTGTAGAAGGAGGTCCAGGCTTTGTTCACGGACACTGAATGCAAATTGTATAAGGTTGAGGTCATGGGCGGTGCGACAGCAGAGTAGAAATACAGACTCTGCCAGTGTCATGAATACCCTAGCCCCTTGCAGGGTGGACTCATGAGCAAGGTCTGCATGGAACATGGCGCGGAGCTGTAGTGGAGAGTGGTTGCCAAATGCGTATTCCTGCTTGCAGGTACGCCTGAGTGTTGGGGGGTCTGGTAGGCTGTGGTAGACATCTTCAGCCATCAGGTTGATCAACGCCCCTGTGCCTTTTAGTGCAGAGATGGTATGGCTCTGCACCTCTACCTGGCACATGGTGGGTAGGCTGATGACTCGCCCAGAGGGTGTCTCAAATTCCTGACTTTGTGCAAAACTGCTGGGTTGTCTTTGTCCATGTCTTCGTCAGACGGGGTGTCCTGAATTTGCTCTACTGTTGAGACAGGTTTTCATGGCAGCTTTGGTCGCGCCCTTGTGAGGATTGGCAGACTTTGGCAAAGTGGTTAGGCTTGCCACATTCACTGCATGTCTTTTTGCTCACCGGGTAGGGACTAGTGTGAGGGGAAGGGCCACATCACCATCCACATGGGCAGGATTGCGATCCTCATTTGGTGAGGCTCGGCGGGTGCTTGGTCAGTTCACGTTAGTCCCCAGGAGGTTTCCTTGGAAGGGCGTTGAGAGACTATTCTTTGAAGGAGACTGAGGAGGCTGGGTTCATGCGAGCCTTAGAGAGTTCTTTAGAGCAACCTAAAGTCAGTATATCCCTCATAGAAATGTTAGGCTCCTGGAGGATTTTCTCTCTGAGCTTGGTGGATGTGCACCCCTGGATGAACTGGGTACGGCAGGGGTGTGTCTTGGCCCCTACCCTCTTCTCCTTGTTCATAAATAATGTTATCTCCTACTATACTGATTATCCAATGGACGCCCCTACTCTTGTTGGATCTAGGGTTCCATTATTAATGTTTGCAGATGACACTTTAATCTTGTCCAAGACGCAATCCGGTCTGCAGCGAGCCCTTGATCGATTTACTCTTTTTTACAGTGACCATGGTTTAGCGGTCAATGTTGAAAGTACAAAGTACATGGTCTTGCATAGGCATAAAATAGTGAAGGCTAGAGTAGAAATTAATAATAAGTCCTTGGAACAAACTGACTCCTTTACATATCTGGGCGTCACCATGGACAAACGTATGAACTGGAAGCCACAGTTAGACGTACTAGTCTTAAGGCATAATCAGTTAGCAGGGGCCCTTTTAAAAGAATTCCGGTTATCTCAGACCAAACCAGTTGGACCGGCCCTTGCCATTTACCAAGGAAAGGTTGGAGCGTCAATAATCTATGGGGCTTCGAAAATTTAGCTCCACTAGTCGTAGCTCAGAATAAATTCTTAAGGTCATTGACCGGCCTACCTCAATCTTCCCCTCTTAGGCCCTTACTCTTAGATCTAGGGTGTATTTCCTTTGAGGAAGCTGCGGGTTTTAGACCGCTCGCTTATTGGCGTCGACTTTGGACCACTCCAGAGTTAGCGCCCTATGCTAAAGCTGCTAAGTTTACTAGAGAAGCTGATAAATCCAATAAAATCACGTGGTTACGAAAGATTAAGTCTAGGTTATCAGACATGGGCCTCATTCATTTGTGGGAGGACCCTGAAGGGAATTCTTTCCCATCTAAACAAGATTTCAAACCATTTATAGGGACATGGTTTATCAAAAGTCTCTGTCCATGGTCTCTGGTGCATCCCCTACTGGCCTCTTCCTTGATTTTAAAAGCGAATATAGGCTTGAGGCCTATTGGGATATTATTACGTGCCCCGGAGATAGAAAAATTATTCCATCAATTTAGAGTGGGCACTCTCCCACTAAAACCTTTTAAGAAAAAGGGGAAGACCAAGACACAAAATGTCACTTTTGTTTAACTCAGGATGAGACTTTATAACATGTTCTGTTTGTGTGCCCTGCATATAAGCACCCTTGACAGAAGTGGCTTAAACCAGTCTGTAAAATGATCGGAACAAGATCCTGCCAGATGGCTCTGCGTATTTTAAAAACAGACACTACTGAAGTCATAGTTATTGCTATGGCTACATTTTTTAACTGGACTTGGGCACTTAGAAGGAATAATTTGCAAGGCACAATGTAACAATGTAACCTGATGTATTGTGTTACAGCATTCTCTAGTTTTCCTATGACTAAAATGTAGCTAAAATTTGAAGCCACCAAGTATGCCTGAGCCTTGTATTGGATTTAGAATGCTTCTTACCTTGAAGTTTTTATATTTTTTTATGATATGCTTGGTGTTTTAATGTTACTGGTATCCTTTTTGATCAGAAATGAAATTTCAAAATGTCACTTTCTTTTTTTTAACAAAACTTCTGTGTCATTGTGTGTTTTTACATATTTATTGTATTGTTTAAATGTGTCATTATGATTGAAAAAGATCGAATGAAGTCGGAAATTGAATTGAATTGAACTGGGTGCATACTTCGTAGTTTTCGCCAGGGACAGTACAGGTGCTGGCAAGCTCTCTCAGCTGGGCATGGAAAACATCTACTGATTCTTCTAGAAGCTGCTGGGCTTGGCGCAGGAGGAATCGCTCATAATCGGGATTGGCGGAAGGTTCGAAGTGAGCTGTGATGGCGTCCTGCAGGGTTGTGTAGTTCCGTGAGAGCCCAGCTTCCATGACTTACTTGGATATCTAGTGGATATCGGCGCTACCCAGGAGCAAAAGCATCGCCCGCCTGCGGCCTGCAGGCATTTCAATAGCCTCTAAGTAGTTTTCCGGTCGCTCCACCCATGATTTCTAGCGGGCTGCTTGGGAGGGTGGTGGTCCGGTGACAGTGAATGGTTCTAGCGCAGGAACAGACACCATGAGTGTGGGAGCATGGAGCACCCTTGAGGTAGCTCAGGCGAATAGAGGTGTAGCTGGTGAGGAGGCAGGCCTCATGTTCTACACTGCGACCCGCCAGCTCTGCTCCGCCAGCCTCGCCCTCGCCGCCGTCCCACGGATTCGCAGAACCACCACCGGAGGAAGATCGTTCTCCTACCTGGCCACCAACACATGGAACTCCCTCCCAGCCCACCTTCGACTGACCCAGGACCATCTCACCTTCAGGAAACTCCTCAAGACCTGGCTATTCGAGCAGTAGCAACACCCCCCCTCCCTTCAGCGCCTTGAGACCCTCACGGGTGAGTAGCGCGCTCTATAAATGCATCGATTGATTGATTGACAGACAGAGAGCACGTGCCTAGACAGGTTTGGGGCTTACAAGATGGGTGCGTGACAAGTGACCAGTCTATACACCGACAATACTTTGTGTAAGAAAGGAGGATAGTGCCTCTCATTCCTTTTTCTTTCATTACTTTCCATTTTACTTTCTCAAATTAGTTTTCTTTTCTCTGTGTTTGAACCGACCCTACTGGGATTCACTGCAGTAATGTCTGGTTGCGCTAGCACTACCCGTAGAAGGGTGACAGCACATGGCAGGGAAAACAGGGCGATTGCCGCCTGCAGGCAGAGCTTGGGCGGAGGACAGGTGGCCCAAAGTGGCTGGGGCCACTGACCTGAGCTCTCCTCTGGGATTGTAGAGTTGAGGTGTGGACTGAACTGGGGAGACGAGCTGGCATGGCCAGAGAGTACTCTGGGTCGAGGCTGGGCTCTGAGGTTAAACGGGCGAATGCTGGTGTGGCTCTGCCCCCAACCATCAATGAGGGAGAGCAGCGGCCTCAAGCCAGAGCATGCTGCATCCTGCACACCAGGAGTCCCGGCAGGGAGAGAGGCGTGGAGATCGCAGTAGAGGATGCCGGCTCCGTCGTTGATTCGCTGCCTGTATCCAGAAGGCACAGAGTGAGTGGCAGGGTAAGCAATTGATGGGAGGCACGTGAGGAGAAAGCGGGCCCCCTCGTCGCCAGTGTAATGGTCTTGTGGTTGGCCCGGCCTAGAGCCCATGGAATAACTACACAGACTTGACAGATTCTCCAAGGGAATAACCACACCCAGCCTCCCGGGTGATTTATGTCTTACGTATGGCCATGTGCCAGACAATACCACAATACCTATACACATGGGATTACACTACACATCTCCCCCATGCGTGCGGTGTCGCATGGGTTATCGCGAGACTACAGGCGTCAAGTTAAGTCATGAACCAATTTAAAGGAGAAAAGTAAAACAATGCAGAGACAGAATATCATATCAAAAATATTGAGTTGCAAACGGTGCTGAGAGGGCAAGCACAGGCACTGATTGGCGCTCAAAAGAAAGAGGAACGCCTGCAGATCAGTCAAATTGAACAAGACATTGAGCTCCTAGAATGGGAGGAGGGTACAGCCTCTTCGGTTGATCTCCGCCACAGACTGACACTCAATCAACAGGAGCTTCGCTCACTAGCTGTAGAGGAGGCAAGGGCATATGCGCTGGCCACACAGCACCGACTATACGATGTGGATGATGAATCCCATAACTTGCTGGCCTGGCTAGAACGGCAAGATATGGGTGCTCATGGGTGGCGGAGGTGACTGACGAATAGGGGTACCCAGTATCCAACAGTATGGCCATAGCGGAGGCGTTCACGTATCATTTTGAAAAAGTTTACTCACCAGTGTGCACTAGGACCGAGAGTGACTGTGCTGAATTCCTGCAGGGTTTGCAGCTGCCACAACTATCCCATGAACAGAGGGATCGCCTCGACGTGGACCTCACGGGAGAGGAAATTGGTAAGGCCCTTAATTCACTACAGTCTGGGAAAGCATCTGGGCCCAACGGGCTCTCGATAGAAATTTATAAGAGGCAGGCGAATTTCATCATCAAACCCCTTACTCAGATGTTCTTGGAAGCTCGAGAGACGGGTATGCTCCCACCCTGATCGGCGGGAAGCTACGATAGTGGTTATACACTAAGCGGGGAAACCACCGGATCAATGCTCCTCGTACCGCCCCATCTCGCTTATCAACCTGGAGGCCAAGGTTCTGGCCAAGGCCTTGGCCTGACAGACTGTTGTCAGTCCTTCCAGACTTGGTGCATCTGGACCAGTCTGGGTTCATGCCCCGTAGGAGCACCCATCACAACATAAGACGTCTCTATGGAGTGCTACATATGACGCAGGATGTTGAAGACACGCAGACAGCACTGATGTCGTTGGATGCATCAATGGCATTCAACTGCATCGAATGGCCCTACTTATTCATGGTGCTCAAGAAATTTTGCTTTGGCCCAAGCTTCTGTGATTGGGTGCGTCTCCAATACGAGCAGCCAATGGACTGAGTAAGAGTGAATGGGACTATGTCCAGGGCGTTCCTCCTTAAGAGAGGTACCAGACAGGGTTGCCCCTTGTCTCTTCTCCTGTTTGCCTTTGCTCTGGAACCGTTGGCTCATTGGATCAGGAGGGACGGATCTTTTTGGGTTCTGTCTCTGACGGACGATTGGGAGGAGCGTATTTCTTTATACGCTGACATTATATTATATATGGAGCGGCCATACCACTCGATAGCGCAGGAACTACATCCCTTTGAACTGTTCAGCAGCTATTCAGGATACACCATTAATTGGGGGAAGTCAGTGATCTTCCCTCTGTCGCCCCCCCCCCCCCACGGGTCCCTGCTAGATGCCCGGTCACCGTCATTACGGAGGGCTTTAAATACTTGGGGGTATACATAACTAGGGATGTGTTTTTTTTTTCTCACAGGAACCTTAAAGCCCAGTTGGCTCATCTCGCAACCGTCAGCTATTGGAGATCCCTCCCGCTTTCCCTTATGGGCCGCGCAGCACTGTTTAAGATGCTCGCCCTTCCGAGGCTGCTATATATCCTACAAAATACACCGTACCCTGTCCCCCAGGGAGTATTCAAACGCATCTCACAAGCAGTGTGGACACTGCTCTGGAATGGTGGGACTCCCAGAATAGCACTCAACAAACTCACCCGGGGATTATATGACGGGGTCTGGCACTCCCAAATGTGCGATTATACTACTGGGCCTCCCAGCTTCAAGTAGTCAACAATTGGATGTATGCGGATGGCTTCGAACCAGCCTATAGAGTGGACAGATTAGTAATGCCAAGGGGAAACAGTGAACACTTGCTCTATGCAAGGAGAGTTGGGAAAGAGAGGCCAGCGCACACTAGGGTGGTGATCCAATGCTGGAGGGAGGCGAACAGGTTCCTGGGCTGGAACGACCAATTGACCGGCAGAACCCCCCTGTGGCTTGGAGATCACCTGCGAGAGGTGTTACGACTGACTGGTTTTGGGGGTTGGAAATTGATTGGTATAGATTATCTGGGTGACGTTTGAAAGCGTTCTGACCCCCGCTCCTTTGCCTACCTCCAGAAAGAGTATGACCTCCATGATTCGCAATACTACCACTATCTACGACTTACACACGCCATTCGTTCGCACATAGGTAAAGACTCTTCTATTCCGGAGTATTCTCCCCTGGAAGATAGGCTATTGTTAGATCCCATTCTAGAGAAGACCACATCCACCATCTACCGGAAACTCATAAACAATATGCTTGACCCACTGGTGAAACTCGGAGAGACATGGACCCATGACATAGGTACCCTTGAAGACGACGATTCGCAAGACGCCATACAGAGCCCGCGGGAGATAGCAATCCGTCTAAGGTTCAGATTGGTCCAATTCAAAATACTCCACCGTATATACTATCCTCGCACACACCTATACAAGGAGTCCATCAGCCCTTTGCGTGAGGGGTTGCCAGGGGGGAGGTATCTTCTATCACATACAATGGGAGTGCCCCGCTATAGTCCCTTTCTGGACCAAAGTGGCAGATACGATTTTTGTGGTAGTGGGCAAATCTGTTCCACTGGAGCCGAGGTGGTTGTTATTGATGATTAAGGGAGATACAGATTGGTCAAGACACGCAGAACTCTGGTTGGCACTAGCGGCGGGGATAGCAAAAAGAAACATTGCCAGGGGATGGGGCTCACAGAATCCCCCGTCATGGGAACAGTGGATGAGGGACTTAGATTGTTGCCAACAAGCCGAGGAGGCCATATACAGGAGCAGGGGTTGTACGAAGAAATGGAAAAAGGTTTGGGGGCCATGGCGAAAATACAGGGATGAGGGAGGGGGGTCCATGGAGTAATTATGTGATTGTTCAGTCCACTTGTATACTGCTGTGCTATCTATGCTGATCACCACGATGTTATATTCTAATTTGCTTATTGATCAACGATCACTGTGACTTGGTACTATGAGCTATGTTTAATAAAAATAATTTAAAAATATATATATATATATATATTGAGTTGCTTAAATATCAAGTTGCAAATATTGTGGGTCAGAAATATCAAAAACATGAATATAGTTGTCAACAATATCGACTTAAGGTAAGTAATATCGATTTTAAAAATTTCGAAGTGTTTAATATTGTTTGCAAAAAAATAGTTAAAAATATTGTTCATTTATTAATGTTATATATTTTAGTATATATTTTATATGTATGTGTTGTATGTTTTATTGTATACAAATTGTTTGTATTTTTAATATATGTGTTCAATTTTTAGTAGTTGTTACATTTTTTTTTGTTTTGAATTTTATGTTTTTTGTTCCGTAGCGGGTTGTGGGTTTATAGGGGAATATGGTGGCAAGTAATTTAATTATATTAAATGTATTGATTATTTTTTATTTATCAATATTTGTTTAATTGAGATGTTATAGTATTAAATGTGTAAAGTAGTTTATTATTAATTAATAATTGGTTAATGCATTTTAATTAATTGGTAATTAATTATGGTAACTGTGTAATTACTTTTAAGTGTGTGTTGTGGTGTTTATAGGTGTTAAGGGTTGGAAGTAATCTATTTTTAATTGATGCATTAATAATTGGATGTTACTTATTTTTTAATTAATTAGTAATTTAATATGGTAATTGTATAATTAATTTTAGGTGTGCGTTTTGGTGTTTATAGGAGTAAAGGGTGGGAAGCAATTTGTATTTAAATAATTAATATTAGTTGTTAATGTTAATTATTTGATATGTATTTTGAGTATTAGTTTAGTTTTTTTGTCTGTTGCTTTTACTTTTGTAGGGGTGAAGGGTGGGTATTAAATACATTTTAATTACTTTATTATTTGTTAATAGGAATAGTTTTAAATTTATAAATAAGTTTTAATTCTGTTTTATTATTTGAGAGTTTAATTTAGGTGTGTATTGTGGATATCATAGTGTTAAAGTGGGTGTAATCAATTCATGTTTATGATTTATTTATTAATAACATTTTATAAATTAATTATTAATGATGTTAATTTTGGGAAACAATTTAATTACAAATTGTGAAGTGTTTTGGTATTGGTGTGGTGTTATAGGGTAGGAAAGACAATAAATACATTTATGTATTAATGAATTTGTAAATATTTTCTAGGTAAAAATATTTTTTATTTATAAATCTGTTTAATATTTTATTTTATATATTATTTTTAGTTTTTATTATATGTAATGAATATTATAATATTATTTTCTTTTTATATATTTGATTCATTTCTAAATATTGTTTATTCATTTTTATGAATTTTTATAATTTTTAATTTTTAATTTCTGTTTTAGCTTTTTGAGTGTGAATAGTAATTTCTACCTCTCCGCTATCCAACACTTTCCCTATTGTTGCACTCACTGGAGTGGGAATAGTCATTTTTACCCCTCCGCTATCCAACACTTTCCCTACTGTTGCACTCACTTGAGTTGGAATAGTAAATGTAATTATTTTGCTATCCAACACTCTCCCTACCGTTACACTAATTGTATTGGGAAATTTAAGTTGAAATATTGTTTAATAGTTTAATGTTTTAATTTATTATAGAACGTTTTTTATATTTGAAATTATTGATATATATATATTATTTTTATATAAACATTTTTTTGTTAAATCATTTTTATTAATAATAAAGAGCACAGAAATACAAATACAATAGTTCGTTCAGAGATGAAGATATCATACAGTAATAACATCTATAAGACGAGTGATCCAAAATGATACAAAAAGAGGAATTCCAGAATATGTAATAACACTCTTATAAAACATCTAATAAATAGCACAAACCCTTATTTAGAACTGAACTTTGAACTAAGCAATATTAAGCACCTGTGGAAGTATAGACAAGATAATTTAAGAAAACATTTTTAGAAGATTTTATTATAAAAAGAAAGGAGTGTGAAAAAGAAGAAAAAAGAGAAGAAGATAAAGAAAGAAAAAGAAAGAAGAATAGAGAAGAGGGAGTAAAGGTAGAATATAAAAGAGGAAATTATGGAGAAGGTGAGTTTAGTGACAGATAAGTAGTGAATGGTAACCATAATAGATCTGATTTAATCTGTAGCTGAATTAAAGCATGGGCTACCGAAGCAATTCGATGCTCATCACATATTAAGTTCCACCAGCATAAAGAAGATAACTTAGAGGTGTCTTTCCAGCAAGATAATATAACCTTAAAAGCAACAGCAATGAATAGATCAAATAAAATTGTTTTAGAAGTAATTTGATCAAAATCAGGAGACAGAGTACCTAAAAATACATTATGTATGTTAAGTTGGACATCATAAGAAAAGATTAATAAACATTTTGACCATACAGCTTTCCAAAAGGCATGAACCTTGGGACAATAATAAAGTAAGTGTGTTAAAGAATCTTCAGCAGTAAGACATGACCAACAAGCAGAAGGTATTGATTTGTTAAATTTATGCAGAAGGAGCGGAGTAATAACAACTATATTATAGATAAAAAAGAGGGATTGGGTGATATTTGCAACTTTGGATGTCTTAAAAAGTTTTTACCATAGTTTGTCCCAATGAGAGATAGATAGAGTTTGGGCTAAATCTTGTTCCCAGTCAAGTTCAATATTAGATTTATTTCATGTGCAATTAGGCGTAGATAAAGATTTATATATGAACAATGCACTTGGAGTAATATCAGGGGACATTTGATATAAAGGTGTGTCTGCTGTGAAAGAAACTGGAGTTGGCTGAGAAGTGAAATTTTGCAAACAATTCTAAATGTATAGGAACCAAAATATTATATTGTTGAACACATGAGTACGGAAGATTGAAGTTCTCTTGTAGTTGATGGAAAGGCAAAATCACGTTATTAACAATTATCTGATTGACATAAAAAATGCCCTTTTCTTTCCAATATTTGTAATAAAATGATTTGTGGCGAAATTTAATGTTTTGTTATACCATAATGAGGAAGCTAGAAAAGATTGATAATTGTCAAAGTGTTTAAAGAAGAGTGAATGTAAGAGATAGTGTGAGTGTTTTAAAATTGGATATTTAGAAATAAAAGTACAATAGTCATAAATACAACATCCTGAATTGAAAACTCATTTAACAATGAACATTCAACAGTAACCCAAGAAGGTTTAGGTACATTTTGATAATCTTTGGACATAGCATAAAATTGACAAATCAGAAAAGCATTATGATAAAGTTTAAAATCAGGAAAACGAACACCCCCTTCAGATTTGGTACTAATTAATTTAGATAGTGCAATATGTGCATTTTTATCGTTCCACAAAAACTTAGTACAAATAGAATTAATCTGTGTAAAATAATATTGGGGAATTTTAAATGGTAACATTGATAATGTGAATAATACCCGGGGGACAATCATCATTTTAATTGTCTCAAGTCTGCCCCACCACAATAAAAATAAAGGAGACCACAATGATAACAAATTGGTAATTTTGAGTTTTAAAGCATCAAAGTTGTGGGATAATGTATCACGAATATTAGAGGAGAACCAAGTACCTAAATACTTAATCTTTTTAGGGCACCATGTAAAATTGGTAGATTCAGTTTCAGTTTTTAAAGTCTTTATTTCGAAGTTTTCCTTCATAAAAGACGTCGCATACACAAAAAACATTTCAACAATAAAATATCATTCAAAAGTTACTAAAAAGAAGATATTCCTTAATATAGGGTAAAAACCACAAAGTACATTGTATGACAATTATCCGCAAAAGCTATATTAACATTTTCAAAAACAAATTACACAATACACAAAGGCTAGCCCCAGAATAGAAGTGAATCTTCACTAGTTAAAACAAGAAAGACCAACAGATAAAATAATCATTATGTCCTATTACATGATCGATAGATTTCGAATAATATCATTAAGTTAATAATGGACGCTACTGTTTAGCTTCTTTAATATGCTTTGCACGGATGAGCCAAGCCCATCCTAGATATTTTGCCATACCAATGGACACCCATTCTGCTGTATTTGTTCTTAAGATGTATATTGCTTCTTTACACACCCGTACATTAGTTCGACGGCAAACTGGTTTAAGCCACTTTTGGCGAGGTGCACAATAAGCAGGACATTCAAATAGGAAATGGCTCAGTGATTCATTAAATCCTATACAAAAAGGACAGTGCAATGTCAAACTGTTCTGCCATTTATTGGTAAATTCTCTAATTGGTAAGGAGCCTACTCTGAATTGATGATAGAGTTTCATATCTAGGCCTTTGGTGATGTTGTCCCAATAAGTCTCATGTTCGGAAACTACTTTATGGAGCAAAAAGGAACTAGTTAATGAGGAACCAGCTGAGAGCAAGACCATATCTTCTTTAACAACTGTCCAAAACAGCAGTTTAAAGTCCTTCTTTGAGGGGAAGGTTTGGTTACCTGGATCTGACCAATGTAGATGTAAATCCATCCTGAAAAGTGTTGCTTTAACAGATTTAAACCAGGGTATATGCCCTGAGCCAAATGACGATTGAACCTCAAGAAGCTCCTTGGCGAACAATGCCAAGTCTGGGGTAGACCAAATTCTTCTCCATAGAGCAACCATTCTAAATAGAGCTTGATTTTTGAACGAATGGCAGCCCATATCGAACATTAAGGGGATTGCGGGAGTTGAGGGCGGTAAACCTACCAGACTACGAAAAAACTTATTCTGGATTTTATCCAGTGGCGCAAGATCGACATGACCCCATAAGTCTGAGCCATAAAGAATAGCTGTACTAATTTTAGCCTTATAAATTTTCGTTGCTGGTAGTACTCTTTTCGTAAGGGAGCAGCGCTGTTCTTTTACAAGACACCCTGATAACCTAGCTAATTTAAGGCACAAGGCCTCGATCTGTTCTTTCCAACGTAGTCTATAATCAATAGACACACCTAGATAGGTCATTACCCATACTTGTTCCAATGCTACATTATTCATGGTAACATGACCCTTACGTGGTTTATGCTTTGTGAAGACCATGAACTTAGTTTTCGAGACATTAATCTCTAAGTCATTTAGAATACAGAACTCCGTAAATTTGTTAATGGCAGTTTGTAACCCCACCTGAGTTTTGGCCAAAATCAAAGTATCGTCAGCAAATATTAAAAGTGGGAATTTAGTCCCTCCCAATACAGGGGCATCAGTTGGGACAGACGAAAGGAACTGCACTACCTGATTAATAAAGAGAAGGAATAGTGATGGCGCCAAGACACACCCTTGTCTGACTCCCCGCGTTACTGGGAATGAGTCAGTTACCTGACATTGAGATCCCCATCTTACTCTCGCAAAATTATGTTGGTGTAACCTAATTGTTAAATCTAGTAATTCAGGAGGCATTCCCATTTTGCTTAGTGCCAACCACATCTTGTCTCTAGGGACCTGGTCGAACGCAGATTTTAAATCTACGAACGCTGCGTATAAGGTACCTTCTCCTAGATGCACTATCTTCCAGTAGATCATAGTGAATCTAAGTACCTGGTCGATAGTGCTTGTATTGGCTCTAAAGCCTGCCTGTAGTGGGGACAGGATATTTTCATCCCTCACCCATATCTGTATTCTACCTAACAACATTCTGGCCATTACTTTTTGGAGTGCATCAATAAGGCTAATGGGGCGATAATTCGCCGCACTAGACTTATCTCCTTTTTTATACACTGGTAGGATCTCCGCCCCTTTCCAGGAGTCTGGAATTTCTGCCCCCCGAGCAATAGCATTAACAAGAATGGTGATATACGGAACCCAATTTTCCATATCATATTTGAAAACATCTGCTGGAACACAGTCCATACCAGGTGCTTTGCCATTTTTAACTAATTGCAGCGCAGTCTCTGTCTCACGTTCAGAAAAAACCACAGACCGGCAGTTCGCCAACTGTGGAGAAAGCAACGTTCCCTCCTCGCGAAAAATACCACCTGCTTGCTTATCACAAAATTGGGCTGCAAAAAACTCAACCCACGTTTCCGCTGGGACATGGTTGGTCGGGGTTTGCAGTTCACTACATCCTCCCCATTTAACTACCTGCCAAAATTTCAGTTGATTGCCTGATAAGCTAGCCTCATAAAGGTCCTGCCAGCGATGGTCATCCCATGCAATTTTGGCTTGATTTAGGATTTTTCTGTACTTTGCCCTCTCTATTTTGATTGCCTGAGTATCCCTAGTTTTAATAACAGATATCAGGCAGCTATGAGCCTTCCTGCAATTTGCATCATACCATTTGGCACCCAGGCTACCTTTGTTAAATTGATTATTACCACCTTTATGTGTAAAATAAGTTTTCAGTGTGGTAAATAATGATTCGTGGATTATACCTACTTGGTCTAGAGTGCCCTTATTAGCCAGTAATAGCTCCAACTTCCCTGTAGCCGATGAGACATCTTGGGAGATCTTAGCTAGGACACTTGGGTCTTCCATGACCCTATCCCAGCGGACCCTACGACAGTCATTAGTGAGGACTGCTCTCGCTGTTGTGTAATTATCGACTTTTTGTTTTCTATCTATGCCCATTTCCATTTTTAACAAGGTTGATAGGGGATTATGGTCGCTTTCAGGTCGTATAATTACTTCCATGTCTACCAAAAGGTTCCAATACTCCATTTTAAATAAACAATAGTCAATACGACTTTTGCTATAGCCATTATCAAACGTGGAATTTCCTGCAGAATCTGACTTGGACCTCCCATTGGCTGCCCTCAGATTCCACTCCAGACATAGCCCAAGCCACTGGAGTACTGCCTCGGTTACTTTAATAATTGGTGGTATGGTTAGACTAGGAATATTCCAAAGCTGGTCTGCTTCCTCATAACAACCATCATCCATAGTCAATATGGGCTCAAATGTACAATTCAGATCACCCAGTATCATTACACAGTTATCCATACCAATGTCATTTAGCAAGAGTTCAAGATCTTTTACTACTTCTGGGCACTTCCCCCCAGGTCTTCCCCTTGCATATACATTGATCAAGAATAAATCCCGAGCATTAACCCTACTCAATTTCAAACCCTGAAGATCATCATTCAGAGATGGTAACTCATACACCCTGAGATTTAGGGATTGGCGAACCCAGACTACAAGCCCACCAGACGGCCGTCCCCTGGGCCCTTTGTGTGCTGGTTTGTAAAAGTTCAAGTACCCCAGCCGAAAAAGTGCATCAATTGACCAGGATTCTTGGAATACAATAACATCATATTGCTCAACAAAGATCCCCCAATCGATCTCAACCATTTTACCCCTGAGCCCTGCAATGTTCCATGACAATACCTTCAAACAGTTTATAGACTGACACAGGGTTTCAGACAATAGTTGCTTAGGTGGGTCTATTAATTTAACTACACCTTCGCAATCCAGTGTGATACACATGCTCTCGGTACAGTCGTCCACCACCATATCAACAGGAGGATTATTACTCAAATGGACGTCCAAGAAGTCTACTGCTCCAGTACCAGGGGAGACAACTCCATCCACTAACTCCCGTGTGCAGTAAGGAAGTGAGGGTAAGACATCATTTGTCAAGCATAGACTTCCCTGGCCAATGGCCGCTAAGCCACTATCATGTCAATCTACTCCATTCAACCAACTAAGTGGAGCAAATCGGTTTGAGAGGTGGGGCCGGAACAAGGGATGAATGGACACCTCAGGAAAAGATCGATCTCTTGGGCCGTTACCATTAGGAAAGTGATTGTGGCCTGGGAGGGTATTAATTTTTGGGTAGAAATATTGCAGGGATAAGGTCTGTACATCACCAATTCTACCAAATCTGGGCTCTCTGCATATAAATTCAGCAACCCAAGGTTCGCTAAAACTAATGACTATACAATCGCCCTCCAGATCTTTTTTACTGTATCCCACCCATTCTACTCTTCTGACATTAAGTATAACTGCCTTAGAGGGGGGTGGGAGGGGACGGTTCTTGTTTAGCCAGTAGTTGACTTTATTACGTAATTCATTATAAGATTCATGTTTACCCTCTTCCAGGGGGGCCACACCGGATAAAATAATTGTATAGGGTAGTGATTCAGGCGGAAGGTTCACATATCGTTTTTTTTTAACCGGGGTTGGCTTTTTACTTATGTTGGTTTTAACTAAAGGCTTGGGGGTTTTAGGTATAGTGCTGAGAATAGGGTTAGGGTTATTTGCAGCGGCAACTATACTGGGTCTACTTACAACGGGGACCCGTGTACTTCCAGAAGTAGTTGCTTGATTGGAAGCACTTGGTGGGTTAAGAGGCTTTGCCAAATTTCTTATACCCCCATCACTTAAATCCTTCGTTTGCTGAGGAAGTATTACTTGTGGGGCTACCGGGGCTGAACGTTGTAAAAGATTCTGTGATATGGACATATTTTCTTTCATTAAAGTTTCCATTATATCCATTTTGTCATTCAAGAGCCTTGTTCTTTCAAAAATAGGTAGAAGAAGCGATTTAATCAAGAGCTCGATTTTCCCCAATAACGTGACATCCGTTCCACAATCTGGGGCATTAGTACTTCCTGAAAGTTCTAGGAACCTAGATGATAAAATAGGCTGGGAGGGAGCGGCAGAGGTGGAGCTAGCTATACGTTTATTGTCCTCACTGTGTATAGAATCCTCTCTTTTCCTTTTGCTCGTTTTACAAACGGGCGGGTTCTCCGAAGGCAAAGTTTGGAAGTTATTAGCAGGACCAAATATATTAATAGGGGACTGCTGTATGGGATTAGTATCAATACTCACAGGGGAGCGCGTAATCGAACTACCTTCCAACATATTATCAGGTTCTGAATCGATGTCATCATTATCCTCCACCAATACTACATCCTGACTAGCTGGAATTGAAACAACATCTCTGACAATCGGAACAGCATCAGTCGGATTAATTAATGGGACCGGAGAACCAGCAATACGAATTGGTCCTAGCGATGAACGCCTACCCGTCACCAGGTCCAATGATAGGCGTTTTTCAACCAGGGCGATTTCGTTTTCCAGAACACGTGTGGTTCGCTGGAAAAATTGGTCTATAGTACCGGTGAAAACCCCGTTAGATGTAGACATCTGCACTTGCCTGACTTTACCGGAGCGAAGAGACATATTAAAATCGTGAGGGCTATTTAGTTAATTTGAGGGCACAGGAAATACCATAAATGATTAAAAATGACAAAAATATTACCACAGTCAATATAAAATGTTCAAGCATGCAGTAATTGTAAAAAGGGTAGCTACGAAAAATATAAAATCAACGAGGATAGCCCGGCCCGGCCTCAATCGGCCTCGGATGGCCGCAGACGGCCCGCCCTTGTCCCGGGCTTCTCCCGCGCGCTCTCCCGCGCTGCGGGAGTACTAAGGACTAATAAAGAGGATGCAGACAAGGGGTGGGAGTGGTCGGGGAGAGCGGCCCAGGTGGTAGAGATCCGGGCTGGAGGGTGCTCGTGGGAATTGGAGTCCCAGGGCGAGCACACGCACTCGCTCGCAGCCCCGTGCACACACCTCCCTCGGCGTTCCCTTCAGGGACCTCAGGCAGCAGCAAAGTTCCCCACACGAAGCGGGACCCGCGGAGCGGGTTCCGCGAGAGGTAGGTGCAGAAGTAAAAACAGGTCTGTCCCAGGTGTAGTGGTCACAAGCAGCAGAGCGTCCCACTCGCAGTCCCGGAGGCTGAAGATTTTAAAGAGTTCGGTGGAAGGGGGGGAGTGGTCGGGGAGAGCGGCCCAGGTGGTAGAGATCCGGGCTGGCGGGTGCTCGTGGGAATTGGAGTCCCAGGGCGAGCACACGCACTCGCTCGCAGCCCCGTGCACACACCTCCCTCGGCGTTCCCTTCAGGGACCTCAGGCAGCAGCAAAGTTCCCCACACGAAGCGGGACCCGCGGAGCGGGTTCCGCGAGAGGTAGGTGCAGAAGTAAAAACAGGTCTGTCCCAGGTGTAGTGGTCACAAGCAGCAGAGCGTCCCACTCGCAGTCCCGGAGGCTGAAGATTTTAAAGAGTTCGGTGGAAGGGGGGGAGTGGTCGGGGAGAGCGGCCCAGGTGGTAGAGGTCCGGGCTGGCGGGTGCTCGTGGGAATTGGAGTCCCAGGGCGAGCACACGCACTCGCTCGCAGCCCTGTGCACACACCTCCCTCGGCGTTCCCTTCAGGGACCTCAGGCAGCAGCAAAGTTCCCCACACGAAGCGGGACCCGCGGAGCGGGTTCCTCGAGAGGTAGGTGCAGAAGTAAAAACAGGTCTGTCCCAGGTGTAGTGGTCACAAGCAGCAGAGCGTCCCACTCGCAGTCCCGGAGGCTGAAGATTTTAAAGAGTTCGGTGGAAGGGGGGGAGTGGTCGGGGAGAGCGGCCCAGGTGGTAGAGATCCGGGCTGGCGGGTGCTCGTGGGAATTGGAGTCCCAGGGCGAGCACACGCACTCGCTCGCAGCCCCGTGCACACACCTCCCTCGGCGTTCCCTTCAGGGACCTCAGGCAGCAGCAAAGTTCCACACACGAAGCGGGACCCGCGGAGCGGGTTCCGCGAGAGGTAGGTGCAGAAGTAAAAACAGGTCTGTCCCAGGTGTAGTGGTCACAAGCATCAGAGCGTCAAACATATGCTGATAGCATGAAGAATTTAAAGGTAAAATTTCAGTCTTGCAAAAATTAAGTTTATAGCCAGAAACATTAGAGAATAATGACATTTCATGTAAAAAAGGGGGTAGGGAAGAAACAGGATTGGGCATGTAGATAAGAATATCATCTGCATACGCAGAAAGTTTAACTTGGTGTGATTTTAGTGTAAAACCAGTAATAAGGGGGTTATTTCTAATTCGTTCACGGAAAGGTTCTAAACATAACAAGAAAAGTAGTGGGGATAGAGGGCAACCCTGACGTGTACCTCTTTGCAAATCAAAATATGGGGGGGAAAAAACAATTAACAAAAACACATGCTTTTGGATCTGTATATAATAATTTTACATAAGAAATAAACTGTGGACCAAATCCAAACCATTTTAAAGTGTGAACCATGAAATCCCAATTAACTCGGTCAAAAGCTTTTTCTGCATCTAAGGATATTGCAGCTAAGGGAAAGGGATATTTTGCACCTAGAGTGAGAATATTGGAAAACATTCTGGCATTATCAGAAGCTAAATGACCTTTGATAAAACCAGCCTGGTCTGGATTAACGAATAGGGGAAGAACTTCTCCAAACGGGTAGGCAAAATCTTTGCATAAATCTTACAATCGTAATTAATTAGTGATATAGGACGGAAATTTTTACAAAAGGAGGGATCTTTGCCTGGTTTAGGGATGACAATTATGAGGGCTTCTAAAAAAAGAGCCATATGCGTTAGAAGTGGAGAGGAATGAATTAAAAAGTTCTAATAATTTCGGAGCAAATATTGAAGAAAAGGCTAAAAATAATTTAACTGAGAATCCATCGGGGCCAGGAGCCTTAGATTTTTTCATGGATTTGAGAGCATCAGATATTTCTTGAAGAGAAATATCTTCCTCCAATGGTGAGAAGATATCCGGTAAAACTTTAGGTTTAGGAATATCTTGGAAGAAAGGTACAAAATCTTCCTCTAGGGATTAGTAGTTTATGTGTTCTTCGTTCTGATTTAATTTTTAAATAATTTGCTAACATTTTCCCTGCTTTGTTACGGCCCCCATGAAATTTCGATTTAACTTTGAGGAGAATATTACAAGCGTCTACAGTGGCAATTTTATTTAGATTGGATTTAGCTTTAATTACGTCTGGTAGTGAAGTGGAGGATTTGGAAGAAAAGTATTTATGCTCCAAAGATTTGATTAAAGCTAAGGTTTCTTTATATTTAACACTCAATAGGTTCTTTTTATTGGAGTAATAAGCAATAGTGAATGCTCTAAATGATGCCTTAAATTCGTCCCAATTATTGTGTATAGAAGTATCTAAAGAATCATTAAGAACAAAACATGCATTAATAAAAGAGGTTGCTTCTGAAATAAAAGTACGATCTGATAGGAGGTAATTGTTAAAACGCCAGTGACCTTGTTTGCATATAGTGATGAATACATCAATAGAAATAGATACGGGAGCATGGTCAGAAATAACAATTGCACTAATTTCAGATGAGTGGAGACAGGGTAATAATGATTTGGAGATTAAAATATAATCAATACAAGACATTGTATGGTGTACAGGAGAAAAGAAAGTAAATTCTGAGACATCTGGGTTACATGTTTTCCATGCATCAAATAGAGGACGAGATGAAATGGCAGATTGGAATGATTTATGGGTTTTATCTGGTTTGAATTTACATTTAGATTTTCTATCAGAAAAAGGATCTAACCAATTATTGAAGTCACCACCTACCACCACATTAGGATTAGAGATAGATAAGAGTTTCATTTTTATAGAGTACCAAAATTCCGTATCGGGTTTAACAGATCCATAAATATTGAAAAATGTAATTTGCAATTTGTTGATGATAGCGTCAACCAGTACCCAACGACTATTTGAGTCACATTCTGATGATAATATTTGTGCGTTAGTAGATTTATGAAACAGTATAGCAACACCACCATGACGTTTAGTAGCAGGAGAGAAAACAATTTGATTAACCCAAAGACGTTTAAGTTTATGAGATTCTACATCATTACAATGGGTTTCCTGTAAAAAAGCAACTTGGGCGTTAAGTTTAGCTAAGTGAGACAATACCTTTTGACGTTTAACAGGATGACCAAGACCACGTACATTCCACGAGACCACATTAACCATAATGTTGGATTAGGGGGTACATGAGGAAACAGGACCACGAAACTGCATGAACAGAAAAATAAAAAAGAGAGACAGACAACTTTTGATATGTGATGAGGAAAAGGCACTATTAGAAGCAAAACAGTTACTGTAAAACATAACTAGAAATTCAAAGAGACAGTAAGAGTAGAAAAGAAGAAAGGAGAGAAAGAAGAAAAGAAACAGAAGGAAGAAGCAAGTAAGGAATAACATCCAGATCTGTAAAGAGAAGTAAAATCGAGAAAAAGAGGAACATAGTGACGCTGAAGGACACGGACCACACTAATGGAAACAGATAAAATGAGAACCTCATGAATGAAAAGAGAACAAATATTCAGAGAAAAGCAAAACAGCAAACATTTAGGATTAAAGTAACAATCAAGAAAAATAAAAGAAGTCAGTTATTAGTATCCATGCCATTTGAGGAGAGATTATGAAGAAAGAGCTTGAGTTTATCCGGATCATCAAAGGAGCGTGATCGACCATCATGAGTAATTTTACAAAGGCACGGATGAAGAATACCATAATGAATGTTCAGCTGTCTCATCTGAGGATTTAGAGCAAGAAATTCTTTACGTTGGGTGTTTGTTGCAATGGAAATATCTTGCGATATGAAGATGTTATGGCCCGACTAGATAAGATGACGTTTAAGTCTCACAGCCTTCAAAACATGCATAAGTTCAGTGAATTCCAAGAAAAGCATTATGATTCCACGTGGCTTGTTAGCAGAAGGATGAAGCCGACCCAGACGGCGTGCTCTTTGTATGTTGAGAGGATTTGAATATGATGGAAGATCTAGGAGTTCTGGAAGGAATTTCTGAAGAAAAGCAACCATGTCAGGACCTTCAACATTCTCCGGCAGTCCATAAAGGCGCAGATTATTCCTACGGTTGCAATTTTCAAGATCCTTAGTGTGAATTTCTTGTTTGAGTAGTGGAATCTTTGTAGAAATATCCTGTAGGTCGCTAACTTTCTGTTTTGTATAAGATGAAGAGGATCTAGACGTGAGGATATCATTAGCCATTATTTAATTTACAAGAGAAATCACTTTAGGAGTTGTAACAAAAGGTGAACTCTTTAAGAAGTGCTGCAAGACACAAATTATTCCATGAGGTAACGGACGTTAGTAATGCTGTTGTCCTCAAAATGCTACAAAAAATTCAAGAATTTCTCCAGTGAAGTCAAGGAGCCACTGTACTACAACTCAAGCTCTGTACATAAATAAGGTTAGAAACATTTGAGAAGGAGTCACTCCATCAGCGTTATGTTATTTTTTTTTTAAATGGGAAAAATATTATCGTTATGAGTAACTCCATAACTAGAGGGACTTGTACAAATAGGTATCAGTAAGTGGAAAGACCCCACCTTCATTGTGGAATGGGAGAAAATCGTCAACAAGATAAAACTCAAACACTGCGATCCAAAAAGGTGGCCTTCCGCAACCACCCTCTAAGAGCTGAGAGACACCAATAATGCACTGCAGTGAAGAGTATGTCGCAAAAATATCGCTCTCAGAATGCGGCAAACAAGGGAAAGTTATTCAGTAAGGTACGGCAATAGTACATCTGAATTTGGTCTTCTCACACAGTCAATAGTAAGAACACTTGAAAAGGAGCTGCTCCAATACCAGCATCTTTAGACCAAAACAAAATATTTATAAGTCACACAATCTTCATTATATGCAGGCAGGCATGATATGAGGAAGAAGAAGGGCTCCACTGCAGTTGAAAACAAGTAGAAAATCGGCAAGAGGAAGAGACGCGAGCAACGCGATTCTAAATGGCAGCCGCTCGCGTCTCCGTGAAGAGAAAATTGCCGCTACGGTGAACAGGCACAAGAAAGGGCGATAGCGATGCTATAAAGTGGCAGTAAAACTCACCGCAGCATCAGCAATGCAGGACCGTCACCCTCTGATGCCAAAATAGGGCAAAGAGGCTCGAATAGCACGTTGGAGTCCCGCGACGGAGCGGAGCTCACATCGGGTCCGCCTTGTCGTCTCGGTGTGCAAGCCACACCCCATTTTTATATAATTTTAAAGTTTTAAAGTAAATTAAAGATAGTTTATTCATTATTTTAAAGTAAATATACATATATGTATGAATTATTATGTTTGTGTGTTTTTCTTGTTTTTAATTAAGTTTATTTGTTATATTTTGTTAAAATGTATATTACATTAAAATTATTTTGTTAAAATGAAAATGAATATTTAAATATTATTATATTTTATATATATATATATATATATAAATTGATTTTTTTACATCAATATTTTTTACATCAATATTTTGTATTCAATATTTTTGTACTTACCTGTGTAGGTATGGGAGTCAATACTTTTGCAGTCTATATATATTTTTTTATATTTTGAACATCGATATTTTTGTCATTGATATTCTATCAGTGAACCATTGAGTGGATGACTGGCATGAAGAATGGGTGTGAATCTTGAAACAGCACGTTAAATTCCTCATATTTCGTGTGTATGTGTGCGGTATTTGTATAGTGTGAACCTAGCCGAAAGGCAGCGTTATGCTGTGCATAGTTAAAGGCAAAGATGCAACAAATGAACAATTGGAGAGGTGACTGGATTCTGAGAGTGAAGTGAGTCTGTAAAGCAAAGTTGGCCAATTCAGGATCATACAGGCACATCTTTCCAGATCATGGGTGCATAGAAGGAACAGACCTGTTCCATTATTTTCTCTTTTTTGCACTTCCTTATCTCCATTCTGTTGAATTCCTACCTGCCAATAGGGTGAGAACCCCTAGATGAAGTGCCTGTCATCCAAAGAGGCAGAGTTGCTGGTCGTGATGGCTTTGCAGATGAAAATGATGCTGGCTGGCAAAGGGAGCTAGTGGAGTTCCATAAGGGTGGGGTAATGTGGCCATATTTCATCAGGCCATTGATGAGGCATAATGTGGCATGCAGGATGTCCTTGAACGTACACCTTTTTTGGAGTTCAGAATGCTGTGGGTGGGTAGTTCTCCCATCCAAATCCAAAAGTTGAAATGCTTAAATGGCAATTCTGAAGTCATTTGGTGGGAGAAATAGTTTTACTCACTTTAGACAGAGAGCTGGTACCGACCATCTTAATTTTCTTCATGATGTACCTTGCGGGTGACTCCATATGGCTCTCTATGTGAAATGATGGAACCCTGGGCGCTAGGGAATGTTTGCAACCCTGAGGCCCACTTATGAACAAACTGGTGTTTACTGGATAGTAGGAGAGAGAGACCCACAACTTAGGTTTGGCACAGAATATGAATTCAAAAGACTAGTGTGACTAGTAGCCAGACCAAGATGATTTTACACAAATTAACATCTAATGCTCCACAGGAGGGTGTATTTCCCAGTCTCTAAATAGTAGGCCTGCAGTCTTCTGAATATAAGTAGTCATTAGAGCAAGCAGATATAAAAAGGGATGTCTCAAATAAAAGATGGAAGCAATCTGTAAAAAGTATATTTGAAGCATTTATTCAGGCATTTCAGGTACGCCTGACAAATTTACTTAGTCCACAATTAATAATATTTATGTAGTTATTCCTGGAGGGTTGAATGGCTACTTGTGTGGTTTGCACAAGTAGTGCTGCAGACCCACTGGACAACAAACAACAAGAAAAATGCCAAAACTGAACCACTATTTAGGTTGTTTAAACAAAGGGTGCAAGAACCATAAAACAATACACCCATAAGCTCATTAGTAGCTTTTATTTCAATAGCACAAAATGTTTTCAACTTTTTTTCTCCAAAAGGGAACACATGACTAAATGTGAAGGACAAAAATAAATTGTGGGTAAAATTCAACACACAAGAACTAATAATAAATCCACTTGCATTCACATACTTCCAAACACATTCACTCTATACAACACCATACACATTCAAACTACTTGGTGCAAAAAAAGGGGGGGAACAAATACTCCACCTAGAAAGCACCTGAAATGCCAAACAAAACTGTGGGTAACTTACAAGGAGGTTTTTCTATATATCTACCCTGTACAATATTTACACTAATATACAACAAATGGAATTTTTACATTAAGCAGGCACAACACAAACCAGCCTAATCAACAAAACCACTGTTTGGCAAAAAACGTGGTCTACGCATTTCAAATCCCTTTATTCTTGGGATTCTCTTCAGGACCAGAAACCACTGCAAAACAAAAAAGAAAAGTATGACAGTTTCCTATTCGAATCCATAAAGGCGCTCACATCTCATATATCACCTCAATGTTTCCTTACCTCTTCTGAAAAAGCCACAAGGTCTGCATTCAAAGGAGTAAAGATGTCGAACGTTGCTGTGGTACAACAAGGAAAGGGGGGGTACATGAGTTTGTCATATCATAAATGGATCAGTCAGCCACCTAAGAGACAAGCCAAATGCTGTTCGCAGTTACTTGATGAATTCCAACTCTGGCGGTTCATGAATGACTTAATTCAATATTCAAATGATGAATGATGACGGCATCCTGTTCGTGGACAGAAACCAAACAAAGGACTTAGCTCCCTTTGTAATTTGTGAAAAACGCACCCCCTTTTCGATCTTCCCAAGTGCTGAATAGCGTTCGCATACCTCAAGCGCCATCCGGCGTTTGAAAAACTCAGCTTCGTGTACTCCTTTCTCGAGCGTGTTCTGCGATGAAGTTACGTGCTGTTAATGAAAAAAGATACGCTCAGAGCCCATTCGCTTATTTGTAGCTCACCCTCTCCAAGCCTTTAAACGCGAGGATTCTGCCTACCGTGAATAAAGTGAAGTTCCCTTTGCAAACGATCGTAACACTCAATGTCACCGGCCATTAGACGCAAGCCGCGATAGACCGCGGCTTGCGTCTAATGGCTGGTGATACTTGTCGGCGGGGGAAAAAAGATGGCGTCCATGAGGGAATAGTGAGAGGCTAGCTCCTTAACGGCTCCTCTCTACTCTACTCAGTATATCGATAGAAAAACGGCTTAATACAGCCCCGAGGACGCTCTCACCTTCACCTTCAGCCAGAGAAATATTGTGAAAGCATCGACATCGGACATTAAAGTACTCAGGAGTGCTGGAGTGCGGAGCTGACTGCGGAGTTTACAATGGCGGCTTTGACATAACGGAGAATGCCACGGATCCTGTGGGCTCGCTGGTAGGCGCTGATCTCTCTTTCCCCGAGTAGGGGGCTGACCGCGGAGTAGACTGCAACTGCATTGACATTGCGGAGAATGCCACGGATCCTGCGGGCTCGCTGGTAGGCACTGATCTCTCTCCCGGACCGCTGGACCCACGACGGCATAACCGAAACGGGAGAACAGTGATCTGCAAGATAGGGAGGCAAAATCAACAGTAAGAGGCCCTAGGACCGAGGTTCAGCAGACACAGTAGCACACACAAAAAATTCACAGATGCACTGTGGTCCCTGTGGTCCTAGGATTGAGGCTCCGTGGATACAGCAGTACACAAACAGATATAAAGTTGCATTGTGGTCCCTGTGGTCCTCTGGAGGCTGGATTATGAGCGCCGGGCTGAAAACCCAGATCACAGACAATATGGCGGTGAGCATATATAGTATAAAACATAAATGTGTATAAAGGCTAAATAACAATATCTAAAGAGTGTATGATCTGCGGGATATTCTAAACATCTTGGTGGAGAGCCCTAATAAAGAGCGTTTCAGATTGAAACAAACTGAAAACAACCTGAGATACTTAAGTGTAATCTGACTGATAATTACTGAAGGATACTGGGAAACGGAGCATAAACCATAATTCATAAGACATTGAGATGCCACCAAAAACAGCACGAGGTGGAAAGAGTAGAGGAGCGATGGATACCCCACTGGGTAATCGGCTTCAAGACCCTCAAATAGGTGGTAGCAGCAGGAAAAGAGCCCTGGAAGGGGGGGTTGAAGAGATGAACTCTTTGAATACCAAAGTAGATTTGAATGAAGGGAAAAGCAAGAGAGTTCCTCAAAGGTTTTCTTCGAAGAAGGATAAGAATAAAACAGCGCAAGACGTGGAGGGCCAACGAAGTCGCATTCCTGAAATCTCAATACAATTAAAGAATGTGAAACTAACAGAGAAGCGGCAAGTAGGGACCCAACCAGAAAAGGGGGCCCAGGTGACAAGGGCAATACTACAGTCTATTGAAATACTGGATTCTTGCAATACAGAGAAAGCAAGCGTTGGACTGACTGTAGAAAAAGGTAGGAGAATAATTTATGAGACTCAAGCGAACCCTTCCTATCACTCTCGGACCATACAGACACCTCAGAGGAGGAATACGATGAAGCACAAAAGGCGGAGTCATTAGATGGTTCATTAAACAGTTTGGCAAGTGAGCAGAATGAGTCAGCTATGGACTCACTGTCTGAAGAGAGGACCCAAAATGCTACTATGGTACATAATAAAATGATGGCCCAAGAGACTCTGAGTTCAGACATGACACAAGCTGGAACAAGCAAAAGCTTAGCCTGGGAAATATCTCTCTCTCCAGAGGCTCGAAGTGATCCTGAAACTACCCAGGAGACAGTAGAGGGAGGAGAGGGAGTAACACAGGGTGCCATGGCAGGCACACCGACAGTATCTAGTAATCTCAACAAGATATCACTGAATGCAATCTACCAACTAATAGTGGAACTTAGAACAGAAACTCGCTCCGAAAGCCAGAAAACACAAACTGCCTGCCGCAAATTACCGAATGCACTGAGGAGAGTCGCTAAGACTTGCTGTGAATTTTCAGAAAGGATAAACGCAGCAGAATAGCGGATATCAGCAATAGAAGATCAAATGATGACACAAAAAACTGATATAGATATGATCTCTGCTGACCATGAGGATATGCAGCTAAAAATAGCCGACCTGGAAAATCGACTTCGGAGAAACAACCTCAGGATATTGGGAATACCCGAGGGGGCAGAAGGGTCGGATATACGCAAATTTTTGCAGGATCTCTTTCAGGAGGCATTTCCAGAGCTAACAATGTGGGACTGGGCCACGGAGATACAGAGAGCCCATAGATTTCCGTTTAAGCTTTCCGAGGGGAAAAAAGGCTCAACAGTAACAGCAAAATATCCCAGAGCCATATTGATCAACCTTAAGAACTTTTTAGCACGGGAGGCAGTATATGATCTCGCAAGGTCCAATAAAAAGCAACAAGGGAAAGGATTCCAATTCTTCGTGAGACCTGATTTTTGCCACCATACGGTGGAAAGGAGGTGGCATCTAAGGCGATTAATTACTCCTTTCCAAAAAAAGGGCGCACAGGCGTTCTTGCTAAACCCAGCAACCCTAAAAATATTCAGCAAAGGTCGTACGCATTATTTTGTATCAGAGATACAAGCTCAAGACTATCTTAATACACTTTGAGACATAAAAACTAATGCGCACCGGATAGAGAATATTGAACAAATAAGCTGCCTACATATTTAATAGAGGATAAGATAATGTGAAATTTATAGAAGATGAAAATAATCAGGAACATGAATTACAATGTTGTTGGTATTTGAATATAGTGAATAGGATGTAGAGAACTAGAGTAGAGAGGGGACTGGAGTAAAGTCTCTTCCCATCGATAAGGGCCATAAGCCCCTTTTTCCTTAGTTGTAGGGTGGAGGGTGGGAGGGGGGAGGGGAAGGAGAGCACAGATGGAGGTGGTGAGAAGGGAGAGGGGAGAGGTGGGGTCACAGAAGGGGATAATGAGATTTCATGTAAAAAAGGGGGTAGGGAAGAAACAGGATTGGGCATGTAGATAAGAATATCTTCTGCATACGCAGAAAGTTTAACTTGGTGTGATTTTAGTGTAAAACCAGTAATAAGGGGGTTATTTCTAATTCGTTCACGGAAAGGTTCTAAACATAACAAGAAAAGTAGTGGGGATAGAGGGCAACCCTGACGTGTACCTCTTTGCAAATCAAAATATGGGGGGAAAAAAACAATTAACAAAAACACATGCTTTTGGATCTGTATATAATAATTTTACATAAGAAATAAACTGTGGACCAAATCCAAACCATTTTAAAGTGTGAACCATGAAATCCCAATTAACTCGGTCAAAAGCTTTTTCTGCATCTAAGGATATTGCAGCTAAGGGAAAGGGATATTTTGCACCTAGAGTGAGAATATTGGAAAACATTCTGGCATTATCAGAAGCTAAATGACCTTTGATAAAACCAGCCTGGTCTGGATTAACGAATAGGGGAAGAACTTCTCCAAACGGGTAGGCAAAATCTTTGCATAAATCTTACAATCGTAATTAATTAGTGATATAGGACGGAAATTTTTACAAAAGGAGGGATCTTTGCCTGGTTTAGGGATGACAATTATGAGGGCTTCTAAAAAAAGAGCCATATGCGTTAGAAGTGGAGAGGAATGAATTAAAAAGTTCTAATAATTTAGGAGCAAATATTGAAGAAAAGGCTAAAAATAATTTAACTGAGAATCCATCGGGGCCAGGAGCCTTAGATTTTTTCATGGATTTGAGAGCATCAGATATTTCTTGAAGAGAAATATCTTCCTCCAATGGTGAGAAGATATCTGGTAAAACTTTAGGTTTAGGAATATCTTGGAAGAAAGGTACAAAATCTTCCTCTAGGGATTAGTAGTTTATGTGTTCTTCGTTCTGATTTAATTTTTAAATAATTTGCTAACATTTTCCCTGCTTTGTTACGGCCCCCATGAAATTTCGATTTAACTTTGAGGAGAATATTACAAGCGTCTACAGTGGCAATTTTATTTAGATTGGATTTAGCTTTAATTACGTCTGGTAGTGAAGTGGAGGATTTGGAAGAAAAGTATTTATGCTCCAAAGATTTGATTAAAGCTAAGGTTTCTTTATATTTAACACTCAATAGGTTCTTTTTCTTGGAGTAATAAGCAATAGTGAATGCTCTAAATGATGCCTTAAATTCGTCCCAATTATTGTGTATAGAAGTATCTAAAGAATCATTAAGAACAAAACATGCATTAATAAAAGAGGTTGCTTCTGAAATAAAAGTACGATCTGATAGGAGGTAATTGTTAAAACGCCAGTGACCTTGTTTGCATATAGTGATGAATACATCAATAGAAATAGATACGGGAGCATGGTCAGAAATAACAATTGCACTAATTTCAGATGAGTGGAGACAGGGTAATAATGATTTGGAGATTAAAATATAATCAATACAAGACATTGTATGGTGTACAGGAGAAAAGAAAGTAAATTCTGAGACATCTGGGTTACATGTTTTCCATGCATCAAATAGAGGACGAGATGAAATGGCAGATTGGAATGATTTATGGGTTTTATCTGGTTTGAATTTACATTTAGATTTTCTATCAGAAAAAGGATCTAACCAATTATTGAAGTCACCACCTACCACCACATTAGGATTAGAGATAGATAAGAGTTTCATTTTTATAGAGTACCAAAATTCCGTATCGGGTTTAACAGATCCATAAATATTGAAAAATGTAATTTGCAATTTGTTGATGATAGCGTCAACCAGTACCCAACGACTATTTGAGTCACATTCTGATGATAATATTTGTGCGTTAGTAGATTTATGAAACAGTATAGCAACACCACCATGACGTTTAGTAGCAGGAGAGAAAACAATTTGATTAACCCAAAGACGTTTAAGTTTATGAGATTCTACATCATTACAATGGGTTTCCTGTAAAAAAGCAACTTGGGCGTTAAGTTTAGCTAAGTGAGACAATACCTTTTGACGTTTAACAGGATGACCAAGACCACGTACATTCCACGAGACCACATTAACCATAATGTTGGATTAGGGGGTACATGAGGAAACAGGACCACGAAACTGCATGAACAGAAAAATAAAAAAGACAGACAGACAACTTTTGATATGTGATGAGGAAAAGGCACTATTAGAAGCAAAACAGTTACTGTAAAACATAACTAGAAATTCAAAGAGACAGTAAGAGTAGAAAAGAAGAAAGGAGAGAAAGAAGAAAAGAAACAGAAGGAAGAAGCAAGTAAGGAATAACATCCAGATCTGTAAAGAGAAGTAAAATCGAGAAAAAGAGGAACATAGTGACGCTGAAGGACACGGACCACACTAATGGAAACAGATAAAATGAGAACCTCATGAATGAAAAGAGAACAAATATTCAGAGAAAAGCAAAACAGCAAACATTTAGGATTAAAGTAACAATCAAGAAAAATAAAAGAAGTCAGTTATTAGTATCCATGCCATTTGAGGAGAGATTATGAAGAAAGAGCTTGAGTTTATCCGGATCATCAAAGGAGCGTGATCGACCATCATGAGTAATTTTACAAAGGCACGGATGAAGAATACCATATTGAATGTTCAGCTGTCTCATCTGAGGATTTAGAGCAAGAAATTCTTTACGTTGGGTGTTTGTTGCAATGGAAATATCTTGCGATATGAAGATGTTATGGCCCGACTAGATAAGATGACGTTTAAGTCTCACAGCCTTCAAAACATGCATAAGTTCAGTGAATTCCAAGAAAAGCAATATGATTCCACGTGGCTTGTTAGCAGAAGGATGAAGCCGACCCAGACGGCGTGCTCTTTGTATGTTGAGAGGATTTGAATATGATGGAAGATCTAGGAGTTCTGGAAGGAATTTCTGAAGAAAAGCAACCATGTCAGGACCTTCAACATTCTCCGGCAGTCCATAAAGGCGCAGATTATTCCTACGGTTGCAATTTTCAAGATCCTTAGTGTGAATTTCTTGTTTGAGTAGTGGAATCTTTGTAGAAATATCCTGTAGGTCGCTAACTTTCGGTTTTGTACAAGATGAAGAGGATCTAGACGTGAGGATATCGTTAGCCATTATTTAATTTACAAGAGAAATCACTTTAGGAGTTGTAACAAAAGGTGAACTCTTTAAGAAGTGCTGCAAGACACAAATTATTCCATGAGGTGACGGACGTTAGTAATGCTGTTGTCCTCAAAATGCTACAAAAAATTCAAGAATTTCTCCAGTGAAGTCAAGGAGCCACTGTACTACAACTCAAGCTCTGTACATAAATAAGGTTAGAAACATTTGAGAAGGAGTCACTCCATCAGCGTTATGTTATTTTTTTTTAAATGGGAAAAATATTATCGTTATGAGTAACTCCATAACTAGAGGGACTTGTACAAATAGGTATCAGTAAGTGGAAAGACCCCACCTTCATTGTGGAATGGGAGAAAATCGTCAACAAGATAAAACTCAAACACTGCGATCCAAAAAGGTGGCCTTCCGCAACCACCCTCTAAGAGCTGAGAGACACCAATAATGCACTGCAGTGAAGAGTATGTCGCAAAAATATCGCTCTCAGAATGCGGCAAACAAGGGAAAGTTATTCAGTAAGGTAGGGCAATAGTACATCTGAATTTGGTCTTCTCACACAGTCAATAGTAAGAACACTTGAAAAGGAGCTGCTCCAATACAAGCATCTTTAGACCAAAACAAAATATTTATAAGTCACACAATCTTCATTATATGCAGGCAGGCATGATATGAGGAAGAAGAAGGGCTCCACTGCAGTTGAAAACAAGTAGAAAATCGGCAAGAGGAAGAGACGCGAGCAACGCGATTCTAAATGGCAGCCGCTCGCGTCTCCGTGAAGAGAAAATTGCCGCTACGGTGAACAGGCACAAGAAAGGGCGATAGCGATGCTATAAAGTGGCAGTAAAACTCACCGCAGCATCAGCAATGCAGGACCGTCACCCTCTGATATGCCAAAATAGGGCAAAGAGGCTCGAATAGCACGTTGGAGTCCCGCGACGGAGCGGAGCTCACATCGGGTCCGCCATGTCGTCTCGGTGTGCAAGCCACACCCCATTTTTATATAATTTTAAAGTTTTAAAGTAAATTAAAGATAGTTTATTCATTATTTTAAAGTAAATATACATATATGTATGAATTATTATGTTTGTGTGTTTTTCTTTTTTTAATTAAGTTTATTTGTTATATTTTGTTAAAATGTATATTACATTAAAATTATTTTGTTAAAATGAAAATGAATATTTAAATATTATTATATTTTATATATATATATATATATATAAATTGATTTTTTTACATCAATATTTTTTACATCAATATTTTGTATTCAATATTTTTGTACTTACCTGTGTAGGTATGGGAGTCAATACTTTTGCAGTCTATATATTTTTTTTATATTTTGAACATCGATATTTTTGTCATTGATATTCTATCAGTGAACCATTGAGTGGATGACTGGCATGAAGAATGGGTGTGAATCTTGAAACAGCACGTTAAATTCCTCATATTTCGTGTGTATGTGTGCGGTATTTGTATAGTGTGAACCTAGCCGAAAGGCAGCGTTATGCTGTGCATAGTTAAAGGCAAAGATGCAACAAATGAACAATTGGAGTGGTGACTGGATTCTGAGAGTGAAGTGAGTCTGTAAAGCAAAGTTGGCCAATTCAGGATCATACAGGCACATCTTTCCAGATCATGGGTGCATAGAAGGAACAGACCTGTTCCATTATTTTCTCTTTTTTGCACTTCCTTATCTCCATTCTGTTGAATTCCTACCTGCCAATAGGGTGAGAACCCCTAGATGAAGTGCCTGTCATCCAAAGAGGCAGAGTTGCTGGTCGTGATGGCTTTGCAGATGAAAATGATGCTGGCTGGCAAAGGGAGCTAGTGGAGTTCCATAAGGGTGGGGTAATGTGGCCATATTTCATCAGGCCATTGATGAGGCATGATGTGGCATGCAGGATGTCCTTGAACGTACACCTTTTTTGGAGTTCAGAATGCTGTGGGTGGGTAGTTCTCCCATCCAAATCCAAAAGTTGAAATGCTTAAATGGCAATTCTGAAGTCATTTGGTGGGAGAAATAGTTTTACTCACTTTAGACAGAGAGCTGGTACCGACCATCTTAATTTTCTTCATGATGTACCTTGCGGGTGACTCCATATGGCTCTCTATGTGAAATGATGGAACCCTGGGCGCTAGGGAATGTTTGCAACCCTGAGGCCCACTTATGAACAAACTGGTGTTTACTGGATAGTAGGAGAGAGAGACCCACAACTTAGGTTTGGCACAGAATATGAATTCAAAAGACTAGTGTGACTAGTAGCCAGACCAAGATGATTTTACACAAATTAACATCTTATGCTCCACAGGAGGGTGTATTTCCCAGTCTCTAAATAGTAGGCCTGCAGTCTTCTGAATATAAGTAGTCATTAGAGCAAGCAGATATAAAAAGGGATGTCTCAAATAAAAGATGGAAGCAATCTGTAAAAAGTATATTTGAAGCATTTATTCAGGCATTTCAGGTACGCATGACAAATTTACTTAGTCCACAATTAATAATATTTATGTAGTTATTCCTGGAGGGTTGAATGGCTACTTGTGTGGTTTGCACAAGTAGTGCTGCAGACCCACTGGACAACAAACAACAAGAAAAATGCCAATACTGAACCACTATTTAGGTTGTTTAAACAAAGGGTGCAAGAACCATAAAACAATACACCCATAAGCTCATTAGTAGCTTTTATTTCAATAGCACAAAATGTTTTCAACTTTTTTTCTCCAAAAGGGAACACATGACTAAATGTGAAGGACAAAAATAAATTGTGGGTAAAATTCAACACACAAGAACTAATAATAAATCCACTTGCATTCACATACTTCCAAACACATTCACTCTATACAACACCATACACATTCAAACTACTTGGTGCAAAAAAAGGGGGGGAACAAATACTCCACCTAGAAAGCACCTGAAATGCCAAACAAAACTGTGGGTAACTTACAAGGAGGTTTTTCTATATATCTACCCTGTACAATATTTACACTAATATACAACAAATTGAATTTTTACATTAAGCAGGCACAACACAAACCAGCCTAATCAACAAAACCACTGTTTGGCAAAAAACGTGGTCTACGCATTTCAAATCCCTTTATTCTTGGGATTCTCTTCAGGACCAGAAACCACTGCAAAACAAAAAAGAAAAGTATGACAGTTTCCTATTCGAATCCATAAAGGCGCTCACATCTCATATATCACCTCAATGTTTCCTTACCTCTTCTGAAAAAGCCACAAGGTCTGTATTCAAAGGAGTAAAGATGTCGAACGTTGCTGTGGTACAACAAGGAAAGGGGGGATACATAAGTTTGTCATATCATAAATGGATCAGTCAGCCACCTAAGAGACAAGCCAAATGCTGTTCGCAGTTACTTGATGAATTCCAACTCTGGCGGTTCATGAATGACTTAATTCAATATTCAAATGATGAATGATGACGGCATCCTGTTCGTGGACAGAAACCAAACAAAGGACTTAGCTCCCTTTGTAATTTGTGAAAAACGCACCCCCTTTTCGATCTTCCCAAGTGCTGAATAGCGTTCGCATACCTCAAGCGCCATCCGGCGTTTGAAAAACTCAGCTTCGTGTACTCCTTTCTCGAGCGTGTTCTGCGATGAAGTTACGTGCTGTTAATGAAAAAAGATACGCTCAGAGCCCATTCGCTTATTTGTAGCTCACCCTCTCCAAGCCTTTAAACGCGTACCGTGAATAAAGTGAAGTTCCCTTTGCAAACGATCGTAACACTCAATGTCACCGGCCATTAGACGCAAGCCGCGATAGACCGCGGCTTGCGTCTAATGGCTGGTGATACTTGTCGGCGGGGGAAAAAAGATGGCGTCCATGAGGGAATAGTGAGAGGCTAGCTCCTTAACGGCTCCTCTCTACTCTACTCAGTATATCGATAGAAAAACGGCTTAATACAGCCCCGAGGACGCTCTCACCTTCACCTTCAGCCAGGGAAATATTGTGAAAGCATCGACATCGGACATTAAAGTACTCAGGAGTGCTGGAGTGCGGAGCTGACTGCGGAGTTTACAATGGCGGCTTTGACATAACGGAGAATGCCACGGATCCTGTGGGCTCGCTGGTAGGCGCTGATCTCTCTTTCCCCGAGTAGGGGGCTGACCGCGGAGTAGACTGCAACTGCATTGACATTGCGGAGAATGCCACGGATCCTGCGGGCTCGCTGGTAGGCACTGATCTCTCTTTCCCCGAGTGCGGAGCTGACCGCGGGGTAGACTGCAGCGGCATTGACATTGCGGAAAATGCCACGGATCCTGCGGGCTCACTGGTAGGTGATGATTTCTCTCTCCCGGACCGCTGGACCCACGACGGCATAACCGAAACGGGAGAACAGTGATCTGCAAGATAGGGAGGCAAAATCAACAGTAAGAGGCCCTAGGACCGAGGTTCAGCAGACACAGTAGCACACACAATAAATTCACAGATGCACTGTGGTCCCTGTGGTCCTAGGATTGAGGCTCCGTGGATACAGCAGTACACAAACAGATATAAAGTTGCATTGTGGTCCCTGTGGTCCTCTGGAGGCTGGATTATGAGCGCCGGGCTGAAAACCCAGATCACAGACAATATGGCGGTGAGCATATATAGTATAAAACATAAATGTGTATAAAGGCTAAATAACAATATCTAAAGAGTGTATGATCTGCGGGATATTCTAAACATCTTGGTGGAGAGCCCTAATAAAGGGCGTTTCAGATTGAAACAAACTGAAAACAACCTGAGATACTTAAGTGTAATCTGACTGATAATTACTGAAGGATACTGGGCAACGGAGCATAAACCATAATTCATAAGACATTGAGATGCCACCGAAAACAGCACGAGGTGGAAAGAGTAGAGGAGCGATGGATACCCCACTGGGTAATCGGCTTCAAGACCCTCAAATAGGTTGTAGCAGCAGGAAAAGAGCCCTGGAAGGGGGGGTTGAAGAGATGAACTCTTTGAATACCAAAGTAGATTTGAATGAAGGGAAAAGCAAGAGAGTTCCTCAAATGTTTTCTTCGAAGAAGGATAAGAATAAAACAGCGCAAGACGTGGAGGGCCAACGAAGTCGCATTCCCGAAATCTCAATACAATTAAAGAATGTGAAACTAACAGAGAAGCGGCAAGTAGGGACCTAACCAGAAAAGGGGGCCCAGGTGACAAGGGCAATACTACAGTCTATTGAAATACTGGATTCTTGCAATACAGAGAAAGCAAGCGTTGGACTGACTGTAGAAAAAGGTAGGAGAATAATTTATGAGACTCAAGCGAACCCTTCCTATCACTCTCGGACCATACAGACACCTCAGAGGAGGAATACGATGAAGCACAAAAGGCGGAGTCATTAGATGGTTCATTAAACAGTTTGGCAAGTGAGCAGAATGAGTCAGCTATGGACTCACTGTCTGAAGAGAGGACCCAAAATGCTACTATGGTACATAATAAAATGATGGCCCAAGAGACTCTGAGTTCAGACATGACACAAGCTGGAACAAGCAAAAGCTTAGCCTGGGAAATATCTCTCTCTCCAGAGGCTCGAAGTGATCCTGAAACTACCCAGGAGACAGTAGAGGGAGGAGAGGGAGTAACACAGGGTGCCATGGCAGGCACACCGACAGTATCTAGTAATCTCAACAAGATATCACTGAATGCAATCTTCCACCTAATAGTGGAACTTAGAACAGAAACTCGCTCCGAAAGCCAGAAAACATAAACTGCCTGCCGCAAATTACAGAATGAAGTGAGGAGAGTCGCTAAGACTTGCAGTGAATTTTCAAAAAGGATAAACGCAGCAGAATAGCGGATATCAGCAATAGAAGATCAAATGATGACGCAAAAAACTGATATAGATATGATCTCTGCTGACCATGAGGATATGCAGCTAAAAATAGCCGACCTGGAAAATCGACTTCGGAGAAACAACCTCAGGATATTGGGAATACCCGAGGGGGCAGAAGGGTCGGATATACGCAAATTTTTGCAGGATCTCTTTCAGGAGGCATTTCCAGAGCTAACAATGTGGGACTGGGCCACGGAGATACAGAGAGCCCATAGATTTCCGTTTAAGCTTTCCGAGGGGAAAAAAGGCTCAACAGTAACAGCAAAATATCCCAGAAGCCATATTGATCAACCTGAAGAACTTTCTAGCACGGGAGGCAGTATATGATCTCGCAAGGTCCAATAAAAAGCAACAAGGGAAAGGATTCCAATTCTTCGTGAGACCTGATTTTTGCCAGCATACGGTGGAAAGGAGGTGGCATCTAAGGCGATTAATTACTCCTCTCCAAAAAAAGGGCGCACAGGCGTTCTTGCTAAACCCAGCAACCCTAAAAATATTCAGCAAAGGTCGTACGTATTATTTTGTATCAGAGATACAAGCTCAAGACTATCTTAATACACTTTGAGACATAAAAACTAATGCGCACCGGATAGAGAACATTGAACAAATAAGCTGCCTACATATTTAATAGAGGATAAGACAATGTGAAATTTATAGAAGATGAAAATAATCAGGAACATGAATTACAATGTTGTTGGTATTTGAATATAGTGAATAGGATGTAGAGAACTAGAGTAGAGAGGGGACTGGAGTAAAGTCTCTTCCCATCGATAAGGGCCATAAGCCCCTTTTTCCTTAGTTGTAGGGTGGAGGGTGGGAGGGGGGAGGGGAAGGAGAGCACAGATGGAGGTGGTGAGAAGGGAGAGGGGAGAGGTGGGGTCACGGATGGGGGGAGGGAGGGTGGGTAATAGGGATAGCTGCGGTGGGGGGTGGATGGGCAGAAAGAAATAAGAAAAGAGGAAAGTCAGACAGATACAGATGGATGTACAAGAGGGTATGTGATACCGTACAAAGATGGCATAAGCAGTGGCAAATAGAGAAATATGGCTAGATTCAGAATCTGTTCATCAAATGTTGGTGGTCTAAATGATAAGGCAAAACGTGCAAAGGTTTTCAAAATAATTAATACATTGAACCCAGATGTCCTATGCAAACAGGAGACACATATTCCATGGGGAGCAAAATGTGTCTTGAAATCAGAGGGTACAATCTAGCAGTATGCTCCACCCAAACAACAACAACGAGAGGTGTGGCTACATACATTAAACATCAGAGGGGAGCAGTTTATCGAACAAAAGCAGATAAGTGGGGAAGCTGGGCCATAATGGAGGTATCACTTAGATTTTCTATAGTCAATATATATGGTTCAAACTTAGACGAACCTAATATCTGGGAGGAGCTAGAGGTGGAACTAGCACAGTGGTCACGTTCTCTGATTGTTTGTGGCGACTTTAACATACATATGGATGGGAGTAGCATTAGTAATAGCTACACAGGGAGGAAACCCAAGGTATTCAAGGCACTCTCCGCATTCAAAAGTACGCACGGGGTTGCGGATATATGGGTAGAAAAACAACAAAACGATCCAGGTTTTACATATTACTCACACCCCCACAAAAAATGTGTTCGTTTGGATTATTTTCTGGGACCTGTTCAGTGGTTAGATAACCTGGATATAGTAAAACTCCCACAATTATATTCAGATCATAATCCACTAATCTTGGAAATTAGGGAAGTTCGGGGTCTGAGCAGACAAACTCCATGGACCTTCGATAGAAAATTATTATTAGATGATACATTTTGTGTATATATCAAGCAGTGGACACAATCTTTTGTTGATTGTAATAGATTTAGCGCTTCCCGTGCACTAGTTTGGGATTCATATAAGGCTGCGCTGAGGGGAGAAATAATACGGTTTGTTGCCCATAGTCGCAAGGAACAGAAAAAACAAACGGACCAAATGGTGAATAATTCAGCTAAATTGAAAACAGAACACGTACAAATAATATATAATAGAGCTTCGGAAGATCTATTAATACAACATCTGTCTAAGATTGCATTGGCTAAAGCCGAAATCAATCAATATTTTCATGAGAAAGTGGCCCAAAAGTTCCAGATATATCGCAAGGAGCTATATGAATATGGAGAGACAACTGGGAAACTATTAGCGTTGAGAACGAGACAAAAAAGTGTCAGAAACAATATATCAAAAATGAAAGATTTGAATGGGGTATTGACATCAGACTATGAGAAGATTGTCAACATTTTTGAAGATTTCTATAGTAAACTATATTAAGCAGAACTCTCGATAGGGGATCAAGGGGAGCAGGATCATCTAGAAGTTATCGATAATTGCGGTATATCCCTTCCCAAGATAAGTAGTGAAACGACCTAGGAATTAGAGCAGAAAATTACACTAGAGGAAGTACAGCTGGCACTATCTTCTCTCTCATCTGCCAAAGCAGCTGGGCCAGATAAAAATCCAATTGAGTTGTATAAAATGCTATCAGCACAAATAGTGCTTTTTATGCAAGACTTTTTTTTGGATGTACAATATCGTGGAATACCCTCAAGCTCATGGCAGGATACAGATGTCGTGGTCTGCTTAAAGAAAGACAAACCCCCAGAACTCCCCTCGTCATACCGCCCAATATCACTCATGAACACAGATGCAAAAATATCCTCGAAAGTCATGGCCACCCGATTACAGCAAATCATTGCTGCAATTATTTCGGCTTTGTTCCAGGCCGGGGGACCACAGACCACACGCGGCGGGCAACATCAATATTAGATATTGCTGAGGTAGAGAAAAGAGCGGTGGCTGTGGTCCTTCTAGATGCAGAGAAAGCCTTCGATCGGGTGGCCTGGAGCTACCTGTGGGATAAACTGGCTGAGAGAAGCTTTGGCCAGGATTCATACGGGCAATGCAGGCCATGTATTATAAACCGCATGCCAAGATTCAGATAATGGGGTATACATCCAAAAGCCTGACGATAGAAAGAGGTACTCGCCAGGGCTGCCCTTGTTCCCCAATTCTTTTTGCATTTTATTTAGATCCTTTTATCTCCCTGATTTTAAAGAACCCTATATTTAAACCAGTAATCGCTCATAGCCATGAGACAAAAATATTGGCATACGCCGATGATATTGCCCTGCCCACGCCAGCCCCACAAGAAGCAATCGCAGAAGTAGAGAGGTTGGCAGAAAAATTCGGGAAGAGATCAGGATATCTGCTAAATAGCTCAAAGACACAAATTATTTGCTCCCCCCACTGTATATTGGATGATCCTCGAGTAAAGGAGTCTGCAGTATACCTAGGAGTTAGACTGACAGCAAAAATGGGTGATATCTGGACAATAAATATAGATCCAGTGATGGCCTCAATCAGTAGTGAATTGAAACAATTAGACCATTTGCACCTCACAATAATTAGCAGGATAAATCTAAATAAAATGAAGATCTTTGCAAAAATTCTATATTTAATGCGGGCCATCCCCCTAGAATTAATGGCTAAAAAAATACAGAAAATTGAGGGGATGTTCACTAACTTTATTTGGAGTTCTCAGAAAACTAGACGTGCCTATACATTTTTGAGTCAATCGATCAATCAGGGTGGATGGAATGCTCCTAATATACAGCTATACTATTGGGCTACGGCCCTGCAAAAATTGGGTATTTGGGTATTCTCTGCTATCATACCACAAAATTATGTGGGGGAAATACCAACTATTCATGAACTGGCAATTGGGGAAGCCGCAGGTGAACTACTTCAGCGTCAAGATGACGTGATAAAATATCAAAAGAAAGGATATAAATGTATTGACTGTGCAATTAAAAACTGGAGAAAGATAGTGAAGACATGTGTGATCAACAGGTTCACCAAATACTCGTCACTTTGGCATTCTGATCTCCTGCACACAAACATATATGATGATATGGCTAGAAAATGGGAAAAAAAGGGGATTGTAATGCTGACAGATTCAGAAATGCGCAGGTTTATAGACATTGCACAGAAATATGATCTACAAAGTGATTCATACTTTAAATATCTACAAGTTAGGAACTGCGTGAGAGGTGTCCCAAAAGAGAGTTTTAGCTTTGACCCCATACCAATACTTCAGCTTATGAGTAATCCCAAAAGCAGAATAAAAGATTTTCATCAGGAATTGCAAAAATATATGCCTAATGATTTAGAAAGAACAGAAGCAAATTGGGCAACCAAATTAAATGATGGGGTGGTTGATATAGATAAGGTGCTGGAAATAGGTAAAAATGGGTTTATGTCACCTAACCTTAAAGCACAACAGTACAAAACGATATATAGTTTATATTACACACCGTTGAAGCTTTATAACTGGAGTCAAAGAGAGTCGGATAGTTGCCCAAGATGTCAAACTGGACCAGCTGACATGATACATATGTTTTATTCCTGTGTTAAATTAGATGAGTTAAAAATGGGAATCGAGTCATTTATGATACAGACACTGGGGAGGAATGTTAAGATCTCATCTACACTAATGCTACTTGGCTTTGATGTAACAATGTAATTTGATGCGCCACAAAGAGATTTTGTGTTTTTAAGTCTAGCAATAGCACGTCTTCTGATTGCCACAGTATGGAAGGATCCTGAACCACCAACTTACTATCAGTGGCTAAATCGACTAATTTTTATTGGGTAACAAGAAATTGCTTATATAAATGTAAAGGCTTAAAAACTAGAAAAAAAGGTGAAAGCTTGGAAGCCACTTATTGTCTGGATGGCGGAACGAAACAGACAAGGGGTTGGGTAAAGGAATAGATTTTATCATGCTTATAGGGAAGTACAATGAAAAGATAATGTCAGAAAGATATGTTTCTGGTGTTCTTCCTTTGTTTATTTTGCTCAACTTACCCATTGTGTAATTTTGGATTTCCAATGTACTCCAATGCACCATGTCTGATTTCAATAAAAAAAAAAAATAATAAAGCTTTTTGGCTCTATTTGTATTTAAAACTTTAAAAATTCTTATCTCTAGTTCCCCTTGTGGATTTTGTCATTTTGGTCATTAAATTATTTTCTATGTTTATAGATTGGAGTGGGACTTTTATTGGCTGTATTTTTTACTTTTTAACTGTGTTCGTACTTTCAAATGCTTTACACATTTTCTTAAGTTAATTAAGCCTGTCAGCTCTGTGCCATACCTACCGCCTTTACTGAACCTAACAACAATAGTGACATTATTTTTTGTGGTCGACTCCCATCCACCACAAACAATAATTCACTTTCTCAGTGGCCCCTTGTGTGCGCCCCTAAAAATCACTTCTAAAGACCCCACTGGGAACTTTTATTCCTCAGGTAGTTTCCTCAATGTCCTCGGACGTGGGAGGAAGTAATTACATGTTGTCCCCCTTCATATCACCTTTCACTAACCTGGTTTTGGTGCCTCTTGAAATTTTTTCTGGGGATCCTAATTGTTTCCCAACCTTCATAGGTGCAGTATGCATTTTCAGCCATACCACATCATTTTGTCTCAGACATGTTATCATCATATCTAAGCAAAATTACCCCGATTTGATCCACTCCCTAATTCTAAATCAGATTCCCTAGATTTCTAATTCTGTGACCTTTCGACAACAATTCAGGGCAATGTTTGGGAAGAAGTAGACAGCTGCTCATAATTTGCTACTCATACTTTAGCAACGGCAGGTGGAGTTCAATCAATCCTTTCTTTATTCGTCCTTCCGAAGAAGGTCATAAAAGATACACCATATTAAAAACATCCAATAAAATCATACATGTCTCAACAATACAAAACTCATTTTCCATTTAAAAAGAGTACGACAGCAAGCAAATACTGGAATTTTTTCTCTGAACTAAAGTGACAATGCCAAGCGATTAGGTTAATAAATAGCAGCAGATATTATCTAATAGCGCAAAATACAACAGCAGCCATAAATAGCAGCAAATAAATACCCAATAGTACATGAATAATAAAAATCAATCCTATAAAAAGATTAGCAGCAGGGGTAGACATTTTAGCAATACAGATACAATTCATGCAGGAAAATGGTAACGTGCATTGGAATTAAAACAGCATGCTTCTCCTCTTTGCTAAAATACACTTCAAAAAGCTCCCAACAGCAAAGCAAACATCATGGTTATGGAGTTGCTGCAAAAAATACAAAACCGCTTTGCACTTGGAAAATTTATGTCTGCGCAGAAGAGGTATTCAAAATTTCCTGGTAAATGGAAGAAAAAACTGACAAAAAAAGACAAAATGTAAAATGGTTTGAGTTGAATGTTCATCACAAGGACAGATAGTAATAGATTCCGAAGAATACTGACCCAGGGGAAAGCATACCAACCACCGAAATGACCCCATCCTGAATCTAGTCAGCAGATTCCTTTCATGCATATTATTTACATAGAGTAAATACGGGGCAATATAGGGAGGTAATTGTATAAGGCAATAATCCCTGACAGTGGGTTTGGCTACTTCAGACAGTTCCCTGGACAATTCTTTATGTTCCCAAAAGCCCACCAACACCCTCTGTCGATCTCCTTTGCCAATTAGATCTGGGTACTCAAACAAAGAGGAGTAACCAAGTTCCGTAAGGCCAGTTTTAATGTATTGGAGCCAGGGGATACAAAGACCGCGAGTACAGCTTAAACAGTCTCTAATAATTGCCCAATTAAAATCAGCCTCTTCATTTGTCCAGATAGAACACCAAGTAGCTAGAGGTGCTGCATTATGGTATCTTGGACATACTCGAGACCTAGCTCCAAATGGAGGGGAAAATGTAGCGAGGAAGGGGGCACTCCTAAAACTCTACGGCAAAATCTATTCTCCTCCAGCTGCATAGCAAAAACATCCCTACAACCCCAGATCCCCATACCATATGTTAAAATTGGAATACATTTGCGCTTATACATCTCTAAAATTGGGGCTATGGGCTTTTTACCTATGGACATAGCAAGAGAATAAGTAGTGCCAACTGCGCGTGTGAATCTTATTATTCTATTATTTATGCAGGTATACGATGTACAGCCTTCATCAAAATCCAGGCCTAAGTACGGGAAGGAACTAACCCTTTCCAGCATTTTACCCTCTATATTTAGGCTACAGGACTTTGTATTTTTGGGGCCACAAATCATGGAAAATGTTTTCTTATAGTTTGGCTCCAACCCCAAGTCCTTCATAAAGTTGGCATAGCTGGAAATTAGTTTTTTTAGGCCGATCGCAGTCCTTGCCATAAGAACTGCATCATCCGCATAAAGAAGTGCTGGCACAGCTTTTTTCTCAACTTGTGGCACATCAGCTACATCCATAACTAGAGTTTTCTCCAAGTCGTTAGTATAAAGGAGAAATAAGATTGGGGCGAGAACACATCCTTGGTGCACCCCGCGCTTAATGCTAAACTGTTCTGAGCATTCGCCGTCATTACCATACCTCACTGAGGCAGAAAGATCGTGATGGAGAAGCCTCAGAAAGGAGACCAGGCCCGCATCGACTCCCATGTTTACTAAAATGTCCCACAGCTTAGAGCGTGAGACATAGTCGAAAGCGGTGGTCAAATCCATAAATGCTAGATGAGTAGAGGTGCCCTTCGCATATTCATATTTAGCCAGGATGAGGTGCATATTAAGGCACTGTTTGATCATACCTAGGCCCTTCCTAAACCCATACTGGGTTAGAGCTAAAATATGGTTAGCATTTATCCAGTCCAGGAGGCGGTCTAGCACGACTCTTCCAATTACTTTGGCCGAGGTGTCCAGAAGAGATATAGGTCGATAACACCTGGGGTCGTGCACATCCCCTTTTTTGAAAACAGGCACTATCACAGATGTACGCCAGGATTTTGGAACACCCTCGCTGCAAGCTGAATTAAATACAGCGGTTAGTACCGGGGACCAGAATGCTGGGTCTTCCTTAAACAAATCCAGAGGAATTCCATCTGGGCCCGGTGCCTTCTTTTCTTTACTGTTGACAATTGCTTTCCAGACTTCCCCTTCATAAAAAACAAGATTTTGGCATGTTAAATTCACCAATGATGGGGCTTCCTTACAGCAAAGTCAATGGTGTAAAGTCCAGCGTAATGAATCACCCAAAACTCAGGGGGTATGTGGACAGTTACTTTGTCGGCTGGTAGGGTGGGAGATAGAACTGACCTGACAGCCTTCCAAAAGGCCTGAGGATCTTTTGAGAGACAAGAGCCAACCACTAAGTCCCACTTCTCCTCTTTCAATGCTAGTTTTCTTTCTTTTGTGGCAAGCTTATACATATTCCTGCTTTTCCTGATCATAGTCTGGTCTCTGGGGTTTTGTTTCAGAGCCCTGCATAAAGAATTATTAGCCTCTCTACAAGCCTTGTCAAACCAGGAGTGAACCTGATTACAGGACTGGGAAATAGGTTTAGAAAATAGATGTTTAACTTTATCTAACAGGGTTGCAAACCCTTGTAAAATGCGTGAAGGCTCGCATGGGGAACAATTGCAACTAAACACCAGTGCCCAACTAATTGGGATTACCGGTGACATAATACTATTCATGTTTGCTGTGCGCCAAACTACCCTATGCCCCGCGTCTTTAGTGGATAGTGCCAGGGCGGATACAGGCTTAGGCTTCTGTTCCTTATAAGGTAGCACTATCTTGGCGGAGATAGGATTGTGATCACTATATGGCTGAATAAGTACCTCGCAGTCCTTAATCAGAGGAGATATACTCCAAGAGACAAATATGTAGTTTATAGTGCTTCCTGTGCCATGTCCAGTAAAGGTGGGATTATAATGGTCAGTCAATTTGGGCGCCTTATTTACCATACCTCTTTCTAATAAGAGGGAAAATATAACCCGTCCCCTCGCATCCATCACATTGTGGGCAGGCTCGGAGGCGTGTGGCTCAAAGGTGGTCGGGGAGAGAGGTAATGAGAGCCCCAGTTTGGCATTAAAGTCCCCTGCCACCAACAACTTAAAAGGACATTCGCTTGGGCCTCTCTCTCTGCGAGCATATCAATCAGCCCAAAAAGCCCTTGGAAATTGCCTTTGGATGTAAAATTATTATTATTAAAATTTACCAGGTACAGCTTAAAAGTTTATTTCCAGGAAAGACAGAAAGCCTGCGCCTCCTTCTGATCCTGTGATAACTGAACAATCATGCCAGCAATTTTCACTTTAAACCAGGCAGATAAAACCCCCATTAGCTCTGCCTGATATAGAGGGAATAGCGGGCAGGCTAAAACCGGTAAATCCGTCAAATACAATATCCTTACACTCCCATGTTTCTTGCATAAAAACTATATCATAGGTCATAATAAACGACCGCCATCCCTCCAGATCGATCTTAGAGGCTATACCCGCTATATTCTCCCCAAACAGTCAATCAATTTCTTCCAAACCAGCCAGTTGGGCAAATCTTTTGGACAGGTGGAGTTATAGCAAAGGTGGGGTCCAGATGGTGCATAGTCCCTGATACGTAGACTACCAGAGGTTCCTGGTTGTCTCACCAAGTGCTGATAAAAGAAGCCAAGGGGGACTATCTTGATGAAACTATTTTTGACCATTCCCATTCTAGCTTTATACAGAATTTCCTGGACTACCTTTGGTGAGCGGAAATTTACAACAATAACATCTCCATTTTTACGCAAGCCCCTGCTCCCAATGTCGCTCACCCGCCTGGCCATCAAAATGTCTCTTGAGGTATCCCAGCTACCGGTAACGTTGTTATTCAGCCAATTAATAGATTTATTTATTAAACCTCTTGTAGTTTCCACGTTGGTTACTAAGAGCCTAGGCACATCAGTCAATACAACAACATTTTGAGCCGATGCTGGTGGAAGGTCTATCACAGGAAGGATAGCCATGGCTGTTGGAGTTGTTGCCGGGCAAGTAACAGGTAGAGATGTTGGACAAATTTCAAATGGGTGGGAAGCACCCTTGCTTTGATCAATGGAAGTAGAAGTAAAATCACAGGCTGAATATTGGGTGCAGGTGGAGATTGAAGACCGAGGATCCATAGACTTTTCCATATTGGATTCAATTTTATACAGACGATCAAAGATGGGGCGTAACTTGGAGTCCAGGAGATCACTTAAGCATTTGTTCAGAGCACCCCATGTATTCTCATTGAGCTCCACCAGCCCCCCTATAAAACACCTTCTACAGCTTTGCTTTGCGGGGGAAGGTTGCTAGTTTTAACAGAGCTTCTTGTCTTAGCGATTTTGGCAATTTTCCTCCTCCGCTTACTTCTAGGGCCACGCTCCCCTTCAGAGACACAGGGCTGCTCAGCATACTTAAAGAGCCAGACACCAGCTCCCCTGCTGGTGCAGCCCCCACGCTTCCCGGGCCTGCGCTCTCCCTATAAGACTGCGTCGTAGAAGAGGACAAAGACCTTAGTGCCTCAGGTGGACTTATTACCCCAACAGCACACCGTAAAGGCTCATTGCAACTCTGGTTAGTATGAGGATGGGTAGCCTCTTCAGTTGTGAGGGAAAGGCGGCATTCGAGCAGCCGGATCTTACTTGACACCATATCCACAGCTCGAGTTAGGTAGTTGTCTATTGTTGAGCGCATGCGGGGAGGTGGTGACATGTTGGACACCCTAGAAGCCCCCTTTCTCTTACTTATTTTGGGACTTTACTAAAAGGGTAGTATACAATAGGTGTAGCTCTTTTGCAAAGGTGGAAAGGTCTGAGTAGGCAGGCGTTCCTCACATCCGAGGAGATTTATTTGCAAAACACTTAGCTATTCATTTAGCTATTCACACCCACCTTGGGGATTTCACACTCTCGGCGCCTGCCCCCTTTCTGTTTGAGCCCCCACCAACCGCCAGCAAAAGCAAAAGCAGCTCAGTGGGCACAGTATACTGCAGGAGGCCGGATCCGGATCGCAAAGGAAAGGGGGAGGGAGTCCGTCTCCTGGATGACTAAGCTCACCTGGGCCCAGATCAGCTGTGCTGCAGTCTGTGCCGGCTTCCAAAAAACTAACACCATCAGAGAGTATCCAGATATCGACAGGTTAGCTTGCTACGCCAAAGACGCTCACCGTTACCTGGCCGGTTCACACACGCAGGTCGTCAATCCAGGCCCCCGCGTGAGGCCGCAACCAGATCAAGAGACCGCGCACCTCGCCTCGCCCCGGCAGTGCAGTGCAAGGCCATAGGCGGCAGGGCGGCTCAGCGACTCTGTGACGCCAGCACTGAATCAGGAAAGTCCCAGGTGAACCAGCAGAATGTAGAGCGCCCCTCAAGCTTCGTCGGGCAGAAAAACCTGCGGCGGCGTCCTTTGAGAATTCAAAGGTGGAGTTAGTCTCTTACATCATTCGCTTCAAGCAATTTGTTTCTGAAACATTGTGATTGGACAAGTCTGCTGCAGTTGCATTTGATCATGGCCTTCGGGAAGCACTCCTTGGAAGCCAATAGACATACCACTACAGTTTGGAAATATATCTAGAACTCTCTGCTCAGAAGTGGAATCAACAAAGAAAACAGTGTTTGTGCATGTATTCATTATATGTTACCTGACTGCTCGGGACTGGACTCTTCAGTAACTCACAGCGGGGAATGCTAGCAGTCCTTATAAAACTCTAGCATCCTCATAGATATTTAGAGAGGCTGAAACATGTCAACATTATTTAGGGTGAATTGGCAATCATCCCCAAACTACACCCATGTTAAATATTTTAGCCATAGATAAGTAGCCCAACAATAAATTGAAACTGGGGTGTCTTTGTGGTATTTTATGAAGGATTCCTGACTCACAATATCAAAAGTGCTCACTGGAATATGGTTGAGCCTATCCTGGTTTATGGGTCCAGGAAAAGACCTGATGATGAAGCAGGCTACTAATGGAGTGGGTGAGAGTTTTAAAAACAATAATTTGGTAGTCCTTTCATGGACCATTCAATCTTGATTCACGGTTGAAAACACAGGTGAAGTATGAGTAAAGGACATCTTTTTTTAAAACTCTTTTTATTGTAATTTTAACATAGTTCAATCACACAATTATCATCACAGTTAGCGGTGTATATATTTGGTACAGTGGTACAATTGTTAGTTTTTTGGTACAAAGTCTTAGCTTCCTTTCATGACAGGTCAATACAAGCACTGTATTCATGCAACCATACTTGCCCCATGGGTTCCCTGCAGCATCTTACGAGTTATACATACAATCAATATGCTGTGTCTTCCTCATTCCATCAGCTCATTTATCTCTCAGCACTTTAAACAACTAATTGATTACAGTTTCCGCCATCATACATAAAGCATATCAATCTTGCCTCCGCCTCTCCTGTTTCTCTACTCCTCAATTCCGTAGCCTCCCGTCTCACTGTTGTATTGGTATGGTCGGTGCTGTTTATGTGGGATCTCGTGGGTGTGCAATCAGGTAGCATGTCAGCGGAGCACATATGTCCCTAGGCCTAGAGGCCACAGGCAGTAGTTCCTCGTATGTTATGAGCCTGTCTTGACAAGTCACCAAATCATCAATTCGGGTCTTAAACTTAGGCGCTCGCCCCCTCCCCCAGCGGCATGCCACTCTCCTCTTAGCCATAAGCAATGCCATAGTCACAAACTTATGGTGTTCCGCACGCACTCGTTTAACATAGCCCAATAGTGCCACCAATGGGGTAGGGCCAACATGCATGTGTATCATCTCCGCTAAAGCTTGAAAGACCTGTTCCCAGTATTCATTCACCCCTGGACACTCCCACGCCAGATGGAGAAAGTCTGCACCTTCGGCCTGACACCTATCACATCTGTCCGAGTCCCTCAGCCCAAATCTGTGCATTCTAGCAGGTGTGTGATACAATCTGTGTAGGAACTTATAATGAATTATATGTAGCCTGCTACTGGTCGATACCTGTTCAGTTTGCATGCAACAGAATTCCCACTGTTCATCAGTCAGATCAAAGCGCAGCTCCTCCCCCCACTTCATACGGGCCACAGCGCTGGGACTACCCTTTGTGTATGCACTGTACGGTATATTAAAGACACTAGGCGTCTAGCTGTCCCGCATTGTAGCATCAACTGTAGTGGTGTCAAGGCTTGCGGTTCAGCAGGGAAATCCGGTGTCAAAGCTTGTATCCCCTATCTAAGCCGGATATACAAAAAAGTATCCATAGGGGTCTGTTGTGTGTTTTGGAGCATTTGCTCCAGGGTTCGAAATTGGCTGTTATGGTACAAGTCCCCCCAGTTGAAAATGTGTGTATGTTTTTAAAAATTATGGAAAATGACTTCCTGTAGTAGCAGCATGCTCGGGTGGTAGGTAAGAGGCAGCAATGGAGAGTAGAGCATGGGTGCATCCAGAATTCTCCCTATGTGCTGCCATACTGAACCGTGCATGTAAGGGTGTTCGGCATCTTGTCTCTAGTCCTCACAGTTTCATATATTACGCCATCAATGGGTAATGGATGTGCCAGCCAGTGTTCCGCCGTAACCTGTGGCATATATCGCGGCTGTGCTATCCAAAACCAGGCATAGTGGGCTTATGTGCTTATATAGTACAATTCGAAGCTTGGTATCCCAAACCCTCCCTGTGAGTAGGGCCTGGTCAGCACACTCCACTGCAGACGCGGCTGCTTGCCACCCCATACGTGTCTCGTCAGTTCAGATCTCAATGTCTTGAAGAAGAAGGCTCCGGGATAAAATGGGATATTTAGAAAGAGGTATAGCAATTGGGGAAGTATTATCATTTTAATCAATGATGCCCTGCCCGCCATCGAGAGCGGCAAAGCAATCCATCTTGTAATACAGTCCGTTATTCGGGTCATGGCCGTACCATAATTCAGTCTCATTAGTTCCTCCCTGTCCTTAGAAACTCGTATCCCTAAATATTTCAGCTCTTCATCACACCATTCTAACGCATAGTCGAGTGGGAAGCGAACCGTGGCCGTCGTCAGTGGGAAAATGTTTGATTTCCCCCAATTAATTTGGATTCCTGATAGCTTCCTGAACACTATAAATTCAATCAGCACTGGGTTTAGATTCTGCTGCAGGTCTTGAATGTAGAGAGGGATGTCCTCGGCATATAAGGATATTAGTATTTGACGCAAATTAAACTTCAGGGCTTTGTCATTATGGCGCAGTCGCAGCTTTACCGCCAGCGGCTCTACTGCGATTGCGAAGAGCAACGGGGAAAGAGGGCATCCTTGCCCATTTATCAGCACCTTAGCTCCTGGCAGACGATATAGAAGCTGGATCCACGAGAGAAATAGGAGGGGGAGCCCATCCTGGGCATGACACCAAATATGTAGTCCCATTCGATAGAATCGAAGGCCTTAGTGACGTTTAAAAACACTGCTGCCATTGGCAGTTCCTGGGAGACATTATTCAAGATGGTAAAAAGTGTCCTCAGATTATGGGAGGTGGCTCTCCCTGGCACGAATCCTGACTGATCAGGAAGGATCAATGTTTCCATTAGCAGGCTCAGCCTGGTGGCAATTATTTTCGCCAATATTATTGTGTCGCAATTAAGGAGAGATAATGACCTTTAGGAGTCGCAAAGTTGTGGCGGTTTACCTGGTTTCAACAGTGAAACTATAAGGGCTTCCCTCATAGAGGCAGGGAGACTACCCACCTCTAGCGATTCCTCATACACCTCACATAGTATGGGGGCCATTAGGTCTATATATGTTTTGTAGAATTCCACCGGAATTCGATCAGCCCTGTGGCCTTCCCGGATTGCATGCCCATGATTGCATCTCTCACTTCGTCCAATTCAAAAGGGGCACATAGAAATGTCCTCTGTACATCGCTAAGCCACCCCAGCGCCACGTCCCCCAAAAAAGTATCAAGATCCAGTGCATCGTCCCTATTCGTGGTGTATAGGCGCTGGTAATGGCGCGTAAATGCATTTAGTATATTGGTCGTATCTCTCTAGACCTTCCCATCGAGATCCTCGATTTCTAGGACAGAATTAGCACAGTGTAATGACCTGACGTTCCCGGGATCGGGGACAGACACCCACAGAACACAGTACTAGAATATATTGTGCTAAAGATTTATTGTTAGTGTACACGGAAGTATAGGGTAAAGAGAAGTAACCACACGGTAAGTTATTCTGTGGTCCCCAAGTCTTATACGTTACCCCTATCACAGCTCTGTTGTGTAGTACCGTCCTCAGCAAGTACAATGGTCCCGTTGCACGCCAACGGAGGGCACTGTGCTAAAAGCGGCCGACAATGCCGTTCGATAGCTGTGAGGGGTCTTTCCTCTCAGGCGTAGGGCAGCAGGCGTGAGGAAGGTGGGAGTCGCCCAGCCGGGTCCTCTACCACTCCTTCCTTAGGGAATACAGGGAGCAGCTGCTCTACCGGTATCCCTAAAAGCGGTTCTCGCTACTAAGCCCCCAGGGGACTGTGACGCTGCAACACCTCCCAGTGTGCGTCTACAGCGCCCAACAAGTAATCAAAAAAGGAGAGGGGTGGTCGAGAGCAGCCGCTCGATCTGACCTACCCCTTAATTGCTAGACCTGCGGAGACGCCACAAACTCCTCCTGGAGTGCGTCTCTACGCGTAACCGGGACTAGCACAAGGACGGGGGCTGGGAGCTTCGGCTCACACCAACCTCCGTTTCCTGGTCTTTGATAAGACCCTAGGACCGGGCTGGGAGCAGCCGCTCCTACCAGCCGCAATGCAGGTCCCTGAGCCGAGCCTCGCTGACTCGTCCGAGTCAGAGGTCGTCTGCGCGCTGCAAACAAAGTCAAGGTTTAAACAGAGACACAGGGTTAAGAGCAGAAGCTCTTTCCTACCTCCGTTCTCGAAGATCCACGATAGTTTCACCGGTCTCGGTTCACGGAGCGCTCTGCCTCAGGGTACGTCGGCGTTGGTGTCTGAATATCCGACACGGCGTCCATTCCCTTTCCGCCTATATAGGCGGTCCCTTGATGTTATACAACCTGTATAACGGGTGTTACGTAATTCCGCCGCGCTAGGCTTCCTGGGATTCGTAGTCCGCTCTGACAGCGTCGCGCTAGAACAGCGAAGGCATGACGAGGGGAGGAATTCATGACAGTACATCCCCCTTCCATCTCACCTACCAACAGGGCCAGCACAAGAAGGGAATCAGCGATGAAAAGCAGACACCAAGCGGGGGGCGTGAACCCCCGCAGCCGGCTCCCATGACTGCTCTTCCGGGCCATACCCTTTCCAATCCACCAGGTACCACAATTTGCCCCGACGCCATTTGGAATCCAGGATGCCCGCTACCTCGTACTCTTCCTCCGAAGCCACCATTATAGGTGCTGGTGGCACCCTCTTGGGTGAGGACGAGGGCTTCAACAACGAAACGTGGAACACCGGATGTATCCGCAAGGACTGGGGTAAGCACACCCTCACGTTCACAGGGCCGAGGCACTTGCTGATTCGATAGGGGCCCATGAATTTGGGATGGAACATGCTATGCTTCCGGAATCGGATGTTCCTTGTAGAGATCCAGACGTAGTCCCCTACCCGGTATACCGGCCCAGGACGTCTCCTTCGATCCACCGAAGCTTTGTACCTCCCCTTCGCCTCATCCAGGTACGCACGAGATCGTATCAACGTGTTCTTGATGTGTGCCACCCTATCGGCTGTTGCTGGAGGGTTGCTCTCCCTGATCGGATGGACAAAGGGCAAGAACCGTGGGTGCTGCCCGTAGTTGCTGTAGAAGGGAGAGGTTTTGGTGGAACAATGAGTGCCGTTGTTGTAGGCGATCTCCGCAATCCATAGCATGTCCACCCATTCCTCCTTCCCCTTGTCGACAAAACAGCGCAAGTATTGCTTGAGGGACTGGTTCAGTCGTTCCGTTTGGCCGTCCGTCTGGGGGTGATAGCTCGTGGATAGTGGCGACCTGACGTGCAACGCTGAACACCAGGTTTTCCAGAACTGGGCGGTGAACTGCGAACCCCTGTCTGACACGATCACCCTGGGCAGGCCATGTAGCCTCACAATGTTCTTTAGCAACAATGATGCCAGTTCGCCAGACGAAGGGACTTGTTTGCATGCTATGAAGTGCCCCATTTTGGTGAGGTAGTCCACCACCACCAATATCGTCGTATTCCCTCGATCCGCAGGCAGTCCCACTATGAAATCGAGAGAGATGTTATCCCACGGTCTGGGGGGCGTGGGTAGGGGTTGGAGAAGCCCTTGTGATCGTCTGTGGTCGGCTTTCATGGCAGCACAAATGGAACATGCCGCACCCCACTTCCTCACATCCGCTCTCATGGCTGGCCACCAGAATTGCCTCCCCACATTCGCCACCGTTTTCTCAAATCCCAGGTGACTCGCACACGGTGATACATGGCACCACTTGTAGGCCTGTCTTTGGAGCCGAGGCGTGGGTAACAGCAGACAGCGGCCTCTCACGGGTATGCCATCAGACACCCTCCATTCCCTGCGGCAGAGGAGCCACCTCCTCCATGCGAAGGTGCGAATCCCCCTCCGGATGCCTCTGAGGAACGTATCAGGCTGGATAACCCTAAGACCACATGTGGGGGAATGATCGAGTGTTCAGCAACAGGTTTGGGATCCTTGGTGTCCGATTGCCGTGACAGCGCGTCAGCTTTCCTGTTCTCGGTTCCAGGCCTATAGGTGATGTGGAAGTGGAATCCGGAGAAAAAGATCATCCACCGCAGCTGACGGGGAGAAAGATGTCGGGTTGCTGTCATAAACTGCAAGTTTCTGTGGTCCGTATACACAGTGACGACGTGTCTTGCCCCCATCAACAGATGCCTCCACTCCGTGAATGCATCCTTGATCACCAGGAGTTCTTTCTCCGCGATATGATAGTTGTGCTCTGTGTCGTTTAGTTTCCGTGACATGTACGCCACGGGGTGGAGCAACCCCGTTCCTGGATTACGTTGTGACAGTATGGCACCCAGTGCCATGTCTGATGCGTCCGCCTCCACCACATAGGGAAGTTCTGGATCAGGGTGAGCCAACACCGGTGCTGTACCGAAGGCCTTCTTCAGTGCCTCAAAGGCGTCCTGCGCTTCCCTGTTCCACTCGAATTCCTGAGATTTCCTTAGTAGCTGAGTGATAGGGGTTACCAATCCGGAAAACCCCTCGATGAACCGCCTGTAGAAATTGGCGAAGCCTATGAAACTCTGGACGTCCTTAACCCCTCGTGGTACCAGCCATTCCTCCACTGCTCTGATATTTCCCTCTGCCATTTCTTGTCCTCCTGGACTCAGCATCACCCCAAGGAATTCAACGGAAGTAACATGAAAGTCACATTTACTGAGCTTACAGTATAGCATGTTCTCCCTTAGCTTTTGTAGAATGGATGAAACGTGTCGCACGTGGTCCTCTTCCGTGTCCGAGTATATGAGGATGTCATCAATGTATACGACGACGTATACATCCAACACATCCCGGAACACCTTATTCAGGAAGAACTGGAAGGCTGCAGGGGCGTTGCAGAGCCCGAATGGCATGACGAGGTACTCAAATAGGCCAAACCGAGTCTTGAAGGCTGTTTTCCACTCGTCGCCGTCCCTCATGCGCACTAGATGGTAAGCCCCCTTGAGATCCATCTTGGTGTACACCCTAGCCCTTTGTACCTGTTCCAGGAGAACGCTGATGAGGGGAAGGGGATATCTGTTCTTAATGGTAATCGCGTTCAAGGCCCTAAAGTCCACGCACGCCCTCAATTCACCGTTGGCCTTCGGAATAAAAAAGAGGGGCGATGCGGCCGGCGACTTGGATGGTCTGATGAATCCTAACTCCAGGAGCTTGTCAAGATAAGAACGCAGATGCAGGTTTTCGGGCTCCGTGAGGGCATACAGTCTACCGCTGGGAACGCTTGCTCCTGGTACCAAGTCGATCTGACAGTCATAAATCCTGTGCGGCGGGAGCACCTCCGCCTTCACTTCATCAAAGACGTCTTCGTATCCGCGATATACGCTAGGTAGCGTAACGGATTTCTCGGCTGCGGTGGCCACTGTATGTCTTTCGGTCTGTGGGGTGTCTTGCGGTTCCTAATGCATTCCGCATCGATGTTTGCAATACGGTGAAGACATCTCAATGTGATGCGTGGCCCAATCCACCGACGGGTTGTGCTTTTGGAGCCATGGCAGTCCCAATATGACTCCGTACTGTGGTGCTCTGATGATACTGAAATCGATCGTTTCAGCATGTGTTCTGCCGAACCTCACCGGCATCTCTCCCGTATGATGTCCGATGGGTCCGGTCACCAGACGTCTCCCGTCCACAGCATAGACGTCTTCGGGTCTTTCTTTGGGAAGGAGAGAGATCCCCAGTCTCTGTGCCTCGTTGTAATCCATGAAGAGGCCTGTGGCCCCCGAATCCACCATGGCCACCACAGGGAGCCATTGATCCTGGACCCCGACGTGTACCGTGATGAACAAATGCTGCCTTCCTCGTTGGTTGGAATACATAGAAGGGATGTAGGTGTGACTCCAAGAGGCCCCTTCCTTTTTCCTGGAGTCCATCAGTTTTCCGACGGTACTTCTACCACAGCCGTCACCGGCCGGGTTGTCCGGTTTCGACTGCTCTTAGGCTTGGCAGGACATTCCCGGACGTAGTGCCCTTTCTTGCCGCAATACAAGCAAAGACCCTGTTTCCGACGTGACTCCTTCTCTGCTGTAGTAAGGCTGGCTCTTATGGCTCCGATGTCCATAGGCTCGGTCTTGGCGGCGGTGCTGGTTTCGGGGCTCCCTGCCGAGAGGTGAGAAGGCAAAGCCTTTCCTTTCTTCTTGCGGTCGCCTCTTCTCTCGCCCAGCCGATGGTCCAAACGCAGAACCAGACTGATGAGACCTTCACACGTCTTGGGTTGGGGATCTATTTGAGCCACGACGTCCTTCAGCTCGTCGCACAGTCCCTGGTGAAACAACGCTGTTTGTTTGGCGACAGGCCACTTAGTTTCAGCCACCAGCCGTCGAAACGCATTGAGGTATTGCAACAAGTCGTTGTTGCCCTGTCTTAGTTCTAGCATTTCGCGGTCTGCGGTGTAAGAGTCCGCCCTACGATCGAAGACTCGAAGGAATTCCTCGCGGAACGCTCCCCAGTCGCACAACAGAGGGTCGTCCCTGCTCACCAAAGGAACCGCCCATTGCGCCGCATCACCAGCCACATAAGGCAAGAGGAAACACCCTGGCTTGGCTTGTAGGGAAGGCCTTTGGTTTGCAGGATAGATGTAGCGCGACTTGCGTGAGGAACACCTGTACCGTGTTGGGGTCGCCGCTGTACCTCTCTGGTGTAGCCAACGGCACTGAGATAGGCATCACAACAACAACCGCAGGGGCAACGGTTGCGGAGGCAGGACCAGGCAACAAAGGGTCTCTCTGCATAGCGTCCAACCTTGCCATTACGTCGGCAGATTCCTGCCTAGACGCTGTCAGTTCGATCTGTATCGTAGCCAACGCTGCTAAGACCTCCTCCAATGTGGCCATGTCTATCACCCGACCGGGGGATAGTTATGGGAAGAGGTTGGATATTCTGTAACGACCTGACGTTCCCGGGATCGGGGACAGACACCCACAAAACACAATACTAGAATATATTGTGCTAAAGATTTATTGTTAGTGTACAGGGAAGTATAGGGTAAAGAGAAGTAACCACACGGTAAGTTATTCTGTGGTCCCCAAGTCTTATACGTTACCCCTATCACAGCTCTGTTGTGTAGTACCGTCCTCAGCAAGTACAACGGTCCCGTTGCACGCCAACGGAGGGCACTGTGCTAAAAGCGGCCGACAATGCCGTTCGATAGCTGTGAGGGGTCTTTCCTCTCAGGCGTAGGGCAGCAGGCGTGAGGAAGGTGGGAGTCGCCCAGCCGGGTTCTCTACCACTCCTTCCTTAGGGAATACGGGGAACAGCCGCTTTACCGGTATCCCTAAAAGCGGTTCTCGCTACTAAGCCCCCAGGGGACTGTGACGCTGCAACACCCCCCGGTGTGCGTCTACAGCGCCCAACAAGTAATCAAAAAAGGAGAGGGGTGGTCGAGAGCAGCCGCTCGATCTGACCTACCCCTTAATTGCTAGACCTGCGGAGACGCCGCAAACTCCTCCTGGAGTGCGTCTCTACGCGTAGCCGGGACTAGCACAAGGACAAGGGCTGGGAGCTTCGGCTCACACCAACCTCCGTTTCCTGGTCTTTGATAAGACCCTAGGACCGGGTTGGGAGCAGCCGCTCCTACCAGCCGCAATGCAGGTCCCTGAGCCGAGCCGAGCTGACTCGTCCGAGTCAGAGGTCGTCTGCGCGCTGCAAACAAAGTCAAGGTTTAAACAGAGACACGGGGTTAAGAGCGGAAGCGCTTTCCTACCTCCGTTCTCGAAGATCCGCGATAGTTTCACCGGTCCCGGTTCACGGAGCGCTCTGCCTCAGGGTACGTCGGCGTTGGTGTCTGAATATCCGGCACGGCGTCCATTCCCTTTCCGCCTATATAGGCGGTCCCTTGATGTTATACAACCTGTATAACGGGTGTTACGTAATTCCGCCGCGCTAGGCTACCTGGGATTTGTAGTCCGATCTGACAGCGTCGCGCTAGAACAGCGAAGGCATGACGAGGGGAGGAATTCATGACACACAGTGGGGCTTCCTTACTATTTGCGCCAGTGCTTTGCCTGGTCTTTCACCTTCTCCATGCTTCTGGCTACCCAGTATCTGCCCCGAAATCTTACTTCTCTTTGTGCCGTATCCATATATTCTGTGAGCGTTGTTTGAAACTTAGCTTGGGCATCTCCGTTCGGATCTGCCCACAGTTCCCTTTCCAGAGCTTTGAGTTCTAGCTCCAATTTCCGTATGGAGTTATGTCTTTAAGGACCCCTGCACCTTTCGATATGCAGTACCCACGAATCGTAACTTTAAATGCCTCCCAGATCGTCTCAACATTGTTCAGCGAGCCCTGTTGAGAGCAAAAAACTCCTGTATTTCTTCACGCATCTCCTCCTGGAAAACAGTATCTAATAGGATAGAAGCATTGAGCCGCCAACTTTTTCGCGGCATATTAAAATCCCGGGAGGAGAGCATGAGCAAGACTGGGGCATGATTCGAGTATGTTCTGGCTAACTGGTGCGTTTGTAGTAGCGCAGGGGCTAGCCCCCGAGAGACCAGCCAATAGTCGAGCTGTGCCCATGATGCTGCATGGGCAGTGTAGTGTGTACCCTCTTGTGTATTGGGGTGATTGTATCTCCATGTTTCAGTTAGTTGATGGGTGGCTATGGTGTCATTCAGCACCATACGTGCTTTGGTGTAGTGATGTGGTGCAGGATGCGATCTGTCCATGCTGGGGTTCAGTGTGACATTAAAGTCCCCTCCCCATATTAAATGTGTAGATCCCAATTCAAAAATCTTGGTCCACAGCGAGGTGAAATAGCCCAGGTCATCAATGTTCGGGCCATAGCAGCAGGCCAGTGTGACGGATTCAGTCCCCAATCTCCCCCACATTAAGCAATAGCGACCTTGCGGATCCCCTGCAGTGCCCACCAGATGAAATGGTACCTCCTTCTTCACCAGGATCGTCGTACCTCTTGCATAGGATGAGTAAGAGGGGAAGAGCCTGTGATCCGCCCATTTACTGGCAAAATTGGTAGATCTTTGTGATGCAAAATGTGTTTCCTGTATCAGCGCTATATGTACTCGATGTCTGTCTAAGTAAGCCAATATATGCCTTTTTTTCCTTGGGTCACAAAGGCCTCTAACATTCCACGTGAGAATGTTCAGTGCTTCAGAATCCCCACTGGGCTTACTTTTAGGAGTCTAGCCCTGGTTGAGTTAAGCTACAGTGTATGTCACTTGCACCACCTGCACCGTCATAGCAAAAACCTGGAATACTCTTCTGATTACTGTGAAACAACTCAGCTGTGAAATTCGCATCTCTCACAAGAGCCACTGTCTGTTTTCGACATGTTAAACAATATTTCAACCAACGAACCTCCCGTCCCCTCCTCCCTCCCCTTTGCCATCCTGACCCCACCTCCTCCACCCTTCCCCCCTCCCACTGAAGCAGAACAAGCTTGCCAGTATCATTCTCCCTTCCGCGCCCCCCTATCCCCAACTCAGCCCGTAACCAAACCCGGTCCATGAACCCCTTTCGTGACCAGCAACAAACCTTACGTGGGGGTATACCCTTTGGGGGACATTACAAGGTGGCCTCACAAAAACCCTCCTCCCAAAGAGCCCCCCACTGCGAACAGTGTGTACAGGCCCCATGGAAGTCTGGGGTACCCAGTGCGCTGGAATAGTTTCTTATTTACCCTACTATGTCCTTCCTCTTACTGTAATGAGTTTCAAGCCTTACTTCTGTGCAATTACACATCCAAAAAGAACAAAAACATTATAAACGTGTACGAGCAGTTAGATCAGATCTCACTGCGAGTCGTCTTCCGCCCCGTTGATCGAGATTGCGGTGACGCATCTTTTTTTTTTTTTTTTTTTAAATATGTTTTTATTGCAGAATTATGGACAAACACCGGGATAGAATAACCATCATCACCACCTCAATACAAGGTACCATACAGTCTCAGGATTGTACACAGCCCATCAGCCCACATCCCGGAGGCCGGGCGGCGTCCGTACAAAGTCCAGTAATAGATCTCTTATCATGTTACAGAGGGGTTTCCGGTCACCAACATAATGATGCATCTGCTTTTTTGTATCACCTCAACTCCCCCCCCCTCTTCCCCTAGACCCCCCCTGGAAGAGGCGGTGACGCATCTTCAGCTCCATCCGACCGGTTTGTGCATTTTACTTGCTTGAGGAAGTCCTCCACTTGTTGCGGTTTTGTAAAGAATCTCCGTTTGCCTTGATGTGTAACTCTGAGTTGTGCCAGGTACAATAATGCGTAATCTATTTGTGTCTTCCTCAGTTGATTTTTAACATCCAGGAATTTTTGCTGCTCTTCTTGCACCATGGGTGTAAAGTCTGGGTATATGGAGAATGTGTTCCCTTCATACGACAGTGTCTGTTTGCTTCGTGCCGCTCGCAGGGCCACGTCGCGATCCCTATAATTCAAGAGTCTCGCTATAATTGGCCACGGAGTGGCGCCCGGAGGCGGGCGCGGCCCCAGTGATCTATGGGCACGTTCTACAATATTTTGACTCGAGAAGGACTCAGTTCCTATCGCCGTCAGTGGCAGTTTTTCTATGTACTCCTCCATCCGCCCCGTGTAGGAGAATTCCTGAATTCCAATCACGCAAATGTTATTGCGCCGACTGCGCACTTCCAATTCTTCATTCTTGGCCGCTATCACCCGTAATAACTGATCCATGCAGGCCAGTTGCGTAGTGTGTCCAGACGCCACATCCTCAGAGTCCGAGATACGTCGCTCTGTTTCTTTTATCCACTCTTCATGTCCTTCTAACTTGTGCACAATGGCGTCCATACGCGACGACATACGATCAAATTTGTCTACGACAGTGGCAAAACACTGCCTGACCTCCAGCAGGATGCTCTGAATGTCTGCCGTCGGGGTCATTGTGCACTCTGAGCTTCCTCGCCCCCATCCAGTTCTTGATCGGACTGTAAGTTGCGGCTAGACTTTTTTGCTGCGTCAAAGTTCGATTTCGGTTGCCTCGTGTCCGGCTTCCCCATATTGGCACTTGGGCAGCTGTGTCCTCTAAGCAACTTGTGTCGTTTCCTAGTCTCTGCGATGGATGGATAGGTACCACAGCCTGTGCACTGTCAGTCAGCGCTCTGAAGCAATACTCTGGTGGGGTCAGCTCTGCCCAGCTGTCGATCGTGCCCAGGTGCGCCAACCACGTGTCTCCCCAGCGCACACTCTGTGCACATGCAGATTACAATGACAGGGTCTGATACCTTTCGGTTCAATTCCACTTTTATACAGTCTTGTCTTAATTGCTGGTAGCCCTCACACACCGACCAATCCTGGGGGGCATGAACTACACACGCTGGGCACCTTGGCCAGGAGGAGTGGGCACTTGTCCCTGGAGGATCCTCGCACATCAACAGGGTGCGTTGCTCATTTGAACACTCTGGCAGTTGAATCCCGGCTATTCCTGCAGTCGGCACTGCTATTTTCCCGCTGCTGTCTTCTCTAAGATGGCGCCCACCGGAGCATCAACAATAATTAATGGTGCCAATAGGGACACAGTGATATCTTCCAAATGTTTGATAATGTGGAGGGGGGTATATCTCCCCGCACCAGTACCCCTCTCTTCACCAGTCTCTGCCGGTCTCAAGTTATTCCACTCCCTGCTGGGCTTTCAGCTGCTCGCAAGTCGTGCAGGCGAGGGAGGGGGGGCGCCGCCGCGATCACATCTGCGGTGATTGCCCGGGCCCTTTGATGTAACCACGGTGCCGCTCTTTTGCACCCGTAGCGCCCTGTTCCAACTGACTTTTCCACGCAGGGGGAGCAGCACCTCCCCCGCTCTCACCTCCCCATGGTCGGACATCTCCTCTCTAGCCACACCACTTGCGGCTTTACGGCGTGTCCTTCCGTGTCTGTGCTCCTCCAGGGCCTCCTCCCTCGCCCCATTCTGCGCCCGCTGCTATTCTGCGCTCATTACCGGGCAGAAAAGGCTCCGCATCCGCTCCTCCCACGTTACTCTCGCCGGCAGGCCTACACGCCGTTAGTGCAGCCGCGGTCTTTAACAGCTCGCGTGTCCTCGCCTGCTCACCTCGGGGCTTCTATGTCTGTAGCCGGTCCCAGTTTCAACTTGACATAACTCGGTCAGCTTAATCTCGATTCTCACCAAATTTTCACCGAGCCTGCATGTGGTGGTACTCTTCCAGCCGACTGCAGTTGTGGTGGGTTTTAGGGTCAATAAGCAGGATAATTATAGGATTATGTACACTGGGCTGGGGGAGCCTCACTCCAGTGCGGCCATCTCGCTAGTGCGCCACCTAGCGCCCCCGAGTATAGGACATCTTAGTTTGTGTTTGTGATATGCTACAGATATGTATCCTGTTAGCCCTAACATTGTCAGCCTCTCCATCCCAGACCGTGACCAGTACATCGGAGATTAAACATATGTATGTTGGGAGACACCTTTGTTGGGTATGGCTTCAAACAGTGGACATTTTGAAATGACAAAATTTGACCTTATTGAGACCCTTTGAAGAAGGGTGGGGTAACGCATGTTACCCCAAAACCAGTCGCAGCTGCCATCATTGCGCCTTCTGGCAAAATTCCATCCATGCTTTTCCATTTCCAAAGATTCCATAGTTTTAGCCATAATAATCCACATTTTATCACATTTTCTGTGTTACTCTGTCATTTCACTTCACATTCAGGCTGTGTTCTGCCATTTTCCAGATTTCAAATGCTTGAACCGTGCCCTCCGGACCTCATTTTCAAACATGATCAACGCAGTGGTTCGTCCAAAGCAATATTTATTAAAAATCCAATGCATTTCGGGCACCTCATTGCCCTTCGTCAGGGAACACTATAAACAACAATAATAGCAAAAGGTAAACATTGTGTATTCACTTGCGTTAATTCAATATTAATCTTACACGTCATCTAATCTTAAATAGTTAAAATGCTAGTACAACATAATCATTGTGCCAATTTTCTTCTGCAACCTGTCGCCTCAACACTAGCAAACTCTACCTTTGTACACAGTGCTTATCCAGCCACATTTTATCACTCGCATTCAGCGCTATTGTGCATAGAGACTGCCGGCTCCTATTCCCCTCTCCGTTTGTACAACGTTCTCTACTCACCCTTCACCATCAGAAACCACGTTTTATACTCCCCTGTGCTTAAACATAACTACCTCGGTTATTCCCTCAGCACGCCTTCAGTGCTATACAAAATCTTCGTGTTTTGATTCACAAATCCATTTACCCATTGGTCCTCCTTACACGTACCTGCAATGGACGCTAAAACCCATCCTCCCTTGTTTCTGATCCGGTGAAGTTAACCTCCTGTTGTTACCCCTTCATTTAAAGCTCGTTCTCTATGCTGCCTTATTCCTGATTGGCCCGTGCCTTATTCCTGATTGGCCCGTGCCTCTAGCGAGAGGCAGCGAACGGCACGGGCCAATCAGGAATAAGGCAGCATAGAGAACGAGCTTTAAATGAAGGGGTAACAACAGGAGGTTAACTTCACCGGATCAGAAACAAGGGAGGATGGGTTTTAGCGTCCATTGCAGGTACGTGTAAGGAGGACCAATGGGTAAATGGATTTGTGAATCAAAACACGAAGATTTTGTATAGCACTGAAGGCGTGCTGAGGGAATAACCGAGGTAGTTATGTTTAAGCACAGGGGAGTATAAAACGTGGTTTCTGATGGTGAAGGGTGAGTAGAGAACGTTGTACAAACGGAGAGGGGAATAGGAGCCGGCAGTCTCTATGCACAATAGCGCTGAATGCGAGTGATAAAATGTGGCTGGATAAGCACTGTGTACAAAGGTAGAGTTTGCTAGTGTTGAGGCGACAGGTTGCAGAAGAAAATTGGCACAATGATTATGTTGTAATAGCATTTTAACTATTTAAGATTAGATGACGTGTAAGATTAATATTGAATTAACGCAAGTGAATACACAATGTTTACCTTTTGCTATTATTGTTGTTTATAGTGTTCCCTGACGAAGGGCAATGAGGTGCCCGAAATGCATTGGATTTTTAATAAATATTGCTTTGGACGAACCACTGCGTTGATCATGTTTGAAAATGAGGTCCGGAGGGCACGGTTCAAGCATTTGAAATCTGGAAAATGGCAGAACACAGCCTGAATGTGAAGTGAAATGACAGAGTAACACAGAAAATGTGATAAAATGTGGATTATTATGGCTAAAACTATGGAATCTTTGGAAATGGAAAAGCATGGATGGAATTTTGCCAGAAGGCGCAATGATGGCAGCTGCGACTGGTTTTGGGGTAACATGCGTTACCCCACCCTTCTTCATTGATTCAAAGGTGTCACCGGGGGAGGCACAAAAACCAGTATTGCACGCCGTAAATGATTAACTTTGGACAAACAGAAGATAAATAAATATTGACTTTAAAAAATAAGTAAAAGGTGTGCATCCCACCCTCATTCATCTTATTGAGACCCTTGCCTGTGTCATCATCTTAGGAACTCCTTGGCTCTGAAAATATAATCATTCCATCAGCTGTGATAGGTCAACCATCACATTTTGAACTCAGAGTACATTGTGTACTGTTTCCCTAAGGAGGGGTTTGAAAGGCACTCTTCCTTTAATTTGTTGAGACACTCAAAGGGTGAAAGGTCTTATGACGTGGAGACCTACAACAAATTCTAAGATATTTAGCAAAAGAGCATAGCAATAGCAAATCGGTTTCCTCTTATTTGCTCCTACCACTGCTCTAATGAATTGGTTCCCAGAGCAAAAATCTTCCTTGGGAGAATCTCTCCAATTTCGGTACAAGAAGGTGTGGTACTAGAGGATTACTTAAAAGAGCCTCCACAGAGGGCTTTATATGTCATTCCACCTCTCTTGTGTGAGCTCCAGTTTTCTTCATACCACAACCAGGAGGTAAATAGATATCTTGCATAGATGATAGATAAATTAATGCCATTACATCACAAATAGATATTCACAGTCATTAATATCTGTACTATTGGATCTAATAAAGTCAGCAAAAATATTTTCAAAACTGGATTTCAGAGGGGTCTATAAACTGGTATGAATTCAACACGGTGGCAAGTGGAAAACAAAATTTAGGTTTTTTCATAACACTTTGAAGTACATCTCAGGCACATCTAAGAAGTTCTGAGAATGTTGTGAGAGCACTCCCTATTTGTCAAGTAAGAAACATGCTGTTTTGAAGTCTCAGAAGTGGTCTTTTGGGGCTTTCAGGTATGTAATAAATAAATATATATGGACCTGGAGAAAGTGAAAGCAGTCTGTAAATAGCCTCCACCCTAAACAGTGAAAGAGATTCAAAGATTCTTGGTGTCCTCAAATTTCTACAGACATTTCATACAAGACAGTTCTGAAATTGTGTGGCCCATTTACAGACTGACACAGAAAGAGGGGCCCTTCTGTTGGGAAAAAGAACAGGATTTGGCCTGGCAGCAGTTAAAAGATGCACTCACTAAGCTCCTATTTTAAGACATCAGGAGTGTTCCCTTCCTTTTAGTGTAGAAACAGACAGTTCTGCATTTGGGTAATTTGTCTAAGACAGATAGCAAATCAGAGGTCCGCCATCTGGTTGCTTATTTTTCAATAATTCTAAATTCAGCAGAAGTTAATTATACCTTCCACAATAAAGAATTGTTAGCCGTAAATGAAACCTTGCCACATTGAAGGCGTTATTTAAAAGGGCCACAACATTGTATAACTATATAAACCAACCATAAGAACTTAAGTTATCTCAAGCCAATGAAATGTGTGAATCCTCGGCATGCAAATTGGTCTCTGTTCTTCTTGAGGTTTTCTATCAAGTATGATATCAACCTGGAAATAGTCATGGGAAAGCTGATGTGTTGTAACAATAAGGAGACGAGGTTCAAACTGTTAATAGTCCTCCATCTAGTTTACCACTGCAAATTGAATCACCACAGTCTTATCAATAGGTTTTGCAGAAAATGTTGTGAACTTTGTAAAAGTGTATTACTTGATGTCCCCACTGTAGAAAAGACTGGGCAGGATCAGAAAGTATTTTTTCTGGAAAAGAACTAAGACAAAAGAATCTGAAATGGGGGACATGATTCTGCTGTAGCAGAGAATCTGGTAATGAAAACCACGAGAGATTTGATAACATGTCCATTTTGGTGGCCTCAGATGGGAAGAGACACTGAGCAATTTGTACAGCAGTGTGCAGGATATGCCCAAGTTAAAACTTGAAAAAGGGAACCACAACAACTATTACAGCCATTACCCGCACCTCAGCAATCTTAGTTCTAAATTTTGATGGACTATTTTACTGACGTGTGTAGGAGAGTAGGGTCTGCTTTCCTATGGTCACCCCACTTTTTGGTTTTTGCTTCACTGGTTTTCAACTTTAATGTGGCTGTGGGCCTGCAAATCAGACCCACAACCCTGCTGTTCTCTCTCTAAATTCACACCATGTACTTTAGGTACATCACCAATTGGGAAATGGGTCACTCTTATGAGTCCCTGTATAGAGTACCATAGGTACCCAGGGCATAGGTGAACCCAAGGCCTACCAGGGGCTGCAGCATATCTTTTGCCACCCCTGGCTGGCCATTCAAACTGACACAACTGGCAGATAACTCAGCTGGGGCAAGGTCGTGTAATCACCTCTTGCTTAGATATAGTATCCCTATATCTAACCTTATATCTAGACACATATACACCTATAAGTCACTCCTATGGCAGGCCTTGACAATCCTGGAGGCAGAGTGCTTGGTTTTATGTGAGATGAGGCTCTAGCATGAGCTGAGCCTGTCTACAGCTTTCTGAACCATGTCCTTATAGCTGTTCTAAGATATAGCCATACCATATACTCTTAAGTGCATTATGAACCTCGCGGTTAAATGCTAACTTTGGTTTGGCTTTATCAAAACATGTCGTGTAAGGTGTCATACGCTTTGGAATACTACCCCCTCGCCAGTTCTGGCGACAGGGGTAGCATTCCACCCTTCTAGAGGGAGAAGACATGTTGTTCCTACTAATCCTGGTTGAGGTTAACCAGAGCCTCAGCATCATAAAATGGATGCTGCTGCCACAAACACAAGTCTGACCTCCTGCTGCTGGGAGTCCTTCCAGCGAGGGAGGCGACAATAGGTTTCCTGTCTTGGGAGGTGCTAGCACCACCCCAGACAGGCCATAGTGTATTGGGGCGGGGAGGGCTGAATGAAATGAGACACTGCAGAAACAACAGGTGAAGGACAGAATGCAGAACAATGTCATACATTCACCCCAGTACAGAGATCTGGGCCTAAATCCATCGTTTTTTTGCTCACCATGCCTTTCCAGTTTGAACCCAGCTATATGCAAATCAGTCTTGACCCTGAGACACTGCCTGGGGCACACAAGGTATCCCATGCATAGTCTGGTTCAAACCGGTGCTGGGACTCTCCAGCCCCAGCTCTGGCACGAAACTGGAAAGAGGGAAAGGAGTGTAACCACCCCCTTCCCTGGTCCCACCCATAGGAGGGACCTAGCAGGTAATCCAGCCCCTAAATTTGGTATATAGGTAGGCGCTGAGTCCCAAGACTTTAGATTTATCCTGACTGAAACTTGAAATGAAACTCTGGACCTTCGACGTTCTACCTGAAGATAGAAGACTGAAGAATCTCCCTTGTGGTCAAGGAGTGACCACCCTGTGTAAGCAGGCACCATCAAGCAATCAATGGTTTGCTTTGTCGATGCTCCCGCCGGAGCCGGAGCACAGAGCCTGACAAGACCCAGACTTCCAACAGCCCGATCCACAGCCACAGCAAAGCTGAGACTCGTGGAGGCGACAAGAGACGTGGGACCGGCCATCTTGGAAAGCCAGCTAATTGCTTTCCGTGCAACTTCTGAGGCACCCTCGAAGTTGTGCATTGGGGATTGAGAAGCCCCAGCCCCGAGCACCAACTGCACCGAAGATCAGCCCTCCACACTCCATGAGTTCTGCGTGGGGCCCTTCTGCATTTTCCTGCTTGACGCATCTGTCCGGTCACTTGCCCGTTGGCTAGTGGCCTCTGTAACGATGAACCTTTAAATTTACACCACTGATCTGGTTGCTCTAGACTGGCCCCTGCTTCCCTGAAAAGGAGAAGCCTATCAGACCTTCCTGGTCTGATCCAGAAGCCATCTTCGATTCCTGCGTGTGTTGCCTTTGCCAAGGCTTGTTGACTCCAATCCAGAAGCCGACACCGCCGACAGCGAGAGCCTTCATGGGACAGTCCGTATCCAGCTCCTGGTCATAGTCGACACCTCCTGGTCCATGTGGCTGCAGAGACGAGCTTCACGACATCACCTGATTGCTTCGCGACATCGCCTGGTTCCATCCTGGTCACTGGCTAGTGGCCCAGACTCTGTCCCCTCTGCTTTCAGGTACTCTTCATCCTCGATCCGCCCTTGGATCCAACCGGACACTTCCCTCCTGGTCGCTGCAGCATCTTTCTTCACGGCTCCATAGGATTCAGCTACGAAACCCGGCACACTTTGACACCTATGCACCCGCTTCCTGTGGGTGAGGTAACACGAGTACTCCGGTGCTCCTGTGGGTATTAACTATCCTAGTGTGCTCGTTTTCAGTAGCTTTCTCCTAGTCCATCCGAAAGTGACCTAAAAGAACTAGTTTCCAATTCTTTCGTTCCCATTCTAACTCTATGGTAACTCGCGTGTGTGTAAAGAGACTGCACACGCATCCCGTGGGCCTCCTGCTTCCTATGTCTTGGTAGTACAGCGTAGCCCCAGCGATTTCCTAGGCCCTAGGCCTATCCTTTGTCCGTGACATGGTTCTTATACCACTATTTTAATATATGGTTTTACGTGCCTCTAGGGCTCTACTGTATTTTGTGCAACTTATTGTATGATAATTAAGTCTCTTGTTATGTGCTTCTGCCTCTGATCTCATAAAGAGTTCAGAGGATTAATTTAGTAATAAATACATATATATTTTATATATATAACCTGTGTGGTGTCCTTTCATTTGGTATTAAAGGGGTTACATATGGTAAAACAGCTGGCTTCACATGCCCTCTTGAGTTTAGCCTAAGACTGCTTTGTCCATGCTACCACTAGGATAGCTGGTCTATAAGGTTGACTTTACAACCATCACCATAAGGGTTGTTTGGACTGATACAGGGTGCCCACTAGAATAGTGGACATCACATATCAGGCCAACTTCTCACAACGTGCCTCTCTCAGAATACACAACAGTACTTTTGGTCATCTTTGATTACCTTACAAAAGTGCTCACTTTGGTCTTCTTTCCATAATGTGCTTAGCCTATTCCCTGATGATTACCTTCTTGAAAGAAGTAGTTAGCAGGGCTAGAAAAATTTAAAAAATGTTACTAGACCTGCAGGTCCAGTAACAAAAAAAATCTACACGACCTAACTGTAATGTACTTGACCCGTGAACTGGTCTCAATGTGATTGTCACACAGTTCCCTTTACAAAATCCTCTAACTTCCATCACAGAAAGAAAAGTAAATGTAGGAAGGCAAACTAACGTTCGACCTCTGTCTCTGAAAGCAGAGCAAATATGACAAGGTAGCATGATTAAAGGTATCTTTATTTCCCATTCACTTTGTGAGCAATAAAGATTCCTTTAAATTTTGTTATCTTGTCACAATTGTTCAGCTTTCAGAGACAGAGCAGACCTCAAAAATTCAAACAATTGTTACTAGACATGCAGGTCTAGTGACTTAAATAATCTACGCAACCTAGTTGGAATGCTCTTGACCCATAAACTGGTTTCAAATGATGTGATCGTGGGCAAATATTTTAAATCACTGAGCCGCCATTTTCTTCATTATCACATAAGAGAGCACCTTCAAATATGAGAGTTCAGCTTGTCAAAATCTTTTTGTTTGATTTAATAGACCAAACATTTTCTCCATATACAGTACAAATCTAGCCACATATAGGACACACATGACCCCTAAGTTGATCCTTAGTACTTTAACAGCATTGTCATCAGGGAGAGGGCAGGCATGTTCCCCAAATAATTATTTAAACTATCACTTTTAATAAATGCATAACTAAAGTATGAAGTGGTAGCACACTGCCATTTGCAATCAGCAGATTTTCCATTGTGGTGGCCATAAAATGTCCTACTGTCATGGTATTCCTGATAAAATGATATAGTGTACAAACAATAATGTTTGCAAATCCAATTTTTGCAAATATGTGTCATTTGCACAACACCAAGTAATACGCTCTGAATTGTTTTGCTCCTATTTAACCTTTATTTGCATACTTGCATCACAGTTCTTATTTACAAAAAAATGTGCTTTCATAATTCCTGATATATTTTTTAATATGTGTACTATCCACTTACAGGCTTACTTTTAATAATATGGGGCCGCTTACAATGTAACTCGGATACTCTTCTGACCGAATCGGTTTCGGAATCGTTTCCGACCGACTCGGGTTCTGCAAGTCTGACCGACCGATTAGTATGCCTCTGAACATCGTTTGGTCGGACTCGCATTGACTTCAATGGGAGAGTTTGTTCCAAACGAGAACACAGAATCTCATTTAAAAAAGGGGTGGTTGGGGAAAACCATGCCCCCTGTGATGGGTACCCCATGGTGCCTGCCACACTGTGCATGGTTTAACAGGGGATCCCCTGGGTACCCCCATAAACCTCAACCGGAAAACTCAGGGTAAGGGGTGGCCTGCTATGGGCTCGAAGTCAGATTCTGACAGCCGTTTTGTGTCGGGCAGACCGAGTCATACATCCGTCATCATAATCGCTCGTTAGGAAACTGTCTCCATAAGCTGTATGAATCGGTTACGAATGACTCAGGCTATCCAAATGCCATTTGAAACCGATTTGGACAGCCCGAATGGTTTCTTTGCATCGTAATTGGTCGTCCGGAAAGGTGTCCAATTTGGTCGGAAACATAGATTCTGAATCGGATTCGCCAAATCTGAATCCCATTCAGAGCCTTTCCGGACATCATCGTAATCGACTCCTAAGTGTTTGTAAAAAAATACGTTGTCATCAGACAGCTCACTTGACAAAAATCGCTAGCTAAAGTAAGAGAAAGTTAAATAAACTCTATTTTCCAAGCATTAATTAGTAAAAAGACAAACTGATATTTGACCTCTTTCCTTGAACAGACTGCAAATGTGTCAAGATAAAAAAAAGATTTAATGGCATCTTTATTGCTTATTCACTTTCTGAATGATCAAAACACCTGTTCCTTAACAGCTTAAGTTCACTCACCAGAATGGACTAGTAGGTTCTAAAAATAGCTCAACCTCATAAATCTGACTCGACATCGTGAGTGGGTGAGTAGATGTTTCAAGGGCTGCAGAGGTCAAAAGTCGGTTTGTCTGCCTACATTAACTTTTCTTTCTGTGACTGAAAAATAGCTTGTCCTGATTAAGTCTGGCTCCCAAAAGCTAGTGGGCGAGTAGATTTGTCAAGCCCTCCTTAGGCTACACAGGTTTCCTGCAGTCATCATAACAGATGAATCAATCAATCAGGTGGCTTGTAAAGCACGACTAATCACCCGAAAGGGTCACCAGGCGCTGGTGGAGTGGAGGCTCTGCTGGTCCATGGAAGGCACTGTGGTTTATTTGAAGAGCCAGGTGTTGAGGACCTTCCTGATCTGAGGCAGAGATGGTGATTGTCTGAGGTGGAGAGGTAGGGTGTTCCAGGTCTTTGCTGTGAGGTAGGAGAAGGTTCTTCCTATGGCTGTGGTCTTGTGGATTTGTGGTATAGTGGCCAGGGCCAGTTGGGCAAAGTGGAGGTCTCTGGTGGGGGCGTGGAATATAAGCCAGTGGTTGAGGTATGCAGATACTGCATCGGGTAGGGCTTTGTAGGCGTGTGTGAGGAATTGAAGGTTATTCTTCTGTTGACTGGGAGCCAGTGGAGGTCTTTCAGGTGGTTGGTGATATGGCGGGGGATTTCGAGGATGAGTCTGGCGGAGGCGTTCTGTATGTTCTGAGGTTTCTTGATGAGTTTCTGGGTGTTGCCAGCATAGAGTGTGTTGCCGTAGTCGATTCTGCTTCTGACAAGTGCATGGGTGACCATCTTTCTTGATTCGGAGGGGATCCATTTGAAGATCTTTCGGAACAGGCGTAGTGTGCGGAAGCATGATGATGAGACGGCTTTGATCTGTCAGTTCATGGTGAGTGAGGAGTCTAGGATGATGCTGAGGTTTTGTGTGTGATCTGTGGGTGTGTGGGGGTGGTTCCAAGTGCTGCAGGTCACCAGTAGTCGTCCCAGGCTGAGGGGGTGGAGCCCATTATAAGGTCTTCTATGAGTTAACCTTGAGGCATCTTTTCTTCATCCAGGTGGCGACAGCCTTCATTCCATTGAGGAAGCTGTTCTTGGCAACTGTGGGTTTGTTGGTCAAGATCAAGAAACCCCCGTAATATATATCAGTCTTAAGCTGTGTCCCCAAGAAAAAAAAGTATGCTGTAGTGGAGAAGGAAGCCCTAGCCATTAAGTGGACCATCAAATCCCTCAGATACTACCTTTATGGCAGGGAATTCACCTTGTACACCGATCACACCGCACTAGAATGGCTCTCCAGAAACAAGGGACATATTGACAGAATATTGCTTTGAGTTCAGGCCTTGCAACATTTTTAGTTCACCGCCCAGCTTAGAAAGGGGAAAGAACAGAAAAACGCTGACTATCTATCTAGATACCCCTTAGAGTTGTTTCTTGCAAGCTAGAAAGTAGGGGATGTGGGAGAGAGCCCAACACTGCCCGCCTCATACCTGGCATAGATCCACCACCGATGACCCGGACGGCATCCCGAACATGGAGAGGGAAAGAAAGAGTTAAACCATTCCCAACCTCTCCCATGCAGGAAGAAGGAGGAGTTCAACTGAGAGAGCACCAATCAGCAAGCCCACGAGGAGGAGACGATCTCCCCCCGGATCAGGTCACGTTGGAGCTGGGGGTCGAGAGGCGGGACCAAGGAGCACCGGAGGACGCCGAGGTAGAGGGCCCTTGTGTGACACTGATGTACGGTGGTGCTGAAAAGGAAGGAGATCCAGAGACCGAAGAAGAGTAGATTGAGGAGTGGAACAAGGACCGGTGGATCCACCCCAGGAGGAGCGCGACTGCCGCCGCAACTCCGGAGAGTTGCGGTATGGGCAGTGAGTGACAGGGGACACTTTAAACAATAAAAGCCGGAAGGAAGGGAGCGGGGTGGTGGATACACCAGCGTGGACTTGGGGACACACCGTTGGGGGAGAGGGAGCGGGGTGAGGAAGGAAGACTATGGGAGGGGAGGGGTGAGAAGTCGGGCAGACCTACAAGCCTGAGTACAACACACGCCTAAGCAGGAAGAGGCATGTTATTTAAACAAGAGCACCACCATGCATAGTAAATAAATACCTGACATATTCGGCCTCTCTTGTTGGGCTCAGTCAGAACAGCACACCCTTGAATCCCAGTCCTAGACAGCCCGGCAGGAAACTTTCAGAAGGAGCTTTTTTTTGTTCTCTTATATTTCTTTTCTTTTTTTTTAAATTCTTATTGAGTATTTTGCAAGATTAGACCGTACGAAAGGATATGACCCCTCCTTCATAGTCCCCCTTCAGCATACAAATATCTGCTAGTGGAAATTACTCTTCCCCACAGTGTAAGGAGGATATGTAACAGTAGTGTCTTGTCAGATCCATTTGAAAATCTTTGTTGATGAGTTTCTTGAGGCTTCCCGATCTACTTAGTATATCCTTTCCCCCCCCTGTATATTTATCCCTCCCTAACTCAGAAATTATCCCCGAACATTAAGGAAAGAGTAAAGAGGGGAATAGAAATAAAAATACCAAAAAAATATGTAAAAGTAATAAATTGCTTCTGCTCAGTAACATATCGTCTTGTCCGTCATGTCTTATCTCCACTTGGTATCATGAATGGCCTTTGGAGTTGCATTGTGGCCACTAAGTGGTGTCTCTCTGGGATGGAGGAAGCAATACTCTAAAAGTGAAATAAGTGTAAGACTCTTGTCCTTGGGGAACATGTTGTGAGTGGCAAGCTCCTAGAGAATAATGCTACCAAGCGACCCCATGCATACTCACAATTCTTAGTCATCTCTAAATATGTCAGCTATCCTTTCCATGGTCAACGCCTGCCATAGTCGTGAGTACCATTTCGAAACGGAAGGGGCCCCGTTTTCTTCCATACAACTACTATCACCAGTTTAGCAGCTCCCAGACACAGCCACATTATAGCCTTATCCCTTTTTGGACTGTGTGAGAAGGTGGCTCTATATATAATGGACAATAAGGCAGTCCAGTGTGTATAGAGTCCACAAACCCCAAAGGTTTAAACAGAGGTTAAAGTCAGAACTGACCTTACTCTCCAAAGTGGTAGCTTGATCGAGCAGTAAGGCAGTACCAGAGGACAGTGTAAAGCATTTGTTGTACACACTCAGTCAGCAAAAGGTTTCACACACTCAAGAACTGAACTCCAGGCCAATTGTTATTATATCCTTAGATATAGTTGTTTTATTCTTAGAACCAAAAGTTATAAAAATATACTTTTCGAGATACGAGTACTCTCAGGTAAATACTTTGCAGAGGAGCAATACGTTTGTACACATAATAATTACAGGTTAGCTAATAGCAATACAATTCTGAAACACACTCTAGCATTGAGCTCAATGGGTTTTCATAGGAAAGTACAGTTGATTACTTTATGGATTACTTTGGTAGTTCCAGGACTAGATCATGGATTCAGTCCTGGGGTCTAAGCTGAAACCAGATTAGCAAAAACGTTTTAGTTACAGTGATGATTTTTCCTGAATATAAAGCTGTTTTAAAAGTTCACACTTAGAAACTTTTCGAGGTGATTCTCACAATGTTATTCAATGGGAGGAAATTCAAGTTACAGGTAAAGTACGATCGCGTTACTTTTGTAACCCAGCACTAGTCTCCTAGGCCAGCACTGGGGGCTTGACTCATAACAGGTAGGTAATTGCGTTTTAGTATGTCATATGATTTTTAAAGAATATTTGCAGGTTTCAAAAGTAGACACTTAGAAGAAATTTCATAGAAAAGCAGACAATGGGTTCCTATGGAGAAAATACAGGTTACTAGTAACCCGCTAGGGATTACTGTTGCGGTTCAGTACTGGGTTGAAAGGTACAGTACTGGCTTCTCTCCTGATCACAGGTGAGTATTTTCGAATTTGGACTTTGGCTGATTTTATAGGAATATTTTCAGTTTTCAAAACTTCACACAGAAAATTTTCGAGTAAAAAATGAGTCAATGTTATCCAATGGCAGGTAAATTAATTACCGGTTTCCAGGTGAGTACTTGGTTGGTGAAGTTAGTGTTCTGGGCATAGACTCAGGGGTCCACCAGGGTCAGGTGAGTACAGTTAGTGCAGTCCCAGCGGCGCAGGGGCGGCCGGGTGCAGAGGTAGGTAGGCCCAATGGTATCCAATGAGGGAAAGGGGGCCTTCGGTTGGTGGCTGCTGGCTAGCAGGCCACGTGGCTCTGGGAGCGGGGCTCCTGGTCACTTGCTCTGGGCAAGGGGGAAAGTAGGATAAAGCAAAGAGGTCACACCCAGCGGCACTCGGGCGGCTGGGTGCAGGGTGCTTTTGAGCCGTCGGGCGCTCAATGTTATCCAATGAGGATCTTGAAAAAGGAACAAAGGCTGCAGGCTCGGGGACGGTGACTCTCCAGGGGCGACCAGCACTTCGAGAGGTAAGTTGGGATGTTGGAGCACAGCTAGGTACACCAAAGGGAGGCACAGGGGGCTGTAGGGCGCCGGGTGCAGGGGTGTCTTTGGGTGTCGGAAAAGCTTACCCTCGGCTGTTCGCGGTTGGTGTGGCCCCTGGTTCTGAGTCTGCAGGCGTCGGCTGGTTCATCGAGGAGGGTCTTTGTGCACTGGACTTCGGGTCCCAGTCACCGGGGGGACGTCCTCGTGGTCTTGGTTCGGGTTGGCCCGGCCTGGGCTCGGCTGGTGCAGAGTGAGCTTCCTGGTGGGTACCAGGCGGGTTGTTGCAGCAGAGCCTCTGCTGATGGGAGTCCCAATCGTTGAGAGGGTCAAGGCAGGCAGGTCCTCTGGGTGTCCCAAGGTTTCTGTCCGCGGAGATCGCCGGGTTTAGGCTGGAGGGAGCAGGTTCCAGGATCAACAGGCCGGTAGGGCTGGGGCCAAGTCAGTTGTTGTTGTCCTGTTGTTAGCAGCTGCATGGCGGGTCTTCTTCTTCTTGATCTTCTTTCTTCTTTTTGATATCGGGATCTGAGGAAGGAAGGTTCAGGGAGCCCCTAAATACTGAATTTAGGGGCCTTACAGGTAGGGCATGGGCAGGGACCAATGGGTCCCCGTCCTGGGGTGAGCACACCCACTAGCCTGCTCCTCTTCTGTGGGAGGGGGGCTGGAGCCTAGCTGGGATTGGGCAGGACTCCCCATCTACAAGATGGCCAGGGTCCGGGGTCGTGCTTCACCTCGCCTCCTCCACCTGAGGGGTGGAGTTGGCACAGGTTGGCACCCCCCCCCCTTCCTGACCTAGTTTTTCCCGCCAAGGTGGGGGTAGGCCTGGTGGGGGCTGGTTGCTGGGTACAGAAAATGGTCTGGAGAAGGTCTCAGAGGAGGCATGCCTTTCAAGCTTCCCCCTGTCCATCCTGGGGGAGGAGACATATCACCTCGCCCAGGATGTGCATTGTTGCAGGCCCAGGAGAGTGAGGGGCTCTCCACCCAGGGGTCCAGCAACATGTCTGTTGGGTGGCAGCCTCTGCAGCCACTCAGCCCAGACGTGGATTGTAGTTTCGGGCTATGGAGGGCATCTCTAAGATGCCCTCTCGTGCATTTTACATTAAATCCCACACTGGCATCAGTGCGGGTTAATGTGCTGAGAAGTTTGGTACCAAACTTGTCAGTCTTCAGTGTAGCCATTATGGTGCTGTGGAGTTCGTAATGATGACCTCCCAGCACCATATACTCTTAAATGGCATCACTACACTTACAGTGCCCAGGAATGGCCCTGGGTACTGTAGGGGCACAGGGCTCATGCCCCGGTGCCCTCACCTCTGGCATAGGGCACCCAGCTAGAGGGGTGACTGAAGTATGTCAGGGCAGTGGGTTCTGTGGGCATGGCACACAGGGACGTGTGCCATGTCGACTCTTGCTTTAGTTCTGTACTTAGGCACTCAGCCTGCAAAGGCAGTGTGTGGGTGCCAGGGTACAGGGTCCCTGAGGGTGGCACAATAAGTGCTGCAGCCCTCAGAGGTCTTCTCTGGTCACCATGCCCTGGGTACCTAGGGTACCATTTACTAGGGGCTGACAGGTGGCCAGAGATGCCAATTGGGTGTTTTGTTTTAGCATAGCTTTTCTTTGTAGGGAAGGAACACAGGCCCTGGGTACCTGGTTGGCAGGGACCCAGGGCACACTCAGTCTAAGTAGATCAGCCGTTCAGAAAAGTGGGGGCATACCAAGGCAAGAAAGATGGCACTTTCTCACACAACCCCCCCCCCCCCCCCCAAACAAAAGGTGATGAGACTAATCTTGCCCTGGGGAGTCTTCGTTGTCTAAGTGGAAGAACCTGGAATGTCCATCTGCATTGGCATGGGCAGTCCCTGGTCGGTGTTCCACTTCAAAGTCCATACCCTGTAGGGAGAGGGACCATCTCAGTAGTTTTGGATTTTCCCCTTTCATCTGCAATAGCCACCTGAGAGGTCTGTGGTCAGTTTGAACCAGGAAGTGAGTCCCAAACAGGTAGGGCCTCAACTTCTTCAGGGACCAAACCACAGCAAAGGCCTCCCTCTCAATGGCACTCCAACGCTGCTCTCTGGGGAGTAGCCTCCTGCTTATAAAAACAACAGGTTGGTCTTGGCTTTCCTCATTGATCTGGGAGAGGACTACTCCTATCCCCAGCTCTGAGGCATCAGTCTGCACTATGAACTGCTTGGAGTAGTATGGTGCTTTTAGAATGGGTGCTGAGCTCATTGCTTCTTTCAGGGTGTCAAAAGCCTTTTGGCAGCTAACAGTCCAGTTCACTTTCTTGGGCATTTCTTGGAGGTGAGTTCTGTGAGGGGAGTCACAATATAATCATATCCCTTCACAAACCTTCTGTAATATCCAGTCAAGCCAAGGAATGCCCTGACTTGAGTCTGGGTGGTTGGAGCTGCCCAGTCCAGGATGCTCTGGATCTTGGCCTGTAAGGGTTGGACCTGGCCTCCACCAACAAGGTGGCCCAAGTACACCACAGTGCCCTGCCCTATCTGGCATGTGGATGCCTTGATAGTCAGTCCTGAAGATTGCAGGGCTTGCGGAACCTTCCCAAGGTGGATCAGGTGATCCTGCCAGGTGGAGCTAAAGACAGCAATATCATCAAGATAGGCTGCACTGAAGGATTCCAACCCAGTCAGGACTTGGTTCACCAACCTCTGGAAGGTGGCAGGGGCATTCTTTAACCTAAAAGGCATCACAGTAAACTGATAGTGCCCATCAGGGGTGGAGAATGCTGTTTTCTCTTTGGCTCCTGGGGCCATGACAATTTGCCAGTACCCTGCAGTCAAGTCAAAGGTGCTTAGAAATTTGGCTGCCCCTAGTTTGTCTATCAACTAATCTGCTCTTGGAATGGGGTGAGCATCTGTCTTGTTTTAAAAAAAAAACTTTTTATTCATGACTGTATCAGATATTACATTTTACATTTGAATACATTATCCTCCATCAGCCTTTTCTTGCTTTCGTCCATTAACTGTCGGCTAATTAACATGTAATCTTTCCGATTGTCCCTGAAATCCCAGGTGTTCCATTCTAGTACATCAATAATCATGTTACATTCGCATTACATTGTCGCCTTATGACTAAACCTCGTCCCACCCAACTCCCCCCACCCCTTCACATCTCCCAGCTTCTCCATTGTGTACACACTGTATTCCTTGGCACAATGACCTTATCCTGTCCAGAGATTGTACTGGCGTTTGGCTGGCTTAAACTGTATAGTCGGCGTTCATATCCCCGCCCCCTAATTCCATTGCTCTCCACCCTGTATGTTTGATCATGCATTATTCCCCTGTGAGAGCTCTAGGTCCACACCCTCTATCTCTATCAGCATCCGCTCCCAGTCTTGCGCAATGGGATGTTTTCGGAGCCCTTTCTCCTCCTCCCTACGCAGGACCACACTTTCTGCTCTGCCCCATTTTAGCAAATCAGATCGCCATACCTCTACACTCGGGGTTCTGGCCGACTTCCACCTCATTGTTATAACTCTGAGTGCCAACAAGAGTGCCAGATCTAAGAACTTCAACTGTGCTTTATGGGTCTTGGGTCTCTTTCTGTGCCCTATCAGGCAAGGCAGTGCCCCCTCCGGAATCTGCAGGGCTGTGACAGTGTGTAGTGTATGGCGGATTGTCCCCCAGTAATTGTGTATTCTCGGGCATGTCCACAGCATATGGAGGATATCGGCCTCATCCCCCTGGCACCGGGGACAACTGTGGGAGGAAGCGGGGAACATCCTATGTAGCCTTTGGGGGGTGAGATACGCCCTGTGTAGTATCATAGCCTGTATGAATTTGAATTTGACGTTTCTGGACACTCTCCTGTGATGTTCTAGGAAAATCTTCCAGTCTCCGTCCGTCATAGCCTCTCCCGTGTCCAGAGCCCAGGCGTCTCTGAGTGTAGTGAGGGGCAGAGCAGCGTGTTCCCTAATGCCCACATAGAGCCATCGTACCATGTGTCCTCCCGACCCCATATAGTGGAGGAGATGTACTAGTTTATGTTGTTCTGGTTTGGTGCGCTGTGGAGCCCATGTACGTCGTACGTAGTGTATCACTGAGGCATGTAAGAGGTACAATCGCAGCGGGGCTCCTGTGGACTGTGCAAAGGAGGCGTGATCTAGCAGTGTGTCGTCCCCAAACAGGTCACCCACTCTATCTATTCCCACCTCCGCCCAAGGCTGTAACCTGCGTTGTGTCAGACGTCCCTGCGGTGTTGGGAGCCCCAACAGGGGAATGTTATCCGCATAGGGAGTGGTCCCCCCGGTGTATGTCAGTGCCTTTCGCCAGCACCGCAAAGCAGTGTGCAGCAGGGGGTGGCAATCTCGGGGGATCTTGGCTTCGGGCAACAGAAGGGAGTGCAGTTCTCCACGTGCTAGTCGGTCCTGTGTAAAAGCAATCTCGTGTAAATTCTCACCCGCCACCCATCTTGTCAGCCATTGTAATTGGCTTGCGTAATAGTAACCTCGTAGGTCTGGTACACCTAGGCCTCCCTGTCTGGTGCTCAACTGTAGTTTCTTGAGGCTTATTCGCTGTCTTCCAGGACCCCATATGAGAGTAATCAGGAGCGTGTTCAGCGTGGCAAATATGTGTTGTGGGCGGAGAACCGGCAGGTTTACGAAGTAGTACAGTATACGGGGGAGGATGACCATCTTTGAAATCCCTACCCTACCCATGACAGATAGGGGCAGGGACATCCAAAAGTTCACACTACCTCGGAGACCATTGATTGCCCTCCGTACATTACCCTCAATCTGGTCTTCCTGTCTTCTATAAACGTTAATGCCCAGGTACTTAAATGTGGTCGGCGCTATTTGGATCCAGTAATCACCAAATTGTATATGAGAAGGTCGTTGCCCTTCTCGGAAATAGAAGCCTAAGGATTTCGTCGGGTTAATGGCCAGGCCAGAGACGGTCTCAAAACGGTCAAAGATGGCTGCCAATTGTGAATGGTCCTCATTCAAATCCCGGAGGTACACTAAGATATCGTCAGCGTATATTGATATCAAATTATGTGTACCCCCAATGGAAATGCCCACTTCAGCCGCTCGGGCCCGGAGCGCGATTGCCAGAGGCTCGAGTGTCAGTATGAACAGCAATGGTGATAGCGGGCAACCTTGTCGGGTGCCCCTGTAGATATCGTAGCTATCCGAGGTATACCTGCCTGTACGTGCTCTAGCCGTCGGGTTCGTATACAATAGGCGAATCCACTTTATCAGGGTGTCAGGGAAGCCGAAGCGTCTCATGACCTCAAACATAAAACCCCATGTTAGGGAGTCGAATGCCTGTCGGAGGTCCAGGGCGATGCAGCCGGCCTGAGGTAGGTCCTCTGGTGTGGCTGACATGAGGGCGTGGAGCCGTCTCGTATTCTGGGAGGTACTCCTCCCTGGGAGGAAGCCGCATTGATCTGGGTGGATTAGGGAAGGGAGGTGGGCCTGTATGCGCATAGCGATAGCTTTGCTAAGTATTTTATACTCCGTGGGGAGCATTGAGAGGGGTCTGTAGTTATTCAAGTCAAGGGTATCCCTGCCGGGTTTTGGTATGGATATCACAGAAGCTTGCATTGTCGTGGCAGGTAGATGACCGACCTCGTAGGCTGTCTTGTAAATTTTCTCTAAAACGGGTACTAGCGTTTCAGAGTAAGTCTGATAAAATTCCGCAGGCAGCCCGTCCATACCAGGGGTTTTGCCCCGATTAAGGGAGTGGATGGCTATTTTTATTTCTTGTTGTGTTATGGGTCCGTCCAACTCAGTCCGTACCTCCCGGGTCAGGGTTGGGAACGGCAGGTCTCGTAGGAATTCTATCATACCGTCTCCATCGCCCTCGGGGGGAGGGACATATAGCCTCTCCAAATGAACCCTAAATGCAGTATTAATCTCCGACTGTGTGGCCACCTCTCTACCCGTTTCGTCTCTGATGCTCGTAATCACAGGGACTTCGGGAGTGTCTCGGACCAGGCGAGCCAGCAGGGCCCCAGATCTATCCGCTTCCGCCTGTTGGCGCCTCAAATAGTCCTTGTGATCAATGACCCTCAGTGTTTCCAGGAGTTCCGCATGTTCTATGTTGCATAACTGTAAGTCTCCCTTACGCCCGTGGTCTACTCCCGCTGCCGTCTCTAGATCTTTCAGGCGGTCCTCGACCTCACAGAGTTTTCTGTGTATTTCCTGCCTGGCCCCCACCAGCTGGCCGATCGCGTCCCCTCTTATCACAACCTTCATGGCATCCCACACCAATAGGTTCGAGGACGTAGAGTCCCAGTTTTCGCTGAAGTAATTAGTTAGAGTGCCTGATAGGTGTTTGCGGAACGGGGCATCCTCTAAGAGCAAGGGGTTGAGCCTCCAGGTGGGCACTGGTGATGGCACCCTCCCCCAATGTAGATCGAGTGTCAATGGTCTGTGGTCTGAAAAGGTTTGAGCAAGGTAGTCTGAGGACGTGCATTTGGACATCAGGGAGTTGGTACACAAGAATCTGTCTAGGCGAGTATGCAGGTTATGCATTAGGGAATAGTATGAGTATTATTTGTGTGTTGGATGTAGGGTGCTCCATACGTCTGTCAGGCCCCATCCCTGAAGCCAGGTTCCAAAGGAGTCGGCCATCTTGTGTACTCCTGTCGTCTGGAGGGGGGGTGCGATCTGTCCAGGTCAACATCCAGAACCATGTTCCAATCCCCCTCCAAAATCCAGGGAACGTCTATCCAGTCAGTTAAAGCCCGGCCTACGTTTGTAAGGAATCTGTCTTGATCAAAGTTCGGGGCGCAGATGCTGCCCAGAACCAGCATCGTACCGTCCAATGTGCCCCTCACCAGTATATATCATCCCTGGTCGTCTACCTTCCTCTCAAGTTCCACAAAAGGGGTGCCGTGTCGCACCCATATGGTGGCCCCCCTGGAGAAGGCAGAGTACGTTGTGGAGAATATAGTCCCCCTCCATTTTTTCTGCAAAGTGTGTACCTCAGACAGTGTTAGGTGGGATTCCTGTAGGAATACTATTTGAGCCTGTTGGCGAAGTAAAAAGGCATGTATTCTATGTCGTTTTTGTACTGCTCCAAGCCCCTGTACATTCCAGATAGCCAGCCTATATTTCCCTTTCGTATCAGCCATACCCAAGTACAAGTGTCACAACGGGTATCACCTCGTGTCTTAATGTGTGTAATGTCAGTGCTAGCCAGAAGACGTCTCCCACCCCTCCCCAAACTCGAACTCTATAGGCGCAGCATAGGAACGTTGCTGTGCCAAACCAAAAAATGTAAAACATAACCAAACAATCTACGGTGCATACGCCTTTGGGGGGTCGACTAAGCATGTGCCGTGTCCAGAAAGTCATACCTGTCTGCGCTGCCGGCTCAACGGTGCCGCCAGGAAAGTTATTCTACAAACATCTATTACTGATAGCCCTTGGGGGGGGAAATTTTGCTCCGTCTTCCTAACATTGTGCCTCACTTCTCCGCAGGATTGTAAGTTGTGAGGTCCCTCAATCGTAGCTATTATGTGGTAAACAGATCATGGTTAAACCGAACCTCAACATACAGATATTGTAACAAATTCAGTTTCTCCTGCGTCAGGTCCCCTTCCCCTCTCCTTAACTCAGCTTTTCAATCAGTATACAATAGAAAAGGATATCAGTAGGTCTTAGGGTCTCTGGCCCTATCCGTTCCAACAGTTACTCCTGGGCATTGTCTAGAAGTTCATCGCTGCTCTTGGTGTTACAGTCGGGAACAATACCATACTGTGTTCTGAGTCCGATTGCAGTGTACTGTCCTCAGTGTCTGTATTGAGTGTCCCTTGCTCGTCTCGAAAAGAGCCCACCATCGCAACAGCGTCTTTCTGGCCTTCTTTCTGCTGGCATTTAGTAGGTTTACGCCATTTTGATTCCGTAATCTGCGTGGTGGACATATCTCCCGTGTGGTCCGAGTCGTCCTTGGAGCCGCTGGCCGACGGTCTTTGAGTCGGTCCTGAATTCTCCTCGATGTCCATCACCTCTAGCCATTCCTCCACATCGGTGGGGCTCTCAAAAAAGTGAGTTTTGTTGTCATGTATCACCTTAAGGCTGGCTGGAAACAGCAGGGCATAGCGGAGTTTGGCTTTTTGGAGTCTCTTTTTTATCTCGTAGTAGGAGGACCGTTGTTTCTGCACCAGGTTGGTATAGTCCGGGTATAGTGAGATACGCTTGTTTTCATATTCAATGAGGGACTTTACCCGGGCCTTTTGAAGCAGTATGTCCCTGTCCCGGTAATAGAGGATTTTAACAATCAGTGGTCGTGGTGGCAGTCCTGGTCTCGGTTGTCCAGTGGGAATCCGGTGAGCCCTCTCCACGCAGAAAAACGGCAACAGACCTTCCGCTGCCACGTGATCCCGGAACCACTGCTCCATGAATTACGTTGCGTGGGCTCCCTCGCTCCGTTCGGGAAGCCCAATGACTCGGATATTGCTGCGTCGATTGCGGCCTTCCGCATCCTCCACCCGCTCCATGAGGGACTTCACTTGTTGTATTTGTTGGATGGATCCGGTGTGCTCTGCCACCGTCGGGGCAAGGTCCGTCAGTGTTGCTCCTTGATCTTTAACTCTGTCTGCCAATTTGTCGTGATCGGCCTTTAACAGCGAAAGATTAGTGGCAAGGGTACCCATCTGTGCCTCCATTGCGGTTCTGGAGTCCCTGATTTCTTTGAGTATCAGGTCCAGTTTGTCCATTTGTTGGTCACCAGGGAGGGCAGAGTTCGGCAGTAGCTGTGCAGGACCCCCCTGACCGGCATCCAGAATGTGTCCCGCCGGAGCTCCATCCTTGCCATCCATTGCTTTCACCCCTTTCCGGACCATGGTTATCGTCTCCGGGTACGATCAGTATCCGGGGCCGGGACCCGGGGCAGGCGCCCCCCAACCGCTATGTCGCTTCCACTCAGGTCCCTGCCCTAGTCTCGTGTCCCTCTGTGTCGTCGGTGGGTAGATGGCCCACAGAATAGGGTCCGCTCAGTTCTTCTCTTGGTGGACCACAACCAGCACTTACTGTTCGTCGTCCCGAGGAGGCACGGGGGACACACCCGCAAGGTGTATAACTGGCCGTCTCTTCCCCGTCCTCCGCAGCGCAGCGGAGCCGTGATTTTGGCGGTCTTCTTCTGGCACAGGGCGGCAATGATGTTCCTCCGCGCTCCCGGGCCCTTCACTCGGTCCGGCGCCACTCGCTCCCTCGGCCCGCCGCGGCCCTCACCTCAAGCTGCGTCGGGGGGGGGAAGAAGGGAAAAGCAGACTCGCCCCTCCGCAGCACCCCCGTGCCCCCCTCACCTCCCGGCACTCCACCAGGCCTCCGGTCAGGGTCGTAGAGCTGGCACGGCAGTCAGGCCTCCTCCGGTCAGAGCCCACCTCAGTGGCCCGGATCGCTTCCCGAAGTCTCAGCCCGCAGACCGTCTCAATCCCTCCACAGAGACGCAGGTGGGCACCGTCGTATCTGTCCCAGCCTCCGGCGTCGTTAAGGGCTGTGTCTCAGGTGATCTCTCCGGGACAGCTCCAGGCAGCAGTGCTGGGCGGCGCCCAGCGATCCGGACACGTCCGCCACTCGAGGTCCCGGCTTGTAGCGTGGGGCTAGGCCTCAGGCTTCCGTCTCCCGTCCGCTCGGTATTCCCAGCTCTCAGGACCTCCAAATTTTTGCCGAGTCGTCGGGTGGCTCTACGGAGCCAGCGTCCTTCCTGTTTTGGTGTTTGTTGCCCCCCAGGCGCGGCTTTCAGGATTTCTCTCTCCCGTCGGCACCGGAGCTCTAGCAGACTCCGTCCGCCATCATGGCCTGCTAGCCACGCCCCCCCATCTGTCTTGGTGACAGAGTTGAGCCCTCTATTGTCCACACAGAACCTCATCTCTCTCTTTCCACCCTGTTGATGAGGTTTGGGGACTAGAACCACTGGGCTGGCCCAGGGGCTCTCAGAGGGTTCAATCACCCCTAGCTCCAGCAGCCTGCTGACTTCAGCTTTGATGCTTTTCTTGACTTTGTCTGACTGTCGATAGATTTTGTTTTTGACAGGGTTACTGTCACCAGTGTCCACGTCATGGGTAAACCAGCTGGTCAGACCAGGGGTCAAGGAAAAGATGCTAGGAAACTGCTGCAAGACTTGCCTGCAGTCAGCCTGCTGTTGGGGAGTGAGGGTGTCTGAAAAGACTACTCCATCCACTGACCCATCTTTTGGGCTGGTAGAGAGGAGATCAGGGAGAGGTTCACTCTCTGCCTCCTGTTCCTCATCAGTCACCATCAGCATGGTGAGGTCAGCCCTGTCGTGGTAGAGCTTGAGGCGGTTCACATGGATAACCCTTTTGGGTGTCCTGCTGGTGCCCAGATCCACTAAGTAAGTGACCTTGCTCTTTTTCTCCAGGATAGGGTAAGGGCCACTCCATCTGTCTTGGAGAGCCCTTGGTGCCACTGGCTCCAAAACCCACAACTGTTGCCCAGGTTGAAATTCAACCATGGCAGGCTTTTCTTAATACCAGTGCTTCTGCAGCTCCTGGCTGGCCTCAAGATTTTCGGAGTCCTTATCCATGTACTCGGCCATTCTGGACCTTAGGCCAATCACAGAGTCCACAATGTCCTGTTTGGGTTCTTGGAGAGGCCTCTCCCAACCCTCCTTTACCAGACAGGGTGGTCCCCTTACAGGATGACCAAACAGAAGTTCAAAGGGTGAAAACCCCACTCCCTTCTGTGGCACTTCCCTATAACGAAAAGCAGGCATGGCAACAGGACATCCCATCTCCTTTTGAGTTTTTCAGGAAACCCCATGATCATACCTTTCAATGTCTTGTTGAACCTTTCTACAAGATCATTGGTTTGTGGGTGGTATGGGGTAGTGAACTTGTACTGCACCCCACACTCCTTCCACATGTGTTTCAGGTAAGCAGACATGAAGTTGGTACCTCTGTCTGAAACCACCTCCTTAGGAAAACCTACCCTGGTGAAGACACCTAGGAGGGCTTTGGCTACTGCAGGAGCTGTAGTCACCCTAAGGGGAATTGCCTCAGGGTACCTAGAAGCATGATCCACTACTACTAGAATGAATTTGTTCCCTGAGGCGGTGGGAGGTTCCAGTGGACCCACAATGTCCACACCTACCCTTTCAAAGGGCACCCCACCACTGGTAGTGGTATCAGGGGGGCCTTTGGCTTGCCACCTGTCTTGCCACTGGCCTGACAGGTAATACAGGAGCTCACAAACTCCTTTACTTTTTGGTTCATCTAGGGCCAGTAAAAGTGGCTAACCAACCTTTCCCATGTTTTGGTTTGCCCCAGGTGTCCAGCTAGGGGGATGTCATGAACCAAATTTAGGAGGAACTCCCTGTACTTCTGTGGCACTACCACTCTCCTGGTAGCTCCAGAATTGGGGTTTCGTGCCTCAGCATACAGTAATCCCTCTTCCCAATAAGCTCTGTGGATACCACTGACATCTCCCTTTGCTTCTGCAGCTGCTTGCTGCCTCAGGTTTTCAAGAGTGGGGTAGTCTTGATGGCTCTGGCACAGCTCCTCCCTAGTGGGTCCCCCTGGGCCCAGGGGTCCAGCCTGGTAAGGCTCAAGCTCCATAGGCTCTGTTCCCTCCAGGGTTTCCAAGTCCTCTCCCTGAGGAGAGGGGTCCTGAGAGGCTGGCTGTGTAGAAGCTGGTTCCCCAGTCTCCTTGCTTTTTCTCTTGGTTGGTTGGGCCATACTTTCAGGCTCCAACCCCACTAGTTCACCCATCTTTTTGCTCTGTGCTCTGTTTTGGACACACACCAATCTAGGGATACCCCGCATGGCTGCATGGGTTACTTGCTCAACTTCAGCCCAGGCTGAGGTCTCCAGGTCATTCCCAAGCAGACAGTCAGCTGGCAATTGTGGTGAGACCACTACCAGTTTCAGGCCAGTAACATCCCCCATCCTAATTTTACTATAGCTAGGGGGCGTTGGGTGGTAATGCTGTCAGCATTGGTGACTGGGTAGGTTTTACCAATCAGGTATTGCTCTGGGGAAACCAGATTTTCCCTTACCATAGTGATGCTGGCACCTGTATCCCTCAGGGCTTCTACTCTGGTTCCATTGATGGAGGGGTATTGCATATAGTTGTTACAGTTGGTTGGCCACCCAGCCACACTAGCAACCTCCATGTTCCCCAAGCAGACTAGACTAGCCTGAGTGTATTCCCAGATTTGCTCTGGGCACTCCTCTGATCCCATCTGTAGATTTACTGTCCCTGGAGTAGCTGGAATAGGTGCCTTAGGGGCTTTGTTGTAGGGGCAGTTCTTGTCTACAGTTAAACTTCTTACAATTGTTACAATAGGCCTTGTTAGGACCAACGTTTCTTTCCCTATAGGGCTGAGGCACATAGGGAGTAGATTGGGACCCACCCACCTGAACAGGTTTTTGGGGCCCTTTGGAAGACTCGGACTTTTTATCTGGGGGATTCTCACCACCTTTCCCCTGGGGGGCTTTGTGACCACCTTCTTTTGGTCGCCCCCAGTGGCTGTCCTTGTCACCCTAGTCTTGACCCGGTGGTCTGCCTTCTTTCCCATTTCTTGGGGAGAAATTAGACCCAGGTCTACCAAATGCTGATGTAACTTTTCATTTGTGCAATTACTTAAAATGTGTTCCTTCATAAACAAATGATACAGTCCAGTAAAGTCATGCACATTGTGTCCAGTTAACCAACCATCCCGTGTCTTTACTGAGTAGTCTACAAAATCTGTCCAGGATTGGGTCTGGGTTTTGTGAGCCCCCTGAACCTAATTCTGTACTCCTCAGTGGTGAGTCCAAATCCCTCAATCAGAGTCTTCTTCATGAGATCATAGGACCCTGCATCTGTCCCAGAGAGGGTCAGTAGTCTGTCTCTGCAGTTACCAGAGAACAGTTCCCACAGGAGTGCCCCCCAGAGAGGTTTCTTTAGCTGTCTGATATCACAAGCCCTCTCAAAGGCTGTGAACCACTTGGTGATGTCATCACCTTCCTCAAAGCTGTCCTCTTCACTGGGGCTTTCCCCAATGTGTTCCCTGGGGACTAGTCCACCTGTGTGGTCCCTAGGCTCAAAGAGGTTGATTCTTGGAGTCAGGGGTACAGGGACCCCCTCCTCCCTAGGAATGATGGGGGGATTATCAGTGTCCTCCTCCTCATCCACTCCTTCTACCTCTAGCTGGGTGTCAGCCTGCTCAGAGGGGTGGTCTTTTGCATGCTCAGCCAGTAGCTCTTGGAGCTTTTGTTTGGTTGGATGCAGGCCTACAGTTATTTTCTTTACTTTGCATAGGGCCCTCAATTACTTGAAGTCCAGGTGCAAGTAGGGTGTGAGGTCGAGTTCCTCCACCATGTTTTATTATCTTCACTAACAGCTGGGTTCTGTTGAGACATTCTAACCTGATAGTTCTAACCCTCTACCCTAGCTTATAGTGACTTTTATTTTCACAAAATTCTAATGTGACTTAAGCAAGGCCCTATCAGATTTTTAGTATTTTTTGAAAAGACCAATTTCAGAATTCTAAAGACAATTTATGAGTTCTGTCGTGAGATCAGATGGTAGCCAAGTAGTCCAACAAATGCAAGTTTGTATCCCATCGCTGATTCACCAATGTGAGAAGATGGCTCTATATATACTGGACAATAAGGCAGTACAGTGTGTATAGAGTCCACAAACCCCAAAGGTTTAACAGAGGTTAAAGTCAGAACTGACCTTACTCTCCAAAGTGGTAGCTTGGTCGAGCATTAAGGCAGTACCAGAGGACAGTGTAAAGCATTTGTTGTACACACTCAGTCAGCAAAAGGTTTCACACACTCAAGAACTGAACTCCAGGCCAATTGTTATTATATCCTTAGATATAGTTGTTTTATTCTTATGACCAACAGTTATAAAAAAATACTTTTCGAGATACGTGTACTCTCAGGTAAATACTTTGCAGAGGAGCAATAAGTTTGTACACACAATAATCACAGGTTAGCTAATAGCAATACAGTTCTGAAACACGCTCTAGCATTGAGCTCAATGGGTTTTCATAGGAAAGTACTGTTGATTACTTTATGGATTACTTTGGTCGTTCCAGGACTAGATCTGGGATTCAGTTCTGGGGTCTAAGCTGAAACCAGATTAGCAAAAACGTTTTAGTTACAGTGATGATTTTTCCTGAATATAAAGCTGTTTTAAAAGTTCACACTTAGAAACTTTTCGAGGTGATTCTCACAATGTTATTCAATGGGAGGAAATTCAGGTTACAGGTAAAGTACGATCGCGTTACTTTGTAACCCAGCACTAGTCTCCTAGGGCCAGCACTGGGCGCTTAACTCAAAACAGGTAGGTAATTGCGTTTCAATATGTCGTACGATTTTTAAAGAATATTTGCAGTTTTCAAAAGTAGACACAGAAGAAATTTCATAGAAAAGCAGACAATGGGTTCCTATGGAGAAAATACACGTTACTAATAACCTCGCTAGGGATTACTTTTGCGGTTCAGTACTGGGCTGAAAGGTACAGTACTGGCTTCTCTCCTGATCACAGGTGAGTATTTTTGAATTCGGACTTTGGCTGATTTTATAGGAATATTTTCAGTTTTCAAAACTTCACACAAAATTTTCGAGTCAAAAATGTGTCAATGTTATCCAATGGCAGGTAAGTGAATTACTGGTTTCCAGGTGAGTACTTGGTTGGTGAAGTTAGGGTTCTGGGCATAGACTCAGGGGTCCCCCAGGGTCAGGTGAGTACAGTTAGTTCAGTCCCAGCGGCGCTGGGGCGGCCGGGTGCAGAGGTAGGTAGGCCCAATGTTATCCAATGAGGGAAAGGGGGCCTTCGGTTGGTGGCTGTTGGCTAGCAGGCCACGCGGCTCTGGGAGTGGGGCTCCTGGTCACTTGCTCTGGGCAAGGGGGGGAAGTAGGATAGGGCAAAGAGGTCACAGCCAGCGGCACTCGGGCGGCTGGGTGCAGGGTGCTTTTGAGCCATCGGGCGCTCAATGTTATCCAATGAGGATCTTGAAAAAGGAACAAAGGCTGCAGGCGCGGGGACGGTGACTCTCCAGGGGCGACCAGCACTTCAAGAGGTAAGTTGAGATGTTGGAGCACAGGTAGGTACCCCAAAGGGAGGCACAGGGGGATATAGGGCACTGGGTGCAGGGGTGTCTTTGGGTGTCAGAAAAGCTTACCCTCGGCTGGTCGCGGTTGGGGTGGCCCCTGGTTCTGAGTCTGCAGGCGTCGGCTGGTTCATCGAGGAGGTTCTTTGGGCACTGGACTTCGGGTCCCAGTCGCCGGGCTGACGTCCTCGTGGTCTTGGTTCGGGTTGGCCCGGTCCGGGCTCGGCTGGTGCAGTGTGGGCTGGTCCAGAGCTTCCTGGTGGGCACCAGGTGGGTTGTTGCAGCAGAGCCTCTGCTGATGGGAGTCCCAATCGTCGAGAGGGTCAAGGCAGGCAGGTCCTCTGGGTGTCCCAAGGTTGCTGTCCACGGAGGTCGCCAGGTTTAGGCAGGAGCAGGTTCCAGGATCAACAGTCAGTTGTTGTTGTCCTGTTGTTAGCAGCTGCACGGCGGGTCTTCTTCTTCTTGATCTTCTTTCTTCTTTTTGATATCGGGATCTGAGGAAGGAAGGTTCAGGGAGCCCCTAAATACTGAATTTAGGGGCGTTACAGGTAGGGCAAGGGCAGGGACCAATGGGTCCCTGTCCTGGGGTGAGTACACCCCCTAGCCTGCTCCTCTTCTGTTGGAGGGGGGCAGGAGCCTAGCTGGGATTGGGCAGGACTCCCCAGCTACAAGATGGCCGGGGTCTGGGGTCATGCTTCACCTCCCCTCCTCCACCTGAGGGGTGGAGTTGGCACAGGTTGGCACACCCCCCTTCCTGACGTAGTTTTTCCCGCCAGTCTTCCCACCAGGGTGGGGGTAGGCCTGGTTGGGCCTGATTGCTGGGTACAGCAAATGGTCTGGAGAAGCTCTCAGAGGCGGTATGCCTTTCAAGCTTCCCCCTGTCCATTCTGGGGGAGGAGACATATCACCTCGCCCAGGATGTGCATTGTTGCAGGCCCAGGAGAGCGGAGGGCTCTCCACCCAGGGGTCCAGCAACATGTCTGCTGGGTGGCAGCCTCTGCAGTCACTCAGCCCAGACGTGGATTGTAGCTTCGGGTTTTTGGAGGGCATCTCTAAGATGCCCTCTCGTGCATTTTACATTAAATCCCACACTGGCATCAGTGCGGGTTTAATGTGCTGAGAAGTTTGGTACCAAACTTGTCAGTCTCCAGTGTAGCCATGATGCTGCTGTGGAGTTCGTAATGATGACCTCCCAGCACCATATACTCTTAAATGGCATCACTGCACTTACAGTGCCCAGGAATGGCCCTGGGTACTGTAGGGGCACAGGGCTCATGCCCCAGTGCCCTCACCTCTGGCATAGGGCATCCAGCTAGAGGGGTGACTGAAGTATGCCAGGGCAGTGGGTTCTGTGGGCATGGCACACAGGAACGTGTGCCATGTCGACTCTTGCTTTAGTTCTGTACTTAGGCACTCAGCCTGCAAAGGCAGTGTGTGGGTGCCAGGGTACAGGGTCGCTGAGGGTGGCACACAGTAGCGGTCGGCAGTAGGTGTTTCTGTAGGGCGGTGACGTGGGCAGGGGGAGGGGTTAGGGTGGGGGGTAGTAATGTATGGATTACGGAGTTTTACAGGTAAGTAAACATTTAAATAAATAAAATGGATTTTGTTGCGCGCACTGCATTACATTTGATGATGCAGTGCGCGCAACGAAATTCGTTTTATTCATTTAAATGTTTACTTACCTGTAAAACTCCGACCGCTACTCGTGGCACAATAAGTGCTGCAGCCCTCAGAGGTCTTCTCTGGTCACCATGCCACGGGTACCTAGAGTACCATTTACTAGGGGCTGACAGGTGGCCAGAGATGCCAATTGGGTGTTTTGTTTTATCATAGCTTTTCTTTGTAGGGAAGGAACACAGGCCCTGGGTACCTGGTTGGCAGGGACCCAGGGCACACTCAGTCAAAGTACATCAGCCGTTCAGAAAACAAAAGTGGGGGCATACCAAGGCAAGAAAGATGGCACTTTGTCACACACTGAAGCTTCAGTTCGTCATGCCGGAGCCCCAAAAGAATACACCCTGGTGTATCCGCAATGGGGTAGCCCAAGATCTATTTGATCCGTGCCAGAACCTCAGCCCAAAAAGTCCTGATGGAGGGGCAGTCCCACCAGATATGACAGAAATCGACGAGCAAACAACAACCCCACGAACAGAGCTTGGATGTCTCCGGGAAGATTTATTTTCGTTGGGTATAGGTACCAGTCGTATACAATTTTATAGTGAGCCTCCCGCATACCCATAGAGTGATTACGCTTAGAGATGTCTTTCCACAAGTTTCTCCATTTCCCCTCTGACACCTCTTTCCCCAGGACGTTCTCCTAGAAGGCTGAGTGTCTTGGCTGAGGCGAATGCTGAGTCGTGAGGAGAAGGCTGTAAAGAAATGTGATAGTACCCTTAGATGTCTCAGCTGTTCTTACAAATTGCTCGATGGGAGTTAGACTCCTCGTCGTTGCCTCACTAATATCTGGTGTCAACGCCCAGTGTTCCAGTTGTAAATAATGGAAAGGTTCTGTGGCCAACAGGTTAAAATCACATCTGCAATTGTCAAATGTCATGATGTCCCTATTGTGAAATAAGTCGGCTAGAATGAGGCACCCTCTCTCCCTCCAAGCGCCGAAAGGACCGGCTTCCACTCCAGGAGGAAATGCAGGGTTAAAGTGAATATGGGGTGTGCAGAGAAGGGAAAGTCATTAGTTCTGCCCTCTTATTTACCCTGTCCCATGTGTTGATAGTAGTCTTTGTGGGTGCACTCAGATAAGCATTGGGAGGATGGTATTCTTTCGTTTTCCACCACACGTCCCAGATAACTTGTTCTACCATCGCCCTATCCATATGTAACCAGTGTTTATCCGATTCCTGTAACGACCACTCCGTAATCACTCTCAACTGCGCTGCCTGGTAATAGAGGTGAAAGTCTGGTAGTGACAAGCCCCTTCCCTCTTTAGGCATCGTAATGTTCTCTGCGGGTGTCGAACCACAACATTTTTACAGAGGAATCGAAGACACAGAGAACCAATGGTTGAGATGAAATCTCGGTTGACCTCTATAGGCAGGGCTTGAAAAAAGTATGAAAACTTTGGCAGTAATGTTATTATGAGTGTGTGTAGCTGTCCCAACCAGGAGAGGTACATCGGGGTCCAATGTTTGAGATCTGTACTCGGCTGTTGCACTAAGGGGGGGAAATGAGCCTGGTAGAGTGCAGATAGACTAGGTGTGATTTTTATACCTAGGTAGGTGATCTCCTTTTTAGCCTCCTGAATTGGAGTGTCACCCACTAGTCTCCTCATTTCTGCCACTGGTATAGTTAGATTCAGCAGGTAGGATTTAGTGAGGTTAATTCGGAGCCCCGCTAAAGTTTCAAAGTTCTTCAGATCCATCAGGAGAACCGTTACTGAACTACTTGGCGTTGTCAGGGTGAGCAAGATGTTGTCAGCGAACAACGATATTTTATGTTCTGTCTCCCCAAAAGTGATGCCCTTGATTTCCGGTGTCGCTCTTATTTCCACAGCCAGGGGTTCTAAAAAAGTTACATTGAAAGGGGGCATCCTTGACCTCTTTCTGCCGCAAAGGGCTTGGATTTTACTCCATTGATCATTACTCTTGAGTGGGGTTTCACATAGTTTGCTTGGACCATTGAGATAAAGGCTTTGCAAAAGCCGAACTTTCTCAGAGTGTGGAACATAAAGCTCCATTAAACTTGGTCAAATGCCTTCTCAGTTTCAAACACCCAGAAGGACCGCTGGTATCTGCCTTATAGTTGCCTTCTCGATCAGGTGGAGCACTCTCCTGATATTGTCGTGGGTTTGTCGACTCTTAATAAACCCAGATTGTTACGGATGGATCAGATCAGGAAGCAACCGCTGAGCCTCTCACCAGGCTAGGTCGCCCCCAAGCACTGCTGCCTGTCTACCAGCCTGCCTGCTGGTGCCGCTTCCTGACGACCCGGCCGCCGCTGAGCCGCCCGACCTCCGGATCTTCCCGCCGCTGCCTCCCTGCGGCCCGCCCCCCTCCAGCCCATTCGCCACCCCGCTCCCGCCACCCAGCTGCTCCTCCCTCCCGGCTCCTGATTTAAGGGGACCTTGTTCCTGTGCCAGGGAGCGACCGCTGAGCCTCTCAGCAGGCTAGGTCGCCCCCAAGCACTGCTGCCTGTCTACCAGCCTGCCTGCTGGTGCCGCTTCCTGACAACCCAGCCGACGCTGAGCGCCCGACCTCCGGATCTTCCCGCCGCTGCCTCCTTGCGGCCCCGCCCCCCTCCAGGCCATTCGCCACCCCGCTCCCGCCACCCAGCTGCTCCTCCCTCCCGGCTCCTGATTTAAGGGGACCTTGTTCCTGTGCCAGGGAGCGACCGCTGAGCCTCTCACCAGGCTAGGTCGCCCCCAAGCACTGCTGCCTGTCTACCAGCCTGCCTGCTGGTGCCGCTTCCTGACGACCCAGCCGCCGCTAAGCCGCCCGACCTCCGGATCTTCCCGCAGCTGCCTCCCTGCGGCCCCTCCCCCTCCAGCCCATTCGCCACCCCGCTCCTGCCACCCAGCTGCTCCTCCCTCCCGGCTCCTGATTTATGATGCCCTCTGAGCGACTGCGCAGCGGGCGCGCCGATTGTGCGCCAAAGGCACGCCAAAGGCAAGCCTGTCTGCGCCCGTCCGCGCCCAGCGCCAGGACCCCTGGCCCTCGACGATGCCAGCGCACCCGACGGACTTACAACACCGCCACCCTCCACGCACTCAATGCCGGCCGGAACCCCGTCTGCCACCGAGCAACCCTGAAACGCACCCACGGACCCTTCACCTGCCAAGCCTGCAAGTTCACCTGCCTCCGGACCATCACCGCACCCGCAAGGCCAGGCACCAGCAACAACCACCTCAAGTGCATCCTGCTCAACACCCGCTCAGTCCACAGACACGCCGTCGAACTCTGGAACCTGCTCGACACAACATCACCAGACGTCGCCTTCCTCACGGAAACCTGGATGAACACCTCCTCAGCACCCGACATCGCCATAGCCATCCCGGACGGATACAAGATGACCCAGAGGGACCGCGTCAACCAGACTGGAGGAGGCATCGCCATCGTACACAAGAACACCATCCACATCTCGACCAACTCCAACGACACCCTCACCGCCGACGAACACCTCCTCTTCCAGATACACACCGACCCCAAGACGACCCTCAGAGGCACCCTCATCTACAGACCCCCGGGACCACGCACACAATTCAGCGAAGACATCGCCGACTTCATCAGCCCGCACGCCCTCGCCTCCTCTGACTACATCCTCCTAGGGGACCTCAACTTCCACCTGGAGAACAACAATGACATCAACACCACCACCCTGCTGGACAACCTCGCCAACCTCGGACTCAAGCAACTGGTGAACACCCCCACCCACTACGCCGGCCACACGCTTGACCCCGTCTTCTCCTCCAGCAAGCACATCTCCTTCAACCACTCCACCGGACTTCACTGGACCGATCACAGCTGCGTCCACTTCAGCTTCAGGAGAAACACGACCCACCACCACCCACAACAGGTTCCTCACCGGAGCTGGAGCAAGATCACCGCCGAGCAGCTCACCACCTCCCTCCGCCAGAACCCTTCCTCCAGCACCACGGACCCCAACGAAGCAGCCAGCAACCTCACACAGTGGCTGACCGCCTGCGCCGACGACCTCGCACCACTAAAGAACCCTCCCAGCAGGCCCAGAAGCAAGAAAGCCCCCTGGTTCACCAACGAACTCAAGGACTCCAAGTAGAACTGCCGCACCCTCGAGAAAGCCTGGCGCCACGACCAGACCTCAGACAACATGACCGCCCTCAAGCACGCCACCCGCAAGCACCACCAGCTGATCCGCACCACCAAGAAGACAGCAGTCAAAGAATTATTGGACAACAACGCCCACGACAGCAAGGAACTCTTCAGCATCGTCAAAGAGCTCTCCAACCCCAGCTCCGGAAACAACGACATCACACCCTCGCAAGACCTCTGTGACTCACTCGCCTCGTTCTTCCACCACAAGATCGCCGACATACACAACAGCTTCGGCGCACCAACCACGCACCCAACCGCCGAACCAACGCCACCTACCACCACCCTCTGCAACTGGACCCGGTCAGCACCAAAGACACCACCCGCACGATGAACACCATCCACTCCGGATCACCAACAGACCCCTGCCCACACCACGTCTTCAACAAGGCCGACTCCATCATCGCACCCCAACTGCGGGACATCATCAACACCTCCTTCCACACCGCCACCTTCCCGGAGAGCTGGAAGCACGCCGAGCTCAGCGCCCTCCTGAAGAAACCAACAGGGGAACCCAACGACCTCAAGAACTTCCGCCCCATCTCGCTCCTCCCTTTTCCTGCCAAAGTCATCGAGAAGACCGTCAACAGACAGCTCACCGCCTTCCTCGAGACGAATGGATCCCTCGACCCCTCGCAGTCCGATTTCCGAGCCAACCACAGCACCGAGACCGCCCTGATCGCAGCCACCGATGACATCAGATCCCTGCTCGACAACGGGGAAACAGCAGCCCTCATCCTCCGGGACCACTCCAAAGCGTTCGACACTGTCTGCCACCGGACCCTAGTACAGCGCCTCAGCAACATCGGAATCCAAGAGAAGGCACTGGAGTGGATCATCTCGTTCCTCGCCGGAAGAACCCAGAGAGTCCGCCTCCCCCGTTCATATCCGAGCCCACCGAAGTTATCTGCGGCGTACCACAAGGATCTTCACTCAGCCCTACCCTCTTCAACGTCTACATGAGCCCCCTCGCAGCCATCGCACGCCAACACAACCTCAACATCATCTCCTATGCCGACGACACCCAGCTGATCCTCTCCCTCACCAACGACAACGCCAGAACCAGCCTACATGAAGGGATGAAAGACTTCGCCGAGTGGATGAAGAACAGCCGCCTGAAACTGAACTCAGACAAGACGGAAGTCCTCATCCTGGGATCATCGCCCTCCGCCTGGGACGACTCCTAGTGGCCCCCTGCCCTGGGCACCACTCCCAAGCCAACGGACCACGCACGAAACCTGGGCTTCATCCTGGATTCCTCCCTCTCGATGACCAGACAAGTCAACGCCGTCTCATCATCGTCCTTCAATACCCTGCGTATGCTCCGTAAGATCTTCCGATGGATCCCCACCGAGACCAGGAAGACCGTCACCCAGGTACTCGTCACCAGCCGACTGGACTACGGGAACACCCTCTACGCCGGAACCACAGCCAAACTGCAGAAAAGACTCCAACGCATCCAGAACGCCTCCGCACGACTCGTCCTGGACATCCCCCGACACAGCCACATCTCCAGCCACCTGAGAGACCTGCACTGGCTCCCCGTCAGCAAGAGGATCACGTTCAGGCTTCTCACCCACACACACAAGGCTCTGCACGACCTGGGCCCCAAGTACCTCAACGACCGCCTGACCTTCTACATGCCCACCCGCCAGCTACGATCGACCAGCCTCGCCCTCGCTGCCGTACCACGCATCCACAGAGCCACCGCCGGAGGAAGATCCTTCTCCTACCTGGCAGCCAAGACTTGGAACTCCCTCCCCATCCACCTTCGACTGACCCAGGACCATCTTTCCTTCAGGAAGCAACTCAAGACCTGGCTGTTCGTGCAGTAAAGTACCCTCCCCCAGCGCCTTGAGACCCTTCCGGGTGAGTAGCACGCTATACAAATGTCATGATTGATTGAAAAATGTCATGATTGATCAGGCGATAGATTCTCCAATCGTGTGGTGAGGATTATTAATAAATCTTAGTGTCTAAGTTAAGGAGCGCTATTGGTCTGAACGAACTGCAGGGCTGGGAATTCTTTCCTGGCTTAGGAATTACTGATATCAAAGCCTCACTCATTGAGAGCGTCACAGCTTGCGATTTTGCAGATCAGAGCTATAGGTCTTGTAAAACTGAGCCGTAAGGCCATCTGGCCCAGGCGCTTTATGGAATTTAGGGCCTCCTATAACCTGGCACACCTCGTCTTCAGTTATAGAAGCCCCTAGTAAATCATTCTGTGGTTGTGATACCTGGAGGGTTCTACGGACTGTAGGAAGCTTAGCTGTGCCGCCTCATCTGTTTGTTCTGCTGAATACAGCGATTTTTAAAACACCGTAAATGCATCTGCCTTCCCTTCTTCTGTGACTGTCAGTTCCTCCTTACCTCCCAGGATACCTCCTATAAATTCCCTTTCCCGTTTAATGTGAAGCTGCCTTGCAAGGTGGGCCCTCACTTTGTTCCCCTGCTCATACGCTGTATGTTTTAGTTTGAACAAGGTAAACTCTGCTCTGTTGTTATAGATTGAACTCAGTTTCCCCTTAAACACGTTTACCTGTCTCTGGAGCAACAGAGTTGGGGAGGCTTTGTGCTTCAACTCACATTTTTTTCAATTCCTCTTTTAATTGTCATGTCTCGAGTTCTCTGTTTATTGAGCTGGGACAATAATTGTATACATTTACCTTGTATCACAGCTTTAAAGGCATCCCAGTTGCTCAGAGGGTTAGTATTATTGGGGCAGTTTAACTGGAAATACTTGTGGATCTTTTTCCTGAGTTCGTCTCATTGGAGTCTGTCTCTCACCAGTGGCCTGGAAAAGTACCACCTCCCTCTCTTGGGCGACAGCAAGTACCATTCTAACCCTGCTGATGCCGGGGCGTGATCTGATAAAGCTATGGGGTGTATGGGAACCACTCTTAGGTCAGGGAGCAGGTTTTTACTAATAAAGATATGATCTAATCTAGAGTAAGAAGTTTGGCACAGGAGTAAAAAGTGTAATCCCTATCATTGGGATGTATGGCCCTCCAAGCGTTTATTAGTCCTAGGTCATGTATAGTGCCTTTAGCCTTTTCGGGAAACTGCCAGTCACGGATCTGTGTGGATGGGTACTATCTATGCTGGAGTGCCATGTCAGATTGAAGTCGCCCATTAAAATGATGTCCCACCAAGTACGTCTAATAGGGAGAAAATGAAGGGTCCTTGGTTGGTGTTTGGAGCATATCCCGAAGAGACCATCACCCATCTGCCCTCCCTATCGGTCTTGTAGCTTTCCGATTGAAAGTGTGTATCAGTATGAAATAATAGTGCTACTCCATTGTATTTGGTGGACGCGCTCGTTTAAGATGGGTCTCTTGTATTGTTACATCTAATAGATACATCCAGATTTTTTGACATTTGAGTGGGAAATTGAGTCCCCACACATTCCAGGACAATGTGAAAATAATTCCTGGGATCTAGTGGAAGTCGCTCTCGGACCTACCACTGTCTCGGCGCCCTCCTTTCCCTTCCCCACCCTCCAGCCACCCACGAGTACCCTTATTGTAGTCCACCTAACATTCCTAAACATTTTGACCTCCTGATAGGCCTTGGTCGCATTCTCTGCGTTTACTGAGCAGAACATAAAAAATAAAAACCCTAACATCCCCTGAAAAAACTGTGGAACCTTCAGTTCCGTACTCTCAGAGCTATATATCAAGATTAATGTAGTATTGCAAGACTTTGGAGGGCAGTCACACCTCCAAAAATCACCGCGTGGAAAAAAAACATGGATTGGTGCATGCTCCAAGAAAAAACTGTGTACACGGCACGGGGGTGCCCTCAAAAATGGGGGGCGGTGTGGTCTAATTGGAATGACTACAGAGGCAACATATGTGAGCCCCCTCAGCCCAGACATACAGTAATTGAGGTAGAAGTGTAAGTTGTTAACTGCTGTACTGATTTATTAGCTCTGACAATGATGGCAGGCTGTGAACTCTGTGTTGTTTCTGGTGCGTCTAAGCGACTCTCATGTGCGACTGTGTTGACCGTTAATGGTCTGTAAGCCTTTAATAAAAAGAACTTAAAATTTTTATTTTTTTTTAAAAGATCAATGTAGTATGAGGCGAATCGGTCACGCACCGCCCCAACTAGCAATACCAAAATTTGGGCCGGTGTTACCTCATTCCAGCTGTACCAGTGTATCGCTCATAGGTTATCTCTTTCCGACTAACCCGATTAAGTCCCTCGAGTAACCAAAGCCCTTTTGCCCCTGGTTAGCATCTCTTGTACAGCCTCACTGATCTCTGGGAGAGCCAGGCACCTTCTCCTTGGGAGCCCAAGTGATCCTGTATTGGAGAATCCTGGGACATTCCGGACTGCTGCCCCTCCTGAGTAGGCAGCCCCAGCGCCTTCATTGCCTCCGGTACATCAGACAGATGGTAGATTTTTTTCTGTTACTCGAAAGCCAAACCAAATGGAAATGTTCAACGATATCTGATGTGCTCCTTATTTAGTTTTTTCCGTCACTGGTTGGAACATGTAGCGTCGTGCTAGAGGGGCCTGGACCAAATCTTGATTTAAAGCACAGGTGGACCCTTGATAGGACACCTTGTCCCTTTTTCTTGCTGCTTGGAGTATGGCCTCCATGACGTTCAAGGAGTGCAGTTTCCCCAGGATATCCCTCTGTCATTTTTTCTCACCCGTTAGGGGCCACCCCACTCTGTGCGCTCTTTCTACTTAGACCTTCGTCTGCGATTCTCCTATTAGTCCTCCCAACAGACCCACAACGAAGGCCTCCAAGTCAGGGCCCTCTTCCCCCTCTTCCAGGTCTTTAATTCAAATATTTTGGCATTGTGACCTGTTTTCCAAGTCTTCATGTCTACATTTTTCACGATGTTCGCGTGCAGTTGAGCCTTGAGTCTTTGTACTTGTTCCTCTGTTTGTCGAGTGAGTTGCGACAGATCCATCGTTTTTGTTTCGAGGCCTATTGTTCTTACCCCAACTGAGTCGACATCTTGCTGGAGTGTTCTCAGACGCTCATTTAGTTCTGTTTTGAGAGGCACCAGGGACGTTGTGAGATCGGTACTAAGCTCCTGTCGCAGTTCATGTTTAAAATCTTGTAGGGACACCAGGAGTTCTTCTTTTGGTACTGCCATACCTTGTTCATCTGTCTTGGCAAAATAACTAGAGACCCTGTTAGGTTGTGGGTGGGCGGCATCAACATAAGTCCCCTGTCACACTGACCAGTTGGAAGCTGTCCCACGTTACCTCGCCTTAGATTCACCCTGCTACTGGGGGTCCCGCCTATGATGTCCACTTCGGACGGGGTCTACACTCCACGAGCGACCTTCTCTACCCATCTGTCGATCCAGTTTCTGGTGCACTCCCCTCTCTTTTTCTTAATAAGTTAGCGCTTCCAGGAAATTCTCCTGGGTGCTTGCTCTTTCCAACGTGTCCCATGCGGCGTCCCCTGGAAGCACTATCATTTTCCTGTTAGCAGCTTTCTCTCCAGGTGGTCCCCTCTCCTCACTTTATGCTGTGACTCCCATTGGTAAACCGACAGGTTGCCATTTTGGAGTCAGGCATTTGTCTGTAGAGTCGTTCCACCCCCTCATCCTGTATTCAATGGATTCACTTGCGGGCCTCTGTCCACGTTGCCGCCATGGCAGTCAGGCAACCTTGCCCGCGGTCCTGGTGTCTACAAGCTCCGCTCCCACTGCCAGAGCCGCTACTCCGTTACGTCACTGACGGTGAGCGGGCCATCAGAGAAGACGCTCGCTGGCCTGGCGGTCAGCCCTCCCGCTGCTCCACCGCATGCCCGCACCCCCTCCTCCTCTAAGCAGCCGACTGTGTTCTGGCTGGGCTGCGCTCTCTCTCCCGGGACTCTGCACTTTCTCACAGCACCGGTCACACTCTGTCTCAGCGTCACTGCTTCTCCATGATTCCGGGTCACCGTTAGGGTTGGGCCACATTCAGGCCGCCATGCTGCCCCTGGCCCCCTCTCGGCTATCTGCCTTTATCCAGTGAGTTTTTTTAATTTTCTGAGCTCTTCCACCTTGGTCCAAGTTTGTAGCTGATATCTCCTGCCCCCAGACACCTGGGGAATCTGCTGATCACCGCCTAAGGCCTGGTATTTGGTGTTGTTGGTGGCGGGGCCTCAGTGGATTACATCAACCCGGCCATCTTGGCTGGCCACTCCCTTGTTCTCTTATATTTTGTGTTGTATGACCTTGTCTGGTACAGTGTGGGGGAGTTGTCTACCGCTATCTTTGCTGCCTACTATTCCAATGTGTGAGTGAGAAGGAGAAGACCACCCCCTGTCAAGACCAAACCCCCCTTTCAAGACTACCCACCACTCATCCCTCCTTCTAGAGTACGTGAAGTTCACTCGAGACACCTTTTGGGTGTGGTAAAGGGTGCTATCATAGACCTAAATAAATCAGCTAAGCTGCGCACCGTCATCCTGTCTTCTTCTCCCGAGTATCCTGGGGTTCCCCCACTTAGAAGAAGAAACCAAGGGACAAAAGAAAATATAGTGAACAAGCCGAATACTTCCGTAATCCAGAGAGAGGGAACCATTATACATATCCTGTATTAACTCTGATCAGTGAATAAAAGGCAAAATTGCGGTGTTATTTAAAACATGTTTTGTACTGAACCCGCGGAATTGCCATTTACCGATAGTGCAAATGTGTTATTTTTTTACCACTCAACTCATAATGAAGGACCTTTTTGTCTGATGGAAGCAAAGTGAGCAAAAGAGACTGTGGCCATGATTCCAAGTTTGTCAGAATCCAGGTGGAAATAATAGTGAAGGAATGGGTCTCTGAACATGACAAGCTCTTTGGACAAACACCCATGTCAGTTCCAGAGACAAGTAAAAAAAAGTGGACAAAGCATCCAACAGCGCATTAATGCTGTGGTAGTCACAAAGAGGTTGGTGGAAGAGATTCCGAAGGGCTAATATGACCTGTTTCCACACCAAGGAGAAGGTAGCATCCAGAAGGAAGGAGGCTGCAGCTATAGGTAGAGGCCTAAGCATAGAGCCACCACCTACCCCTATAGAAGTGTTAATAGAGTCAACATTCCAGCCTCAAGCCACCTCTGGAGTATTGAATATAGACACTTCAGTCCCGGTATCTGATGCTCCTGGTTAGTTATTTGTATAGTACTTTTATAAATATATGTAGATTAAACACTAGTTTAAAGCTTGTAAAAGCGAAGTTTCGATAAAATGTTATTTTAAAATACTGAAAGAAATATTTCCAAAGAAAGATGCAATAAAAATTGAGAAACTATTCTAGTTTATGTTTTCATAGTGTTCAAAACAATGCATTGTGGCTAATGTAGGCCATTTGCATAACACCAAGACTTAAATACAACATGTTTATCTTTACATGTCTACCTTGAGGGCCTTTTTAAAATATCTTAATAATGAAGCATATGTTTGGCTTGAAACTCAATCATGAAATTAAACAGTAATGTTGTTATTGATTTAGTGTATATAATTTTCAAAACATATTAATCCTCTAAATTAAATGAATATTTTCACAGTCTTTTGACCTACAACAGCTCAACCTTCTCATACACCACAATCCAAAACAGGATGTTCGTGACGCATCCTGTTACACAGAAGCAGAAACTGTGATCACCATCCCAATAGAGACTGAAACTGCACCACACTTACATTAAGAGACCCAACTACAACTATCACCTCCTCTTCAGTAATTCAACAACAACCAACACCATCCTTTTCTATTTTAGGAAGAGAGCAAAGAGCTTTAAGGGCTATTGTAAGGTTCAGAATGTGAGAAGTATGAGAAAGCCAGTGCTTAATTTGTGCCAATGGTTTCTGGTACTCAGCACCGGCACTTATTTCACAGAGCCGGGGCTATACGATTTTTCTCCCCTGCGCAATAGGCCCAGTAATTATTACGAATAAGTTCCTTTTCTCCTTCTGTGGTTGCCTGGTATGTTCTCACAGAAGGCCCACCCTGTTCCAGGCGTATCACATCATGGAGACGACAGCGGATAAAAATTAGGGCCCTCATTTATGAAAAGTGACGCATCGCTGCGTGAAAACAGCGATGCGTCACTTTTCACTGCGCCCTCCTTGCAACACCAATGATGCGTCATATTTACAGTATGACGCATCATTGCGCAAGGAGTTACAGATACGTCAGTATTTCTGACGTATCTGTAAGCGCAAAAGTGACGCATTGCTGGAGTGTGTCACAAAAGTGACGCAACTCCAGCAATGTATCCTGGGGGCCTGCGTCAGTCTTACGCCTGCTGTGAGGCAGGCGTAAGAAATTGGCGCATTTGTGTCCTAGAAGTGGCGCAGTGAAATCTCATAGATTTCACTGTGTCACTTCTACGACCCTTTCTTGCGTCAATACGCCCCCTTGCATACATTATATCTGGCGCAGGTATAATGTGGCGCAGGGGTTTACAAAGTGACGAATCTACCTAGATGCGTCACTTTGTAAATATGGCGTAATAAGGCGCATTTTTTACATCACTGGTGCTTCACAAAAAGTAACGCACCGGCGGCGTAAAAGTGACGCTCAGCCTCATAAATGAGGCCCCAGGTTTTGGTTGAGAGCGGCTGGATTATTTTCAGTGGCGGAAGCAGCCTTACGTGACATTACGGGAGTGGTGTGTTTGAGCAGCTGGAGTAGCTCAACGGCCCTCCTAGCCAGGCGCCTGACGTCATGACGGAGGAGGACCTGCTCGGACCCCATCTCTGGCCAGAGGAGAGGTATTTATGCTGATATGGGTGGGCTTCCTAGGGGGTGCAGCTGCGCAAGGGCTGTTGACTGATGTCTCCTCCGCAACTATGGCATTCACCATTGGAGGAGGGAGGAGGGGAGCGACTTGCTGCAAACCCCACCCTCTCCACTGCAGAGGGTGACAGGTTTAGAAGGGCAGTCCCGAGCAAAGCAGGTGGTGATGTTTGTGTCTCCTCGCACCTCCAAGGAGTAGTTTTGCTAATTAAAGACCTCTAGTTTTTTAGTAGTGTCCAGTTCCAACTCATGGAGCCCACATGCTATTCTTTACTGTGGTTTAACCATTTGTTGTTTTTGTATTTTTTCCATATTCTTAGGCTATGGAGCTTGGAGCCAATCGATCAACTTCCTCTGCTTTTCCCAAGCACAAACGTTTCCTTACTCCCTCGGAGATCCTGTCCGCTTCTCTAGGTATCAATACTGTTCCTGTCTGAAGCCCTTCACCAACCCTGTGAAGGCGTTACCTATGCTTTCTCCTGACTACTGAGGGAACCTGTGTTTTTTAAATGTTTTTGTGTATATTTTATTTTCAGTCCTGGAATGATTTCATGGGCTAATGAAATACGTAATGATAATGGAGCCCATTTTTATATATTGTCACTATGTATTTTTATTTACTCCACATGTATCTCTGTGTTAGTAAATAACTTGGATTAAAAAAGCCTGCAGCAGAGGTCCTTTTGTGCTCCTGCAGGATTCAGGCAGCAATAAAAATGTCAAGATAGCACTGCACACTGGTGATTACATGTTATGTTCCTGCTGGAGAGAGATAAGAGCGACCTTCGACCCTGTCCTCAGGCAGGTCGCCCCCCCAGCCGCCACACGGTCCTACTGTGATGCCTGCCCCGCCTCGCTCTTGCCGCTGCCTCGCCGCTGCTGTGTGAGTCCTTGCCTCACCTGCAATATCTGTTCCCGCCCGTTTTTTACCCCCCTGTAATTTCTGTTTCTGCCCGTTTTACTGTGGTACTGTGATTTCTTTAATGTCCATTTGACTTGTTTACTGTCTCCCCCCACTGTTGTGCCCCCTGTGCCCCCGTTTTTGCCCTTCCTCTCTCTGTCCCTTCTCGCCGCTGCGCCCCTGTGGCCCCGCCCCCCACTGCCCCATTCGCCGCCCCGCTCCCGCCTCCCAGCTGCTCCTCCCTCCCACAGCCCCTCATATGGAGGCCGCGTCTGCGCCCGTCCGTGCCTGGACCGCGCCTAGCGCCAGAACCCTTGGCCCCCGCCGGGGCCAGCGAACCTGACTGAGATACGACTCCTCCACTCTCAATGCACTCAACACCGGACGTCGACCCGCCTGCTACAGAGCAACCCCGAAACGAACCCAGGGACCCTTCACCTGTCAATCCTGCAAATTCACCTGCCTCCGAACCTGCAGACCTCCCACCGAACCTAACATCAACAACAACCACCTTAAGTGCATCCTCCTCAACACCCGCTCCGTCCACAAGCACGCCATCGAACTCTGGGACCTCCTCGACACAACAACACCAGACGTCGCCTTCCTCACGGAAACCTGGATGAATGCCTCCTCGGCCCCAGACATCGCTATAGCCATCCCGGACGGCTACAAGATCACCCGGCAGGACCGTGTCAACCAAACCGGAGGAGGAATCGCCATCATCTACAGGAACACCATCAACATCACGACCAACGACGAGGACACACTCTCTACCGCCGAACACCTGCACTTCCAGAGTCACACCAACCCCAAGACCACCCTTAGAGGAACACTTCTCTACAGACCCCCGGGTCTGCGCACACACAATTCAGCGAAACCATCGCCGACTTCATCAGCCCGCACGCCCTAGCCTCACCAGTGTACATCCTCCTAGGGGACCTGAACTTCCACCTGGAGAAAAACAACGACAACAACACCACCACCCTGCTCGACAACCTCGCCAACCTCGGACTCAAGCAACTGGTGAACACCCCCACCCACCTAGCTGGCCACACGCTCAACCCCATCTTCTCCGCCAGCAACCACGTCTCCTTCAGCCACTCCACCGGGCTACACTGGACCGACCACAGATGCATCCACTTCACCTTCAATAAAACCACATCCCACCTCCGCTCACAACAAATCCCCCGCAGATGCTGGAGAAAATCACCACAGAGCAGCTCCTCTCTTCACTGAGCCAGAACCCGCCAGCCGACACTGCGGACACCAACAACGCAGCCCACAACCTCGCGCAGTGGATCACCAATTGGGCCAACGACCTCGCTCCACTGAAGAACCCCCAGGCGAGTCCCGCAACAGGAAATCCTCATGGTTCACCGACGCACTCAAAAACTCACAGAAATCCTGCCGAACCCTCGAAAAAACCTGGCGCCACGATCAGACTACCGAAAACATGACTGCCCTCAAGAACGCCACCCACGAACACCACCAGCTGATCCGCACCACCAAAAGGGCATCATTCAAAGAGCGGCTAGACAACAACACCCACAACAGCAAGGAACTCTTCAGCATCGTCAAAGAGCTCTCCAACCCCAGCGCCCGCAACGACGACATCACACCATCACAAGACCTCTGCAACTCCCTCGCCACGTTCTTCTACCACAAAATCGGAGACATACACGACAGCTTCGGACCCCAGACACCGCCTCCAATCACCGAACCACCGAACCCCACCACCATCCTCAGCACCTGGACCCCCATCAGCACTGAAGACACCACCCACATCATAAACACCATCCACTCTGGCTCCCCCTCTGACCCTTGCCCCCATCATATCTTCAACAAAGCCGACATCATCATCGCACCCCACCTCCGGAACATCATAAACAACTCCTTCATGTCAGCCACCTTCCCTGAGAGCTGGAAGCACGCAGAAATCAACGCCCTTCTGATGAAACCCACAGCGGACCCCAAAGACCTCAAGAACTTCCGCCCCATCTCTCTTCTTCCCTTCCCAGCTAAAGTCATCGAGAAGCCCGTCAATAAACAGCTGACCGCTTTCCTCGAGGCAAACAACTCGCTCTACCCGTCCCAGTCCAGATTTCGAGCCAACCACAGCACCGAGACCGCCCTCATCGCAGCCACCGACGACATCAGGACCCTGATGGACAACGGAGAAACGACCACTCTCATCCTCCTAGACCTCTCGGCTGCCTTCGACACCGTCTGCCACCGCACCATGATAACCCGCCTCTTCAACACAGGGATCCAAGGAAAGGCCCTGGAATAGATCACCTTGTTCCTCTCCGACAGAACCCAGAGAGTCCGCCTACCTCCTTTCCGCTCAGCAGCCACCGAGATCATCTGCGGCATACCCCAAGGCTCCTCGCTCAGCCCAACCCTCTTCAACATCTACATGAGCCCCCTCACCGCCATCGCACGCAAACACAACATCAACATCATCTCCTACGCCGACGACACCCAACTGATAATCTCCCTCACCAAAGACCCAGCCACTGCCAAAACCAACCTCCAAGAAGGAATGAAAGACGTCGCAGAATGGATGAAACTCAGTCGCCTGAAGTTGAACTCAGACAAGACAGAGGTCCTCATCCTCGGACAATCCCCTTCCACCTGGGACGACTCCTGGTGGCCCACAGCGCTGGGCACCGCACCAAAACCCACGGACCACGCACGCAAGCTAGGATTCATCCGGGACTCCTCCCTCAAAATGGCCAAGCAAGTCAACGCCATCTCGTCATCTTGCTTCAACACCCTGCGCATGCTCCGTAAGATCTTTCGGTGGATCCCCACCGAAACCAGAAAAACAGTCACCCAGACCCACGTCACCAGCCGACTGGACTACAGAAACGCCCTATACGCAGGAACCACAGCCAAACTTCAGAAACGACTCCAGCGCATACAGAACGCCTCCGCACGACTCTTCCTCAACATCCCCCGCCACAGCCACTTATCCGCTCACCTGAGAAACCTGCACTGGCTCCCCATCAGCAAGAGGATCACGTTCAGGCTCCTCACCCACGCACACAAAGCACTCCACGACAATGGCCCCGAATACCTCAACAACCGCCTCTCGTTCTACACCCCACACCCGCCAGCTACGCTCTGCCAGCCTCGCCCTCGCCACCGTCCCACGGATCCGGAGAACCACCACCAGAGGAAGATCGTTCTCCTACCTGACAGCCTAAACATGGAACTCCCTCCCCACACACCTAAGACTGACCGAGGACCATCTCACCTTCAGGAAACACCTCAAGACCTGGCTCTTCGAGCAGTAGCAACACCCTCCTCCCTCTCCCTCCAGTGCCTTGAGACCCTCACGGGTGAGTAGCGCGCTCTATAAATTTATTGATTGATTGTTTGATTGTCTAGTGATAGTTTTGACTGTAGTGCAGAGCGTTAATGTGCCTTCTGCAAAGAATGTCCACCATGCAGATTACAGAACTGTATTTATATGGATAGGTCAGTGGGTTTCTATTTTTGTCACAGAGGTCCTTTTGTTACTAGCTGTACATGAATTACAATCCTAATATAGCACAGATGGCGGACTCACTTGAAGTTTGTGCCATATTAGTTCAAAGGTGCATGTGGAAGCCTCCCTGAATGGAGTTGAATGTCTGACTTAATTTTGAAATAGGTGACAGCGGGATTTTGTGACTTATTTATACCCTGATCATGTAATAGAACTTTTTGTTTGAAGCATGAGAGCCTGATTCTCCGTCAAAGCTTAATCCCAATGGTATAATGGATACTTTATTATCTTTTATCAGGAATACCTATTGTGATGGCATAAAATCTCAACACAGTTAAAGAATCGCTAGTGTGTGTCTTGGACAGCACAGCTATGCATTGGTTAGACAGGCCAAGAATGATACAGAGTTGTCACCCTTCAACTTTACATAATTAATTACAGTATGTTTAATAAAGCAGTGGTGTACTGTTTTTTGCTTTCCCTCAGTATCGGCTTTTCTTCCTTCCCTTCATACCTCACTCCTCACCTTGTCTCCATTCTTCCTTCACATTCTCCCCTATGTCCGCGTTTCGCCACTTCCCCTCATTAACAGTTTTTTCATTTTTCACCTTCTCATCTTTCCCTTCCACTCTCCTTTCTTGCGCTCCCCACTGTCTGCTCTACTTCTCTCGCCATTCTCTCTCTGCTTTTCTTTCTCCTCATGTTCCACTCCAAACTTGCTCTCCCAATATCTGCTTTCCCTACTTCTCTTTACATTGTTTGTCTACCGTATCTATCTTTGCCTTCAGACATCTCCTCCTTCCTCTCCCTTTTATATTTTTACTTCTTGTGCATATCTATATATCCACTCCGGGAATCGGTGTTTGATCTCTGGATCATAAATTGAAATCTTGGTGTGGGCACTGAGGGGTATATTATCAAGGGGTTTATCTCTGCTTTTTTGGCTTTAAAAGCCAAGAAAGCGGAGATAAAATTATCTCCCTATTACCAAGCTGTCGCTAACACCAGTTAGTGACAGCTAATAGGAGATAGCGACCATCTTGGGCCCCGCTTTGCATGTCAGTGATATTTATCACTAATGACATGCAAAGTGGGCGTGCCAAGATGTTAGCGACTGGAAACAGTCGCTAACATCGCTATCTCCTATTACCAACTTTTGGAGATATTCGCGCTAAGCGCGAATATCTCCAAAAGCTAACACCTGCCCTGAGCAGTTCTTCACCATGTTATCCAATGGGAGGTGGATAACATGGCTAAGAGCATTTGCTCGATAATGCATGAATATCGCTGACTTTTCAGCGATATTCATGCATTGCGGCCGTTTTTGATCGCATTTGCGATAAACCTTGCTAATAGCAAGGTTTATCTGCGATAAAAATCGCCGATGTGCGGCGATAATTTTTGTCTCTAAACAAGTTAGAGACAAAAATTATCGCTAGTTGTTGGTAATATACCCCTAAGTCTTTCATTTCAGTTCAGTTAGCTTTATTCGGATTGTGTAGCAACCATAAAAGCAAATATACATACACAAACACTAAAATCTAATTACAGATCCATAAAAACAGTATACATATACAACCAATTAAATGCAAAAAATACATTCTCAATCAATAAGTACATTAAAAAAAACATACTTTTTCTGGCATGTATTGAATTTAAAATAAATGTTGCTGTATAAAAACAAATCTCTGGCTCTCTCAATGTAAACAATAGACTCATAGCGGCATTGGTGGTTATAAAATTGTATTTCTTGAACAAAGGTTTTTGATAGATAATTCTATAGTTCAAATACAGATCACATAAAAGTAGAAAGTGCATGGTGCTCTGCTTAGTATGCTCATCACAAGGGCTGTAGTGTAGCTCCTATTTTCCCAATAGGCTCTGCGCATTGGAATAATACCTACAGCAGTAAAGGCCTAGGCCAGACGTTAACTAGGTCTACTACTGTCAATACTAGACTTAATTTTTGGGTTTGCCAGCGTAGCTCAGAGTTCGCTAGAAACTTTCTCGAATGTTCAAGGAGGAATTAACTTCCCTGATTAGACAAGAAGGGATTTAGTTTCTGACAACCATAGAACATGACAACTTTGCTCTCCCCTAATCAAGAGTCAATCTCAAGAGTCGTGTGAGCACAAGGCAATTATTTTACTCAGTCAGTACGTGCATTCTTAGTCTCATCAGATTTGTAGAGAAAAGGAAGAGACGGGCGTGTTCAATAAAAAGGTGTTATTTATTGATCAGTCTCGTTTCTCGTACAAGAGAAATGGATCGATATTATTGCAATACTTATAGTTAAGTAAAGTGCATACATTAAAAGCAATAGTATAAAATAATACTGTAAAAACATTGATATGGTTTCTGAGCCATACGATGTTTGAAATGATTAAAATATATTTACATACATATATACATTTGACTAAACGTACTCGACTGGTGTTTCTAAATACGCCTACCCCGTGTACCTGACCTAAGTCTAATGCGTGGGCGGGAATAGAAAGTTACAGTTTAAGTTAAGTTTGTTTTTGCCAAGTGAATAACTAAAGAATTCTCTGTGAGGGGTTATTCAGTTCTGTACCTGGAAGTTAGGATGAATGAGGAATGGTATCTCTTTCTCTGCTCTCGATATTCCAGGCTGCCTGCGAGGGCTGCCCAGAAGCGCCGGTGCTGGGTCTCTCGGCTTGAGATAGCAGCGCGTCTCTCAGCGCGTCAGGAAGGCGGGGCTGCTGCCAGCGGGGTCTGCTTCTGCTCTCGGCTTCGGCAAGTATGGCTGCTCCGTCTTGTCACCACGCGTGTGTTTGCATAGGGCAAGATCGGCAATATTTATACCTTAAAGGTGCCGAGATTGACGTAAGGATGGACATAGATACGTCAATAAAGATGTCATACGACTTGCTCGTTAGCACATTCTTTACTAAAGTTCTCTGTGAAATCAAAACAATGGCCGCACGGATTTTCCAGGTTGTCATAGGTTTGATTTGTTATGAGAACGTCGTATGCCTTATCAGGGGCTGGAGGAATGTCACTTGTCTAATTAGATCTCAAGCGTTATGACCTAATCAGATAACACGTTCCTGTGCCGTAGTGTGACTGCGTCAGATAACGGTATCTGCATCATGGGGGCTGTTCTTGCCTCATGGGCTGACTGTTAGTTAACTTGATAGTTAGTTTAACCAGAATAGGGTCAGGAATAGGGGGATCGATTCAGAACCTATAGGAATACATGACACCCACTCCCTATGCATAGTATAACATAGTACAACATACTATAGAGTATAGTGTATACCTTACCACCCCAAAATACATAAATGCATTTCGAAATTTTCAAATATACTGAAAAATTGCAGTCATATATATTGTATGCACTTAAGCTATGAATTAAATGCAAAAGTAAACACGCATTTTTATGCATTATTGCTTATTGGTATATGAGAAATACACATGAAATGGCTCTTAATATGGCAATACAGAAAGAAAGTTCGAGACCATTTCATCACATAATAAAATATTTGTGAACCTCCCAGCGGGCAGCTAAAGTCTAAAAAGTATCTAAAAAATAGAAATCTTAGTTCTCTAGGAATAGTTTCTTACTTTAAGCAGAAGATCAGTGTCCCGGAAAAAAATATGGGAAAATATTTTAGGGGGTTGCTGAAAAATTGCTGTCCGTGAACTGGATTGTAATTGTTCATGTGACTTTATTTTTAAAGTTGAAGGCCGAATTCAGGGAACGCCGTGTGCGAGTTTACTCAAAAGTCTCTATTTTTGTTCTGGAGAGAACATCATATCATTCAGGCTTTCGAAAAAACTGTCAACAGCTTCATGGGAAAGTTCCACTAAGTCGGGAATAGGTGTAACCATGCATTCATGCGCATGATTGTCTCCATTGACATTCTGATTTGCATCACTGACAGAAGGTCGTACCTGTTCGATGCTGCTTTCATCTTGAACTTCACTACTCTTCAATCGTAGTGGTGAAGATTCCAGGAATGCCGTCATCAGGATTGGCAGCCTTTGAGGGCAGCACAAAGCGTGAACCTTGGTAGGAACCAACAGTGTATCTGCATCCACTGGCGCATCCGATTGTAGCGTCAGACAGGTGTCTAACACGCATTCTTCTCCGCATAGCAGACACCTTAGTACAGGTAAAACACACCTTTGCCACATTGGTCGAAATGATAGAAACCAAGTCATGTTCAGGTCTCTAAGCCGGGAGAGTCCCAGGATTTTTGATATCCGGTCCCGGTATCCAATGGCTAGGATCGTCTCTTCCATTGTCGCGAGAGTTTGATCTGTGACATGGGTTGCCATAACGAAAAATAAGGACTAAGAATAGGATTCCTGCAATTAGTCCCAGGATCAGGGGAAGTCCGCCAAAAATCGAATGGACGAAATCTGGAAAAATACCCAGTATGGCTTTAAATGGTGTTAATGCCATCGAAAATACTGTCTTAAATACCCCTGAGATCCCATTGGTATCAGAAATATTTAAGATTTTGCTCAGGATTTCCGCGAAATGTACGGGGGAATTAGTTGATAATAATGTATGTATCTCTGCAGTCGTCCTTGCGACTTGTAGATCATACGTTTCTTTTGATGACGAGAGCCTTGTAGGCGTCTGAAGAAGCACTGTTTTCATTCTGCTTAAAGTATCTATTCGAATAGAAGTAATTTTCAAATTGGGCCATGCCCTTGCCTCCCTGTCTGGAAAGGAGCTGGGGAACAAAGAACGTCCACAGCACTTGACCTTCGCCGTCGTAGTGACTAGATAAGGAGTCCCGGGCCTAAGACTACAACATCTGCGGTCTACAATAAGAATGTAACTCCCATTATAGAGTCTTTGAAAGAATGGTTCTATTTCAGTCGCAGGTGCGCCTTGCTGGTGACATGAAAGGTTATATGAATTCCCTTCACAGGCTCCGTGCAAACTAATACCGTTACACAGAAGCGTGCCGCTTAGTGACATAGCACAATTGTTGCCACTAAGAAACACTTTCTGTCCTTTATTACTGACACATGCATGTGAATAGGGCAGGTTCCAAGTTGTTTTAAGGTACCCCTTTCCCAATTTCTCGTACATGCCAGCCTGTATATATTTTTGGCAGTATTGAAACCTGAAGGTTGAGATTGGAATATTTATGATTCCGTGTATTATCCATTCACTGACAGGTCGTTCTGACATTGTCATTGGTAATCTTTCTAGTTTTTCAATGCTCAAGATTGTATAATCAGCACCCTTTTGCGCCATACCGATTTGTCTATCAGTAAGGTTAAAGATTTGGAATAGTGACGTTGTGTTGATTAAACGCCAAGGCACATAGCCTGAACGCAGATTTTGTAACGTCCAGCCAAGCTGTACAATAGAACGCAATTGTGACTGACCATGTTGTAATAACGGTAAGTCTTGCGATAATATATCGATTGCTGAAGACACAATGCTGTCCAATGAAAAAATTCTGGAGGACAGAGTCATTAACCCATTGTCCACTACAGAAAGTGATTTTTCCAAATTGATACGGTCAATTTCCCGTATTCTTTCTGCTGTTTCAATTTGAGTAACCTTCCAGGCCTCATTGTATGCTGCATATACAGAGGCTGCTATGAAACGCTTTTGACGCTGTTTGCGTGGTCCCAGAATGAAATCACGCAAGTCAGCACCATCAGTAAGTAAAGTTAGGTGTTGCTTAATTTCAGGCAGTGTGGAAGTTTGTAGCCATTGAAGGCATAATTTTCCCACACTGTAGGTTGTTATTATCCCTGGGTGATGTCTTTGGGGATATCTAGGGTCTGGCCTGGTCATTTTGAAACCCTGTGTTTTATTCAGGAATCTATCTTGACAGTTATTTGTATCTGTGTCGCCAGATCAACCATTGTCTCCAATCAGGATGTGTTCTGTTTTGGTTTAATATATGGTTTACGTCTATCTCTTCATCTGTATCAGAGCTATTGCTAAACATTATTGGTTTTGGAATAGATGGTTTATTTAAATCTTTGATTTTGGCTAAGCCAAGACAGGTGGTTTGTTGAACAGTGTCATTTAAAAATATCATTTGTTCTGGGATCATGCAGGCTCTAAACAAAGCTTCTAAACCCTGTACTTGCCATTCTTTTGTACCCCAAACACTTTTCAAATCAACATTATTGTCCCAATAATCAAATCCAAAAGTATTCATTTTTTCAAAGAATGAATCTGAATATATCAATTTTGTGTTGGTTATCATGGTTTTCATCCCTGTCTTGTTTGACAATTTAAAATAAAATGTTTCAGCATTACTTGTGTTAAAACCTGAAAAATATGAATATTTGTCATACACGGTTCTAGAGCTCCCTTTTGGAGGTGTAGCACAATGTTCCCATTGATTATAATTCAAAACATTTCTAGGTTGTGCAGATTTATGTAAAAAATGGTTACCATAATGGTTATAGCAATACATACTATCATAATTTGTAGAACCTTGCAAATAATCATGTTTTGTAAATTTAGCAGACATTACTAAGTCAGACATCATGTTATTAATGCTTTCGAAGTCCCAATCATCAGCAAATGAGTTTGGTTTTGCAAAGTCACTCAAGGAGATCTTGATTTGGTGTGGATATTTCAGGATCTCGACCGGACCATAAATTTCACCCCACCAGGTATAGGATTGGCTGTGAAGTTGGCTGAAGAAAGTTCTCTTTTCTCGACGTGTGAAGATGTGTGTGGTTTGAGGACCAAGTTGATTTTCTGACTTGCTGTGTCCATTTTAGCATATTTTCCCTCAATGAAGCGTCCCAAAGTAAATACCATGATGAGCCAAAGTATGAGGATAAATGCACCAAAACCCACCCAAAATTCAATCCATGGAGAAATCAGATATGTTTCTTTCAGTTGTTTCAAAAGTTCCTTCGCTTTGTCTTTAAAGGATTTTGATGATGGCTGTGTCTTTGATTCACTGAAGCCTTCAGAGGAATCATCGAAGTTGATGAAGTACCCGGATGCAGTTCTGTCAATTGTTCCAATTGCTTCAGGATTTTTGTTTCTTGCATTGTCACTCGGTACTTCATTGTAGATTGGTGTGTCTCTGCTAAATGTTTTTATTTGGGTTTTCAGAGGTCTTAGTTCTATTGCATTGTTGCATAGTCCTTGTTGTTCTTCTGTAGGCGTTTCGAATGTGATGAGCCTTTTTGTTAGGACCTCTGTACTGGTAGCAAACCTTGGTGTTCTGCTACTTATTGGGAGTCCACTTGGCCTACCGTTTGTTATCGGCCACATGTTGTGGTTTTACCAGGTCGATGGATACAACTCGGTTCTCCTTTTTTCCAGCAAGTGGCGGTAGTACAACTGATCTTGTCCCGTTGACAGACAAGACAGGAACTGCTTTTCTGTAAGAAGGCCCAAATTCCTTCTTTACCGCGATCTTCTCCCTGACTAGATCCCCGACTTTTGGAATCCAGACAGGTCTTGCTGGGACAGGTGGTGATTCTTCAGTGGTTGTTGGCTGTTGTTTCAACTGTATGTTGCTCAGGTCTTTTCTTGTTTTGTTTTAAGTCCTGCAAAATAGCCAAACGGTCTTTGACATCAAAGGTTTTTTCTTTCACCACTGAAGTCTGACTATCAAGGTCAGAGATAATCATTCTAGTTCCAAATAATAATTCGTACGGACTGAATCCCTTCAGAGAATTTCTTGGCAAGTTATTTAGACTACGTTGGACACTTATTAGATGTTTGACCCACCCAGCTCCCGAACCTAATACCTTTGCCGTTATAGATTGCTTTATGTCACGGTTTTTTCTTTCAACAATTCCGTTCCCCTCAGGGTGAAATGGACAAGAGTACCGCAATTGCACGCCCATGCTGACCATGGCCTCCTTATAAGCCCGAGAGCTAAAAGCAGGACCATTGTCCGAATGCAGCATGCCAATTGCGTATGTGCCGATAAAGACTCGCAAATCTTTTATAACAGTTCTGGCGTCAGCCGTTCGCTGGGGCCACATCCATCTGAATCTCGTGCATGAGTCCACTGCGACCAAGATATATTTGTAGTTACCATCCCTTTGTAAGGGACCGCAGTGGTCTAGATAAACACAGGCTAATGGTTTATCCGAGATTAGAAGGGGCGTCTGTGCTGGACGTCTCACCGTTGATACTTTCATTTTTTGACATATTTCACATGCCAGAACATAGTTCCTTGTTTGTCTTCTCATTTGTGGCCACCAGTATCTCTGTTTTAATAATGATACTGTGGCTGAGACGCCAGCATGAATAGAAGCAAGCCCTTCGTGTGCCGCTATTATTAGTCCTAACCTATGTTCCATGTTTGGAATTGCCCTATCCCCCACTCCAGGGATTCGAGCAAAAGGAACATTGTTTGCATCAGTTATGTATGAGTATTTTACTGGAAAGCCTTTAGGGAGTGGTTCTATCGAATCCTTTTCTGAAGCGCTGACAGCTTGTAATATTTCGCTGTCTATTTTTGTTTTTGACCGGGTGACGGCAGCTACGGAAGCCGTTTGCACAGCTGCCTTCGCGGCCTCATCAGCCAATGAATTCCCTGCAACGTGAATGCCATCACGTTGATGACTCAGTGTATGTATCACGTGAGTCTTTGGTAGTTCTTTTTGTAAAAGAACTACTTGTTCCCAGAGCATTTTATGCTTGATTGTGCCACCTTTCGCATCCTTGAAACCGTTCTGAAGCCAGATCTGCAAGTATTCATTATAAGACTGAACGCAATAATACGAATCGCACACTATGAGTGTGGGGAATTCTCGATCGGTATTTTCAAGCGCCATCTTGAATGCTAGTAGTTCAGCTCGCTGAGCTGTACAATCTCCTAGGGATTGTGTTTTAGTGAGGGTTGGTTTAAATTTCCCTTCGTGCCAACGACCTTTAACAATCGCGCACGCAGCACTGTAGGCTTGTTTACCCCCTACTGCGGGTTGTGCTGATCCGTCTGTATATATTATACAGCCGTAGTGATCTAGAGGCAGAATTTCGGTTGGCGGAGGACATTCAAATTCATATTGGAGAAATTCTTGTGTTTTTAAGTAAGGATCAAATTCGTACACCACGTCTGTTGCAGCAAGAGAGTTAACCCATTGTATCCATCTCGGATGGAGTGCTTTAGCATTTGGAATGCTTGCCTTTGTTACCGCCTCTAAGGCTGGTATTGGTGTCACGATTACTATTCGTTTACCTTGTGCCAGGGCTCGTTCTTTTGCTATAGCTGTCTGTGTTGCTGTAAGAATTTTTTCCGTTGGGCTAAATTTCATTTCAGCCTTAGTGTACAAGTGTGATTTGAATGCAATTGGTACCTTTTCTCCCTCATTAGAGGTCAGGTATGTGAATCCGCATCTCCCTGGGATGACTCGAATCACAAGATTGCGTGTATTATCACGTGTTTCTAATTTTGTTTTAATTAGCATGTCTGTTTGTAAGGATCTCAAAATTTCTGTGTGTGTTTGAGTCCAACTGGATCTTTTAAAGTCTGGTTTGATTAGATCATAAAGGGGTTTGACCCTTTCTGCGTAATTCGCAATGTATGTTCTTCCGAAATTTAGGAAACCTAGAATTGACTGTAGGTTTTTTAGTGTTTTAGGAGCTTGGATTACGGCACATTTCTCTAGGAAATTGTCTGCCAGGCTTTTGCCTTCACTTGATAACTCATATCCTAAAAATAGGACCGTCAGATGGGCAATTCTGGATTTTTTGAAATTGAATTTGTAACCCTCTGCAGCGAACCCAAGTATTATGGTGTTCACCCTTTTCAAGTGAGTCTCCAAGTCATCATCTGTTAAGTAAATGTCATCGACATAGGATAATGCTTCATCATCATATAGTTGTAGTAATTCTGTTACTCTCGCTGAGAATACCCCCGGGCTGTTCTTGTACCCCTGGGCTAACCGGCAGAATTGTTTTTGAGTGCCATTTACTGAGAATGCAGTTAAATATCTGCTCTCTAGTGCTATGTTTTGACAAAAGAGTCCATTGGAGATGTCCAAGGTTGTTTTGTATTTTTTGCGCAGTATGTTATTCATTAGTGCAGCACTGTGTGAGTTTTGCACTGCAAAGGTTTTGCAACATGTGTTAAGGTGTCGGTAATCCAAAACTAGACGATATGAATTGTCTGGTTTGGAGACCGGAAACAAAGGATTGTTCATTTGTGAGGTGCAAGTTTCAATCACCCCCTGGTATTCTAGCTGATCTAGTATTTCATGTACTTGTTTTTTAGCTTCTTGCTTAATTGGGTACTGCCTTTGTGCAGTAGGTTGTGATTTTAACTGGATTTTGTGAGGAGGAGAATCCTCATCCCATCCTACATGATTTTTATATAAAGCAGGTGCTAAGGCCACTGCCCACTTTCTAGCAAGTGTATATTTTTTATGAATCGGAATTTGATTCGAGAAGGCAGGCATAATTACTTCTTCGCCATGAGGGCACTCCCTGACAAACTCTGGTGGCCAGTCTTTTTCAGCTAGAAGGATATCATAGCCCTTGGAGAGATTATCCCAAAATAGTCCCCTTATTTTCCTAGTCTTATCTCCCTCTATACGTAATGTTATCTCGTATATCTTGTGGGGCTTGCTAACTCTGGTGTCTGCAGTTTCCACTTGAAGATATTCATTCGTGTCCACTGTCTCCAGATGATTCATAAGGACTTTGCGAGCTATGCTCACCTCTGCTGCGCTGTCTAGCATTGTCTGAGCCCACTCTCCGTTTTTCAGTTGTGTCCTCAGTATTCTCGGCATTGTTAACTACCTTGATACTGGCTACCTTCTTTTTTGGAAATTGTAATTTCTTTTTTAGTTGAGCAGGTTCCTTGTCTTTGGACTTGGCGTGCTCTTCTGATCGTCCTCTTCTTTCCGATTTCTGCGAGGAAGTCTGAAAAGATTGAGAGGGACGTGTATCAATGTCTTGATATCTATCAGGTTTTTTAATATTATCCCTATTTCTAAGGTTATATCTATTCCCAGAGGGGTCACTCTGCGGTGACCTCTGTCTTCGGTTTGGAGATTTCTCTCTTCGCCTGGGAGACCTCCCTCTGGACTGGAATTTCTTTTCTTTAGGATTGGATTGTTTGTTTCCATCCCAGTTCTTTTTTGGTGAATTATTATTAAAAAATATTTTTTCTGGACTTTCAGTCAGTTGCGGTTTTACTGGTATTCCACCTAGACTATCTCTACCTAGTTCCTCATAGGATTTTTCTATGATTCTGGCAATTTCAGCTGGTTGGTCTGCTATATCTGTCTCTTTTAACCTCTGGCGGATCGCCACGTTTGCTGCTTCACCTTTTATGTTGGCTAATAATATAGCCGAGACCTGCTTGAAGTCTTTTAGTAATTTCATACCAAGAGTTAAAGCAGGTTCTGGACCGTATTCGTCTTGAATTTGTTTTAGCACATCTGGTATTACCGAAATGGATGGAACACCGTGCGTTTTTGTGTAGATGGAAGCAAAGACTGTACCCCAAGTGTCACAGTCCTCAATGTGTGGACCGATTCCCATTGGGAGACAAATAGTCAGAATCCTGTGTTTTTCTAATGGGGTGGTGTCAGGAAACACCGCCTCTATTTGGGTGATTTTCTGTGCCAACCAGAATGGTATCTGTTCTCGTTTAGCCGGAACTTTACCTAGGCAGGATTGGATGTTCTGTGGTGTGATTTTATTTGTGTTCCCCTGGTGAGGGGTCAGCTGTGGAAGTTTAATCGCTGGCTGAATTGTTGAAGTCCGCATTACATACTGAACTAATTGTCTATGAATTTTTAGTAGTTGTTTTAGCTGTATTAACAGCTCTGCTGCAGGCATTCTTTCGATGTCTGGATGTGGTGTGTATCCGGCTAAGACCGGCCACGTTGCTCCTGGTCTTCCTAAAGGACCGAGCCTTGTAATGTGATTGTTATGTATTAGGGCGCCATCAAATAAGAGCAAATGCTCTTGGAATTTGAGTGGTACTTCCACCTCCTCGAAAGGAGTGTACTCATTAGGAGGTTCCTCTACTTTGTAATAGTGGAAGTACTTTGTTACAGCATTAGCTGCTGGAAAATGTATCCATGAATAGTATACCTCTGTCTGCCGATATTCGTGTGCCTCGATTACGAATATGACTGTGCCACCTCTAGGTGTCAGTCCATTTTCTATAAGTTTTAAAGTTATAGATCTCCTTTTAATGACCGGAATGAGTGTTATATTCGGGTCTGCTGCTTGCATGGTAGCATCAGCATCTGCGAGTTCAGTTGCTAATCTAACTGTTTCTCTTTCATCATCACTTTCAGTCATTTTACTGACCGGATGGTATTATAGCTGTTTGCAGATCAGGTTTCTTTATGGAAACAGAGATTAGATGCACAATATTTTGGAACAGTGTATCCTTCAACGTTGACTATACCAAGAACCATACATAGGAGTTCCCTCCTGCGAGGTTTTGGAGGATATAACCTTTCACCCACTCCAGACGTCTTTGGAGTATAATGGGAAAAGGGGTCTGAGTGAGAAAGCACGACTGAGTTACTCTAAATGTCTTACGTTAGTTTTATCGCCCTTTCCAAACGCGTTGGGCGCCATGTAGTGTAGCTCCTATTTTCCCAATAGGCTCTGCGCATTGGAATAATACCTACAGCAGTAAAGGCCTAGGCCAGACGTTAACTAGGTCTACTACTGTCAATACTAGACTTCATTTTTGGGTTTGCCAGCGTAGCTCAGAGTTCGTTAGAAACTTTCTCGAATGTTCAAGGAGGAATTAACTTCCCTGATTAGACAAGAAGGGATTTAGTTTCTGACAACCATAGAACATGACAACTTTGCTCTCCCCTAATCAAGAGTCAATCTCAAGAGTCGTGTGAGCACAAGGCAATTATTTTACTCAGTCAGTACGTGCATTCTTAGTCTCATCAGATTTGTAGAGAAAAGGAAGAGACGGGCGTGTTCAATAAAAAGGTGTTATTTATTGATCAGTCTCGTTTCTCGTACAAGAGAAATGGATCGATATTATTGCAATACTTATAGTTAAGTAAAGTGCATACATTAAAAGCAATAGTATAAAATAATACTGTAAAAACATTGATATGGTTTCTGAGCCATATGATGTTTGAAATGATTAAAATATATTTACATACATATATACATTTGACTAAACGTACTCGACTGGTGTTTCTAAATACACCTACCCCGTGTACCTGACCTAAGTCTAATGCGTGGGCGGGAATAGAAAGTTACAGTTTAAGTTAAGTTTGTTTTTGCCAAGTGAATAACTAAAGAATTCTCTGTGAGGGGTTATTCAGTTCTGTACCTGGAAGTTAGGATGAATGAGGAATGGTATCTCTTTCTCTGCTCTCGATATTCCAGGCTGCCTGCGAGGGCTGCCCAGAAGCGCCGGTGCTGGGTCTCTCGGCTTGAGATAGCAGCGCGTCTCTCAGCGCGTCAGGAAGGCGGGGCTGCTGCCAGCGGGGTCTGCTTCTGCTCTCGGCTTCGGCAAGTATGGCTGCTCCGTCTTGTCACCACGCGTGTGTTTGCATAGGGCAAGATCGGCAATATTTATACCTTAAAGGTGCCGAGATTGACGTAAGGATGGACATAGATACGTCAATAAAGATGTCATACGACTTGCTCGTTAGCACATTCTTTACTAAAGTTCTCTGTGAAATCAAAACAATGGCCGCACGGATTTTCCAGGTTGTCATAGGTTTGATTTGTTATGAGAACGTCGTATGCCTTATCAGGGGCTGGAGGAATGTCACTTGTCTAATTAGATCTCAAGCGTTATGACCTAATCAGATAACACGTTCCTGTGCCGTAGTGTGACTGCGTCAGATAACGGTATCTGCATCATGGGGGCTGTTCTTGCCTCATGGGCTGACTGTTAGTTAACTTGATAGTTAGTTTAACCAGAATAGGGTCAGGAATAGGGGGATCGATTCAGAACCTATAAGAATACATGACAGGGCATTGAGTGACTGGTCGCTGTTTCATTTCGGGGAATGCAACCAGATAACGAACAATGCCTAGTCTCATCCTTGTTAATAAAAAGCGGTGAGACGGTCTTGTAACTAGTGATAGATAGCCTTGAAAGCAATTACAATCTATATACGAATGGTAAAGCTGATATGTGGTGTGTTTCCCCACGATTCTCATCCTGCACTCCTTCTTATGGGACAAAAAAGTGTTCTTTATCCCCTGTTTGGAAAGCCCTATCACATCAGTTGGATTTTCCAAGATCGTAAGCTTAAACAAATCTCTATTAACATTTACTATATATTTTAGCCAAGGGATCTTAAGACAATTGTCAAATCGCAGGCAGCCCTCGATAATTGATTGAGTAAAAGTTGTCTCCTCTTTAGACCAAAGTGATCTCCAGAGCAATAAGGGTCTCAAAGCGATCAAGTCTGATAGATAGTTGAGGCCCACTTCGCAATGGATTAGCTCAGAGGATGCTGATGCAGGCAAGCACAGAAGCTTTTTTAAGAAAAGAGTTCCCTCTAATTGCAGTTCTTGGCTGGAATAGTAACCCCATACTCCTGCGCCATATAGTGCAATAGAGGTGCATCTAGCTTTATAAACATATGTCATGTCTTTGATACGGCGGTCCCCTAATTTAGAGGCAAACCTAAAGACCCCATGCACACTTTTTGACATCTTAACCCAAACATTAGACAATTCGCGTGACCATTTGCCGTTCCCAGAGAAGGTTAGTCCCAGGTAACAAAAACTATCAAAAAATTCCACTCTTTCCCCATCTATAAAAAAAGTTGTCATTTTCCTGGGTTTTATACCACAAACCATTGTATATGTTTTGGCCCTGTTTATCAACAACTTCCGCTCGATAAAATCTGTGAATCCATCTATTAAACGCTGTAGACCTACAGGTGCTCTAGATAAAAGCACTGCATCAATCAATCAATCATTCAGAGTACTTGTAAAGCGCGCTACTTACCTGTGAGGGTCTCAAGGCGCTGAGGGGAGGGGGGGTGCTGCTACTGTTCGAAGAGCCAGATCTTGAGGAGTCTTCTGAAAGTGAGTAGGTCTTGGGTCTGACGTATGTGGGTATGGAGGGTGTTCCAGGTCTTGGCGACGAGGTAGGAGAAGTAATGTTGGAAATGGGATCCCTGGCTGGCCAGGGCTTTCGCCAAAGTCAGTCAGAGACCACCACTCCCAAGTCAGGGCAAGGGAGTTACACGCCAAGATAACCCCTGCTCACCCTCTAGGTAACGTGGCGCGAGCAGCAAGGCTAAACTTGGAGGCGATGTAAGTTAAGTATTTGCGCACGCACCCCAGCAACAACACCCAGGGCCCACCACAAAGAAAACTCCACACAGGGTTATATAAAAATAGCCTTTGTATTATAATAAACATACATTAGATAAAACACACATACTGTTACACTGTGCCAACAGGCACGGGCAGAATTTACAAGGGATATTGTACAGGACAGGGCCACTTGGACCACTGTCAGGGGTATCAGCACTTTTAGAACTTAGCACTTCTTAGATCATAGAATAAAATTACTGTAGCACAAAAATAGAACTTGTAACACACAACCAGTCACTACTGGTACCAGGTGAGCACCACCTATGCAACCCTCCCTATCTTAGGAGATCACACAAGGAACCTGGGCCTCGCTAGTACCACCTGTACTAACAAGAAGGAAACCACCTAAGTATCGCTATACCTGTAGGGGTCTAAGGAAGGAAACACATGATGCATCACAATACATTCAGAGGTGTAAAAGCACCACACATGATGAATAAACTACCCATTCAGAGGTGTAAGAAAAGTACAATTGCAATGGCGCCAAACTCACAAGTCACCACCTGTGACTGTCCCTGTGTCCCAATGTCAGGGCCTAAACGTGGCAGCTGCCCACAAAGTGCTGGGCAACTGGTGCAGGGAAAGTTAGGGCAACGTTGGAGCCTCTCTGGGCTCAAGAACGAGGAAATGGCACCCTCAGAGCCTCGCAGGCTCTGCTCTCCAGAACCACTGTGCCCCAGAGCCTCTCAGGGCTCTCAAAACGACTGTGGGCACAAGAGCCTCTCTGGGCTCAAAATAACCGGAAATGCCCTGAGCCTCTCAGGGCTCGTCATGACTTTGGGCAGGGGGGCCCCTCTCGGGGGACCCCAGAACAACTGGAGAGCCACTCGCGGCTCAAAGAACAAGGGGGCGTCGTTGGAGTCCCTCTCGGGGGACTCAGGACAAGGACAGACGTCCCCAAGAGCCTCGCAGGCTCACGCACAATGAATTGCCCCCAGGAGCCTCGGGGCTCCTCAACACTGGTGGGGGCTTGGTTGGAGTCCCTCGCGGGGGACTCAGAGCAGGGGCAACAGCCCCAAGAGCCTCAACCGGCTCTACACAAAGAAATGCTCTCTTGAAGCCCTCGTGGCTTCACTCTGCAATTTAGCGCTATCTCGCGCTACCGGAAAGGGGGGGGGGCGGACACCGACAATGTGTCCCGGCGCCCCTCCCTCCAGCACTGCCACACTCACCGGCTTCGCGCTGGGTCCCAGCCGAGTCTCTCCTGGGGGCTCCTCGGGGGCTCTCTCCACACTTCTTCTTTGTTTTCCTGCTCCTTGCTGGGCTCCGGGGCTCTCCCTCGTCCTCTGGAGCCCCGGGGGCGGGACGCCGGCTGCGAGGCGGAACTTCCGGTCGGCCCGCTACCTGATTGGCCGGCCGGCCAACCACTTCCGGGTCGCCGCGGGCAGCGCGGCGGCTCGCTTTAGGCAGGCAGGCGGGGTCCCATTATCCGAGGAGTGGGCTCCCTCATGATAAATTAATATCTCCAAAACGGGGCAATGCCGGGTGGGCACCGGCCTCTAAATCAAATATAAAGCGAGGTAGGCACTCGCTATGCACCGCAATTTCGGGCTGATGCCGGGTGGGCACCGGCTGGGTTCTCCAAGCGCTAGCAGCGCTAACACGAAGGAAAGGGCGCTCCCAGGCGCCAGGGGACGAAATAAAGCGCTCTCAAGCGCTAAACAAGGATTCCCAGTGCTCGTAGTGGTGAAGATTCCAGGAATGCCGTCATCAGGATTGGCAGCCTTTGAGGGCAGCACAAAGCGTGAACCTTGGTAGGAACCAACAGTGTATCTGCATCCACTGGCGCATCCGATTGTAGCGTCAGACAGGTGTCTAACACGCATTCTTCTCCGCATAGCAGACACCTTAGTACAGGTAAAACACACCTTTGCCACATTGGTCGAAATGATAGAAACCAAGTCATGTTCAGGTCTCTAAGCCGGGAGAGTCCCAGGATTTTTGATATCCGGTCCCGGTATCCAATGGCTAGGATCGTCTCTTCCATTGTCGCGAGAGTTTGATCTGTGACATGGGTTGCCATAACGAAAAATAAGGACTAAGAATAGGATTCCTGCAATTAGTCCCAGGATCAGGGGAAGTCCGCCAAAAATCGAATGGACGAAATCTGGAAAAATACCCAGTATGGCTTTAAATGGTGTTAATGCCATCGAAAATACTGTCTTAAATACCCCTGAGATCCCATTGGTATCAGAAATATTTAAGATTTTGCTCAGGATTTCCGCGAAATGTACGGGGGAATTAGTTGATAATAATGTATGTATCTCTGCAGTCGTCCTTGCGACTTGTAGATCATACGTTTCTTTTGATGACGAGAGCCTTGTAGGCGTCTGAAGAAGCACTGTTTTCATTCTGCTTAAAGTATCTATTCGAATAGAAGTAATTTTCAAATTGGGCCATGCCCTTGCCTCCCTGTCTGGAAAGGAGCTGGGGAACAAAGAACGTCCACAGCACTTGACCTTCGCCGTCGTAGTGACTAGATAAGGAGTCCCGGGCCTAAGACTACAACATCTGCGGTCTACAATAAGAATGTAACTCCCATTATAGAGTCTTTGAAAGAATGGTTCTATTTCAGTCGCAGGTGCGCCTTGCTGGTGACATGAAAGGTTATATGAATTCCCTTCACAGGCTCCGTGCAAACTAATACCGTTACACAGAAGCGTGCCGCTTAGTGACATAGCACAATTGTTGCCACTAAGAAACACTTTCTGTCCTTTATTACTGACACATGCATGTGAATAGGGCAGGTTCCAAGTTGTTTTAAGGTACCCCTTTCCCAATTTCTCGTACATGCCAGCCTGTATATATTTTTGGCAGTATTGAAACCTGAAGGTTGAGATTGGAATATTTATGATTCCGTGTATTATCCATTCACTGACAGGTCGTTCTGACATTGTCATTGGTAATCTTTCTAGTTTTTCAATGCTCAAGATTGTATAATCAGCACCCTTTTGCGCCATACCGATTTGTCTATCAGTAAGGTTAAAGATTTGGAATAGTGACGTTGTGTTGATTAAACGCCAAGGCACATAGCCTGAACGCAGATTTTGTAACGTCCAGCCAAGCTGTACAATAGAACGCAATTGTGACTGACCATGTTGTAATAACGGTAAGTCTTGCGATAATATATCGATTGCTGAAGACACAATGCTGTCCAATGAAAAAATTCTGGAGGACAGAGTCATTAACCCATTGTCCACTACAGAAAGTGATTTTTCCAAATTGATACGGTCAATTTCCCGTATTCTTTCTGCTGTTTCAATTTGAGTAACCTTCCAGGCCTCATTGTATGCTGCATATACAGAGGCTGCTATGAAACGCTTTTGACGCTGTTTGCGTGGTCCCAGAATGAAATCACGCAAGTCAGCACCATCAGTAAGTAAAGTTAGGTGTTGCTTAATTTCAGGCAGTGTGGAAGTTTGTAGCCATTGAAGGCATAATTTTCCCACACTGTAGGTTGTTATTATCCCTGGGTGATGTCTTTGGGGATATCTAGGGTCTGGCCTGGTCATTTTGAAACCCTGTGTTTTATTCAGGAATCTATCTTGACAGTTATTTGTATCTGTGTCGCCAGATCAACCATTGTCTCCAATCAGGATGTGTTCTGTTTTGGTTTAATATATGGTTTACGTCTATCTCTTCATCTGTATCAGAGCTATTGCTAAACATTATTGGTTTTGGAATAGATGGTTTATTTAAATCTTTGATTTTGGCTAAGCCAAGACAGGTGGTTTGTTGAACAGTGTCATTTAAAAATATCATTTGTTCTGGGATCATGCAGGCTCTAAACAAAGCTTCTAAACCCTGTACTTGCCATTCTTTTGTACCCCAAACACTTTTCAAATCAACATTATTGTCCCAATAATCAAATCCAAAAGTATTCATTTTTTCAAAGAATGAATCTGAATATATCAATTTTGTGTTGGTTATCATGGTTTTCATCCCTGTCTTGTTTGACAATTTAAAATAAAATGTTTCAGCATTACTTGTGTTAAAACCTGAAAAATATGAATATTTGTCATACACGGTTCTAGAGCTCCCTTTTGGAGGTGTAGCACAATGTTCCCATTGATTATAATTCAAAACATTTCTAGGTTGTGCAGATTTATGTAAAAAATGGTTACCATAATGGTTATAGCAATACATACTATCATAATTTGTAGAACCTTGCAAATAATCATGTTTTGTAAATTTAGCAGACATTACTAAGTCAGACATCATGTTATTAATGCTTTCGAAGTCCCAATCATCAGCAAATGAGTTTGGTTTTGCAAAGTCACTCAAGGAGATCTTGATTTGGTGTGGATATTTCAGGATCTCGACCGGACCATAAATTTCACCCCACCAGGTATAGGATTGGCTGTGAAGTTGGCTGAAGAAAGTTCTCTTTTCTCGACGTGTGAAGATGTGTGTGGTTTGAGGACCAAGTTGATTTTCTGACTTGCTGTGTCCATTTTAGCATATTTTCCCTCAATGAAGCGTCCCAAAGTAAATACCATGATGAGCCAAAGTATGAGGATAAATGCACCAAAACCCACCCAAAATTCAATCCATGGAGAAATCAGATATGTTTCTTTCAGTTGTTTCAAAAGTTCCTTCGCTTTGTCTTTAAAGGATTTTGATGATGGCTGTGTCTTTGATTCACTGAAGCCTTCAGAGGAATCATCGAAGTTGATGAAGTACCCGGATGCAGTTCTGTCAATTGTTCCAATTGCTTCAGGATTTTTGTTTCTTGCATTGTCACTCGGTACTTCATTGTAGATTGGTGTGTCTCTGCTAAATGTTTTTATTTGGGTTTTCAGAGGTCTTAGTTCTATTGCATTGTTGCATAGTCCTTGTTGTTCTTCTGTAGGCGTTTCGAATGTGATGAGCCTTTTTGTTAGGACCTCTGTACTGGTAGCAAACCTTGGTGTTCTGCTACTTATTGGGAGTCCACTTGGCCTACCGTTTGTTATCGGCCACATGTTGTGGTTTTACCAGGTCGATGGATACAACTCGGTTCTCCTTTTTTCCAGCAAGTGGCGGTAGTACAACTGATCTTGTCCCGTTGACAGACAAGACAGGAACTGCTTTTCTGTAAGAAGGCCCAAATTCCTTCTTTACCGCGATCTTCTCCCTGACTAGATCCCCGACTTTTGGAATCCAGACAGGTCTTGCTGGGACAGGTGGTGATTCTTCAGTGGTTGTTGGCTGTTGTTTCAACTGTATGTTGCTCAGGTCTTTTCTTGTTTTGTTTTAAGTCCTGCAAAATAGCCAAACGGTCTTTGACATCAAAGGTTTTTTCTTTCACCACTGAAGTCTGACTATCAAGGTCAGAGATAATCATTCTAGTTCCAAATAATAATTCGTACGGACTGAATCCCTTCAGAGAATTTCTTGGCAAGTTATTTAGACTACGTTGGACACTTATTAGATGTTTGACCCACCCAGCTCCCGAACCTAATACCTTTGCCGTTATAGATTGCTTTATGTCACGGTTTTTTCTTTCAACAATTCCGTTCCCCTCAGGGTGAAATGGACAAGAGTACCGCAATTGCACGCCCATGCTGACCATGGCCTCCTTATAAGCCCGAGAGCTAAAAGCAGGACCATTGTCCGAATGCAGCATGCCAATTGCGTATGTGCCGATAAAGACTCGCAAATCTTTTATAACAGTTCTGGCGTCAGCCGTTCGCTGGGGCCACATCCATCTGAATCTCGTGCATGAGTCCACTGCGACCAAGATATATTTGTAGTTACCATCCCTTTGTAAGGGACCGCAGTGGTCTAGATAAACACAGGCTAATGGTTTATCCGAGATTAGAAGGGGCGTCTGTGCTGGACGTCTCACCGTTGATACTTTCATTTTTTGACATATTTCACATGCCAGAACATAGTTCCTTGTTTGTCTTCTCATTTGTGGCCACCAGTATCTCTGTTTTAATAATGATACTGTGGCTGAGACGCCAGCATGAATAGAAGCAAGCCCTTCGTGTGCCGCTATTATTAGTCCTAACCTATGTTCCATGTTTGGAATTGCCCTATCCCCCACTCCAGGGATTCGAGCAAAAGGAACATTGTTTGCATCAGTTATGTATGAGTATTTTACTGGAAAGCCTTTAGGGAGTGGTTCTATCGAATCCTTTTCTGAAGCGCTGACAGCTTGTAATATTTCGCTGTCTATTTTTGTTTTTGACCGGGTGACGGCAGCTACGGAAGCCGTTTGCACAGCTGCCTTCGCGGCCTCATCAGCCAATGAATTCCCTGCAACGTGAATGCCATCACGTTGATGACTCAGTGTATGTATCACGTGAGTCTTTGGTAGTTCTTTTTGTAAAAGAACTACTTGTTCCCAGAGCATTTTATGCTTGATTGTGCCACCTTTCGCATCCTTGAAACCGTTCTGAAGCCAGATCTGCAAGTATTCATTATAAGACTGAACGCAATAATACGAATCGCACACTATGAGTGTGGGGAATTCTCGATCGGTATTTTCAAGCGCCATCTTGAATGCTAGTAGTTCAGCTCGCTGAGCTGTACAATCTCCTAGGGATTGTGTTTTAGTGAGGGTTGGTTTAAATTTCCCTTCGTGCCAACGACCTTTAACAATCGCGCACGCAGCACTGTAGGCTTGTTTACCCCCTACTGCGGGTTGTGCTGATCCGTCTGTATATATTATACAGCCGTAGTGATCTAGAGGCAGAATTTCGGTTGGCGGAGGACATTCAAATTCATATTGGAGAAATTCTTGTGTTTTTAAGTAAGGATCAAATTCGTACACCACGTCTGTTGCAGCAAGAGAGTTAACCCATTGTATCCATCTCGGATGGAGTGCTTTAGCATTTGGAATGCTTGCCTTTGTTACCGCCTCTAAGGCTGGTATTGGTGTCACGATTACTATTCGTTTACCTTGTGCCAGGGCTCGTTCTTTTGCTATAGCTGTCTGTGTTGCTGTAAGAATTTTTTCCGTTGGGCTAAATTTCATTTCAGCCTTAGTGTACAAGTGTGATTTGAATGCAATTGGTACCTTTTCTCCCTCATTAGAGGTCAGGTATGTGAATCCGCATCTCCCTGGGATGACTCGAATCACAAGATTGCGTGTGTTATCACGTGTTTCTAATTTTGTTTTAATTAGCATGTCTGTTTGTAAGGATCTCAAAATTTCTGTGTGTGTTTGAGTCCAACTGGATCTTTTAAAGTCTGGTTTGATTAGATCATAAAGGGGTTTGACCCTTTCTGCGTAATTCGCAATGTATGTTCTTCCGAAATTTAGGAAACCTAGAATTGACTGTAGGTTTTTTAGTGTTTTAGGAGCTTGGATTACGGCACATTTCTCTAGGAAATTGTCTGCCAGGCTTTTGCCTTCACTTGATAACTCATATCCTAAAAATAGGACCGTCAGATGGGCAATTCTGGATTTTTTGAAATTGAATTTGTAACCCTCTGCAGCGAACCCAAGTATTATGGTGTTCACCCTTTTCAAGTGAGTCTCCAAGTCATCATCTGTTAAGTAAATGTCATCGACATAGGATAATGCTTCATCATCATATAGTTGTAGTAATTCTGTTACTCTCGCTGAGAATACCCCCGGGCTGTTCTTGTACCCCTGGGCTAACCGGCAGAATTGTTTTTGAGTGCCATTTACTGAGAATGCAGTTAAATATCTGCTCTCTAGTGCTATGTTTTGACAAAAGAGTCCATTGGAGATGTCCAAGGTTGTTTTGTATTTTTTGCGCAGTATGTTATTCATTAGTGCAGCACTGTGTGAGTTTTGCACTGCAAAGGTTTTGCAACATGTGTTAAGGTGTCGGTAATCCAAAACTAGACGATATGAATTGTCTGGTTTGGAGACCGGAAACAAAGGATTGTTCATTTGTGAGGTGCAAGTTTCAATCACCCCCTGGTATTCTAGCTGATCTAGTATTTCATGTACTTGTTTTTTAGCTTCTTGCTTAATTGGGTACTGCCTTTGTGCAGTAGGTTGTGATTTTAACTGGATTTTGTGAGGAGGAGAATCCTCATCCCATCCTACATGATTTTTATATAAAGCAGGTGCTAAGGCCACTGCCCACTTTCTAGCAAGTGTATATTTTTTATGAATCGGAATTTGATTCGAGAAGGCAGGCATAATTACTTCTTCGCCATGAGGGCACTCCCTGACAAACTCTGGTGGCCAGTCTTTTTCAGCTAGAAGGATATCATAGCCCTTGGAGAGATTATCCCAAAATAGTCCCCTTATTTTCCTAGTCTTATCTCCCTCTATACGTAATGTTATCTCGTATATCTTGTGGGGCTTGCTAACTCTGGTGTCTGCAGTTTCCACTTGAAGATATTCATTCGTGTCCACTGTCTCCAGATGATTCATAAGGACTTTGCGAGCTATGCTCACCTCTGCTGCGCTGTCTAGCATTGTCTGAGCCCACTCTCCGTTTTTCAGTTGTGTCCTCAGTATTCTCGGCATTGTTAACTACCTTGATACTGGCTACCTTCTTTTTTGGAAATTGTAATTTCTTTTTTAGTTGAGCAGGTTCCTTGTCTTTGGACTTGGCGTGCTCTTCTGATCGTCCTCTTCTTTCCGATTTCTGCGAGGAAGTCTGAAAAGATTGAGAGGGACGTGTATCAATGTCTTGATATCTATCAGGTTTTTTAATATTATCCCTATTTCTAAGGTTATATCTATTCCCAGAGGGGTCACTCTGCGGTGACCTCTGTCTTCGGTTTGGAGATTTCTCTCTTCGCCTGGGAGACCTCCCTCTGGACTGGAATTTCTTTTCTTTAGGATTGGATTGTTTGTTTCCATCCCAGTTCTTTTTTGGTGAATTATTATTAAAAAATATTTTTTCTGGACTTTCAGTCAGTTGCGGTTTTACTGGTATTCCACCTAGACTATCTCTACCTAGTTCCTCATAGGATTTTTCTATGATTCTGGCAATTTCAGCTGGTTGGTCTGCTATATCTGTCTCTTTTAACCTCTGGCGGATCGCCACGTTTGCTGCTTCACCTTTTATGTTGGCTAATAATATAGCCGAGACCTGCTTGAAGTCTTTTAGTAATTTCATACCAAGAGTTAAAGCAGGTTCTGGACCGTATTCGTCTTGAATTTGTTTTAGCACATCTGGTATTACCGAAATGGATGGAACACCGTGCGTTTTTGTGTAGATGGAAGCAAAGACTGTACCCCAAGTGTCACAGTCCTCAATGTGTGGTGCGATTCCCATTGGGAGACATATAGTCAGAATCCTGTGTTTTTCTAATGGGGTGGTGTCAGGAAACACCGCCTCTATTTGGGTGATTTTCTGTGCCAACCAGAATGGTATCTGTTCTCGTTTAGCCGGAACTTTACCTAGGCAGGATTGGATGTTCTGTGGTGTGATTTTATTTGTGTTCCCCTGGTGAGGGGTCAGCTGTGGAAGTTTAATCGCTGGCTGAATTGTTGAAGTCCGCATTACATACTGAACTAATTGTCTATGAATTTTTAGTAGTTGTTTTAGCTGTATTAACAGCTCTGCTGCAGGCATTCTTTCGATGTCTGGATGTGGTGTGTATCCGGCTAAGACCGGCCACGTTGCTCCTGGTCTTCCTAAAGGACCGAGCCTTGTAATGTGATTGTTATGTATTAGGGCGCCATCAAATAAGAGCAAATGCTCTTGGAATTTGAGTGGTACTTCCACCTCCTCGAAAGGAGTGTACTCATTAGGAGGTTCCTCTACTTTGTAATAGTGGAAGTACTTTGTTACAGCATTAGCTGCTGGAAAATGTATCCATGAATAGTATACCTCTGTCTGCCGATATTCGTGTGCCTCGATTACGAATATGACTGTGCCACCTCTAGGTGTCAGTCCATTTTCTATAAGTTTTAAAGTTATAGATCTCCTTTTAATGACCGGAATGAGTGTTATATTCGGGTCTGCTGCTTGCATGGTAGCATCAGCATCTGCGAGTTCAGTTGCTAATCTAACTGTTTCTCTTTCATCATCACTTTCAGTCATTTTACTGACCGGATGGTATTATAGCTGTTTGCAGATCAGGTTTCTTTATGGAAACAGAGATTAGATGCACAATATTTTGGAACAGTGTATCCTTCAACGTTGACTATACCAAGAACCATACATAGGAGTTCCCTCCTGCGAGGTTTTGGAGGATATAACCTTTCACCCACTCCAGACGTCTTTGGAGTATAATGGGAAAAGGGGTCTGAGTGAGAAAGCACGACTGAGTTACTCTAAATGTCTTACGTTAGTTTTATCGCCCTTTCCAAACGCGTTGGGCGCCATGTAGTGTAGCTCCTATTTTCCCAATAGGCTCTGCGCATTGGAATAATACCTACAGCAGTAAAGGCCTAGGCCAGACGTTAACTAGGTCTACTACTGTCAATACTAGACTTCATTTTTGGGTTTGCCAGCGTAGCTCAGAGTTCGTTAGAAACTTTCTCGAATGTTCAAGGAGGAATTAACTTCCCTGATTAGACAAGAAGGGATTTAGTTTCTGACAACCATAGAACATGACAACTTTGCTCTCCCCTAATCAAGAGTCAATCTCAAGAGTCGTGTGAGCACAAGGCAATTATTTTACTCAGTCAGTACGTGCATTCTTAGTCTCATCAGATTTGTAGAGAAAAGGAAGAGACGGGCGTGTTCAATAAAAAGGTGTTATTTATTGATCAGTCTCGTTTCTCGTACAAGAGAAATGGATCGATATTATTGCAATACTTATAGTTAAGTAAAGTGCATACATTAAAAGCAATAGTATAAAATAATACTGTAAAAACATTGATATGGTTTCTGAGCCATATGATGTTTGAAATGATTAAAATATATTTACATACATATATACATTTGACTAAACGTACTCGACTGGTGTTTCTAAATACACCTACCCCGTGTACCTGACCTAAGTCTAATGCGTGGGCGGGAATAGAAAGTTACAGTTTAAGTTAAGTTTGTTTTTGCCAAGTGAATAACTAAAGAATTCTCTGTGAGGGGTTATTCAGTTCTGTACCTGGAAGTTAGGATGAATGAGGAATGGTATCTCTTTCTCTGCTCTCGATATTCCAGGCTGCCTGCGAGGGCTGCCCAGAAGCGCCGGTGCTGGGTCTCTCGGCTTGAGATAGCAGCGCGTCTCTCAGCGCGTCAGGAAGGCGGGGCTGCTGCCAGCGGGGTCTGCTTCTGCTCTCGGCTTCGGCAAGTATGGCTGCTCCGTCTTGTCACCACGCGTGTGTTTGCATAGGGCAAGATCGGCAATATTTATACCTTAAAGGTGCCGAGATTGACGTAAGGATGGACATAGATACGTCAATAAAGATGTCATACGACTTGCTCGTTAGCACATTCTTTACTAAAGTTCTCTGTGAAATCAAAACAATGGCCGCACGGATTTTCCAGGTTGTCATAGGTTTGATTTGTTATGAGAACGTCGTATGCCTTATCAGGGGCTGGAGGAATGTCACTTGTCTAATTAGATCTCAAGCGTTATGACCTAATCAGATAACACGTTCCTGTGCCGTAGTGTGACTGCGTCAGATAACGGTATCTGCATCATGGGGGCTGTTCTTGCCTCATGGGCTGACTGTTAGTTAACTTGATAGTTAGTTTAACCAGAATAGGGTCAGGAATAGGGGGATCGATTCAGAACCTATAAGAATACATGACAGGGCATTGAGTGACTGGTCGCTGTTTCATTTCGGGGAATGCAACCAGATAACGAACAATGCCTAGTCTCATCCTTGTTAATAAAAAGCGGTGAGACGGTCTTGTAACTAGTGATAGATAGCCTTGAAAGCAATTACAATCTATATACGAATGGTAAAGCTGATATGTGGTGTGTTTCCCCACGATTCTCATCCTGCACTCCTTCTTATGGGACAAAAAAGTGTTCTTTATCCCCTGTTTGGAAAGCCCTATCACATCAGTTGGATTTTCCAAGATCGTAAGCTTAAACAAATCTCTATTAACATTTACTATATATTTTAGCCAAGGGATCTTAAGACAATTGTCAAATCGCAGGCAGCCCTCGATAATTGATTGAGTAAAAGTTGTCTCCTCTTTAGACCAAAGTGATCTCCAGAGCAATAAGGGTCTCAAAGCGATCAAGTCTGATAGATAGTTGAGGCCCACTTCGCAATGGATTAGCTCAGAGGATGCTGATGCAGGCAAGCACAGAAGCTTTTTTAAGAAAAGAGTTCCCTCTAATTGCAGTTCTTGGCTGGAATAGTAACCCCATACTCCTGCGCCATATAGTGCAATAGAGGTGCATCTAGCTTTATAAACATATGTCATGTCTTTGATACGGCGGTCCCCTAATTTAGAGGCAAACCTAAAGACCCCATGCACACTTTTTGACATCTTAACCCAAACATTAGACAATTCGCGTGACCATTTGCCGTTCCCAGAGAAGGTTAGTCCCAGGTAACAAAAACTATCAAAAAATTCCACTCTTTCCCCATCTATAAAAAAAGTTGTCATTTTCCTGGGTTTTATACCACAAACCATTGTATATGTTTTGGCCCTGTTTATCAACAACTTCCGCTCGATAAAATCTGTGAATCCATCTATTAAACGCTGTAGACCTACAGGTGCTCTAGATAAAAGCACTGCATCAATCAATCAATCATTCAGAGTACTTGTAAAGCGCGCTACTTACCTGTGAGGGTCTCAAGGCGCTGAGGGGAGGGGGGGTGCTGCTACTGTTCGAAGAGCCAGATCTTGAGGAGTCTTCTGAAAGTGAGTAGGTCTTGGGTCTGACGTATGTGGGTAGGGAGGGTGTTCCAGGTCTTGGCGACGAGGTAGGAGAAGTAATGTTGGAAATGGGATCCCTGGCTGGCCAGGGCTTTCGCCAAAGTCAGTCAGAGACCACCACTCCCAAGTCAGGGCAAGGGAGTTACACGCCAAGATAACCCCTGCTCACCCTCTAGGTAACGTGGCGCGAGCAGCAAGGCTAAACTTGGAGGCGATGTAAGTTAAGTATTTGCGCACGCACCCCAGCAACAACACCCAGGGCCCACCACAAAGAAAACTCCACACAGGGTTATATAAAAATAGCCTTTGTATTATAATAAACATACATTAGATAAAACACACATACTGTTACACTGTGCCAACAGGCACGGGCAGAATTTACAAGGGATATTGTACAGGACAGGGCCACTTGGACCACTGTCAGGGGTATCAGCACTTTTAGAACTTAGCACTTCTTAGATCATAGAATAAAATTACTGTAGCACAAAAATAGAACTTGTAACACACAACCAGTCACTACTGGTACCAGGTGAGCACCACCTATGCAACCCTCCCTATCTTAGGAGATCACACAAGGAACCTGGGCCTCGCTAGTACCACCTGTACTAACAAGAAGGAAACCACCTAAGTATCGCTATACCTGTAGGGGTCTAAGGAAGGAAACACATGATGCATCACAATACATTCAGAGGTGTAAAAGCACCACACATGATGAATAAACTACCCATTCAGAGGTGTAAGAAAAGTACAATTGCAATGGCGCCAAACTCACAAGTCACCACCTGTGACTGTCCCTGTGTCCCAATGTCAGGGCCTAAACGTGGCAGCTGCCCACAAAGTGCTGGGCAACTGGTGCAGGGAAAGTTAGGGCAACGTTGGAGCCTCTCTGGGCTCAAGAACGAGGAAATGGCACCCTCAGAGCCTCGCAGGCTCTGCTCTCCAGAACCACTGTGCCCCAGAGCCTCTCAGGGCTCTCAAAACGACTGTGGGCACAAGAGCCTCTCTGGGCTCAAAATAACCGGAAATGCCCTGAGCCTCTCAGGGCTTGTCATGACTTTGGGCAGGGGGGCCCCTCTCGGGGGACCCCAGAACAACTGGAGAGCCACTCGCGGCTCAAAGAACAAGGGGGCGTCGTTGGAGTCCCTCTCGGGGGACTCAGGACAAGGACAGACGTCCCCAAGAGCCTCGCAGGCTCACGCACAATGAATTGCCCCCAGGAGCCTCGGGGCTCCTCAACACTGGTGGGGGCTTGGTTGGAGTCCCTCGCGGGGGACTCAGAGCAGGGGCAACAGCCCCAAGAGCCTCAACCGGCTCTACACAAAGAAATGCTCTCTTGAAGCCCTCGTGGCTTCACTCTGCAATTTAGCGCTATCTCGCGCTACCGGAAAGGGGGGGGGGGCGGACACCGACAATGTGTCCCGGCGCCCCTCCCTCCAGCACTGCCACACTCACCGGCTTCGCGCTGGGTCCCAGCCGAGTCTCTCCTGGGGGCTCCTCGGGGGCTCTCTCCACACTTCTTCTTTGTTTTCCTGCTCCTTGCTGGGCTCCGGGGCTCTCCCTCGTCCTCTGGAGCCCCGGGGGCGGGACGCCGGCTGCGAGGCGGAACTTCCGGTCGGCCCGCTACCTGATTGGCCGGCCGGTCAACCACTTCCGGGTCGCCGCGGGCAGCGCGGCGGCTCGCTTTAGGCAGGCAGGCGGGGTCCCATTATCCGAGGAGTGGGCTCCCTCATGATAAATTAATATCTCCAAAACGGGGCAATGCCGGGTGGGCACCGGCCTCTAAATCAAATATAAAGCGAGGTAGGCACTCGCTATGCACCGCAATTTCGGGCTGATGCCGGGTGGGCACCGGCTGGGTTCTCCAAGCGCTAGCAGCGCTAACACGAAGGAAAGGGCGCTCCCAGGCGCCAGGGGACGAAATAAAGCGCTCTCAAGCGCTAAACAAGGATTCCCAGTGCTCCCAGCACTGGGAGACAGAGAGCAGCGCTCTCAGGACTATAGGCAAGGAGTCCTCAGTGCTCCCCAGCACTGGAGGACAGGAAAAGGCTCCAGCAAGGGCTGGAGACAGGCAGGGGGGCAAGGCTGGGCCAGAGCCAGCACACTGGGTCTCCAGGCAGGGAGACACCCCAAGTGGCGGTCCTCCTGGCCCCAGCAGCAGCAACAGCCCCCTCTGGCAGGATCCAAAAGCAGAACAACTTCTGTGGGGACACAGCCCCATTTTTATACAGTACATTCCTTTGTCTAAGGGTGCAGGGTGGGGGAAAACCAGTTGCAGCTGGCTTTGGAGCACTCTTGATGGCCCAACCACCCCTTTCTTTCACTGGGGAGGCTAGGGTCGTTAGACACACCACAGGGGGGCGGAGCCAGCATTGTGTGGGGAAAACCCAGCCCATCCAGGACACAGGTACACTCCTCCCACACATCACTCATGCTAATCTCACACTCACCACCGGGCAGACCCATCCAGACTTCCTGGAGCCTGGCATGCCAGCCAGCTCCAGCCAATCACGCTCCAGCACCCTCACTGCACACATATCTCAATGTCCAGAAGTAGCACTTCCCTTCTAGACACATACATGCCGCATACACCATCTCGCAGCATTCACTCTCACGAGTTCACACATACTAAACTCGAGCCTGCACTCCCCACGCATCAGGAACTACCAGGGACACACACATTCCCCATGCATTCCTATGGGAGGGCAGGCCAGCCATGCTACACGCACGCACTTTCACTCTGGGACCCAGGGAAAAGTGCGCAGAGACCCAAAAAATCACTGACACAGGGTCACACATAAAGCAAAAAGTTTAGGGGTGAACCTGCCCTACGGGCCAAGTCCAACACAACCCCCTTCCAGCCAAAACGCAGGGGAGAACAATCACCACCGTGATGGACTTCCCTGCTTGGGGCGATAGAACACGGACGCAGGCCCGCCACTGCCGGGACACCCTCCTGTTCTATGCCACGGTGAACCCCTAGGGTTCCTTCTAAAGCTACTGTAAGGACCAACTGGGCTATCCCACTGGTACTCCTCAGCTGTCCGCGGCCAGGCCCTAGGCCACCCAGGTGCCACTGGTTCCTGCCTACTCACGAAGTGGGGGGTAGTAACCCCAGGCCCATAGTAGCCACTCTCCACTCTTCCTGTCTGCAAGACAGGGCCAGACTGCCACTGGTTCTCCCGCCTAGGGTCTACAACCTCAGGCGGACCAGGAGTCTCAGGGAAGGCTCTCCTCCCCCTACCTCTTCTTCTAGGGTTCCTCCTCCCTCTGCGAGGGGTACCCTTACAACGCTACTCCAACCCAGGGCTTATCTACTCAGGTTGTACCGGGGTCAGATGTGGGCTCTCCCACCCTCTGCACCCCCTTCCAGAGGTCTGCCCTCTCCCAACTGGAGAAGTTCCTCTGGAAGAAGAATCGGTCAGGACACTGGTTACAGTCGTCCTACCCTTCAGGTCAGGCTGACCCTGAACCTGGCCTCCCAACCTCCGGTCTAAAACCTTTGGTGGAACAATTGCCTGGCACTCCAGGACTTCTGGGGATTCACACACCATCCCCCTGAGGCTGACACATGACCCATGTGTCGTGTGACTGTCTGTCTGGCGCAGATCTCCCGCTCCCTGTCCACCTGACAGTGCGCGAACATCCCCCAGAACAGAAGTGGTGTCACCATGGTCACTACACAGGAACCTAGCCCAACTGGGTAGTCCCTGACCCACTGGTCCTTCCACTTGGATACTCCCCCAATCACTCTTCACTCTGGACTCCTGTACCCTCCCTACCGGAGCGGTACTGCCAGACTCTAGAACCACAGGAGCTCTGTTTACAGAGGCTCCAGGTTCCCTAGACACTAGGAGATCCTCCTCAAGTGTACCACCAGGACAGCCTAGGTCCCCAACCTGGTGTTCCCTCAAGAAACCACCCAGGTTCTGAGACAGGGCTTCGGGCCTCCGGGGACTCTCAGCCACCCACTGACTCCTGCTCCACTGAGCCAGGTAGTCAGCCTCTCCACCCTTCTCAATATACTGGGACCTAGCTGGGCTACACTGCGCCTCTTCCACCACGCTGGGCTGGAAGATCCCTGAACCACTTCTTTTGGACTCACTCACTAGGGACTCTAAAGAACCTCTGGCCCTTTCCCAGCGGTCTGCTTCCGCGGCAAGCTGCTCTGAACAAGGAGACCCATATTCCAACAGGTGTTGGCGCAACTCTGGACAACAACCACTGAGCACCTGCTCTTTGACAATCATATCAAACAGTTTCTCAAAATCAGAGTCAGTGTGAACCTCTACCCAAGCCCACAGTGCTCCATGACATTCATTCTCAAACTTCTCCCACAACTGGTGAGGCAGCTTCCTACTGCCCCTGAATTTCAACCTATACTCCTCTTCCTGGGAAACAGGTACCATACTGGGGGAACTGGGACTGGGATTTCCTACACTGAAATCTAAATAGCTGCCACCACTGGACCCAACCCACCCTGGGGAGTCCAGAAAATTAAAACTGCGCGCAGGGGATAGTCTACCCTCCAGAGCTACTTTGCCTCTGGTGGGGGCCCTCTCAGCCTCCTCTATCCTTTCCTGCGCTAAGACCCTCTCGGTCTCTAGCTGTTGCTTTCTAATGCCCAGCTGTGCCATAGCCTGGGCATGCTCCAACCTGAGCTTTTCTAAAGCCAGCTGGTGCTCCCTTTCTCTCCTCCTATCTTCCAGCTCCTCTGGGGACAGGAAAAGGGATGAGGCGCTGCCTCCTACGCTGGACCCAGCAAGGGACTCCCTATCTATGGGGTCCTCACTATCTGCTGGCGTCCCTGTGCTATCATTTTCTTCCTCCTCCTCAGACTCTTCAGGGCTCCCCTCAGACCCACCACCCTCATGGTGTGAGACCTGAGCCCTCTCCTCACTGTGCTCACGCTCCCAGTCATCCTTCTGCCATTGGATCAGGTTACCCCTAAGTTGGGACTGGGTGTCTGACTCGTTCACTGCAATGTCTCTCTCTTCGCAAAACTCTCTCAGTTCATGCAAAAACAGACCCCAGACATTAAAAGCAGACTCCATCTTGGCAAGATGCTCACAGACACGTGCAACACAGGGGACTTAACAATCTGAAGTAAGAGTACACAATTCCAAAACTTCAACAATCTCCTTATCAAAGAGAACTCATACTCATGCGTCCAGGAAAACACACCATTCATCCACACACACCCTCCCCTCGGATCGGTAAGGCAGTTTCTACCACCCCTGACTTCTCAACCTGACCAAAAGCGACACAGGTACCAAACTCTGGAAGCAGGGCGGGGGACAAATGTACTGAACACAATTATAAAATGACACTCTTCAGGAGAAGAAACAATGGAATTTCACCAAAAACAATAATCCCCAAAATGTGGTTATCTAAAAATGTAGAGCTTTGAAGTGCGGCCAGCCGCTACTGTGGTACAACACAAACACAAATCCTTATCCTCACCGCTTGCCGCCAATGTTGGAAATGGGATCCCTGGCTGGCCAGGGCTTTCGCCAAAGTCAGTCAGAGACCACCACTCCCAAGTCAGGGCAAGGGAGTTACACGCCAAGATAACCCCTGCTCACCCTCTAGGTAACGTGGCGCGAGCAGCAAGGCTAAACTTGGAGGCGATGTAAGTTAAGTATTTGCGCACGCACCCCAGCAACAACACCCAGGGCCCACCACAAAGGAAACTCCACACAAGGTTATATAAAAATAGCCTTTGTATTATAATAAACATACATTAGATAAAACACACATACTGTTACACTGTGCCAACAGGCACGGGCAGAATTTACAAGGGATATTGTACAGGACAGGGCCACTTGGACCACTGTCAGGGGTATCAGCACTTTTAGAACTTAGCACTTCTTAGATCATAGAATAAAATTACTGTAGCACAAAAATAGAACTTGTAACACACAACCAGTCACTACTGGTACCAGGTGAGCACCGCCTATGCAACCCTCCCTATCTTAGGAGATCACACAAGGAACCTGGGCCTCGCTAGTACCACCTGTACTAACAAGTAGGAAACCACCTAAGTATCGCTATACCTGTAGGGGTCTAAGGAAGGAAACACATGAAGCATCACAATACATTCAGAGGTGTAAAAGCACCACACATGATGAATAAACTACCCATTCAGAGGTGTAAGAAAAGTACAATTGCAATGGCACCAAACTCACAAGTCACCACCTGTGACTGTCCCTGTGTCCCAATGTCAGGGCCTAAACGTGGCAGCTGCCCACAAAGTGCTGGGCAACTGGTGCAGGGAAAGTTAGGGCAACGTTGGAGCCTCTCTGGGCTCAAGAACGAGGAAATGGCACCCTCAGAGCCTCGCAGGCTCTGCTCTCCAGAACCACTGTGCCCCAGGGCCTCTCAGGGCTCTCAAAACGACTGTGGGCACAAGAGCCTCTCTGGGCTCAAAATAACCGGAAATGCCCTGAGCCTCTCAGGGCTTGTCACGACTTTGGGCAGGGGGGCCCCTCTCGGGGGACCCCAGAACAACTGGAGAGCCACTCGGGGCTCAAAGAACAAGGGGGCGTCGTTGGAGTCCCTCTCGGGGGACTCAGGACAAGGACAGATGTCCCCAAGAGCCTCGCAGGCTCACGCACAACGAATTGCCCCCAGGAGCCTCGGGGCTCCTCAACACTGGTGGGGGCTTGGTTGGAGTCTCTCGCGGGGGACTCAGAGCAGGGGCAACAGCCCCAAGAGCCTCAACCGGCTCTACACAAAGAAATGCTCCCTTGAAGCCCTCGTGGCTTCACTCTGCAATTTAGCGCTATCTCGCGTTACCGGAAAGGGGGGGGGCGGACACCGACAATGTGTCCCGGCGCCCCTCCCTCCAGCACTGCCACACTCACCGGCTTCGCGCTGGGTCCCAGCCGAGTCTCTCCTGGGCGGCGGCTCTGCACGAGAGCTACCGCTCCTCGGGGGCTCTCTCCACACTTCTTCTTTGTTTTCCTGCTCCTTGCTGGGCTCCGGGGCTCTCCCTCGTCCTCTGGAGCCCCGGGGGCGGGACGCCGGCTGCGAGGCGGAACTTCTGGTCGGCCCGCTACCTGATTGGCCGGCTGGCCAACCACTTCCGGGTCGCTGCGGGCAGCGCGGCAGCTCGCTTTAGGCAGGCAGGCGGGGTCACATTATCCGAGGAGTGGGCTCCCTCGTGATAAATTAATATCTCCAAAACGGGGCAATGCCGGGTGGGCACCGGCCTCTAAATCAAATATAAAGCGAGGTAGGCACTCGCTATGCACCGCAATTTCGGGCTGATGCCGGGTGGGCACCGGCTGGGCTCTCCAAGCGCTAGCAGCGCTAACACGAAGGAAAGGGCGCTCCCAGGCGCCAGGGGACGAAATAAAGTGCTCTCAGCGCTAGAAGCCCCAATAAAGCGCTCTCAATCGGTAAACAAGGATTCCCAGTGCTCCCAGCACTGGGAGACAGAGAGCAGCGCTCTCAGGACTATAGGCAAGGAGTCCTCAGTGCTCCCCAGCACTGGAGGACAGGACAAGGCTCCAGCAAGGGCTGGAGGCAGGCAGGGGGGCAAGGCTGGGCCAGAGCCAGCACACTGGGTCTCCAGGCAGGGAGACACCCCAAGTGGCGGTCCTCCTGGCCCCAGCAGCAGCAACAGCCCCCTCTGGCAGGATCCAAAAGCAGAACAACTTCTGTGGGGACACAGCCCCATTTTTATACAGTACATTCCTTTGTCTAAGGGTGCAGGGTGGGGGAAAACCAGTTGCAGCTGGCTTTGGAGCACTCTTGATGGCCCAACCACCCCTTTCTTTCACTGGGGAGGCTAGGGTCGTTAGACACACCACAGGGGGGCGGAGCCAGCATTGTGTGGGGAAAACCCAGCCCATCCAGGACACAGGTACACTCCTCCCACACATCACTCAGGCTAATCTCACACTCACCACCGGGCAGACCCATCCAGACTTCCTGGAGCCTGGCATGCCAGCCAGCTCCAGCCAATCACGCTCCAGCAGCCTCACTGCACACATATCTCAATGTCCAGAAGTAGCACTTCCCTTCTAGACACATACATGCCGCATACACCATCTCGCAGCATTCACTCTCACGAGTTCACACATACTAAACTCGAGCCTGCACTCCCCACGCTTCAGGAACTACCAGGGACACACACATTCCCCATGCATTCCTATGGGAGGGCAGGCCAGCCATGCTACATGCACGCACTTTCACTCTGGGACCCAGGGAAAAGTGCGCAGAGACCCAAAAAATCACTGACACAGGGTCACACATAAAGCAAAAAGTTTAGGGGTGAACCTGCCCTACGGGCCAAGTCCAACAAGTATCTGCCACCGGAGGTCGTACGTTGGATGCGGGGGATAGCGGAGAGGGCGAAGGTGGCAGAGTGGAGCTGGCGGGTGGGGGTGTGGAAGCAGAGTCTGCTGTTCAGGTAGGATGGTCCGGCATTGTGGAGTGCTTTGTGTGCGTGGGTAAGGAGCTTGAAGGTGATCCGCTGGTTGACGGGGAGCTAGTGTAGGTCTCTCAGGTGGGGGGTGATGTGGCAGCGGCAGGGGGCCTTGACAATCAGTCGGTCAGAGGCGTTTTGGATGCGTTGTAGTCGTCGTAGGTGTTTGGCTGGGATTCCTGCATAGAGTGCATTGCCGTAGTTCAGTTTGCTGCTGACGAGGGCCTGTGTCACCGTTCTTCTTGCTTCGGTCGGGATCCACTTGTAGATACTGCGGAGCAAGCAAAGGGTGTTGTAGCAGGAGGAGTAGACGGCGTTGACCTGCTTAGACATGGAGAGGGAGGAGTTGAGGATGAATCCTAGGTTGCGTGCATGGTCGGTGGGTGTTGGTGCTGTTCCCAGTGTGGTCGGCCACCAGGAGTCGTCCCAGGCTGAGGGGGTGGGTCCGTGGATGAGGGCCTCTGTCTTGTCCGAGTTCAGCTTGAGATGGCTGCTCCTCATCCAGTCGGCGACGGCCTTCATTCCCTCGTGGAGGTTGGTTTTGGCAGTGTGTGGGTCCTTGGTGAGGCAGAGGATGAGCTGGGTGTTGTCGGTGTAGGAGATGATGTTGAGGTCATGACGGCGGGCCACTTGTGCGAGGGGGGCCATGTAGATGTTGAACAGCGTCGGGCTGAGTGATGAGCCTTGGGGGACGCCGCAGATGATGTCGGTGGCTTCGGATCGGAAGGATGGAAGGCGGACTCTCTGGGTTCTGCCTGAGAGGAAGGACGTGGCCTAGTCAAGGGCCTTCTCTTGGATTCCGGCTTCTAGGAGGCATGTCTTTAGAGTGCGATGGCAGACAGTGTTGAAGGTGGCTGACAGGTCCAGGAGGATGAGGGCTGATGTTTCGCCGTTGTCTAGTTGGCGCCTGATGTCGTCTGTGGCGGCGATGAGGGCTGTCTCGGTGCTGTGGTTGCGTCTGAATCCGGACTGGGACGGGTCCAAGATGTTGTTGTTTTCCAGGTGGTGAGCCAATTGCATGTTGGCGATTTTCTCGATGACCTTTGCCGGGAACGGGAGCAGGGAGATGGGCCGGAAGTTCTTGAGGTCCTTGGGGTCCGCTTTGGGCTTCTTGAGAAGGGCGTTGATTTCGGCGTGCTTCCAGCTTTCCGGGGTTGTTGCTGTTTCGAAGGAGATGTGGACGACCATCCGTAGTTGGGGTGCCATGGCTGCATCTGCTTTGTTGAATACGTGGTGTGGGCACGGGTCTGAAGAAGATCCTGAGTGGATGGAGTTCATGACCTTGCGTGTCTCGTCGTCGTTGACGTTGGACCAGGAGGGCAGGGGGTTGGCGCTGGTGGTGTTCACAGGGGAGGTGGATTCTGGCGTAGTCGGGCGGTCATGGTGTTGAAACTGTTGTGGATGTCAGCGATCTTGCGGTGGAAGAAGATGGCTAGTGAGTCGCACAGTTCTTGTGAGGGGCGGGATTTCGTTCGCGCTGGGGTTGGAGAGGTCCTTTATGATGCTGATGAGCTCTTTGCTGTCATGTGCGTTATTATCCAAGCGGTCTTTGAAGGAGGATCTCTTGGCTAATCTGATGAGGTGGTGATGTCTGCGGGTGGCGTCCTTGTGGGCTGCGTGGTTGTCCGGTGTGTGTTTGTAGAGCCATATCTTCTCCAGTTTCCAGCATGCGCGTTTGGAGGTCTGGAGCTCGTCGGTGAACCAGGTGGCTTTCTTGCTGGCGTGGCTGTTGGAGGATTTCCTGAGCGGGGCGAGGGTGTTGGCGCAGTCGTCGATCCACTGTCCGAGGTTGCGGGCTGCGGCATCTGGGTTTGTGGGGTCGGTGGGTGGGTTCTGGGTGGTGATCAGCTGGTTTTTGGTGACTTTGCTCCAGCAGCTGTTGGGTGCGGTGGTGCGTGGTTGGTTTCTTGAAGGTGAAATGAATGCAGCGGTGGTCGGTCCAGTGGAGTTTGGGGATGTGGTCGAAGGTGACGTGGGAACCTGTTGAGAAGACGGGGTCAAGCGTGTGGCCGGCGGCGTGGGTGGGTGCGTTGACGAGTTGTCTGAGGCCGAGGTTGGCGAGGTTGTCGATCAGGGTGGCGGAGTTGGCGTTGTTGTTGTTCTCGAGGTGGAAGTTCAGGTCCCCGAGGAGGATGTAGTCCGTGGAGGCGAGTGCGTGGGTGCTGGCGAGGTCGGCGATGGAGTCGCTGAACTGAGCCCGGGGTCCGGGGGGGTCTGTAGACGAGTGTTCCTCTGAGGGTGGTGTTGGGGGTCGGTGTGGATCCGGAAGTGCAGGTGTTCAGTGGTGTTGATGGTGTCGTCTGCGTGGGTGGCGACCTTGAGTGTGGACTTGTGGACGATGGCTATTCCTCCTCCGATTCCGTTGGCGCGATCCCTGCTGGTGATATTGTAGCCGTATGGGATGGCTATGGCGATGTCGGGCGCCGAGGAGTCGTTCCACCAGGTCTCGGTCAGGAAGGCCACGTCTGGGGCGGAGGTGTCGATCAGATCCCAGAGCTCGACGGCGTGTTTGCATGCAAAGCGGGTGTTGAGGAGTATGCAGCGGAGGTGGTTGGGTCCAGTCCTTGGAGATTTGGTGGTTCTGTCGCAGGTGAAGCTGCAGGTGCGGCAGGAGAAGGGCCTGTGGGTCAGTTTCGGGGCTGCCTCGAAGCAGGTGTGGTTTCGGCCGGCATTGAGTGCATGGAGGGTGCTGGCATCATCTGCATAAAGGAGAACCAGTACATCCTGGCCCTAAGCTTGGGGGGCATCCGCCTATATCATCTTAAGAACTACTTCTACACCATTAATAAATAAAGTAAAAGGCAATGGTGCTAAGACGCAGCCTTGGCAGATGCCGTGTTTAACCTTAAAAATAGGGTTGCATTCGCCGCGTTGACTAGAGTTGTTAATTTCTTGTATAGCCTGCGAGAATGTAAATAATAGATTCTGGGGCACCAAGGTTAAGTAGAACTGGCCAGAGTGTAGCATGGCCCACTAAATCGAAGGTGCTGCTAAGATCAGCAAAGGATATAAAGAGGCCCCCTTGTTTAGCACATGTATATTTTCCAATGAAAAGCTGAAAATGAATACACTGTTCCAAAGTACCCAGTCCCTTTCTAAAACCATATTGCGCTTGTGATAAAATACTGTTATCCGCAACCCACTCTTCTAATCTTACTAGTAAAAACCTGCTCATCACCTTTACTGATGAGTCTAATAGGGAAATTGGCCGGTAATTCTTGGCTTCCTATTTATTCCCTTTTTAGGTCTCGCCTAGCGAATGCAGCGCATGCGCTGCATCACATTGGCAAGTCTATTGTTGTGGCTTCTGCTAGCGAAGGGAGACAAACCATGTGCGTGCATGGACATCCGATGTGCACGCGCATGCCGTCACCTCTCTGCAAGCAGATAAGAAAAGTGTTTGCAAAGCAGACGAGCCTCGGCGCACAGGCATTCCAAGGGTGCCTGTTCCGAGTTCTTCCCTTTTCTATTATCTGATGGGTCGTCAAGCATGTCTTCTGTTTCCTCCCTACCCTCGCTACTCTACCCCCCACCCCACTCTCTCTGTTGTTCAAACGCAGTGCGCAGTCCTCATTTACACCTGCAGTACAGACCAGCACCCTAGAGAAAACTCATTCCAAACGCAGCTGTTCACTTCCTAAACTCGATCAAACTGTGCAACTCCACAGCACAGCTCTCATGAACCAAAGGTGCAAAGCGCAGCACTGTACACACAGCTGCCTTTATTTAATGACCAAGCCGAGGCTGCTCGTCTTCGTTTCACGCAGGCGGCTGTGGGGCAGGCGAGCCACTCACTAACCTTTAGTTCGAGGACCAGCATGTGGAGCCGCGAGCACGGTGCAGCCAGCCGGTCACCTGACACCCCGCGCGCTGCATTCCTGGCATGGCTGGGGTGGGTCAGGGGGGTCAGGGGATGAGTCCCTGCATGCCAAAAGAGGTGTGCGTGATGTGCTCAGCTCAGATGCCTGGCTTACATGTTCGAACACGTATATGTTGGTGCGCTGCTCTTTGAACACACAGAAACTCGCCCTGTGCTCAAATTATGACACTCCGAACCGTAAACATGACCCTTTTTTTTTTTTTACATTAGACGCATCTGTATTCCTTGTCGATTGCATTGGAACTTCACTTTTTTGTAGTTTCTAATTAAAAGTTTTCGGTGGACAACTCTTCTATTTTTTCAAACTTCATTTATGGAATGGCAAGAATGCTGGCCGTTTGTCATAGTCTGGCAGCAACTTACTTTAATGGCATCTTAAATCACACCTCTTCGTTTTATGTCCCGCTGTAGCCATATTTTAGGTTATTTTTCCCAACGTGAAATTCTAGTGACTGCTCATTGTAATGCAATATATCAACAGGGTATCCTATCCTACATCTGCGGTGCACCGGAATTCTGTTATCACTCGCACTGATCTGGGTGCGCGCAAATGTGCCCATATCTTCCGACTACTAGAGGCAATGCGATCCCCTCCATCTCCCCTCCCCATCATGTAGAGGCATTGATTTCAGCAATTTGAGTGGGAAAAAGCAAATACAGTGACACAAACATGTATATTGCGCTGACTCTTAATTACAAAGCATACATCACAATTTGGCATACACAAGGCAGCGGGGGCATCATCATTAGGGTAACCATATTTTGAGAAGCAAAAACCGGGATAGGTCAGATATAAAAGTAAAACTAAAGCCTTTAGTCTTCTATATCTGGCCTGTCCCTTTTTTTCTGTGTAGCCTTGTAAATGTGTATATGTATATAAAAAAGGCCTTCAGATAAGGCTCTGCTTTCATGGCCATTCGGGGACAGGTGGGACTGGCAGAGAAGGAAACGGACTCTGTCTCATTCCTGCCCAGAGAAGACACTGACAATATCCACTTCTGCTCTTCGCTGGCAGCTGCCCTCCTCCCCCCCTCTCTTCCATGACTTGAATAAACGGATCACAAACTCTCTGTCCTTCTTTCATTTATTTGCCTCCCTGTGAAAAGGATCCCAAAAAAGAAAAAAAACACTTTGATGGAAATGCCATCTTTTTCTCACATTTTACTATTCCAAAGTGCAGCCTTGTTGATGTGAGAGCTGTAAAACCCGAAAAAGATTTGTGGTCTGGACGTGTTGGGTCTATTTGTGGATAGTATTCCTTAGATGCTAAAAAAAGAAGAGATGCGTCAGATTGTTTACAAACTACACATTGAAACAAGCATTTGCGATGCAACAGGTCTCGCATTTGCGAGAGTTAAAGCTATTGGCAATGTAAATGACAGTGCCTTTTATTTATGTGTTAATTAGCAAATAGGATAAATAAAAGGCAGTCATTTACATTGCCAATAGCGTTAACTCTCGCAAATGCGAGACCTGTTGCATTGCAAATGGTTGTTTATATATGGGTATGATAACTGATTGGCCCCAAGACGTGGGAAATCCCTCTGTAACTGCAGCATTAAAAACTCTAGTGAGTATCGGACCCCATAGTTCTGGCACTGTTTTATATACATCTATAGGTACACCATCCGGGCCCTGCGCTTTCCCCCCTTTGCTGCCTCTAATTCCTAACTCAACCTCATCAAGTGTGATGTTTAGGGGAATAATGGGCCATTTGCTGGGGTTTGTAAAATCCGCATTAACTTCACCGCTTGAATTAAAAATGCTAGAGAAATATAACACCCATTCCCCACAACTAACATGACACAAAAATTCAGGGTAGGATTAATTTTTAAGGAATGTCGAGTTAAGTTTCCCAGAACAACTTGATATTAGTTGTACACATGCCAAAAACATATTGTCCCACGCCTCCTTGGAGCTCCAGCTTCCTCTGTTTTAGGGCTAGTTTGTAATCTAATCTTAGATTTTGGACTAACGCTTTATCCCTGGGTCAACTGGAGAGTGCTTGTTTTAACTGGTTCAGCGAGTTGGTACAGGTGTGGTTAAACCAGCCCCAATTCTGTGTTTGCTTCCTACTAGGTGTTGCGGTTAGTAGCTTATCAATGGTATCGTTAATTTTACAAAAATGTTAATATCGTAGTTGGTTCAACCTCCGTTTCAACTCTATCATATATCACTCAGTCTTTCATCTTTCTGAGGTCGATAAAATTAGTGCCATTGACCTGGATAATAAAAAATTTAATTTGGGGTCAAGGCCCCCTCTGGTGAATACATGCTTGACAGACACATATGGTGTGTTAAGGATACAGAAAAATGTTTAATCTTTGTATTTAAACGTCTTTTCAATATTACACTGCCATTATTGCCTCTGTCCCTTGGCCGAGTGCCTATCCCCTGACCTCCTTTCTTTCCTTAGTCCCATCTTTTTCCTTTCTTCTGTTCCTCAGCACCTCCAGCGATGCCTCCTTTCCTCTTTCCATTCTTGCTTCCTTACATCCCCATTCATTCCCCATCCTTCCTACCCTGGTGCATTTCTTTCTTCTTCCTCTATTCGTTCCTTACTTTCTTTTTTTCCTCCTCCTTCCTTCACCCCTTCATTAATTTCTTCCTTTCTCATCCTCAACCCTTCCTTCTGCTTTTCTTCCTCCTATCCTTTATTCTATTCATCCATCACACATCATTCACTTCCTTTCTCCCTCTGTTTCTTCATTTCATATTTTTTCTTTTTTCTTTCTTTCATCCATTACTCATTTATTTCCTCACTCCAGTACTCCCCTTCCTGCCTGCATTTGTTGCTGCCTTCTTTAATGTATTCCTTCCTTCATCCCTTCCTTTCGTTTAAATAGTACAGTACAAACGGATGTATGACGGTACCACGCGTTCTATTACAACGCGTACCGTTACCACGCTACTTTTACCACGCAAGTCGTTACAACGACTTGCGTGGAGGGGCGCTGGATAGTAAATTATTTAATTTACTATTCCAACTCCAGTCCCCGTGGACTCTAGGGAAAGGAGTTGGATAGTAAATTAAAGTATTTACTATCCTGGAGCGCCCCCCAGCGCATTTCGTTGTAGTGACCTGCGTGGTAAAAGTAGCGTGCTAACGGTACCGCGTTGTAAAAAATGCGTGGTAACCGTTGCATACCGTACAAACACATTCTCTTTAGTTTGCAAAGCTCCCTCAAGTCCTCAAATGACCGTCCCTAAAGCTACATCATGGGATTTACACACATTCTCTTAATATGAGTTCACTTTTAAGTTGTTGTGAAAGGCTTCCCTTAATATGCTACATTATGTTGTATTGATTTGTAGAGTACACTGAGCACCCAAGAGGGTTTCCATGCGTTTTGGCTGGTTAGAGGTTTGAGGTACCCAAGGTGGTTATGTTAAGAGCCAGGTCTTACTAAACACACACTCTCACCAGGTACAGCACAGGCATTGTCAGTGCACAAATGTTCTTGCACAAGTCCTTGCATGAATTATCTTGCAGAAGTCTGTCCGCAGACAGACTCATGCACATGTCCATTAACAATGACACCGCGAGTGAAAAACCTGCATTAATGCATTTTGCAACTGTCTTCCTGAAGTCAATTAACACACATTAGGCTCTTTATTACATTGTAGTAAGAGGTTAGTGTCTGCTTAGTTCATTGACTGATGTATATTTTTACTGTTGCATGTTCACATTTTTTTTTATGTTAGACATTTGTGTCTGAGCAGAGTTTTGGTTCTGATGCAATTTTTATCACTGGTTTGCAGTGCCATGACTAATTCATTTCCAGTTTTTAATGAGGTGCTTTTGTCTACCCATATACTGATTTTGCTGTTTTTATTGCTATAGTGTTCTTTAAGTGGCATTAAAGATAATTTCAGTTTCATTACATTAAAAAAAATAGAGGAAAAGAAGTAAATCTTTTGAGTGGCCTACATGTGCTTATATAGGGACAGGAGTTTCTGCACCCAAGTGTCATGCAATTAGGCAACAATTTGTCCTTAGCAATGCTAATGATTATACTGTGAATACTGGAGGCATATACTACTAATACAGCCTAATATGTAAAACTTCAATACCTAATGCCTAATATTGAATATCTAAAACCTTCATGGGTCTCCAACGAGTAGCTCGGGAGCTACTGGTAACACACCAGCACCCTCACAGTAGCTCTCAGGAGTTGTGTCAAACCCAATATCTCTTGCCAAGAATATGTGCTGCTAAAGGCGGCAGCAGTGCTAATTTTAACACCCTTAGAGTGACAGACAGCCAATCCAATGGCAGGGCATCATGATTTCAGTCAAACACACACTTTGTTGGCCAGTGGGGTCTGCCACATGATCAATTACATTCACGCTTAGTGACAAGTAGATTGACCATGTTTTAGGCACTGCTCTATGAATTGCATGACATGAATGAACAATGCACCATGAGAAGAGTGATAGCAGTAGCCTGAGCAGTAGCCAGTGCTGACCCATAGAAGTGTGTGACTGCAGGAGCCAGAGTGAACATGTGTTAGTTGGCTGCATAATCAGCCCAAGAGCTGAGGAGATTCATAACAGGGGGTGGTGATGGACAGAGTATCTGAATTAAGCAGAACACTCCTACCCAGTCAAAAGATCAGGGCTTGATCCATCACCGTTTTTTAGCTCACTGCACCATCCCAGTTCAGAACCTGGCTACATGCAAATTAGTCTGACCCTGGCCCAGTGCATCATGGGAACAGGGCAGACCAAACTACCAAGCCAATTCTTTACTGGAAAGGAAACAAGCTTCCGGGGAACGGTTTCTGGCATTGCAGCCGTCTTCGGCCCGGCTTGCTTGAATCCTGATGGTGCAGTAGCAAGGGACTCACATCTGAGTATACCCTTCCACACTTGTGGTGGCCAAAACGATTCATAACAGGGGGTGGTGATGGACAGAGTATCTGAATTAAGCAGAACACTCCTACCCAGTCAAAAGACCAGGGCTTGATCCATCACAGTTTTTTAGCTCACTGCACCATCCCAGTTCAGAACCTGGCTACATGCAAATTAGTCTGACCCTGGCCCAGTGCATCATGGGAACAGGGCAGACCAAACTACCAAGCCAATTCTTTACTGGAAAGGAAACAAGCTTCCGGGGACCGGTTTCTGGCATTGCAGCCGTCTTCGGCCCGGCTTGCTTGAATCCTGATGGTGCAGTGAGCAAGGGACTCACATCTGAGTATACCCTTCCACACTTGTGGTGGCCAAAACGATTCATAACAGGGGGTGGTGATGGACAGAGTATCTGAATTAAGCAGAACACTCCTACCCAGTCAAAAGATCAGGGCTTGATCCATCACCGTTTTTTAGCTCACTGCACCATCCCAGTTCAGAACCTGGCTACATGCAAATTAGTCTGACCCTGGCCCAGTGCATCATGGGAACAGGGTAGACCAAACTACCAAGCCAATTCTTTACTGGAAAGGAAACAAGCTTCCGGGGACCGGTTTCTGGCATTGCAGCCGTCTTCGGCCCGGCTTGCTTGAATCCTGATGGTGCAGTGAGCAAGGGACTCACATCTGAGTATACCCTTCCACACTTGTGGTGGCCAAAACGATTCATAACAGGGGGTGGTGATGGACAGAGTATCTGAATTAAGCAGAACACTCCTACCCAGTCAAAGGATCAGGGCTTGATCCATCACCGTTTTTTAGCTCACTGCACCATCCCAGTTCAGAACCTGGCTACATGCAAATTAGTCTGACCCTGGCCCAGTGCATCATGGGAACAGGGCAGACCAAACTACCAAGCCAATTCTTTACTGGAAAGGAAACAAGCTTCCGGGGACCGGTTTCTGGCATTGCAGCCGTCTTCAGCCCGGCTTGCTTGAATCCTGATGGTGCAGTGAGCAAGGGACTCACATCTGAGTATACCCTTCCACACTTGCATATAGCCAGGTTCTGAGCTGGGATGGGGCAGTGAGCTAAATAACGGTGATGGATCAAGCCCTGATCTTTGGAATGGGTAAGAGTGGTCTGCTTAATTCAGACACTCTGTTCATCACCACACCCTTTTCTGAATCGTTTTTGGCCACTATAGGTGTGGCAGGGTATACTCAGACATGAGTCCCTTGCTCACTGCTCCATCAGGATTCAAGCAAGCCGGGCCGACGAGGCTGAAATGCCAGAAACCGGTCCCCGGTAGCTTGTCTCCTTTCTGGTGAAGAATTGGCTTGGTAGTTTGGTCTGCCCTGTTCCCATGATGCACTGGGCCAGGGACAGACTAATTTGCATATAGCCAGGTTCTGAGCTGGGATGGGGCAGTGAGCTAAATAACGGTGATGGATCAAGCCCTGATCTTTGGACTGGGTAAGAGTGGTCTGCTTAATTCAGACACTCTGTTCATCACCACCCCCTTTTCTGAATCGTTTTTGGCCACTATAGGTGTGGCAGGGTATACTCAGACATGAGTCCCTTGCTCACTGCTCCATCAGGATTCAAGCAAGCCGGGCCGACGAGGCTGAAATGCCAGAAACCGGTCCCCGGTAGCTTGTCTCCTTTCTGGTGAAGAATTGGCTTGGTAGTTTGGTCTGCCCTGTTCCCATGATGCACTGGGCCAGGGACAGACTAATTTGCATATAGCCAGGTTCTGAGCTGGGATGGGGCAGTGAGCTAAATAACGGTGATGGATCAAGCCCTGATCTTTGGACTGGATAAGAGTGGTCTGCTTAATTCAGACACTCTGTTCATCACCACCCCCTTTCCTGAATCGTTTTTGGCCACTATAGGTGTGGCAGGGTATACTCAGACATGAGTCCCTTGCTCACTGCTCCATCAGGATTCAAGCAAGCCGGGCCGACGAGGCTGAAATGCCAGAAACCGGTCCCCGGTAGCTTGTCTCCTTTCTGGTGAAGAATTGGCTTGGTAGTTTGGTCTGCCCTGTTCCCATGATGCACTGGGCCAGGGACAGACTAATTTGCATATAGCCAGGTTCTGAGCTGGGATGGGGCAGTGAGCTAAATAACGGTGATGGATCAAGCCCTGATCTTTGGACTGGGTAAGAGTGGTCTGCTTAATTCAGACACTCTGTTCATCACCACCCCCTTTTCTGAATCGTTTTTGGCCACTATAGGTGTGGCAGGGTATACTCAGACATGAGTCCCTTGCTCACTGCTCCATCAGGATTCAAGCAAGCCGGGCCGACGAGGCTGAAATGCCATAAACCGGTCCCCGGTAGCTTGTCTCCTTTCTGGTGAAGAATTGGCTTGGTAGTTTGGTCTGCCCTGTTCCCATGATGCACTGGGCCAGGGACAGACTAATTTGCATATAGCCAGGTTCTGAGCTGGGATGGGGCAGTGAGCTAAATAATGGTGATCGATCAAGCCCTGATCTTTGGACTGGGTAAGAGTGGTCTGCTTAATTCAGACACTCTGTTCATCACCACCCCCTTTTCTGAATCGTTTTTGGCCACTATAGGTGTGGCAGGGTATACTCAGACATGAGTCCCTTGCTCACTGCTCCATCAGGATTCAAGCAAGCCGGGCCGACGAGGCTGAAATGCTAGAAACCGGTCCCCGGTAGCTTGTCTCCTTTCTGGTGAAGAATTGGCTTGGTAGTTTGGTCTGCCCTGTTCCCATGATGCACTGGGCCAGGGACAGACTAATTTGCATATAGCCAGGTTCTGAGCTGGGATGGGGCAGTGAGCTAAATAACGGTGATGGATCAAGCCCTGATCTTTGGACTGGGTAAGAGTGGTCTGCTTAATTCAGACACTCTGTTCATCACCACCCCCTTTTCTGAATCGTTTTTGGCCACTATAGGTGTGGCAGGGTATACTAGACATGAGTCCCTTGCTCACTGCTCCATCAGGATTCAAGCAAGCCGGGCCGACGAGGCTGAAATGCCAGAAACCGGTCCCCGGTAGCTTGTCTCCCTTCTGGTGAAGAATTGGCTTGGTAGTTTGGTCTGCCCTGTTCCCATGATGCACTGGGCCAGGGACAGACTAATTTGCATATAGCCAGGTTCTGAGCTGGGATGGGGCAGTGAGCTAAATAACGGTGATGGATCAAGCCCTGATCTTTGGACTGGGTAAGAGTGGTCTGCTTAATTCAGACACTCTGTTCACCACCACCCCCTTTTCTGAATCGTTTTTGGCCACTATAGGTGTGGCAGGGTATACTCAGACATGAGTCCCTTGCTCACTGCTCCATCAGGATTCAAGCAAGCCGGGCCGACGAGGCTGAAATGCCAGAAACCGGTCCCTGGTAGCTTGTCTCCTTTCTGGTGAAGAATTGGCTTGGTAGTTTGGTCTGCCCTGTTCCCATGATGCACTGGGCCAGGGACAGACTAATTTGCATATAGCCAGGTTCTGAGCTGGGATGGGGCAGTGAGCTAAATAACGGTGATGGATCAAGCCCTGATCTTTGGACTGGGTAAGAGTGGTCTGCTTAATTCAGACACTCTGTTCATCACCACCCCCTTTTCTGAATCGTTTTTGGCCACTATAGGTGTGGCAGGGTATACTCAGACATGAGTCCCTTGCTCACTGCTCCATCAGGATTCAAGCAAGCCGGGCCGACGAGGCTGAAATGCCAGAAACCGGTCCCCGGTAGCTTGTCTCCTTTCTGGTGAAGAATTGGCTTGGTAGTTTGGTCTGCCCTGTTCCCATGGTGCACTGGGCCAGGGACAGACTAATTTGCATATAGCCAGGTTCTGAGCTGGGATGGGGCAGTGAGCTAAATAACGGTGATGGATCAAGCCCTGATCTTTGGACTGGGTAAGAGTGGTCTGCTTAATTCAGACACTCTGTTCATCACCACCCCCTTTTCTGAATCGTTTTTGGCCACTATAGGTGTGGCAGGGTATACTCAGACATGAGTCCCTTGCTCACTGCTCCATCAGGATTCAAGCAAGCCGGGCCGACGAGGCTGAAATGCCAGAAACCGGTCCCCGGTAGCTTGTCTTCTTTCTGGTGAAGAATTGGCTTGGTAGTTTGGTCTGCCCTGTTCCCATGATGCACTGGGCCAGGGACAGACTAATTTGCATATAGCCAGGTTCTGAGCTGGGATGGGGCAGTGAGCTAAATAACGGTGATGGATCAAGCCCTGATCTTTGGACTGGGTAAGAGTGGTCTGCTTAATTCAGACACTCTGTTCATCACCACCCCCTTTTCTGAATCAAGAGCTGAGGAGAGCATAGTATGGATCCAGACCAGAGAAGGTAAAAACCTCATCTACATTTATTTATCTGTGTGTCTGTGTGACTATGTGTCCATCCGTAGTAAATAGTGTTGCTCCCTGGACACTGCGCCTGGTTCAAGGACTGCCAAAAGTTTATTTTAGCCCCTTTCTAAAATGTTTCACCTCTGGCACAACTGTGTCTGTCCATAGCATAATGGAACCAATTGCATATTAATGTCATCCTTGACTATTTTGGCATTCTTGATCAAGTTGTGGCATACTGGCAGCCGTCAAAGAGTATGACTGGCTATCCCTAAACCATTCCTGACACAATGGTGGCTGCACCTTGCATAATAATGGCCATGAATGATATATGGTGGGCATCCTGGTCGTTAAGGAGACCAGCTTTGGCACAATGATGGCCCTTGAATAGTGGAGGGCATTTCTACTTCTTTGTCTGCACCTGATGGTGGCAGGAGATTAATGATAAGCAAGCATAAACTGAGAATCTTCACATGATTCAATATAATGTGGATAGTCGCAGGTCAGTTCTGCAGTATGGCACAGACTTACTTTTCCTATGGCAGACCCTATTATGGGATCTTGGGGTGGGCCATATAGAAGTCTAAAGATTGAAGTAAATAGATCAGTTTACAAATGATTTGTATGATAATGATACGGACTATGCTGAGATGATGCTGCCAGCTCTCCTAAAAAGTAGAAAGTGACTGATAGACTGCAAACTGTGGTTTTGGAAGCGAAAGGTAACCCTGCTTCCAACCCGAGATTTTGGCAACACCTAAATTCTGCTGGGTGGTTTCCTCCCTTTTGTAGAATAGTAGGTAAAATCTAGAATCAGAATTCTGGTTGAAAGAGCAACACGTTTTTAGATGCTAAAATTATCACTTTATTAATCCCTGAATTGGTGTGGATATAGCCTGGTCATCAAGCCAAGATAAAATGTTGGACATCTTGGGCCCGTTGAAAACATTTTGTGCCTCGCTGAGCAAGCTAAAAATACGAGTGAGGCACTAGACCCAGAAATAATATACAGATGGACCTTGTGAGAAGTTGGTCTGGTATATGCTGTCCACTAATTAAAGTGGGCACCTTCCACCAGTCAAAACAACCCTTATGGTGATTTAAGAGGTCAAAAATAACCTTAGAAAGCTAGCCAAGTGGTAGTTGTGGAGAGCAGCCTTCAGGCTTAGTCTTGAAGGAATGTTAAGCAGCTTGTTTTACCAGAAGGCAACCTTATAGTATTGTTTAAATGAAAGGAGAACCACACAGTAATTACATTTTTATTTATTAATATAACACTCTCTAGTATGACAGAGTATCTTCTACATAAAGATACTCACAAAGCACACAATACTTAAGCACGGAAATGTCAGTAAATAGCACTAATAGACAGTGGGCCCCAGGGGGGCACCAAACCATATACCAAAACAGTGGTAAAAGAACCACAACTCTAGTTAAGACAGTGTCTAGAGGACGTAGAATCGCTGGGACCCCAAGGAACCGCCCAACATGAGTAAAGAGGCACGGGCGCAGTGTGGGAACACAACCGAGTGCTCCATACAATTCTATGGGAAAATCACGGTCGAAGTATTAGAGTTTAAGGACCCTTCCCAGTGGACTTGGAAACATTTTTTTGGGAAGTTAGGAGACTGGAAAGCCACCCCACCCGTAGATACTGTAGTAGCAGAGTTAACTATCCCAGGGGAGCCGGGTGCATAGGTCTGAAGTGGCGTCGGAAACCGCTGTTGAACCCAATAGAGGACTTCGAAGAAGAGCCGCTGCTGGAAGGAAGAAAAGTGTCCTTTGGAATCCAAAGGTGGATTCTTGTCGACGAGTACTTGAAAGCAGAGGGGACAGAGTCTGAGTCACTCAGGAGTGACCAGGGGCTCGGTAGACGAATGCCCACCGACGTCGGGTGCTTCAGGTGCATTGAGGGAGTTCTTGACATTGCAGCTACGGGGACCAGGAGACATCGAGGGCAACCAAGAGCCAGATTCGAGCTGTCCCATAAAGGATGTCGAATACGGGGGGTTCGGTACCTGGCGGGAGATGCCAATAAGCCTGGCAACGGCAACCCACGCAGAAGGTTAAGAAGGAGTATGGTTCGGACCAGCAAGGTCCAGGAGACGCACTACAGCAAGAGGAGTCGGGGCAGGTCTGGAGCAACCAGGGGAGCCCAAGTAAAGCAAAGTTGACTCTCAAGCGGACCCACAGGCCAAAGGCACAGGAGTTGCAAGAGGACCTCGAGCGATTTCACCAAACAGGAGCCCACGGAGCACTCGGTGTGAGGAGGCCAGTGTTCTTGGTAGGAAAAGGTTGGGGTTACTTGGAGCCCAATGCACTTGCTCGGAAACCGCCAACAAGCATATGCACTTGCAAATGAATGTGGTGCACAGGGGTATGGGTATTGCAGCCCCCACAAAGGAGTCTGGTCTCAAACTTGGTAAGAGGGCAGCTCGGACCTTGCGGGATCCTTTGGAGTCCGTAGGAGCTCAGGAACAGCAGACTGGTCAGTAGTGATGTGGTGCCTGCGGAAGCAGGGGAGTGACTCCTTCACTCCAAAAGAGATAACTTTGGTTGTCCTTGATGCTCCCCAGGTCCTGCATGGAGCCTGTATGGTGCACAGGCACAGACAGTGCTTCAGACTGAGAGAGAGACAAATCCGGGCCCAAACGAAGTCCAGCGAAGTCCAGTGTGTCCCGGCAGTCAAAGATCAGTGGCTTCTGTTTCAGAATCTTGTCCACGTCGAATCTAGGGTCCTACAGCCAGGTAAGCTCTTTTGTACGCACAGGAGAGGGTTGGACAGATTCAGGGAACCCTCCCAGGGGAGGGTCTGGACAGTGAGGATGTTACTCCCTTGTCCATCGTCCAGTTTTGCGCTAGAGCAGGAGCCAACGGCTCCCAGGACTTGTTTGAACGGGACTATGCATAGGGACACCAAATGTGCCCCTCAGCAGACTTTAGGTCACTGGCAAGCACACCCACCCTGTCCTAATACACAAAATTCTGTCTGGGAGGTGGTCAAACCTCCCTGTGACCGGATGCCTATTGTTCTGCCTTCCCCTGCTAGAGCTTAGCTCAGCAGCAGGAGGGCAGAAATGTGTCTCTGTTTGACAGCAACCATTTTGTGCTGTCCGGGACTAGAAGGCTGGTACCGGGAACACCAGGGACTCAATGAAGCTCGGTTCTGAAGGGTGAAATCATACCTCCCACACCGGTTACCAGCGTGAATCATACCTCCCACACTGGTTACCAGTGTGGGGGTATGATTCCATAATGTTTGATACCAAACACGATAGGGTTTGATTCAGCCACTTTAGAGTTGGTCAGTAGGTGATATACCCAGGTCTATTTGTCGTATATGACTGTATCACTGGCAACCTGGGAGAATGGACTCCATAGTTGAAGGGGTGTCCTGCTCATGCAGTGGCACCCTCTTACTTAGAACCAAGCACCCTGCCTTTAGGATCGTTAAGGCTTGCTATAGGGGAGACTTATTGGTTTTAAGTGCAGTGACCCTTAGATATAGTAAACCTATTTCTTAAGTCAGTGGTGCATGCACCACCTTACACAGGCTGCAATGGCAGACCTGTAGTTCCATTTTGCATGGCCTCTCATGGGTGGCATAATCCATGCTTCAGCTCATGGGAGGCCTCTGGGGGACCTATGCCTTGGGTACATGGGTACCAAATACTAGGGACTGACAAGGGTACCCTAGTATCCAATTTGGAGTGTACCTAACATGACAGTTTAGGGAGGAAGCAGATAGACTGGGGTTCTGATTAGCAGGGTCCCAATCAGACTAGTCAAAAACAGTATCACATTTAGCAAAAAGGGGGGGTAACCATAAGAAGCAGATCCTACTTTCCTACAGACTTAAAGGATGATATATGTTTTGGGTAATGAAAATGCTCAACTGTCTTTTGAGAAACACTAGGACTTTTCACAGTATTGAGCCAAAGTTGAGAAAATTGTCTAATTCCAAAGTGGAAGTAAACAACCAAAGGTTTTTTTTTGGTGACCACTTCATTAAGGAGATTGGTCAGTATTCGCAAATATTTGTTGTACCAAACAAGGCTCCCTCCTCGCTGATGAGGGTGTTTGGTTGGACGGTGAATACATGAGCTGCTTTGCTGACTGCTCCTTCTTCTTCAGACCCTACCACAACTGCCAGCAGTACCAATACACCAGGCCCAAGTTCGTCCCACAGAGAAGGAGGGGAGACCGTTTTGGTGTCAGCACAAGACAAGCAAGGGAAGGTGAGTTCAAAGTAAGAGTACTGTCATTCCCTCGGCTGAAAGTTGGGGGCAGGATTGACCTTTTTTCATAAAGTTGGGATCCAGATTTACAAAGACTCCGTGTCAGGCTGCGGTACTTTTGTAATGCAATCCCGACATAAAGTGTTTGGCTAGGATTTACATTCCAATGCAAATCCAGATTTTTGTTGGATTGAAACCAAAAGTATGGAAAAGCTGCAGGGTTTGCTACCTTAGGTTACTTAACATCAAAGGGGCATTCCATGGGTGGTGCATGGCTGTTCTCATGCAAACAACCATAGGTTTTGACGCAAATCCCTGTCTACAAAGTATTGTAGACAGGATTTGCACCAAAATCTTGCACCTCCCTGAAGCAGGCATAACAAGATGGTTGTTTCCTTCTTTGCATGTGTGCTGCATTCTACAGTCCACATACATAGACAGAAATGGCTTAAAAATAGTTTTTGTTCAGGAAGGTACCTCTTCCTGGACAAAAACTATATTTACCACAATGAAGACTCCCTTGGACGGGTACATGGTAGCTGAAAAGGGGCTCCAGTGCAGAGCCAAAGAAGAACTTAGTAGATATGGTGATGTTCTACTCTCTCCCGTCTCTCTCCCGTTTATGTAATGCAGAGCAGCAACTGTACTTGCTGCACTGAGTTACGTGCTTTCTTTGTAAATCTGTGCCTGGGTGTTGATTTCAAGCAATTCTTGGGTTTTGCAAACAGTTCAGGGATTTCACATAAAGTTTTATGGCACTCCGGTTCAGACTGTATTCCCGACTCCAATACAGTTCTCCTGCTAAGCTTAAGAGCTGATTTCTTTTGAGGTGCAGGAGTTGTTCCAGAAAGGGACTTTACATACTTGTTTGTTGTACCTGAAAGGGTTTGTAAGTAATTTATCTTTAGTTGTTACTTCAAAAGAAAAAAACAGGAAGTTCCACACAGTAATAAATTGGAAAAGGCTCAATTAGCTGGTCTTTATCGCCATTTGAAAATGGGGAAGATGATCAGTCTCAGAGATATTCTCAAACCTGAGGACTGGATGATGCATTTGGATCTAAAGGATGCCTACTAAACAGTATCAATTTGTCACAGTCAAAGGAAGAATCTGCAGTTATTTTGGCTAGGGCAAGCATAAAGCTTCAAGACCTTTCCATTTGCCCATTCCTCCACTCCATTGTGCTTTATCAAGCTAATAAAACCAGATGCAGCAACTCTCAGGTCCCAGGGGCTGAGTATGGTCGTCTATGTGGAACAATCTGACCTGGAAATCTAAAAAAGGATGGAGCTTTGGGGTTTAATTGGCCCCTCTCAAAGAGGTCAATGTATTTCCAGAGGAAAATGTAAAGGTAACAAGAGTTGAAGATGAAAATTGTTTCAACAGCAGGTTTCTCGCCAGACGTTGGGGAGGCTGGTGGGCCTTCTTTTATTTTCGATTAAGGGAATCTTTAAAGGTCCTGTTTACTACAGGGCTCACCAATGACATTTACAGAGGGGCCTAAAATACTAAGACATGGTTGCAAAAATGGATATCGACTGGTGGTTATGGTATGCAGACACATATAACAGAAAGGCCATCTTTCCAACTTCCCCGGATCTGCTATTAGATTCAGATGGAAGTCTCTGGGGTTGGGATGCAGATGCTGCATCATCTTGACTAGAAGAAGATGGTCCAGGAGGGAGTTATCAATGCACATAAATTGTTTAGAGTTTTTGGAGGCTCCTTTGCAGTTCAGAATCTAATAAAAGACAAGCTATAGTGTTCAGTCCTATGTATGGAAAATCTGACATCACAACATAAAAAGATTGGTGGGCACAAGGTCCAGACCTGTAAGAATCTATTAGGGCACTCTGCGAGCTTTGTCTCTGCCAAAGGATATTTCTAGAGGCAGAATATCTTTCAGGCTACACAAAAGGGTAGCAGTATGGTATTCATGGGACCTCTGACGCCAGCAACTGTCTTTTAATGACCAAATTTTCAAGGCTGTTATCATGGTTTTTGGGTCAATTCAAATGTTTTCCTTCAGGTTAACAGCTCAGCTTCAGAGGTATTGCAGTTGGAGGCTGGGTTTGTTGACAGACACTTTACTTCAGGATCGATCCAGTGGAAATCACTATGCTGTTCCACTATTTATCATGATACCCAAATGTATGCTACAGGTGCGCAGGCAGATGGTGAGAGTGGTCTTGATAGCACCACTCAGGGCAGCGCAATCTTGATAGTACACTTTCTCTTGTACCTTGCAGCAGATCACCCAATTTTTGAGGGGCCCTCAAGGGCAATATCACAAGTTTATTCTAGGGGCAACCTGACATTGGTGGCATGGAACCTTTCAGGTTGCTTGCAGACATGCCAGGACTTTCAAACTCTGCTTCAAGGTACTTCAGACCACCCTAAATTGTGCGTCTTGAGATGCTTAAGTATTATGTGACAGCGAATAAGTCCCTTGGAACCTCTGCCACACAGTTGATTTAATTAGGCACACCATTCACTCTGATATCCAAAGCTACAATAAGCAGAAGGGGGCGATGAGCGTCGCAGAGGTGGATACAGGGTGTTTTGGGGCTCACTCAGCCTTGGGTGATATGGCATCCAAAGCATTTTGGGCAGGAGCTAGATTAGAGGATATCCTTAAATCAGCAGATAGGTTTTAGAGTATCAACATTTAAGACTGTTTATTATAAGCCGGTTCAGCATGCAGCAATGACAGTTGTTAATATGCTTTAAATTTGCATAACATAAGCCTCCTCTTTTATAATAAAATTGCAGATGCTCCTAGCTTGTTAGTGAAGGTGAGTCCTAATTTTATTAAAGACAAATGAGCCTTTCTGGGGCACTTGGGGCCAGGTTGTCAGTAGGAATGGGCCAAATGTCCTTTTTCCCCCATGTGGAAAGTATATGCAAAATTGCAGTTAATTTTGCTGCTTCTGCAACCGCCTCCCGCAGATTAGAACAAGTATTGGTAAACTCAATAGATCTTTCGTATGGGAGAGCTATTGGCTTTGTCAATGTGAATTAGCCATATTGTACAGAAGTGCAGCTGCTGTACAGCATGGATGGAAGTTAGGAAAAAAAAGCGCTGATCGCACCATAACTCTTTTTTAGGTCTCGCTAGAGTCAGCGCATGCGCTGTCTTGTGAGACATTTAGTAGCTGCTTAAAAAAGCGCTACCTTGCCGGCCAACAGCTTGTTAGAATGTGCACAAGCGTTCACGACGTGCACAGCACTTTTTACCATCGCGCGCATGCGCAACATTCGTGTTTTTTTTTATTGCCACGTGGCGTTACTTTTACGGCCGTGCAACCAATGCTTGTTGCTTGGTTTAACAATATATCAAGTAACTTTTCCAAGGAAGTCTTAGGCCGGGCCTGCCTTGTGTGACATTGGAGTACTCGCCCCTCCAGCACTACATATAATAATATCATTTCCCGTCCCCTCTGGAGACCATGCGGTGTCTGAACGTAGTCCTGCTTTCACACGTTTCAGCAGTAATTTGCCCTTTCACCCTTATTAGGGAGCGGGAAATGCACCTCTGTGGTTTGAGAGGGTGTCAGCATTTGCATCCTGTTCTGGAAACTCAAGTGCCCCCTTTTCAGAAAGCAGAGATAGCACCCAGGCTGCAGCATTCCCACACTCAGCCACCGGCTCTCCCTCCTCCCCTGAGAGACAAACTCTCCCCTCTGAAGAGCTGTAGAGCCGCCACTTTCTTACCCCCTACAGCCCTCGGCCTTCCCTTTAAGGAGGATCTCTCCCTTGGGGAGATAATCTCCTTGTTGTTTTGTTGATTTTCCTTCAAAGACTCTTGTCCATGTGTGAAGTCCCCCATCCTTGTATCAACAGAGCAGGTGCAGCAGTCGCGAATAGAGCAACCTCCCCATGCTCTGCAAGCACACCCCCATTGGCTCTGCTGGGCAAGAGTGCATGCCCTGCCCTCCCCAAATCCCCATTCACCTCTCCTTTTGCCTCCAGGCCCCCTGTGAGGATGTCAATTAGTTCCTGTTAACACGGGGAGGAAGCTGCCCCCCCACCCCCTCCCCTCCCGGGGGAGGCGCTGGTGATATGACATGTTCGAACCTGGGTATTTTCTTGGGGCTGCCCCACGGAATGTCTTTTGGTCTGTCTGACGTCCAGTCAGTTTCCTGTTGCAAACTCGGGCAGGTAGGTGAGTCTAATATGGACTAAAGTGTTCTACGTCATGTGCATGCAATTCATTGCAGCAAATGTCATGTATACCACAGCACTGTAATATTTGAGAACGGTGATTGGTCTGGTGGCCTAGCAGGTGGCCGTGTAGTGCTGTGGTGATGGGAAAATACATTACAGCGCAGTACATCACCGGAGAGAACCACAGGAGGATGGCAGATGCAGCAGAAGGTTCAGAAGTATGTCCACCCAAGAACGGAAGCTCTCACACAAGTATAGTAGGCCCTACCCATGGGCAGCTGTCTCTCACTCTACTACACTTTACTCTATGCATCACAGTGACAAAAGATGCCAGTCATCACACACCACACCAAATCACTTCTCATACAAGACACACCTGCAATCACAGCCTTTAAACCATTGTCAATGATGCTATTCACAACGTAGCCTTCTGTCGCTCACTGCTCGCTCTAATGCACATTACAAGTGTAGCTACATGTGACATGAGTGGAGAGCTATTTTTATCATCGCACACCACACCAAAACACTTCTCATACAAGCATACATGGAAACCTTTTAGGACAGAAGCGTGGGAGATTTCAAATACAAAATCGGGAGAATGAACATTCCCCATTGACTTCTATTGTGGAAAATGCAATTTCAGGTGGGAGACAGCTAAAATAAAGCCATTTTTGGCATGGAAAATTGGTAGTCTCCCACCTGAATCGGGTCAATTGGCATGTATGCATACAAGACACATCTGCAATCACAGCCTTTAAACCTTTTGCAATAGTGCTATGTACAAATAAATGTAGAAATTTGCAATTTTAAAACTTCATTTATTTACAAAACAACAAAAATATAGATAAATAAATACCAAAAAGTTGGCCCAAAAAATAAATATTGATAAATCCAGATGGAAATGTTAAAAAATAAATACCATAACACCGGGAGCCCTAAGTATAATGCGGTGCAATACAGTGCAATGTAGTACACAAAATACAACCTATTGCAAGAAGATTCAGTATTATATACTACATTTCAGTACAATACTGTTCAATAATGGTCAAATATAATGCGATACTGTGCATTTCAATACATTGCAGTAGAGCACAACAAGAAGCAGTACTGTGGAATCCAAGCGGTTGGCTTGTCCAGTGCTATTCCTGTCATATTTTGTTGATGGCCAAACACCCTGCAGGTATTAAAGCTTTTGAAAGTGCACTCCCATGGTTCTTCCCACATGCAGGTAGAATGCATCATTGTGCACACTCGATGCAGGTGATTGGGCCTTAAGGTGAACTCGGGGAGGTTTATCACAAATGCAGCAGAAGTCACATGGTATCTGTTTAAAGGAAACGAATGAAGCAACAATTTACACACTGACACATAAGTGAGTTGGGCCACACAGAAACCTGGAGGTTTCCTGACATTGTCAGAGCTGGGTGCATCCCTCGACTTATTGTGCTCATACATATGACAATCTTTAAGTTTCTTTTTGCTGAATTTGGGAGTTGCATTTTTACTAATAAGTTGAACTCTTCATCCAGACACGGTTACTAGATGTAACAAGCATTGGCATGGCTAATAGGTCTCGCTTTTGGGACCTTATAAGTATTTAGTTATGCAGCACAATATCCTTGGTGCAACAACATCAATTGTTGCATGGCTAAACACTTATAAGGTGCCAAAGGCGAGACCAATTGGCTATGCCAATGCTTGTTTCTTTTGCTGGCTAGCATTAGGACCCCTGGCATCCTTGCTACGCCTCTGTGACAGGGACGGCATTCCAGCTGTCTTATTTCCAAGATGGACCGTTCTTCAATTCGGAATTTTCTCACCACAGGATGGTTCAAAAGAATGTGGTGGAACCTGCCTCTTTTGCAAGTGAACTGGTTACAAATATGTGTGATAAAATTCAGGTCACAGTCAACAATACTTTTTCTAACAGCTTGATTTGGGGGCTTTCTGTTTGATGTAAAATGGACTTCTGCAGCAGGGCACCCTCATTCCAAACTCAGGTCACAAAGAGAAGTCTTTGGGTGTGGTGGGTGAGGATTCATACACCAACGCTGTGCACCCTACGGTTTCCACATTTCATACCTTATGACAGCCCAAAGTCCACTTAATAGTGCATCCTGTTAGTAGTATTAAATATTTCTTGCATAACACTTCTAATCTAAGCAGTACTAAGAACAACATTAACTTCAATTGTTGATTGACTACATTTCCTTCGTATAATCACACGCAGTCATACAAGCATGCCCATAAATACTGAAGGTCGCCAAGACGCGCATAGTGTGGAGGGGTCAAATAGTTTCCATAACTGCTTCTGCCGTACTATATATAACAATCTCCACACACATGAAGCCCCTGGCTAAAGTAGAACAGGTTTTTCTAGTGCGTTTACTACAGTCAAAGGTTGAGCATTTCTCTCTTGTCCAGAACTGTGACAGATTAGACCTGTCAATGAGCAGCAAGGGTATGGAGAAAACAGACAGCACCTCAAAAGTGGGACACATGTCACAAATATAGATTATTAAATTGTGTTCTCTACCTTTTTGTAAGTTAACTTTTTTGCAGGTTTGTAATCGGGATGTGAACAATAAAACACGTTATCTTTCCTCTCAGTTTACTAACCTGCCTTTAAGATAAGGAAAAGCTCCAAGTCCTGCAAAGCGTGGATGTGTGTGCTGCATGACCCCTGAGATATGGTGCATTTATTGGAGTTAAGAGGTGTGTATACACAACACTGTTCTTTGCTCAATGATTGCTCTCTGGTTTGTCAAAGTTAAATGAAAAGCTAAATGCATTGGCAGCGTGTCAGAAAACGTTAGAAATAAAATGCTATAACGCAGAGAGTTTTTTTTCTTTCTGGTGGGTGATGGCGGGTGGGCAGGGGCAACACAGACAACAGGATTGAGGGTGGTAGGGATCAAGCAACATGGACAACAAGACGGTAAATTAAAAGGGCTATGACACAGCACTTTTTAGGTCTCGCCTACGCAGCATGCGTGCGCTACATAGGAAAGAGACCTTTAGCCATCGGTTCCCTTTTTCGCCCAAAAACGTGCACGCATTCCATTGCCTTCAGTGGCAACGCGTGCACATTTGGCGATTCCCTTGCGGGAGCAAGCAGCTGACACCATATGTTATCAATTAATGCGCCCTGCTGGTCGCTCCCGCAAGGGAATCACGCAGGCCCCCTCCTCTCTCCCCTCCCCTGCTGCTGCGCGAGGCGTGCACGCTTGTGCATGTCTTAATTTTCATGACAAAGCTGTGAACCTACTAATCTGAGTTTCCGTTGCTATCATGTTTACTCTCATTCGGGGCAATGTATATAGAAAAATTATCAAAGTTGTGAATATACGTGTCACGCCATCCATAGGAACTCACTTAGCAATATTGCACTTTTCTTGAATTGCTAAATGTGTGCAGACTTCACATCGTATGCTGTTTCTTATTCCTCCTACACATGAATGAAACAAAGATTTAGATAACCTAGTTGTAGTTGCGTGCTGAGAAGTGAAACACTGGCTCTTTGTTACATTACAGGGAATTGCCTCAGAAAGCTTCAAGGGCATCTGATGTTGCATGTTTTGTGTAGGCAGCATGTCAAATCCAAACCTTGGAATCTAATAGGGAGTCAAGTCAAATAGGAGGTCTTGTGGCTTGTTCATTTTGAATATTTTTCCTGAATGTCTGTGGAGACGAAGCCTAGCCGGTATTTGTATGCACAGCATATGTTCTTGAAGAAGATTCTGGCATTCAAGCAGAGTGAGTCATGGCTTCTCAATTGGCAGGTGAGCGACTGTTGTTTCCGGAGCCTGAAAAGGTGGTGCATTTACATATATTTTGCACCTTTTTAGGGTAGGCTGACATACACAATGTTGCTATAGTCAGGCACCAGAGATTGAAGATTTAATGAACAGCAGGATTTAAAGTTTTTAAGTGTTGAGCATGAGTTCTGTATCTGATTCTATCCTTGACCCTTACCTGTGACTGTAATGTGGACTGTGTCTCTAAGAAAACAGACATTTGTTTTGATGTGTGTAGTGTGCCTAGGACTTGCCTCGATTTTGGATTTTTTGAGATGAAGTATACTTTTGCCCATCCAGTATTCTACCTTGAGGCTTTCTGATACTTCTGATAAACAAGCATTGGCATAGCCAATAGGTCTCGCCTTTAAGACTTTACAAGTGTTGAGCCATGCAACAGTTGATGTTGTTGCAACAAGGATATTGTGCTGGGCAACTAGACTCTGATAAGGAACCAAAAGCGAGACCTATTGGCTATGCCAATGCTTGTTCCATTAGGGAGTGTGGGAGATCGCAGGGCTGGCTTTAGCACTGGTGGCACCCAGTGAGGCCCTTTTATTTGCCTCTTCCGCCCCAGTGATCTCCTTCTCCATGAGTTTCCTCAACACCACTGTCCACCAGTGCTCCTCATCTCTCCATAAAACTTCTCTCACATGCATTTCATTTGTTTTAAATTGCTGGTTGGGGTTGACTCTACTAATACAAATACATTTCTACCCAAACCCATTTAAGCAACATTAAGAATAGATAATGAAAGTCTGGGGGAAAAACATAACATTGTAACCTATATTATGCAGTTTGCATAGAGCTCATTGATGACAGTTCATAAAGTTCATGGGTTACTGTGATATATTAGGATTGTAACTTATGAACTGCAAGTAACAAAATGATCTCTGTGATAAAAGGAGTAACCCACTGAGCTATCCACATTAACCCGTTTCATGCGTCGAACGTTCAGCGCCAGTGCTGAACGTTCTAAGAAACGGGTGGGGCCTTGTCGGCCGTTGGACGTGCGCAGCACTACGGAGGTAGTGCTCACAACGTCCAACGGCAGCACTAAAGGGGTTAAATACAGCTCTGTAATCTGCATAGCACACTTTCATTCCACCACTTTTTGAGAAGTCAAACTGTCACTAGACAAAACTCCCATCTTTCTCCAGCAGGAACATAATCCCCAGCGTTAGCGTGACATTTTTATTGTTGTCTGAATTCTGCTTGACCTACACGAAATTCTGCAGAAGGTTCTTGTACACCTATAGATATTTCTAAGCACAGCTCCACCACCAAGGGTAGCACCAAGTACGGCTGCACCGATCACACCACCTTGAAGGGTGCAACACACATAATAGGGGGATGATGTGAGGTGGAAGGGAACAAGCAACACAGACAACAGGACGGTGGGAGGGAACAAGTAACATGGACAGGAAAGAAGAAAAAAAATAGCACCTCAATCACAGTGCAAGCATTGGAAGGACACTAATAACAAGCATTGGCATAGCCAATAGGTATCACCTTTGGGAACTTATAAGTATTTAGTTATGCAGCACAATATCCTTACTGCAACAACATTAACTGTTGCATAGCTAAACACTTATAAGGTCCCATGGGTAAATGGAGAAAATGATATGGGACATATTTTATATGCAACTGGGGGTTGGATAAAGTGGGCCAGGAGGTCGTAATACATTAGCATCGTAATGGTTTTGCCACTTCTAGGTTAGGAGGAGTAGCACATATCACTCATGGCCAGTTGTACAATGTCTCTTTCACATGAGTTGCTGATATACCACCTGTGGAATGCAGGGACTCTTCTATAACCAATGGAAGCATGTACCACCTTGTACCACCTATGACACCCACTGTAACACTGTAGGCATCTGCATGTCTGCATGTTTACATCACCAAGTCTGTTCTCAGATGTCTTCTAAAACAGTTGCACGTGTGTAGCCTCACCCTTAAGTAAACTAAGGCCGAGCTTTCTCTGGCATGCGTATGACATAAAAACCCCTACTACACAACTATAAATCACTCACACACTCTTTACCCATCCATACACCATCTTTATCCTTAAGTCCTGTCCATCACCCCTGGCCCCTTCAGCTTCACAACTGGAGTGACAAATCACAGTAAGAGTGTAACTCGGGACATCCCACATGCCACCAAAACATGACCCATATAAGACACATGACAGACACTTCCAAACGTGGCATGCCCACAGAATAGCACGCTCCCTTCTGCTAATGCACTTTGGTCCCTTGTTAGAGGTATGAAGAGCAATAGAAACGCAAGTGCAATTTATGCAACTACAATCATAGAAGGATCTTGGGTGCATAGGGGCTAAGGGGTCCAAGTATGTTAAAGATGGTTCCTGCGCAACAGCAGGGCTTCAGCAGGAGGTAGAGGTGATCATCCCGGATTTTCCAGCACAGTGTTGCAACGTCTCCCATGGCTGAAGTGAGGTTTAACACAGGATGCATACTGACAAACGTCCAAACTCATATCACCATTATGGACAATGCATACCTCCCCAAGAGAAGTTTTATTTTGCTAGAGATGCAGATAAAGAAAAATGTCTAGAACATATCATGTACTATGCACAGTTTGACAATGTTTGATATGTAAAATAATACAACTGCAGTTTTTTTCTTAAGTGAACTTCAACCCAATGATCAAGGAGGTTCTAAGTACCATAACACAGCTACAGCTCCGGCTCTGCAGTCTATGGCTGGACATGTTGATCCAAGGGCGCTGAGTCTGCTACAAGAACTTTTTGACCATCTGGAGTCCGATACAATGCTGTGGACCTCCTCTTGTGGGCAGCCAGAGTCGCTGTCAGAGAACAAGGGATGTCGGATGTTGGAAGGCTGCTCCCTGGCCAAAGTCCTTGGCCCCTGAGGCCAGGCCGGGTTCATCTCGAACATCAGCAGACCCCTGAGGCTGAAAAACATAAACGGGTTACTGCCAAGGACTTCAGAGCTGCAGGCAACTTCAAGGCACTGGTTCCTGGGATAGACTTCAAGAAGAGAAAAGCAAAAAGCGTAGAAGAAATCAGTTAACCGGATGGGCTTCAAGAACTTAATAGAAGAGAAGAACAAAGGTCTTAGAAAACTCCATTTACCAGGAAGGGCTTGAAGAAGATTCTGATCGAGTAATTATGGGGAAGTGTGTACACAAGCTCCTAGGAAAGTATTTGTTACTGGTAAAGGCATTGAGAAGCTTTTATAAGACATTAGTTATTGGAAATATGTCTAACAAGAGTGCTGCAGCAGGGGGAGGGGACCTGCGTGATTCCCTTGCAGGAGCTTGCAGCAAGGCGCGATGATTATGACCATATGGCGCCACCTTATGGCGTCGCAGGCTTCCACAAGGGAATCGCCAGATGTGCAATGCATGCATGTTTTTGCCCCCAAAGCTGTGCCAATGGCTAAAGGTCTCCCTCCCAAGAAGCGCATGCGTGCTGCGAAGGGGAGACCTAAAAATGAAGCAATCAGTAGTAGGTCCATTCTCCACAGAAGGAAGAAATTAAAGAAGGCATGAAAGTAGCATGCACCAAATAAGAGTGACATTGACGCCAACAAATGGTAAGTAATGAGCAGACTACAAGCCCCTTTCAGAAAATGAAATGACTCCCAAGTGAGAATGCATGCTCTAACGCACGGGCTGTCTCGACGAGACCTTAAAAGGTAGGAATGCTGGAGAAATGCCCTACAAAACAAGAATTCCTCATTCCAGGCATTGAAAAATGCAAGGAAGAAAGAATTATTGCGTCACCTGGCTACGTCAGGGGCCAGCCATTGTAGTCAACGTATTAGCAATCACATTGTTAAATTCAATGGCTGACCTCAGGCAGAGTACTTTGAAGGACCTTCCATAGCATTAAGTGTGAGTGTTACACCTGCCTGACGAAAGGACCCTCAGGTAGGCGTTGAACAAAGACTACCATATTGGGGAAGTTGCACTGAAGTGAAGTGTGAGGGTCTGGGCAATGTATTTACCTAAATGCACTTAGCACTTACCTTCATGCCCAGCCACTCATAGTGCTTCAAAAATCAACTGCACCTTTTTTTGTTATTATCTGTCTGCAGAGCAGCAGATCACGGCCCACGATTCACAAAGTCACCCAAGGTAGCGTAAGGCTAAGCAAAGGCTTAGGTGAGATTTACAATGACATGCAAGGGGCTACTTGCATTGCTTTGTGGGACCTTGTAAAGAAAAGCAATGCAGCGCAGTGGCACGTTACATTTCATAGTGGTAGGCGTTCCATGGGTGGGGCATGTGTTCCCATGCATCCACTGATGGAATTTTATGCATTCCCAGATTTTCTAAAATCAGTAGATCTGAGATTATGTCAAATTGGTTTGCTACCCCAACCACGGTGTAACAAGGAGAAATATGTTTATTTCTTCTAGTTATTTCCTCTCTCTATGCGTGATGCGTTTTGCATCTTACATAGAAAGAGGAAATAGCCTCTTAGGATTGTATTGTGTGCGGAAAGGTAGCCATTCCTGAACAAAAACAATCCTGCTTTTAACACAGGCACCCTTGCTCTATGGTTGCAGTAATTAGCTCCAAGGTCAAGCTCTCTCTCTCTCTGTTGCACAATACCCTTTTTGTTGTGGGTGGATCACTACTCAAGCTTTGGGCCTTTCATACTTCTGTGTTAGAGTTTGTTGAAGGGGATGAGTGCAACCTCCCTTTGGTATTAAGCGTTATAATGTTCCATTTTCAAAGGTGTTCCAAAACTGTAGAAAGCACAAACACCCCTTCTTGTATTAAATACTTGTTATTCACAGTAGACATGCATTCTATCATGTTGTATTCCACAATATGATAGATGCTGAGGTCGAAGACATGTGTATTGCCCCCTTGCTGTCCATACCCTTGGGCTTTCTCAAAGCTGCAGGAAACATGAAGAAATATAAAGAGTGATTAGGTTGCAGCTGGAATCAAGATGGGAAAAAGAGAATAAAATACCCGTGAGTTGCTACGTAGAGTCGTGCCTTAAAAGGTTGCATCCCGAATTGAGTTGATCGTCAAGGTAATTAATGTGCTGTTGTGCCAGGGATATGGTCAGTTAATGATTTTTATGAGGTGGTCTGAGTAAATACCTTCCGAGACTGCCATTGGGTGGGTGGCAGGGACCGCGGTTTCTGTGTCAGGATGCGATGGGTCCTTTAGAAAGGAAGCAACCTTCCGTCACTCTTACTTACTACTATCTGGCATGGCTGTTGAGAGTCGGGTGTAGACTGCTCACTCAACTTTATGCCTTTGAGGTGGGTGTATTGTCCTTTTATGCAAAATAAAGTACTTGTCATTTTCAAAAGAAAAGCACGCTGCTGTGACTGCTCACGGTTGCTACCACTGAGAGGTAACGCCTGAAAGGGTTGTTCTTGGCCCAGTTTGTGATGTCGTAGTAGGACGAACGTGTATAATCAAAAGGAGGGGGGAGGCAGAGTCAGAATCCTTTCAGTCTCCGTAGTATAATCTCTTAATCAGGAAGGGGAAAGGATCACTGGTCCTGCTTAAACCATGGTTTTGCAGGTCGGTAGTTGGTATCTCCCAAAATATGACCCTCATACATGTGTATGTTGGAAACTTCTCTGAGCGGTATATACTGTGTCCCCGCTTTTATTTACACGTGCGTGCGTAATCATTGGGTCATTTTTTGTGTGTGCACCCTCCACCAGGAGGTATTACCTTAGGTTTACGGCAGTAGTGATCATAGAACAGTGAGGAGGTGGGTGGTGGTTCCTAAAAAGTCCGGACAGCCAGAAAGAGAATTTTTAATTAATCTGGATTCGGACTAATGGTAAAATTGTATGTGCAACCTACGAATTAGTAAGGAATTCAAGTGCATTTCATATAGAAATTAAAAAGAGGTCAACATGTTTCAGCCTTGGGTAGTCAAAAGATCAATAGGCTTTCGTCAGGACCAATAGGGGTGAAATTGTGAAAAAGGTGTGAAGAATAAAAGGTTTAATGACCTGATTCTTCATGAGGTTAAGGCTTCATTGTACCTTATTTTAAATCAAGAAATTGCTTCTTCGGGGAGTTAGGCTGGACGAGAGAGGCCTCACTGGGTTCCTTCTGCTCTGTCCCGGCAGCTTGTGCTGACTCTGCCTTTCGTCACCCGGAATCGATTCCGGGTGACGAAAGGCTGCAGATCTATATGACTTATCACTTCAAACCTTTTTATAAGTTTGTTAAACCGGCACCCTTGAAAAATAATCATTTTTATGTTATCAATAGATTATACTATACCCCTGCGAAAATAGCTAGATTTATCCCTTTAGTTTCCCCTAAATTTCCAAGATGTGATTTTTCCGAGGCTGATGACGTACATATATATATCTATGAGTGACATAAGCTAAGCGGGTTTTGCAAAATGTGGAGCGTGCTCTTGGCGCCATCTTTAAAGTCAAGATCAATCTGAACCTTTCTATAGTAATTTTTGGTACGGATTTTGATTTGATGAATTTATTGAAGCCAGTTCAAAGAGGCTTGTTACTATACTTAATTCTTATTGCTCAACGGGAGATATGTAAACTTTGGAAAGACCCACGGCCCCCACTGTCTGATAATTGGTTGAAAGCTGCATTTGGTTTGGCACGCTTGGACCAGGGGTATTTAAATGACAACAATTCCGATATTTGGTCACAGTTTTTATCATAGGACAGAGAGATGAGACTGGTTGAATGCCCCCGGGTCCTATGATTACACCAAGCTTTACACAAAGAAGCTGGCCTGGTTAGACCTAAAAGCCAATGCAGTTGCAGAAGCCTTGGGCGCCCAGGTTGGAAGGATGGCTTCTTGTCAGAATTGCAGATGCTGAATGGTGAGATGAGGACAAAAAAAGTAAAATAAATAAAATAATAAAGTTAGATATAACCTTACTCTCTAAAGCTTGGTCGAGCAGTAAGGCAGTATCAGAGGACAGTCTAAAGCATGTGTTGTACACACTCAATCAGCAAATGGTCTCACAAACTCAAGAACAGAACTCTAGGCCAATTGTTTTGTATCAAAATATATAGTTGTTTTATTTTAGAACCAACAAGGTATCAAAATATACTTTCTCAGAATGAATTACTTTAGTTTAAATACTTTGCTAATACACAATAGACTTTTAAGTACAGCAGTTACCGTTGTTGCAATGGGCAACACAATTTCAAACACGATGCAACATTGAGCTCAATGGGAATTTCTAGTTAAATGCAATTAGTTACTTTATGGATTACTTTTCTAACCACAGGACTGGATCCTAGTTTCAGTCCTGGGACATCTCCTGTAAACAGTTGAGTAAAAGCATTTTGGCTACAGTGGTGATTTTTAAGGAATATTATTGTATTTTAAAAGTTGACACTTCAAAACTTTTTCACATAGAATCACCAATGTCAACCTATGGGAGGAAATTCACTTAGCAAGTAAGTAGTGTTATCGTTACTTTTTCTTACTCAGTGGGGGATCCTGGATCCAGCACTGGTGTTTCTCCTGTAAACAGTTGAAAAAATGTGTTTAAGTCATACAGGCAATTTTTAAGGAATATTTGTAGTTTGTGAAAACCGGACAATGGATTCCTACGGAAGGAAATACAAGTTTATTTATTTAGAAAGTTTTATATAGCGCGAACAAGATCTTTGCAGATATCAGAGCGCTTTACAGACGAAAGGAACAACGTGTGAGTAAATAACAATTGGGGTGGGGAAGGTACATGTGGGAGTGTAGTCAGCCAGATACATCAATAATGATACAAGTACAAATAATTGATAGCGTAAACACTCAGGCAGGTCAATAACACAAGTCATACAAAAATGCAAAAAAAAAAGATCAGTAAAACTGAATGGTACAACGTCTGTAAATATCATCCCCAGTAATAATTCAAGTGTATTTAGCCATGAGGATAGCTTTTACTTCTTTCTTAAAGAGTATGGTAGAGGAGATGAGCCTGATTTCAGGGGGAGTGAGTTCCAGATCCTGGGTGCCATTCCTGAGGAGGAGCGTTTATACGTTTTTTTCTTGCAGAATCTTTGGGGCTTTAGCAGAAGATTGCTTGTGCCTCTAGTGTTTCTAGAGCCTCCGGAAATCGTCAGCTTCTGGGCGAGGTATCCGGGTGAGCTCAGGTGGACAGCCTTGTGCGTGATGCAGGCGATTTTCAGATGAATTCTGGCTTCAAAAGGCAGCCAGTTCAGGGCTCTCAGGTCAGGGGAAATGTGTGAGTGTTTTTTTGATCCGGTGATGAGTCTCGCTGCAGAGTTTAGAGAAGCTCTTATGGGTGCCGTGGTAGTTAGGGGGAGACCGCAGAGGGCGATGCTACCGTAATCTATTCGAGGGATGACTAGAGCTTGTACCGCAGTTTGGAAATCTTTGGCTGGAAGGAAGGGTTTGAGTTTCCTTAAGATATTGATCTGGTAGTTCGCCCCCTTAGTTGCTTTGTTGATGTGTTCCTGCATGTTGAGGTTGGTGTCAAGTGTTATGCCTAGAGATTTTGCTGAGTCCACGATGGTGGGATGAACATTGAGTGCGGTTAGATGTTTAAGCCAGATTTGAGTGGTAGTGATCTTCGCAGGAGGTGAGATCAAGAGGAACTCTGTTTTAAGAGCATTGAGCTTGAGATGATTAGCGGCCAACCATGATTGGGTGCTTCTGATCGTTGAATTCAAGAGCATAATGTCTTTGGGTGATTGTACTTAAGTTACTGGTAATTACAGTTAAAATTACTTTTCAGGCTCAGTGCTGGGCTAAAAGATGCAGCACTGGGTTCTCTCCTGATAACAGGTGAATAAATCGGAATTCGTTGATCAGCTGATTTTAGATTACTATTTTAAAGTTTCATAACTCCACACTTAGAAGAATTTCCAAGTGAAGCCAGTCACTGTTACCTAATGGAAGAAAAGTGAGTTATCGGCTTTTGGGTAAGTTCTCGACTGGCAGAGTTAAGGTTCTGGGCATAGACTCAGGGGTCTCCCAGGGTAAGGTAGGTACAGTTGGTACACTCTCAGCGGCACAGGGGCAGCCAGGTACAGAGGTAGTTAGGCCCAATGTTATCCAATGAGAGGCAGGGGGCCTGCGGTTGGTGGATGCTGGCTAGCAGGCCACGCGGCTGTGGGAGCTGGGCTCCTAGTCACTTGTTCAGGGCAAATGGGGACGTAGATTAGGGGAAGTGCAACCACTGTCAGGGCCACTCAGGCGGCTGGGTGCAGGGTGCTCAATGTTAATGAATGGAGATCATGAAAGGTGAACAAAGGATGCAGGCTCGGGGACGGAGATTCTTTAGGAGCGACCAACACTTCGAGTGGTAAGTTGGGAACTTAGAGGATAGGTAAACACCCAGGAGTTGGGCACAGGGGGTCGGAGGGAGCCGGTGCAGGGGTGCCTTTTGACATCGGGAAATCTTACCCTCTGCTGATCGCGGTTGGAGGGGTCTCCTGTTGTGAGTCTGAAGGCGTCGTCTGGGTATTCGAGGAGGGTCCTTGGGCACTGGATTTCAGGTCACAATCGCCGGGGGGGATGTCCTCAGGGTCTTTGTCCACTCGGGCACAGGCCGGGCTCAAGGGGTGCAGAGTGGGCTGGATTTGCAGTTCCTGGCGGGCACCAGGGGTATTGTTGTTTGAGCAGAACCACTGCTCATGGGAGTCCCAGTCTTTTAAGATGTTCAAGGCAGGCAGGTCCTCCGGTGTTTTCAAGGTTGCTGCCCGCAGGAGACGCCAGGATTTAGAAGGAGCAGGTTCAAGGATCAACAGGCCTGGAGGGCTGGGGCTAAGTCAGTTGGCGTTGTCCTCTTTTTAGCAGATGCACAGCAGGTCTTCTTCTTGATCTTCTTTCTTGTTTTCAAATCGGGATCTGAAGAAGGAAGGTTGAGGGTGCACCTAAATACAAAATTTAGGGGCGTTACAGGTAGGGCAAGGGCAGGGACCCATTGGTCCCTGCCCTGGGGTGAATACACCCCCTAGCCTGCTCCTCTCCTGTGGGAGGGGGGCAGGAGCCTATCTCTAATTGGGCAGGGCTCTCCATCGTCAAGATGGCCGGAGCCTGGAGTTGTGCTTCACTTCGCCTCTCCCACCTGAGGGGTGGAGTTGGCACAGGATGGCACACCCCCTTTCCTCACATAGGGTTTCCCGCCAGAGTGGGGGTCAGAACTGGTGGGGGCCAGTTGCCTGGTACAGCAAGTGGTCTGGAGAAGCTCACAAAGGCGGCATGCCTTTGAAGCTTCCCATGCCCATCCTGGGGGAGGAGACCTAGCACCTCGCCCAGGACGTGCATTGTTGCAGGCCCAGGAGGGTGGATGGCTCTCTACCTAGTGGTCCAGCAACATGTCTGCTATGTGGCAGCCTCTCAGACAAGACGTGGATTGTAGGTTAGGTTCAGGGGGAAACTCTAAGTTGCCCTCTGTCGTGCATTTGGCATTAAATCCCACACTGGCATCAGTGTGGGTTTAATGTGCTGAGAAGTTTGATACCAAACTTCTCAGACTTCAGTGTAGCCATCATGGTGCTGTGGAGTTCGTAATGACAACCTTCCAGCACCATATACTCTTAATGGCATCACTGCACTTACAGTGCCCAGGAATGGCCCTGGGTACTGTAGGGGCAGAGGGTTCATGCACCTGTGCCCACACCACTGGCATAGTACACCCAGCTAGAGGGGTAACTGATGTATGTCAGGGCAGTGTGTTTTGTGGGCATGGCACACAGGGATGTAGTGGGGTGCAAAGTGACTTCAGATATATAGGTAAAAAGTACCTGGGCTGGTACTGTTAAAAAGGTGAATTTAGAGGTTCTTATGTAATGCAATGTACATCACCTCATGTGTGCGTCAACAGTACCAGCCCGGGGGCCCATTAACAATGTTTTCTGAGTCCACCCCACGAGCCAGGTACTTTTTAACTATCACTGAAGTCACTTTGAACCCCACCACTCACTCACTATTACAAAAAACCTCACGCGCACCACACATAGTCTTTAAAAAGTGCTCCCGCGTAGAAGTAGGTAGCAGCACACCGCATCCCCTAGAGGGGTGCAAAGACCCCAATGATGAAGCATGACACCAAGGGTCCTTTTGGTGTGTGAGGGGTATTTAAAGAACACTACGTGCTCCCCACCATTGTAGGAACCACCCAAACCCACATGTGGATTCTTTTTGTTTATATAAATCTAGTTAGGGAGAACGAATCCAACCCGTATCTCTCTCTCCCTTTATGTTATTTTCATCACACAGGGATGTGTGCCATGTCGACTCTTTGTTTAGTTCTGTACTAGGACACTCAGCCTGCTCAGTCAGTGTGTGTGTGTCAGGGTACAGGGCCCCTAATGGTGGCACAATAAGTGCTGCAGCCCTTATGGGTCTTCTCTGGTCACAGTGCCCTGGGTACCTAGGGTACTATTTACCAGGGACTGACATGTGGCCAGAGAAGCCAATTGGGTTTTAGTTTCAACACAGTTTTACGGAAGGAACACAGACCCTGGGTACCTGATTGGCAGGAGCCCAGGGCACACTCAGTCAAAGCACATCAGCAATTCAGCAAACATTGGCTGGCATACCATGCAAGAAAGATGACATTTTCTCACACAACCCCCCCCCCCCACCACCACAAACGAAAGGTGCCCTAGGGAGTCTTCATTGTCTAAGTGGAAGAACCTGAAAAGTCCATCTGCATTGGCATGGGCAGTCCCTTGTCGGTTTTCCACTTCAAAGTCCATTCCTTGTAGGAAGATGGAGCATCTTAGTAGTTTTGGATTTTCCTATTTCATCTGCATTAGCCATTGAGAGGTCTGTGGTTAGGTTGAACTAGGAAGTGAGTTTCAAAAAAGTAGGGCCTCAACTTCTTCAGGGACCAAAACACAGCAAAGGCCTCCCTCTCAATGGCACTCCAACGCTGCTCTCTGGGGAGTAGCCTCCTGCTTATAAAAGCAACAGGTTGGTCTTGGCCTTCATCATTGGTCTGGGATAGGACCGCTCCTATCCCTAGCTCAGAGGCGTCAGTCTGCACTATGAACTGCTTGGCATAATCTGGTGCTTTTAGAATTGGTGCTGAGCACATTGCTTCTTTTAGGGTGTCAAAAGCCTTTTGGCAGCTAACAGTCCAGTTGATTTTCTTGGGCATCTTCTTGAAGGTGAGTTCTGTAAGGGAAGTCACAATGGACCCATATCCTTTCAGAAACCTCCTGTAGTACCCAGTCAAGCCAAGGAATGCCCCGACTTGGGTCTGGGTTGTTGGAGCTGCCCAGTCCAGGATAATCTGGATCTTGGGTTGTAAGGGGTGTACCTCGCCTCCACCAACAAGGTGGCCCAAGTACACCACAGTTCCCTGCCCTATCTGGCATTTGGATGCCTTGATAGTTAGGCCTGCAGATTGCAGGGATTGTAAAACCTTCCCAAGGTGGATCAGGTGATCCTTCCAGGTGGAGCTAAAGACAGCAATATCATCAAGATAAGCTGCACTAAAGGAGTCCTACCCCGACAGGACTTGATTCATCAACCTCTGGAAGGTGGCAGGGGCATTCTTTAACCCAAGGGCATTACAGTAAACTGATAGTGCCCATCAGGTGTGGAGAATGCGTTTTTCTCTTTTTCTCCTAGGGCCATGCCAATCTGCCAGTACCCTGCAGTTAAGTCAAAGGTACTGAGAAATGTGGCTGCCCCCCATTTGTCTATCAGTTCATCTGCTCTTGGAATAGGGTGAGCATATGTCTTGGTGACAGAGTTGAGCCCTCTATAGTCCACACAGAACCCCATCTCTCTCTTTCCACCCTGATGCGGTTGGGGACCAGAACCACTGGGCTAGTCCAGGGGCTCTCAGAGGGTTCAATAACCCCTAACTCCAGCATCTTGCTGACTTCAGGTTTGATGCTTTACTTAACTTGGTCTGACTGGCGATAGATATTGTTTTTGACAGGTGAACTGTCACCAGTGTCCACATCATGGGTACACCAGTTTGTCAGACCGGGGGTCAGGGAAAAGAGACTGGCATACTGTTGTAAGACTTGCTTGCAGTCAGTCTGCTGTTGGGCAGAGAGGGTGTCTGAAAAGACAACCCCATCTACTGACCCATCTTTCGGGCTGTAGGAGAGGAGATAAGGTAGAGGCTCACTCTCTGCTTCCTGTTCCTCATCAGTCACCGTCAGCATGGTGATGTCAGCCCTGTCATTGTAGAGCTTTAGGCGGTTAACGTAGATAACCCTTTTGGGTGACCTGCTTGTGCCCAGGTCAGCTAAATAAGTTACCTCACTCTTCTTTTCTAGAATATGGTAAGGGCCATTCCATCTCTCTTTGAGGGCCCTTGGTGCCACTGGCTACAAAACCCACACCTGTTGCCCAGGTTGAAATTCAACCAGTGCAGATTTTTGGTCATACCAGTGCTTCTGAAGCTCCTGGCTGGCCTCAAGATTCTTGGATGCCTTTTCCATGTACTCAGCCATTCTGGACCTTAGGCCAAGTACATAGTCCACAATGTCTTGCATAGGTTCTTGGAGAGGCCTCTCCGAACCCTCTTTCACAAGACAAAGTGGTCCCCTTACAGGATGACCAAACAGAAGTTCAAAGGGGGAAAACCCTACTCCCTTCTGTGGCACTTCCCTATAAGAGAAAAGCAGGCATGGCAACAGGACATCCCATCTCCTCTTGAATTTTTGAGAGAGTCCCATGATCATACCTTTCAATGTCTTGTTGAACCTTTCAACAAGACTATTAGTTTGTGGATGGTATGGGGTAGTAAACTTGTACTGCACTCCACACTCTTTCCACATGTGCTTTAGGTAAGCAGACATGAAGTTAGAACCTCTGTCTGAAACCCCACCTCCTTAGGAAACCCTGCCCTGGTGAACACACCTAGGAGGGCCTTGGCTACTGCAGGAGCTGTAGTAGTGCTAAGTGGAATTGCTTCAGGATACGTAGTAGCATGATCCACTACTACTAGAATGAATTTGTTCCCTGAGGCTGTGGGAGGTTCAAGTGGACCCACAATGTCCACACCTACCCTTTCAAAGGGAACCCCCACCACTGGCAATGGTATCAGGGGGGCCTTTGGGTGGCCACCTGTTAGAACTGGGATTTCTGCTAGGCTAAGGCTTACGCCAAAGCCAGGCAGAAACCACCATTCTAGTCAGGGCAAGGGAGTCACACGCCAAGATAACCCCTGCTCACCCCCTTGATAGCTTGGCACGAGCAGTAAGGCTAAACTCTGAGGCAATGTGTAAAGCATTTGCGCCAGCACACAACAGCAACAACATCCTAGGCACACCACAAAAGGAACTCCACACAGGGCTATATAAAAATACCTTTTGTATTGTCAAAACACATCAGATAGAAATCACACATGTACATTGTGCCAACTGGCACGGGCAATATTCACAAGGGATTATTTAAAAGACAGGGCCACATGGGCCACTGTCAGAATCAACACTTAGCAGAAATAGCACTTTGTAGATCATAGAATATAGGATATAAAATCACTGTAGTACAAATTAGCAAATATAGCACACAACCAGTAACTACTGGTAACAGGTAAGTACCACCTACGCAACCCTAACCACCTTAGGAGAATGTCACGCAGGGCACCAGGACCTCACTAGGACCACCTGTACTGGAAAGAACAACCACCTAAGAATAAAGTACATTTAGGGGTATCAGCAAGAACATATTACACATGATGCATCACAACATTCAGAGGTGTAGGGAAGGAAAAACACATGATGCATAAAACATACATTCAGTGGTGTAAGAACAAGGAAAAACTCATGATGCATAAAACATTCAGAGGTGTAAGAACAAGGAAGACACATGATGCCTAAAAACATTCAGAGGTGCCAGAACACAACTCAATAGCGCAAAAACACATGATGCCTAAAAACATTCAGAGGTGTAAGATCAAGGTGCGTAATCATATTAAATGCATTACATTTCCTAGCACCACATCACATTGCGCAAAAAGTACATAAGCCACTACCCGTGGCAGTCCCTAGGCCAACTGGCCTTGTTGGGGATAGGACGCCCTGTGTCCAAAAGTCAGGGGCCTAAACGGTGCAGCTGCCCACTAATTGCTGGGCAGCTGTGAATCAACAAAACTGCGCCAGGGCCCTCACTGGCCCTAGAACCAAAGCTGCGCCCAGCTGGAGCCACACAGGCTCTGTAAATAACTTTGCCCCCCAAGAGCCCTCTCTGGGCTCGCAAAACAACAAGGTGGGCAGGGAGCCTTTCGGGGCTCTAAAGCAACGACGTGGGCAGGGAGCCTCGGGGCTCTAAACAAAGAAATGCCCCCACGAGCCTCTCTGGGGTCGCAACACAATGCCCCCTGGACGTTGGAGTCCCCCCCCTCTGGGGACTCGGAATCGCAAACGGCCCACTGGGGCCTCTGGGCTTCAGCAATATTGCCCCGTGAGCCTCTCAGGCTCTAAATGAAGAATGCGGCCGTCGTTGGAGTCCCTCGTGGACTCTGCGCACCAGTACGAAACATTAGGGCGGCCCACTGCCATCCGGGACCGCCCTAGATGCACCCCTCACTGTGACTCACTCGCCGCTACAACACACCCCCGGAGCCCCACAGCCAGTCTACACTTACCGGCTGCTCTCCTCCGGCGGCGCTCCTTCGGGCAGGCGGCAGCACATCTCTGGCATCACCCGGGCCCCCTCCTGGGACCCAGGACACCGCGGGGTCAATTCCTCCTCTGCCGCAGGGCTCCCTCCGCTCATGGGAGCCCTGCAGTGTTGAAATTGGCAATGTATATACACATAAGCGGCGTTCATTTGTGTTCATTGTACCCCTTGTTGTAAGCAGAACGGATATCGCTAAAACACTGACTGTGTTATCCCGCTAGCATAGACCCATGCACACACGTACACGACAGCCATTTTAGGTATCATGGTCTCCTTGTTCACGATCGATCGTCGTCACACTTCCCTGACCCTGCAAGCTTCCCCCATGCTCCCTGACCGCCCCCGCTCTCACATGTACAAGTCATGAGCACCTCCCCTCCCGCATGACTCTGTCTCTAGGGATCACACCTCGCGCCTGACCAACACCTCCTTTCCTTTCATGAATACCCCTCTTTGGATAAACCCTTTCTCTACGCTCGATTTTCCACACTGACCTTTTCTTTCATGAATATCTCTCCTTTGATGACCTCTTCCTCTGAACCTAATTGTTTGCACGGACCGCTGGTCATCCCTTAGCCCGAGGATACAGTTTATTGCCCACCACTGTATGCACTCGTCTCTCTCGAAAGAAGCCCCTATTGATCATGGCCACCCCACCCCCTGAGATTCGATCAGGCACACACATTCCAATGGAATCAGCAGAACACTCAGCTGCGTGACAGCCCCCTCCTATTGTATGGAGGATAAGGGCCCCTACTGTAGCCACGTGTTGGAATATCTTCATACTTCACAATGTCTTGATTGTAATGAAGGATGTTTGTGTGCCCGAAACCTGTGTATAAAAGACGAAGCCTCAGAGAAACTTGTTAGAGCACCTCCCGAAGACACTATGCGAGTGTCCCAAATGACATGCTCTCCTCATGAGAAATAAACATTTTTCCTTGTCTTCCTGCTTCCAGTGCCCGTCTCTTCATTTGGTAATTATTTACGATGGAAAGTAAGAGGCGCCTTGCGCCAGCAGCCTGGGCATCCGGTTCGTTATGGGCTGACCTTTCCACAGCAGAACCGCCATGCTTCTTCTCTTTCTCCCGGCCACAGCATCTCCTCTAATCTCCGGTCTCCCTCTTTCGCATGGGAGACCGGCAACGTAGCCAAGGCTTCCCCCGGGCAAGGGGAAGCGGAAGTTTCTGCAGTCAGGCCCACCCACGTCACCACAGAATCTGCCTGGCTTCCTGTCTCGCAGGGCCGCCAATGGCAGCGCGGCCCTGGGCAGGGAGGCGGGCACAGCGCCCCCCTCACACGATCTATGGGCCGGCGGCGGTGAGCTCTGTAATTTTAAATATGCAGCGAGGTGGGCACTCACTTTGGGGCCCAAAAAACCAGCAATAAAAACGGGCAAATGCCGGGTGGGCACCGGCTGTGGACATGAAGCGCTTCCTCAGCGCTAGTGGGAAATAAAGCGCTCCAAAGCGCTAGAAGGGCAATAAATCAGCGCTCCCAAGCGCTAATGGACAGATACAGTGTTCCCCAGCGCTATAATTACAATACAGCGCTTCCAGCTACAACAGGTCCTGGGGGGCTGCAAAGAAAGGCAAAAGGGTCCCAGGACTAAGGCAGAGTCCTCCAGCAATCCATCAGGTATCCAGGGGCTGGGCAGGGCTCAGGGAGGCAAGCCTTCCCCTGAGCCCAAGCAGCAGCACGCCCCTGGCAGGATTCAAGTCAGAAACAAGAACATTTTGGAAGGGGACACAGCCCCTTTTTATACTATAAAATCCTTTGTCTAAAGGGCGCAGGCAGTGTGAGAACCAGCTAGAACTGGTTATAGGGAACTCCTTTCAGTGTGAGGGGCAGAGGTGACAGTCGCCCAGCGGGAGGTGGAGCCAGCATTGTGGCAGGCAGACACAGCCTTATTCACTCCCAGGTGCTATCTCCTCCCACTTCACTAGTTGCAGATGCAGTTATTCAACTAAGGGCTGACTCAGACAACCTCCTGGGGGCTCCCCAGCCCCTGTCATCCTCAAACCAGACAGTCAATCCACAAGCAGGCCCAGGCACTCCTGGAGCCAGGCGCCAGCCAATCACGTGCCAGCAGACTCACTACACACGCACACCCATGTCCAGAAGTGGCACTTCCACACTAGACACATCTATGCCACATACATCATTACACAGTTCGCACATACCAAACTCGACCCTGCACTCCCCACACATCAGGAACTACCATGGTCACACATATTCCCCATTCATTCCTATGGGAGGGCAGGTCACTCACCATACATACACAGAGAGCTCACGCACTTTACACTGTACCACAGTGAAAAAGTGCGCAGAGGCCTAAAATCACTACCACCAGGTCACAGAAACAGGCTAGGCAAAAGCAAAAACTTGAGGGGTGAACCTGCCAAAAAAGGCCAGGTCCAACACCACCTATCTTGCCACTGGCCTGACAGGTAACGCAGGAGCTAACAAACTCCTTCACCTTTTGGTGCATCTGGGGCCAGTAGAAGTGACTAACTAGCCTTTCCCAAGTTTTGGTTTGCCCCAGATGTCCTGCTAGGGGGATGTCATGAGCCAAAGTTAGGAGGAACTCCCTGTGCTTCTGTGGCACTACCACTCTCCTGGTGGCTCCAGGAGTGGGATATCTTGCCTCAGCATACAGTAATCCCTCTTCCCAATAAGCTCCGTCGGTACCACTGACATCTCCCTGTGCTTCTGAAACAGCTTGCTGCCTCAGGCTTTCAAGAGTGGGACAGTCTTGCTGACCCTGGCACAGCACTTCCCTAGTGGGCCCCCTGGGCCCAAGAGTTCAACCCAGTAAGGCTCAAGCTCCATAGGCTCAGTTCCCTCTAGGGTTTCCAAGACGTCTCCCTGAGGAGAAGGGTCCTGAGATGTTTGCTGTGCAGAAGCTGGTTCCCCAGTCTTCTTGCTTTTTCTCTTGATTGGTTGGGCCATACTTTGAGGCTCCAAACCTACTTGTTCACCCTTCTTTTTGCTCTGTGCTCTTGTTTGCACACACGCCAATTCAGGGATACCCAGCATGGCTGCATGGGTCTTCAATTAAACTTCAGCCCAGGCTGAGGGTTCCAAGTCATTGCCAAGCAGTCAGCTGGTAACTTTTGAGAGACCGCTACCTGTTTCAGGCAAGTAACCCCCCCCCCCCACCCCCCCAGCCCAATGGCACTATAGCCATTGGATGATTAGTGGTAACACTGTCAGCATTGGTGACTGGGTGAGTTTTCCCAATCAAGTATTGCTCAGGGGAAACCAGTGTATTTCTCACCATAGTGACACTGGCACCTGTATCCCTCAGAGCTTCTATAATAATAAAGGGGTTTATAGAGCGCATGGTGACGCCATCCCGGCGTATCCCCGCGCTGTGGAGATTATTCTAGTCCCATTTACCCAGGGGTATTGTAAATACTTCTTTAAGTTAGGTGGCCACACAGCTACAGTGGCAAACTCCACTTCCCCCATAGAAACTAGACTACCTTCAGTGTGCATCCAGATTTGCTCTGGGCACTCCTCCGATCCCATTTGTAGACTTGCTGCCCCAGAAGTAGCTGTACTGGGTGCCTTAGGGGCTTTGTTGTGGGGGCAAGATTTATCTACAGTTAAATGTCCCAACTTCGTACAGTTGTTACAATAGGCCTTTAAGGGATCAAAGTTCTTTCCCCTATAGGGCTGAGGCACATAGGGAGTAGTTTGGGACCCACCCCCCTGTACAGGTTTTTGGGGCCCTTTGGAAGATTCAGACTTTTTATCTTGGGGATTCTCACCACCTTTCCCCTGGGGAGGTTTTTAACCACCTTCTTCTGGTCACCCCCAGTGGTTGTCCTTGTCACCCTAGTCTTGACCCTAAGGTCTGCCTTCTTTCCCAATTCTTGGGGAGAGATTAGACCTAGGTCTACTAAATGCTGATGCAACTTTTCATTTGTGCAATTACTTAATATATGTTCCTTCATAAACAAATTGTAAAGTCCAGTAAAATCGTGCACAATATGTCCAGCTAACCAACCATCCAGTGTCCTTACTGAGTAGTCCACAAAGTCAATCCAGGACATGGTCTGGGTTTTGTGAGCCCCCCTGAATCCAATTCTGTATTCCTCAGTGGTGAGTCCAAATCACTCAATCAGAGTATTCGTAATGAGGTCATAGGACCCTGCATCTGGCCCAGAGAGGGTCAGAAGCCTGTCTCTGCAGTTACCAGAGAACAGTTCTCACAGGAGTGCCCCCCCAGAGAGGTTTCTTTACTCTTCTTATTTCACAAGCCCCTCTCAAAGGCTGTTAACCACTTGGTGATGTCATCACCTTCCTCAAATTTAGGGACAATCCCTTTGTAAATGTAAAAAATGTAAATTGATACTTGTATAGCACACTACTCACCCGCAAGGGTCTCAAGGCGCTTGTACGAATACCGCTGTGGAACCCATCCTGGCTTTCCCTGTGAGGTGTCCACTCCTGGGCACCCCCGGGGTGGAGGCCAGGCATCCTTAGCGTTGTGGGGGCCGTTGTGGAGATTAAGCAAGCTATTGCCCAGAGTTGCAGAGTGGGACTCCATGATTGGAATAGGCACCGAGGCGAGAATTATCAGGTCCGTGGAATTTTTGAGCCCAAGACCCGCCGAGGCGGGGAATTGAACCCTGGTCCCGGGCTAGACCTCTGCATCAGGGTCTGCTGCTCTAACCATTGAGCCACACTTCTCCTTTGGGGATTTTAGGATCAGAAGTTTCCTTCCTATCCTTATTTTTAGTATTGCTGCCACCATTAATGGGTACTAAACCCATCTCTTTCCTTTCTTTTATTAGAGCCAGGAGTCCGGTCTCTAGGTCTAATCTCTTGGCCAGCTTGGCTAACAAGCTGACCTCTTCATTTGGGCTATTCCCAATGTTTTCACTAGGCCCTGGTCCACCTGTGCAGGTTCTAGGATCCCAGAGGGTGATTCTTGGAGTTAAGGGCATGGGGACCCTCCTCTCCCTGGAGATGATTGGGGGGGATTATCCTCCTCCTCTATCACCCCTTTCCCATCTGACTGGTCATCACCATGTTCAGAGGGGTGGCCTTTAGCATACTCAGCCAGGGGCTCCTGGAGCCCTAGTTTGGTAGGATGCAGGCCCATTGTTATATTTTTAAGTTTGCATAAGGACCTCAATTCCATGAAAGACAGGTGTAAGTAAGGTGTGAGGTCGAGCTCCTCAACCAGGTCCTGCATATTATTATCTTCACTAATAGCTGGGTTTTGTTGAGACATTCTAACCTGACAGTTCTAACCTTCTACCCTTGACTACAATGACTTATTTCTTTAACATTCTATTGGGACTTAGCAAGGCCCTAACAAGACTGTTAGTGTTTTAAAGAAACCAATTTTGGAAAATCTGAATTCTAAAGGCAATTTAAGAGTTCTGTCGTGTGATCAGATGGTAACCAAGTAGTCCAACAATGCAAGTTTGAATCCCACCGCTGATCCACCAATGTAAGAAAGTGGCTCTGTATATACTGGACCAAAGTATGGTACAGTGTGTACAGGGTCCACAGTCCCCAGAGGTTTGGCGGAGGCTAAAGTTAGATATAGCCTTACTCTCTAAAGTGGTAGCTTTGTCGAGCAGTAAGGCAGTATCAGAGGACAGTGTAAAGCATTTGTTGTACACACTCAGTCAGCAAATGGTCTCACACACTCAAGAACTGAACTCTAGGCCAATTGTTTTGTATCAAAACATATAGTTGTTTTATTTTAGAACCAACAAGGTATCAAAATATACTTTCTCAGAATTAATTACTTTAGTTTAAATACTTTGCTAATAGGCAATAGACTTAAGTACAGCAGTTACCGTTGTTGCAATGGGCAACACAATTTCAAACACGATGCAACATTGATCTCAATGGGAATTTCTAGTTGAATGCAATTAGTTACTTTATGGATTACTTTTCTAACCACAGGACTAGATCCTAGATTCAGTCCTGGGACATCTCCTGTAAACAGTTCAGTAAAAGCGTTTTGGTTACAATAGTGATTTTTAAGGAATATCATTGTATTTTAAAAGTTGACACTTCAAAACTTTTTGACATAGAATCACCAATGTTATCTTATGAGAGGAAATTCACTTAGCAGGTAAGTAGTCTTATTGTTATTTTCTTACTCAGTGGGGGATCCTGGATCCAGCACTGGTGCATCTCCTGTAAACAGTTGTTTAAGTCATACAGGCGATTTTTAAGGAATATTTGTAGTTTGTGAAATTCGACACTTGGAAACTTTTCTGGTGAAAACCAGAGAATGGATTTCTATGGAAGGAAATACAAGTTACTGGTGAGTACTGTTAAAAAAATTTTCCTGGTCATTGCTGGGCTGGGCTAAAAGATGCAGCACTGGGTTCTCTCCTGATAACAGGTGATTAAATCGGAATTCGTTGTTCAGCTGATTTTAAATGAATATTTTAAAGTTTCAAAACTCCACACAGAAGAATTTCCAAGTGAAGCCATTCAATGTTACCCTATCGAAGAAAAGTGAGTTATCGGCTTTTGGGTAAGTTCCCGACTGGCAGAGTTAAGGTTCTGGGCTTAGACTCAGGGGTCTCCCAGGGTCAGGTAGGTTCAGTTGGTAAACCCTCAGTGGCACAGGGCCAGCCGGGTGCAGAGGTAGTTAGGCCCAATGTTATCCAATGAGAGGCAGGGGGCCTGCGGTTGGTGGCTGATGGCTAGCAGGCTAGGCGGCTGTGGGAGCTGGGCTCCTGGTCACTTGTTCAGGGCAAATGGGGAAGTAGATTAGGACAAAGGTTGCAATGCCAGGGCCACTCGGGAGGCTGGGTGCAGGGTGCTGTTGAGCCATCGGGAGCTCAATGTTAATCAATGGAGATCTTGGAAGCTGAACAAAGGCTGCAGGCTCGGGACGGGGATTCATCAGTGGCGTCCAACACTTTGAAGGGTTAGTTGGGATCTTGGAGGATAGGTAGACACCCAGGAGTTGGGCACAGGGATCCGGGGGGAGCCGGGTGCAGGGGTGTCTTTTGATGTCGGGAAATCATACCACCTGCTGGTCGGGGTTGGAGGGGGTCTCCTGTTGTGAGTCTGCAGGCGTCGTCTGGGTCGTCGAGGAGGGTCCTTGGGCACTGGATTTCAGGTCACAATCGGTGGAGGGACGTCCTCAGGGTCTTTGTCTACTCGGGCAAAGGCCGGGCTCGGCAGGTGCAGAGTGGGCTGGATTCGCGGTTCCTGGCTGGCACCAGGGGTATTGCTGTTTGAGCAGAACCACTGCTCATGGGAGTCCCAGTCTTTTAAGATGTTCAAGGCAGGCAGGTCCTCCGGGGTTTTCAAGGTTGCTGCCCGCAGGAGACTCCGGGATTGAGCAGGAGCAGGTTCAAGGATCAACAGGCCTGTAGGGCTGGGGCCAAGTCAGTTGGTGTCGTCCTCTTGTTAGCAGCTGCACGGCAGGTCTTCTTCTTCTTGATCTTCTTTCTTGTTTTCAAATCAGGATCTGAGGAAGGAAGGTTCAGGGTGCCCCTAAATAATACATTTAGGGGTGTTACCGGTAGGGCAAGGGCAGGGATCAATGGGTCCCTGCCCTGGGGTGAATACACCCCTTAGCCTGCTCCTCTCCTGTGGGAGGGGGGCAGGAGCCTATCTCTGATTGGGCAGGGCTCTCCATCGTCAAGATGGCCGGAGCCCGGAGTTGTGCTTCACTTCGCCTCTCCCACCTGAGGGGTGGAGTTGGCACAGGCGGGCACACCCCCTTTCCTCACATAGGGTTTCCCGCCAGAGTGGGGGTCAGAACCGGTGGGGGCCAGTTGCTGGGTACAGCAAGTGGTCTGGAGAAGCTCACAAAGGCGACATGCCTTTGAAGCTTCCCCTGCCCATCCTGGGGGAGGAGACCTAGCACCTCGCCCAGGACATGCATTGCTGCAGGCCCAGGAGAGCGGATGGCTCTCTACCCAGGGGTTCAGCAACATGTCTGCTGTGTGGCAGCCTAGGCAGCCTCTCAGACAAGACATGGATTGCAGGTTAGGTTCAGGGGGCAACTCTAAATTGCCCTAGTCAGGCATTTGGCATTAAATCCCACACTGGCATCCTGTGGGTTTAATGTGCTCAGAAGTTTGATACCAAACTTCTCAGACTTCAGTGTAGCCATCATGGTGCTTTGGGGTTCATAATGACTACCTCGCAGCACCATATACTCTTAATGGCATAATTGCACTTACAGTGCCCAGGAATGGTCCTGTTACTGTAGGGGCACAGGGCTCATGCACCAGTGCCCACACCACTGGCATAGTGCACCCAGCTAGAGGGGTGACTGATGTATGCCAGGGCAGTGTGCTTTGTGGGCATGGCACACAGGGATGCGTGCCATGTCGACTCTTTGTTTAGTTCTGTACTAGGACGCTCAGCCTGCTCAGGCAGTGTGGGTGTGTCATGGTACAGGGCCCCTCAGGGTGGCACAATAAGTGCTTCAACCCTTAGGGGTCTTCTCACGTCACAACGCCCTGGGTACCTAGGGTACCATTAACCAGGGACTGGCAAGTGGCCAGAGATGCCAATGGGGTTTTAGTTTCAACACAGTTTTATGGAAGGAGCACAGGCCCTGGGTACCTGATTGGCAGGAGCCCAGGGCACACTCAGTCAAAGCACATCAGCAATTCAGCAGAAAGCGGGGGCATACCATTCAAGAAATATGGCACTTTCTCACATAAACTTACTACAGCAACTCGTCAGGCAGACTACAAAGTAAGCATGTTATATAAAGATAAGTCAAACAATGCTGGCCAACACAGGACTCTCAGTCTGACACTGCAGGTCCCACTGACTACACAGACTAACCTCCCCTTATCTCCCTACCATGATCATCACATAGGACTGTATCACAATTTATCCAGCCAGCTCTTTGACACACTCATCGCTCCTCCTTAAAACTGTCTAGTCTCATAAGATAGCAGCATGGTTGATCTAATACAGAAACCAATACAAAAACACAGCCGGAGTCTCCTTTATAAAAATGTAAATACCAAAAAGGGACCTACAGATGCTGCCAGGTTATCTCCAAACATAAATTGTGTGTCTACCCCTAACACTCTTTTCACTCACCACACTAAGCGCTGCATACCAATACGTGCTCCTAGGTGGTAATTACACATGATATGGAAACACTTCCAATATAGACTCAATACAAAGACAACATTCCCCCAACCACACACCCTACACAGTATAGCATTCTACCCAAGGCTAAAAGAGCTTCAGCACCCCCCAGTGGTAGTATGCGCTATATATTAATGCTTTTATGTCCTTCTAACTTCCCTCAATAATATAAGGTCCTGCCTCGAGTTACGCTCCCCCACTGAAGAGCGCCGCATACTGCCCGACCCTGGACCAAATTCTGACATTTTTGCGGAAGCCCAAGGGCAGGCGAGCAGCCTCCAAGGACCAGACTTTGGACAAGGTCCCCGCAGCTTAGAAAGCGGCATGCGGGGATTCCGTGACAAACTTGCCTGCAGGACGAGAAACACAGCATGAACTACTTTGCACCGGCAAACAGCGGACTACAGAGACCAGCACACGGTGGGGGAAAATCAACCCTGCGAGGTGACCACCAGAGGGCAGACACCCTTACTTAACAACCAACGTGCTGGTAACAGCTGCTGTTCCTGAAATTGCTGTGGCGTCTATCCTTTGAGAAAGGTCCGAGTTGGGACCGAAATGCATTAGGAATCTACACTCTGCAAGCAGCAAATGAATAAAATGCTTTTAAATGATCACGGAAGGTGAGCGACTCATTTTTCTCCCAGTGAGGAACTTTGTGCATGTAACAAGGCAAGGTCCTGCCTCGAGTTACGCTCCCCCACTGAAGAGCGCCACATACTGCCCGACCCTGGACCAAATCTTGAAATTTTTGCGGAAGCCCAAGGGCAGGCGAGCAGCCTCCAAGGACCAGACTTTGGACAAGGTCCCCGCAGCTTAGAAAGCGGCATGCGGGGATTCCGTGACAAACTTGCCCTTAGGACGAGAAACACAGCATGAACTACTTTGCACCGGCAAACAGCGGACTACAGAGACCAGCACACGGTGGGGGAAAATCAACCCTGCGAGGTGACCACCAGAGGGCAGACACCCTTACTTAACAACCAACGTGCTGGTAACAGCTGCTGTTCCTGAACTTGCTGTGGCGTCTATCCTTTGAGAAAGGTCCGAGTTGGGACCGAAATGCATTAGGAATCTACACTCTGCAAGCAGCAAATGAATAAAATGCTTTTAAATGATCACGGAAGGTGAGCGACTCATTTTTCTCCCAGTGAGGAACTTTGTGCATGTAACAAGGCAAGGTCCTGCCTCGAGTTACGCTCCCCCACTGAAGAGCGCCGCATACTGCCCGACCCTGGACCAAATCTTGAAATTTTTGCGGAAGCCCAAGGGCAGGCGAGCAGCCTCCAAGGACCAGACTTTGGACAAGGTCCCCGCAGCTTAGAAAGCGGCATGCGGGGATTCCGTGACAAACTTGCCTGCAGGACGAGAAACACAGCATGAACTACTTTGCACCGGCAAACAGCGGACTACAGAGACCAGCACACGGTGGGGGAAAATCAACCCTGCGAGGTGACCACCAGAGGGCAGACACCCTTACTTAACAACCAACGTGCTGGTAACAGCTGCTGTTCCTGAACTTGCTGTGGCGTCTATCCTTTGAGAAAGGTCCGAGTTGGGACCGAAATGCATTAGGAATCTACACTCTGCAAGCAGCAAATGAATAAAATGCTTTTAAATGATCACGGAAGGTTAGCGACTCATTTTTCTCCCAGTGAGGAACTTTGTGCATGTAACAAGGCAAGGTCCTGCCTCGAGTTACGCTCCCCCACTGAAGAGCGCCGCATACTGCCCGACCCTGGACCAAATCTTGACATTTTTGCGGAAGCCCAAGGGCAGGCGAGCAGCCTCCAAGGACCAGACTTTGGACAAGGTCCCCGCAGCTTAGAAAGCGGCATGCGGGGATTCCGTGACAAACTTGCCTGCAGGACGAGAAACACAGCATGAACTACTTTGCACCGGCAAACAGCGGACTACAGAGACCAGCACACGGTGGGGGAAAATCAACCCTGCGAGGTGACCACCAGAGGGCAGACACCCTTACTTAACAACCAACGTGCTGGTAACAGCTGTTGTTCCTGAACTTGCTGTGGCGTCTATCCTTTGAGAAAGGTCCGAGTTGGGACCGAAATGCATTAGGAATCTACACTCTGCAAGCAGCAAATGAATAAAATGCTTTTAAATGATCACGGAAGGTGAGCGACTCATTTTTCTCCCAGTGAGGAACTTTGTGCATGTAACAAGGCAAGGTCCTGCCTCGAGTTACGCTCCCCCACTGAAGAGCGCCGCATACTGCCCGACCCTGGACCAAATCTTGACATTTTTGCGGAAGCCCAAGGGCAGGCGAGCAGCCTCCAAGGACCAGACTTTGGACAAGGTCCCCGCAGCTTAGAAAGCGGCATGCGGGGATTCCGTGACAAACTTGCCTGCAGGACGAGAAACACAGCATGAACTACTTTGCACCGGCAAACAGCGGACTACAGAGACCAGCACACGGTGGGGGAAAATCAACCCTGAGAGGTGACCACCAGAGGGCAGACACCCTTACTTAACAACCAACGTGCTGGTAACAGCTGCTGTTCCTGAACTTGCTGTGGCGTCTATCCTTTGAGAAAGGTCCGAGTTGGGACCCAAATGCATTAGGAATCTACACTCTGCAAGCAGCAAATGAATAAAATGCTTTTAAATGATCACGGAAGGTGAGCGACTCATTTTTCTCCCAGTGAGGAACTTTGTGCATGTAACAAGGCAAGGTCCTGCCTCGAGTTACGCTCCCCACTGAAGAGTGCCGCATACTGCCCGACCCTGGACCAAATCTTGAAATTTTTGCGGAAGCCCAAGGGCAGGCGAGCAGCCTCCAAGGACCAGACTTTGGACAAGGTCCCCGCAGCTTAGAAAGCGGCATGCGGGGATTCCGTGACAAACTTGCCTGCAGGACGAGAAACACAGCATGAACTACTTTGCACCGGCAAACAGCGGACTACAGAGACCAGCACACGGTGGGGGAAAATCAACCCTGCGAGGTGACCACCAGAGGGCAGACACCCTTACTTAACAACCAACGTGCTGGTAACAGCTGCTGTTCCTGAACTTGCTGTGGCGTCTATCCTTTGAGAAAGGTCCGAGTTGGGACCCAAATGCATTAGGAATCTACACTCTGCAAGCAGCAAATGAATAAAATGCTTTTAAATGATCACGGAAGGTGAGCGACTCATTTTTCTCCCAGTGAGGAACTTTGTGCATGTAACAAGGCAAGGTCCTGCCTCGAGTTACGCTCCCCACTGAAGAGTGCCGCATACTGCCCGACCCTGGACCAAATCTTGAAATTTTTGCGGAAGCCCAAGGGCAGGCGAGCAGCCTCCAAGGACCAGACTTTGGACAAGGTCCCCGCAGCTTAGAAAGCGGCATGCGGGGATTCCGTGACAAACTTGCCTGCAGGACGAGAAACACAGCATGAACTACTTTGCACCGGCAAACAGCGGACTACAGAGACCAGCACACGGTGGGGGAAAATCAACCCTGCGAGGTGACCACCAGAGGGCAGACACCCTTACTTAACAACCAACGTGCTGGTAACAGCTGCTGTTCCTGAACTTGCTGTGGCGTCTATCCTTTGAGAAAGGTCCGAGTTGGGACCGAAATGCATTAGGAATCTACACTCTGCAAGCAGCAAATGAATAAAATGCTTTTAAATGATCACGGAAGGTGAGCGACTCATTTTTCTCCCAGTGAGGAACTTTGTGCATGTAACAAGGCAAGGTCCTGCCTCGAGTTACGCTCCCCCACTGAAGAGCGCCGCATACTGCCCGACCCTGGACCAAATCTTGACATTTTTGCGGAAGCCCAAGGGCAGGCGAGCAGCCTCCAAGGACCAGACTTTGGACAAGGTCCCCGCAGCTTAGAAAGCGGCATGCGGGGATTCCGTGACAAACTTGCCTGCAGGACGAGAAACACAGCATGAACTACTTTGCACCGGCAAACAGCGGACTACAGAGACCAGCACACGGTGGGGGAAAATCAACCCTGCGAGGTGACCACCAGAGGGCAGACACCCTTACTTAACAACCAACGTGCTGGTAACAGCTGCTGTTCCTGAACTTGCTGTGGCGTCTATCCTTTGAGAAAGGTCCGAGTTGGGACCGAAATGCATTAGGAATCTACACTCTGCAAGCAGCAAATGAATAAAATGCTTTTAAATGATCACGGAAGGTGAGCGACTCATTTTTCTCCCAGTGAGGAACTTTGTGCATGTAACAAGGCAAGGTCCTGCCTCGAGTTACGCTCCCCCACTGAAGAGCGCCGCATACTGCCCGACCCTGGACCAAATCTTGACATTTTTGCGGAAGCCCAAGGGCAGGCGAGCAGCCTCCAAGGACCAGACTTTGGACAAGGTCCCCGCAGCTTAGAAAGCGGCATGCGGGGATTCCGTGACAAACTTGCCTGCAGGACGAGAAACACAGCATGAACTACTTTGCACCGGCAAACAGCGGACTACAGAGACCAGCACACGGTGAGGGAAAATCAACCCTGCGAGGTGACCACCAGAGGGCAGACACCCTTACTTAACAACCAACGTGCTGGTAACAGCTGCTGTTCCTGAACTTGCTGTGGCGTCTATCCTTTGAGAAAGGTCCGAGTTGGGACCGAAATGCATTAGGAATCTACACTCTGCAAGCAGCAAATGAATAAAATGCTTTTAAATGATCACGGAAGGTGAGCGACTCATTTTTCTCCCAGTGAGGAACTTTGTGCATGTAACAAGGCAAGGTCCTGCCTCGAGTTACGCTCCCCCACTGAAGAGCGCCGCATACTGCCCGACCCTGGACCAAATCTTGACATTTTTGCGGAAGCCCAAGGGCAGGCGAGCAGCCTCCAAGGACCAGACTTTGGACAAGGTCCCCGCAGCTTAGAAAGCGGCATGCGGGGATTCCGTGACAAACTTGCCTGCAGGACGAGAAACACAGCATGAACTACTTTGCACCGGCAAACAGCGGACTACAGAGACCAGCACACGGTGGGGGAAAATCAACCCTGCGAGGTGACCACCAGAGGGCAGACACCCTTACTTAACAACCAACGTGCTGGTAACAGCTGCTGTTCCTGAACTTGCTGTGGCGTCTATCCTTTGAGAAAGGTCCGAGTTGGGACCGAAATGCATTAGGAATCTACACTCTGCAAGCAGCAAATGAATAAAATGCTTTTAAATGATCACGGAAGGTGAGCGACTCATTTTTCTCCCAGTGAGGAACTTTGTGCATATATATATATATATATATATATATATATATATATATATTTTGTCTACCCTCAATAATCTTGTTAGTGGTTAGGAGTTCACTGATGTGGAGTGTAAGAAACTGGGTTATTAGTTGAGAGAGGTGGAAATCTCACTCAAATAATAAACCCAATCTTTGTTATGGTGAACTAGGAAAGTTGCTAAATAAACATGTGCTTAACCCTCTGGTTGCTTGGCACAAAAGCAGTCAGCCTGAACCTAAAGGCAATGTGTAAGGTATTTATGCAGCACTCACACAGAAAATCGAGAAACATCTCAACACAATAAAAACCCCAAACCAATTTGGAAAAATAGAGTATGTTGTAATAAATAAAAGGACAACTAGTCAAAAGTAAACAATGCCCTTTGTTTAAATAAAAACCTGATTTCAATTCACACAACCATTCATCCGAACTTTTACCAATATCACCAAGAAGTACTATTCAAAATCATAATCAAATATACAATGGCAATTCGAGTGTGAGACGGAGGGCGACCGTTTTGGGACCAGAGGCAGACCTTTTCTCGGCACCTTCTGGGCCCCTTAGAAGTTGATTGATGTAAATATTGCCTGGAATAGACAAGTGGTGGAAATTGTTTAATCCCACACTCTATACATATACAAGGACCGCATTAAGGGGCCGATTAGGATGGCAGTGAATCTGCATCCTCCGGGCCGGCGGAAGCCACCGCCGGCCTGGAGGATGCAGATTCACCGCCGCAGCCACAGAAAACACCCACCGCCAGATTAGGATGGTGGTGGGATTGCGGTGGGACCAGCGGCGGACGGCAGGTCCGTCCGCCGCTGATCTGCGGGGTGTGGAGGGCTATTTGGTGATGGTGTCTGCAAGACACAGTCAGCCAAATTAGGATGCGTTTGAAAACATGCTTTTCCGTGGCGGATTAACAGCCGTGGAAAAGCATGTGGAAAATAGCTTCTGGGGGGGTCTTGCTTGCCCCATGGGTGTCGGGGGGTGCACATGGGGGGTACCTATGGTACCCCCCCAGCATTTGCATGTACAAGGCGGTAGGCACCGTGCGGTGCCTGCCGTTTTGTGCATGCAAATGGAAGTGATGCATATTTAACCTTGCGGCGGGTGCTGCTTCAAGCAGCACCCGCCGCAATGTTAAATATACGGGATGTGACCGCCAAGGTGGCGGTCACATCCTAATACGCACGGAGGGACCGCCGCTGCCCCTGCGGACGGTCCCTCCACCTCGGGGGTGGCGGACGGACGCTGGTCCGTCCGCCATCCTAATAGGCCCCTAAATATTTTACGTTTATCAGCATGATCTACATATTGATGGGACCATTGGAGAAACTAGTGGGTGGCATTGGAACCTGAGGAGTGATTTTTTAAGGAGTTATATCTGATAGATTCTACACCTAAATTGCTGATTTCGAGTTGTGGGAGACATCATTTCTTTTCCTGAAGAAGGTGGTTAAATCATTTAAACCCACCGAAACGCGTCAATGCAGAAAACGTCTATACACTAAATTGACTCCATTTTGGTTAAACAAGAGACTTTCTTCCTTAGTGGTGGTTGACCAAGAATTTCTTGTTCGATTAGTGGGTCCTAATGACAAAATGAATTTCTATGGTATTCTCCCCTTGTAGTAAGATGACAATTTATTGTTGGTTCTAGTAATCTTTATTTCGGATTTTAGGTTAAATTTGGGTGTGGATTTGAATTTGTACATAGAAAATACAATTGTATGTATACGTTTGCTGTGCACATATTTATTGTAACATTGAGTGTGCTTTAAAGAAATTCCCCTCATCATTTTTTTAAATAAAATGGTATATTTGGTTATGATTTTGAAAGTTACTTCTTGCAATATTGATACAATTTTGGATGAATGGTTTTCTGAATTGAAATCAGTTTTTTTAATAAACAAATTCAAAGGGAATTGTTTACTTTAGACTGGTTGTCAATTTTGCGCCTTGTCCCTTTGGCTAAGAGGAGGCCCCCCTCTCGTTGTTGTTGTGCATAAATAAAATGACACCAAAATGACAAAAATCCAATTAATAGAACCACCGGTATGAGTTTTAGGTGAAAATAGCCCCTTGAAGCACAAAGCACCACTTGCGGTAATTTGGTTACGTTAGACCCTGGGAAGGTCACAAGTTCAGGCCTACAGCGATGGAGCACAGGTCAAATAAAGGGACAAGGTTACTCCCACTGAAAAGATACCTTCTCAAGTCAGAGAAAAGGTTGCTGTTTGAGTGGCGGGGCCACTAGGAGGAAGCTGTCAGCATGAGGAGCAGGTCAAGTGTTGCAGATGGTTGTTTCTGTAGTGCGAAGAATCAGTTGTTGCTGGAGCTTCGCATTGGCAATTGTGGCGGGCTGTTGATGTGTAGTGCAGGTCTATAGTTGCCAGCGGTTGCAGATAGTCACTGTCAGCACGAAGAGAAGCTCCCACTAAAGCTTTGCGTTGGCGGTTGTCATGGGTCATGAATTCTTGTAGCGAAGAGCTCACTTTGTGGGGGAGAGGACTCCAAAATGTCTACATCTTCACATTGTCTTCAGGAAAAGTTCTCTCTGATGCCTGCAAAGGGCCCAGGACCTGGGGGCACCTCTGGGCAATCAGTACTCAAACAGGTCAGTCACCTGACTCTTGGAGTCACTCTGGAGGGCCTAAGTTTAAGGCAAACAGACTAAATCTTTCTTAAGTCAGCAAAGCACTCACTCTTCTTCAGACAGCAGGGCAGTCCTTCATCTGAATCTTCCAAAGGTCCAGGAGCAGCAGCAGCTCCCCCTTGTGGGGGTTGGAGTGCAGCCCCTATCTTTATTTTGATGTCCTTTTCTACCTCAAATTAGAAAAACGTAAGATTTAAAACACATGCACACACAAACTTGCAGTAGCACTCACTCATGGCCTCAGACACTGACTCGCATACATGCACACTATCCTTCAATTCACTCTTTTTTCATACACTAATTTAGGCACTATTTGGTCTTCTGCATGTTTTTGTACCTTCCCTTTCACACACATTATCCTCTCATGCACTGTTCACCCATGTACTTTTTAAAACCACACAGACACAAATGCACTGGGGCAATTACATATTTTTTGCTGAATACATTTACATGCTGGTATTTTTAACTCTGTACTTTTTGTGGTAAAGGACAAGTTACTTATCGTCGGTAATGCCTTATCTGGTAGGGACATAATCTAGCTGCAGATTCCTTGCCTTAGAATTTCCCAGGTGTCAGGCTGGATCTGGAAGACTTTGCTTGAGCAATACCGTTGTGGCGCTGGTCGGCTTTGTGTGTCGTCGTCTTTTCCCGAAGTGTTATCCGCACCACCTCGGCAAGCTGACGTCAGTTACATTTCAAGTTTTTCAACACCAAAAGTGAGGAGCAATAAAGTGCACCGACAGTGGTGTGTTTAGAACAGTTGTATGATAGATGCACGCATGGCAAAACCACATGTGCCTCTACCATGCAGCCTGGTGCGCAAATGGGTCTTAACCACTCATTTCTTTACCACGCAATTTAGTTGTAAAGGCATGAATGGTAAGGGGATATGCGGGGTTAACTTTGCTACTATTTTGACCCCCTTCGCCAAGCCCTAAATTATGAACCCCATTCCTGCCGGAGGCTCAAAACCTGCATAAAAAACTACCCCTTTCTCTCCCCCTGCCCTGAGTCCTAAAACCCAGTCCCTTAACATACCCTGACTCTCGCCACCCCCCAAGCTGTTCCTGGAACGACCCCAACCACTTACCACTGAAACTCAACTCAGACAAGACGGAGGTCCTCATCCTCGGACAATCCCCATCCGCCTGGGACGACTCCTGGTGGCCCACAGCGCTGGACACCGCACCGACACCCACGGACCACGCACGCAACCTGGGGTTCATCCTGGACTCCTCCCTCACGATGACCAAACAAGTCAACGCCATCTCATCCTCATGATTCAACACCCTGCGCATGCTCCGAAAGATCTTCCAGTGGATCCCCACAGAAACTAGAAAAACGGTCACCCAGGCCCTCGTCACCAGCCGACTGGACTACGGGAACGCCCTTTACGCAGGAACCACAGCCAAACTTCAGAAACGACTTCAGCGCATACAGAACGCCTCCGCACGACTCATCCTCGACATCCCTCGCCACAGCCACAAATCTGCCCACCTGAGAAACCTGCACTTGCTCCCCGTCAGCAAGAGGATCACCGTCAGGCTCCTCACCCATGCACACAAAGCGCTCCACGACATGGGCCCTGAATACCTCAACAACCGCCTATCATTCTACACTCCTACCCGCCAGCTCCGCTCCGCCAGCCTCGCCACCGTCCCACGAATTCGCAGAGCCACCACCGGAGGAAAATCGTTCTCCTACCTGGCGGCCAAGACATGGAACTCCCTCCCCGCACACCTACGACTGACCCAGGACCATCTCACCTTCAGGAAACACCTCAAGGCCTGGCTATTCGAGCAGTAGTGCCCCCCCTCTCCCTTAAGCGCCTCGAGACCCTCGCGGGTGAGTAGCGCGCTCTATAAATGTATTTATTGATTGATTGACCACTGCCCTAAAGCCTAAAACCCTGTCCACTGTGTTAAAACATTCCTTGAGTGCAATGATCCTGCACCCCGCCTGCCGGACCTAACATCAACAACCACCACCTCAAGTGCATCCTCCTCAACACCCGCTCTGTCCACAAGCACGCCATTGAACTCTGGGACCTCCTCGACACAACAGCACCGGACGTCACCTTCCTCACGGAAACCTGGATGAACGATTCCTCGGCCCCCGGCATCTCCATAGCCATCCCGGACGGCTACAAGATCACCCAGAAGGACTGCGTCAACCAAACCGGAGGAGGAATCACCATCATCTACAGTAACACCATCAGCATCACGACCAACGCTGAAGACACACTCTCCACCGCCGAACACTTACACTTCCAGATCCACACCGTCCCCAAAACCACACTCAGAGGAACCCTCATCTACAGACCCCAGGGGCCGCGCACAAAATTCAGTGAAACCATCGCCGACTTCGCCAGCCCGCACACACTAACCTCACCAGAATACATCCTGCTAGGGGACCTGAACTTCCACCTGGAGAACAACAAAGACAACAACACCACCACCTTGCTCGACAACCTCGGACTCAAGCAACTGGTGAACACCCCCGCCCACTACGCCGGCCACACGCTGGACCCCATCAACTCCGCTAGCAACCACGTCTCCTTCAGCCACTCCACCGGACTACACTAGACCGACCACAGCTGCATCCATTTCACCTACAAGAAGACTACATCCCACCAACGCACGCTACAGATCCCCGCAGATGCTGGAGCAAAGTCACCACAGACCAGCTAACCACATCACTGAGCCAGAACCCACCAGCCGACACCTCTGACACCAACTACGCAGCTCACAATCTTGCACAGTGGATCACGAACTGCGCCGACAACCTTGCTCCACTGAAGAACCCCCCAGGCAAGACCAGCAACAGGAAAACCACATGGTTCACCGACGCCCTCAAAGATTCAAAGAAATCATGCAGGACTCTAGAAAAAACCTGGCGCCACGAACGGACGATAGAAAACATGACAGCCCTCAAGAACGCCACTCGCGAACACCACCAGCTGATCCGCACCACTAAAAGGACATCATTCAAAGAGCGACTGGACAACAACACCCACAACAGCAAGGAACTCTTCAGCATCGTTAAAGAGCTCTCCAACCCCAGCGCCAGCAACAACGACATCACACCGTCGCAAGACCTCTGCAACTCCCTCGCCACGTTCTTCTACCCAAAGATCGCAGATATACACAACAGCTTTGACGCCCAGACTCCGCCTCCAGTCACCAAAACAACGACCCCCACCACCACCCTAAGCGACTGGACCCCCATCAGCACAGAAGACACCACCCACGTCATGAACACCATCCACTCTGGCTCTCCCTCTGACCCATGGCCCTATCACATCTACAACAAAGCCGACACCATCATCGCACCCCATCTCCGGAACGTCATAAACAACTCCTTCGCATCAGCCACCTTCCCAGAGAGCTGGAAGCACGCAAAGATAAACGCACTTCTGAAAAACCCCACAGCTGACCCTAAAGACCTCAAGAACTTCCGCCCCATCTCTCTTCTTCCCTTCCCGGCTAAAGTCATTGAGAAGACCGTCAATAAACAGCTGACTGCATTCCTCGAGGCAAACAACTCGCTCCCCATCCCAATCTGGATTTCGAGCCAATCACAGCACCGAGACAGCCCTCATCGCAGCCACCGACGACATCAGGACCCTGATGGACAACGGGGAGACAACCGCCCTCATCCTCCTGGACCTCTCAGCCGCCTTTGATACCGTCTGCCACCGCACCCTAATAACCCGCCTCCATAACACTGGGATCCAAGGAAAAGCACTGGACTGGATCACCTCGTTCCTCTCCAACAGAACCCAGAGAGTCCGCCACCAGCCGTTCCGCTTCACGGCCACCAAGATCATCTGCGGCGTACTCCAAAGCTCCTCGCTCAGCCCAACCCTCTTCAATATCTACATGAGCCCCCTCGCCGCCATCTCACGCAAACACAACCTCAACATCATCTCCTACGCCGACGACACCCAGCTGATACTCTCCCTCACCAAAGACCCATCCACTGCCAAAACTAACCTTCAGGAAGGAATGAAAGACGTCGCGGAATGGATGAAGCTCAGTTGGCTGAAACTGAACTCAGACAAGACGGAGGTCCTCATCCTCGGACAATCCCCATCCGCCTGGGACGACTCCTGGTGGCCCACAGCGCTGGGCACCGCACCAACACCCACGGACCATGCACGCAACCTGGGATTCATCCTGGACCCCTCCCTCACGATGAACAAACAAGTCAACGCCTTCTCATCCTCATGCTTCAACACCCTGTGCATGCTCCGAAAGATCTTCCGGTGGATCCCCACAGAAACCAGAAAGACGGTCACCCAGGCCCTCGTCACCAGCCGACTGGACTACGGGAATGCCCTCTACGCAGGAACCACAGCCAAACTTCAGAAACGACTTCAGCGCATACAGAACACCTCCGCACGACTCATCCTTGACATCCCTCGCCACAGCCACATATCTGCCCACCTGAGAAACCTGCACTGGCTCCCCGTCAGCAAGAGGATCACGTTCAGGCTTCTCACCCACGCACACAAAGCGCTCCACGACATGGGGCCCGAATACCTCAACAACTGCCTCTCGTTCTACACTCCTACCCGCCAGCTCTGCTCCGCCAACCTCGCCCTCGCAACCGTCCCACGGATTCGCAGAGCCACCACCGGAGGAAGATCGTTCTCCTACCTGGCCGCCAAGACTTGGAACTCCCTCCCCGCACACCTACGAGTAACCCAGGACCATCTCACCTTCAGGAAACACCTCAAGACCTGGCTATTCGAGCAGTAGCGGTCCCCCCCTCTCCCCTCAGCGCCTTGAGACCCTCGCGGGTGAGTAGCACGCTCTATAAATGTATTAATTGATTGATTGAGCAGGTCTGATGTTTTGACAGCTAAACGATGGAAGTACAAATTTGGACAGTTCAATTGAAAAGTCATCACAGCAACAAGCTACAGTGGGCTAGTGATTCTGCCCAGTAAGGACAGAAACAGCAGTTCATGCCTAGTCTACCCCATGTTGAATAAGCCAAATCTAACTCTTGTAAGGCCTCGTTTCACTCCAATTTATAGTACCACCAGCAGGTAGGTTTGCATTTCATTTTAGCCATATGGATTCACTAAAGTCACAATGTGCTTTATTGAGGAGCATGAGGAATGTTCTAGATTAGCATTGGAACTGTTACCGGCCCCCTTTCCAAAAGTACCACAACCCCCCTCCACTGAAAGTGCCCCCCCCTAGCAAAGTAATCCCCAGACCTGGCCCCAGTCCTACTTACTAGTCCACAGAGCTTCCTGTTCTGACGCTCCTTCCCGAGTCCCAGCCCATCCTGAACATTTGAGCGCATATGCCTTAGCCACACATATGCATGGTTAAGGCAGATGCATTGTTCAGGCAAGCGTGCTTATGCTTGTGGTGTTCTGGGATGTGTGGCTCTGGCCGCGTTGTTTCAGGTGTTTCCCGTTTAGAACTAGGGCCCTGAAAGGGGTTAGCCCTGACCCTAAAAACCTGACTGCAGTGTAGGGAGGATGGGTGGGTCTGTAAGGAATCTGCAGCTAGATTATGTCTCTACTAGATAAGGCATTACCCAAGGTAAGTAACATGTCCATCTGATAGAGACATCGAGGCTCGGATTCCTTACCTTAGAATAAACACCCCAGCAATACCATCCCTGAAGGAAGGACTACGGACAAGTTTAGACCAGGGAGTCCTGCAGGACTGAGCGGCCAAAAAAGGCTGTCCCTGCAGACTTGACCATCCAGGCGGTAGTGCTTAATGAACATGTGCAGTGATGACCACGTTGCTGCCCGACAAGTGTCAAGGACTGGAACACCACGTTGCAACTCTGTGGGTGCAGCTTTAGCTCTGGTGGAATGAGCTCTTAAGCTTTCAGGAGGCTGTTTTTTGGCCAGAGCATAGCAAATGTTGATGCAAAGGACCACCCATCACGAGATAGTCCTCTTCTGCACCTTTATTTGGTCCAACGTACCCCACGAAGAGTTGGTCATCCATCCGGAACTCTTTAGGGGCATATTTACAATCCCCTATCACCACAGGAACGTCACCTTTAGTGACGTTCCTGTGGCGATAAACCCTTCGCCTTATTTACAAGGAAGCGTTATGCTACGTTAAGTGGTGTAACGCCACCTTGTAAAAAAGGGCCCCCTTCTACGCTACACTTAGCTTGAAAGTGGTGGTCAATGGGTGTTGCTGCCCCCTATTTACAAGGGTGGCGTAAATAGTAGGCAGCGCCAAAATTAAGATCAGGGAAAACCTGGTCTAAACATGGCAAAATAAGGAGAAATGATTTATTTCTCCTTGTTTTTGCAGTTTCTATGTGTGCTGCATTGTGCAGCACACACAGAAACAGAAAATTCCCATGAATGATTGTTTATGTGCAGAAAGGTGTCCCTTCCTGCACATAATCCATAATTTAAAAAATAACGATTTGCAACTTCTATGTGTGCTGCACAATGCAAATCCATATTCTGGCTTGTTTATGTGCACATAATCAATAATTCCCTCAATGCAGGCATCCTTGCAATATAGTGCAAGGTTGCCTGTGTTGGTGCTAGGAAGATCAATTTAGCATCAGCGCAGGGAGAAACGCAGGGGTGAGCCGTATTATTGTAAATACGGTGCATCCCAGCATTTCTAAAGTGGCGGAGCGTGGCTTTAGCAATTTTGGAGCTAACCCGAGCTCTGCCACTTTCTTATACATATGCCCTTTGGTGCGGCCAAGGTAGAACAACAACACTATTTTTGTGTCTAGATGGAGGAGTCGCTCCTCCTCTTTAGAGGGTGCAGAGGAGGATAGAAACTGGGCAAGGTGACGTATTGCACCACGTGGAATGGTGTTACAACTTTTGGTAAGAAAGAGGCCTAAGCGTGACGCACCAACTTATCAGGGAAGATGGTCAGGTAAGGAAGCTTGGTTGACAGAGCCTGCAATTCACTCATCCTCCTGGTTGAAGTTACTGCCACTAAAAAGAATGATTTGATGGAAAGCAGCCAGAGGGGGCAGTTGTGTAGAGGTTCGAATAGAGCGCACATCAGGAAGGCAAGAACCAAATTAAAGTCTCACTGAAGGCTGATTAATGGGGCAGGAGGGAACATATGTACAAGCCCCTTAAGAAATCTGTTTACAATAGGGGATTTGCATAAAGAGGGTTGATCTGGCAGCCTCAAGAAGGCAGACACGCCGTAAGGTACCCTTTAAGAGTGCCTTGAGCAGAGCCCTGCTGGGCAAGGGTCAAAATAAAGAGAAGGACTTGAGAGAGGGATGCAGAAAGAGCATCAATAGACCGTTTTGTATAATATTTTATAAATTTGCACCACCAGCAAACATACACAGTCTTTGTAGAGGGACTTGTGGCTAGCAAAATCACATTACAGACTTTGGGAGAAAGATGGAATGTTGTCAACTGCCGCTGCTCAATCTCCATGCAAGAAGGCGTAGATTTGATGGGTCCGGGTAGAGGACCCTCCCCAGCTGCTACGACTGAAGATCCTCCTGAAGGGGCTGCCTGATCGGAGGATCGATGCTCAATTGGAGAAGTTTGGGGTACCAGACTCTCAGTGCCCCAGTCTTGTCCACAAGAAGGTCTTGGTCTCGGTTGCGCCTGATCTTCTTGAGCACTATGGATAGGATTGGTATTGGTGAAAAGGTGTATAGGAGGCCTGAGCTCCACTGGAGACGAAATGTGTCGCTGAGGGAGTCCCCCCTTGGAAACTCCAGTGCGCAAAACTGCTGACATTGCACGTTCTTGATGAAGGTGACCAGATCTAACCATAGCTCTGCATCTGGAAGAGACCTTGGGCCATCTCTGGATGGAGATGACATTTGTGATCCGCTGGGCATCGACGGCTGATTTTGTCCACCCTGGCGTTCAGGGAACCTGCCAGGTGTTCAACCACCAGGGATACGCCCTGCTGTTCCAGCCATATCCAGAGATGCAGAGCCTCTTGAAAAAGGGCCCAAGTCTGAAGCAGCTTTCCTTGAAGGAAGAAATCTTTCAATGCTAAGCAAATTGCTCGGTACTCCAACAAATTGATGCAGAGTCCGGATTCTGACAGAGACCAGAGATAGTCGCCCCATCACATGAGTGATGTATCTGTCACTACTGTGTGATCTGGTTGGGTAAGGGAGCGGGGTTTGCCTCTGACCCAACTGCGGTTTGTCAGCCACCATTGCAGATGCTGTGCAGCTCCTTCTGAGATCTGGACCATGTTGAAGAGATTCCCCTGATACTGTGCCCACTGGAACTTAGGACCCACTCAAAACCTGCAAATGCCACCTGGCATGTGTTATCAGCAGGATGCAGGAGGCCATGAGGCCTAGCAGACTCAAAGGCAGTCTCACTGAAATACAGGATAGAGGCTAAAACATAATTATCATATCCTGAATACCCTGGATTCGACACTTGGGGGGATAGGCCCAAAACTGCACTATGTCCAGAACAGCTCTGATGAAAGAGAGCATCTGAGAGGGAGTCAGGAGTGACTATGGCGTGTTGATTGCGAACCCCAATGAAAGCAAGAGATGCTACGTAGTCTGGAGGTGAGAGATGACAGTCTGGGGTGAGCTCACCTCTAACAGCCAGTTGACGAGATACGGGAAGAATTGCACCCCTGATCTGCGCAGTTGAGCTGCGACCACCGCCATCGCCTTGGTGAACACCCAAGTGGCGCTGGTAAGGCCAAACATGGGCACTGTGAACTGAAACTACTTGTGGTCTACCGTGAACCACAGGTAGTGCCGATGGGCAGGCAGGACGGGAATGGGAAGATAGCCATCCTGAAAGTCCAACGCTACTATCCGGTCTCCATGGTCTAGGACAGGCAAAACCTGAGCCAGAATGAGCATTCTGAATTTTTCCTATTTGAGGAAGTATTTGAGGGTTCGCAGATCTAGAATAGGATGATGGACCTTGTCCTTTTTCGGAACCAGAAAGTAGCGGAAATAGCAACCAGAGCCTACTTCCGGCTGTGGAACCCTCTTTACGGCTCCCTTGGCCAAGAGAGTCCGTACTTCCTCCTGAAACAATTTCAGGTGGTCCTGCGTCAGCTGGTCGAAAGTCAGAGGCATGGAGGTAGGATTAGTCTCAAAGGGGAGGGCTATCTGAAGAACTATCTGAAGAACCCACTTGTCTGATGTGTTGTTTTGCCAGTGGTGGAGGTGATGGCTGATCCTCCCACCAACCGGCTGCCCATGATCTTGAGGGGCCAGATTAGGAAGGTTTAGAGGTTGCAGGGGGTGGAGTGCACTGGTTCGACCTCTGGTCGCCTAACCCACAGGGTTGAAAGGAGACACGCCCAAGCGGAGGTTGATGAGCTTGTGCAGTTTTGTGGCTGGGATATGGCTGGTGATGCTGAAAGCCCCTTCTCAGAAAAGTATGGCATTGAACACCCACCACCGATGACACTGCCTTGCCCAGCGAGACAGTGGAATCAATCCCACAACAAATGGTAAACTTTGCCGCATCTGTCCTGCCTGATACCGCTTGGCAGAGAATGGCTCTAGCCTCCTGCGAGACCTCATGGCAGCACTTGCGCAACTGTTTTTCACAAGAAGTGGGCGTAATGGCCCAATAAGCATGCAGTGTTCACTGACCAGAATGTAAGGCTTACGGAAGAAAAAGATCTTCTTGCCCCCACTATCCAGACTCTTGGATTCCATGCGCTGGGAGTGGAACGGAACGTGCCTAGTGAGGTAGAGGCTTGGACCACCAAGCTCTCGGGGGTAGGGTGGTTGGTGAGGAATTTTAGGCGATGGCAGTGGGCGATTGTCCTAATCATAGGAGCATTCAAATGATTCTATGTTCTGACTGCGCACTACGTGTCTATAAGAACCTTATGAATAGGTTTATTCGTGCTCCTCAGGTGTACTCCCTGCACTGGAGTAAGAACTTGAATAGATGAAGGTAGCACCCACACAGTCGGTATGGGTGTCTCCTGGGGCACAGAAATATGCGAGAATTCTGCTAACAAATTAAATCAGAATGACTATGCGTTTAAGTCTTCAAAGTATTTCACTCATACTTGATTTAATGTTCACATAAACTTTTTCAGTTCCATAATTCGACATATATGTTGATGGTCAAATGCAAATTAGGTAAATATCATTCCATGGTTTGACTGCATAAACTTTAGTATTCCTTTAGTATTCCAATGCATTTCGGCATTACATGCCTTCATCAGGGAAATCTACGAGAGAAATAAACATACATTCTAATGTTCCACCTCTAGACTTCATGCTATTATGTATATACATTCATATTTGTGGATAATAAACCAATGGAAAATGCGTCCAAATTTATACTATCGGTCTCTATACTGCAGTATTCTAAAATATAAACTAAACAAAATAGGATCCATGAGTCATGATGAAAAACATACGAGAAGGGTAAACTAAATATGAATTAAAGCTTAACCACAACGGTGTGTATGGTTGTCAGGTTTAAACTTAAACAGCATCATATTACAAGCCCTTAATCGCTGATAACGTAAACTTACAACTCGTAGGGTAGCTTCTCAAACACAAGGTGCGGTATAATCTAGTGCTTAACATGTGAAATTAAAAAGCGGTATGCTGCGCGATCCCTTACTGCTGTCTAAACGCGGCCGCTCAGTGTGAGTTAACGCTTACCGCATGTAGAAATACATGCGGTAAGCGTTAACTCACACTGAGCGGCCGCTTTTAGACAGCAGTAAGGGATCGCGCAGCATACCGCTTTTTAATTTCACGTGTTAAGCACTAGATTATACCGCACCTTGTGTTTCAGAAGCTACCCTACGAGTTGTAAGTTTACGTTATCAGCGATTAAGGGCTTGTAATATGATGCTGTTTAAGTTTAAACCTGACAACCATACACACCGTTGTGGTTAAGCTTTAATTCTTATTTAGTTTACCCTTCTCGTATGTTTTTCATCATGACTCATGGATCCTATTTTGTTTAGTTTATATTTTAGAATACTGCAGTATAGAGACCAATAGTATAAATTTGGACGCATTTTCCATTGGTTTATTATCCACAAATATGAATGTATATACATAATAGCATGAAGTCTAGAGGTGGAACATTAGAATGTATGTTTATTTCTCTCTTGTAGATTTCCCTGATGAAGGCATGTAATGCCGAAATGCATTGGAATACTAAAGGAATACTAAAGTTTATGCAGTCAAACATGGAATGATATTTACCTAATTTGCATTTGACCATCAACATATATTTCGAATTATGGAACTGAAAAAGTTTATGTGAACATTAAATCAAGTATGAGTGAAATACTTTGAAGACTTAAACGCATAGTCCTTCTGATTTAATTTGTTAGCAGAATTCTCGCACATTTCTGTGCCCCAGGAGACACCCATACCGACTGTGTGGGTGCTACCTTCATCTAATCATAGGAGCCCCTGTGCTGGACTAAGTTCCCAGAAGGGCATCAGTCAAAGCCTAGTTGAAAGGCATGAGGGATTCCGAGGAGGAGACACCTGCCTGGAGAACCTCTGTAAAGATGTTCATCTTGACTTCCACTGAAAGGAGCAGAAGGTCCAGGATCTCAGCTGCCCTTCTTACCACTATAATGTAACAAACCGGGTCTGGCGTGTAGCACAGTAAGGCTGCGCCAATTCAAGAAATAAACAAGACAATTTGCCAGTACTGTGCAATTTTTTAGAATTTTCTGTTGTAGAGCTACTAATTGCTCTCTCGACAATGACCACTCTTTCAGTCCAACCAATTTATGAAAACATAGTTTTTTATTTTTTATTTATTCCGAACTGTCTTTCAAATTTTTCTAGTTCATATATTTTGCAGTAATTTGTTCTGCGGTGTTTTTAGAGTACGTATATACTATTTATCCATATACATAACACAGCGGAGGAACAGGGAAGTACACGCAGGAAATGATGAATCAATGGGTTATGCAACAATTAGACAATTGACACAAAACATAGACACTGGACAACATTGAACAATCATAGATATCTAAAGGAGGTTGGGGCGATGGGAGTTGGTGGCATTTCTCTCAAACTGTTTGTCATAGAAAAACAGATTTTCGATTAGTTATATGTACAATTCACCTTATTTGCACTCAAATCATATTTAAATCCAACTGGATAAATGCTTGCATTAACCACAGTATAAAACAATTCAAGTCAGGCCACCTAACCACTAGCGCCTCAATTGGTCGACGCGTTTCAAATCCTAAAACTTTGATTAGGATTCTCTTCAGGACCACACAAAATCAATCTGTGGAAAAACAAATAAAAAGCAAACTGTCAGTGGGAAATAGAGGGACTCTCAACTTTCATTCAGCATCCAGAACACACTCAAAAAAATTACCTGTCAGTGACATGATTTGGGCACGATGATTAGCTGAAAAATCAAAGAACATTCGTATTTAGACCCTATTTAAAAACGGGTTTGCTACACTCAGAGTGACGGAAATCTTATGTACTCACTAGAATGTAGTGGTAGCAGAAACCTCATAGGGGCATCCAAACTGGCGTGAGATCCATGTCTTGTGTCGTTCTAACTCCATTCGGGATCCGGCCTCAAGCCTTAATCTAAAAGGAGAACAAACATCAGCTCTCAGTGCGTTATTTAGCTCGTCGCTCTGCTCGACGCTCCTGACTAAATGCCTGAGCGGGGATATGTCTGACGCGCAGCGGCTCCGGCAAACGAATTGTGAAGACCGCTGGCCCGGGGTATGGGCGGTATCTAAATTACCTTAGTTTGTGCGTCTTGTTCCTCCACTAGGTCGCGGTTAACAGTGAACGCGATGCTGGTTTTCGCCAGGTTGTGTTGTTTTGAAGTCAGAGTTGTTTCCGGGTTCAAGCTCTATGACTCATGGGAGTTGTAGTTCAGATGGTATGACTCATGGGAATTGTAGTTTTGAGGATGGTGCGCCGAACCTTGGAGCGAGTGCTGCACTCAATGGGAACAAGGGAGGGGGACTCAGAATTAGTACTCTAATGCCAGCGGATGTATGTTTGATAGATCAGATTTTGAACTCACTTGGCTGGTAAAGCGTCCGTTGCAAGTGTTAACTTACAGACTATAAAGTTCCGACATTTCATTCAGACCTTGTGTGGTCGTATTAAATTTCAAAATCAGCATGGCCTCTCTTTGGCGTAATTTGGTCTCTACATCTCCGCCTCTTGGGTCATGGTCAATCTTGGATATTATGGTCCATTTCAGATCTTGTTCCCCATGTTGCTCGTCGAGCCAATGTTGGACCAATGGGGCGGTCATCACTTTTTTCTTTATTCGAGACTTATGTTGGGACATCCTTTGTCTGGTTTCTTGCGTTGTTTTCCCTATGTACAACTTGTCACAGGGGCATAGGATACCATAAACAACATTTTTGGATTTACAATTCGTGAATTGTTTGTGCTTCCAAGATATTCCTGCATGTTGGAACAGATCCCCTTCTATAGTAGATGAACAGCAGAGGCATGTTCCACATTTATGGTGGCCAGTGATGGGTGGAAGATTCACATATTCCCGGACTGTCAGTGTCTTTTGTTTTGGTATTGCCGCTCTCACGATGTAATTGGCGATGCTCTTATCTTTTTTGTATGCAAACAAGGGGCTTTCTGTGAATTGGCTGTTAAGGTCTTTGAGCAGATGCCAATTTTGATGGATCAATCTTTTAAGCATATTAGACGATGGACAATATGTCGACACACAGACCACGCGTTGTTGTTGCTGTTTTTTTCTTCTCTCAAGTAGATCCTCTCGCGGTGTCCACCATGCTCGTTTGATTGCTTGTTTTAATAGTTTGGATGGATATCCACGGGCTAGAAGTTTCTCTTTTAGGACCTCCGCGTGTTCCATAAATTCATCTTTGAAGGTGCAGTTTCTGCGGATGCGCAGAAACTGCCCTACTGGGAGATTTTGCTTAAGGCTTCTCGGGTGGTTACTCGAAAAATCCAGTGCCTTATTGCGGTCTGTGTCTTTTTTGAACAAAGTGGTGACTAATTGTCCATTTGCACAATATACCTCTACATCCAAAAAGGACATTCTGGTGCTCGAGGTCTGCAGTGTAAATTTTATGTCATTTGTCCTGTCATTAATCCAAACATGAAATTGGTCTAGTTGTTCCGATGTCCCTGACCATGTGAAAAAGACGTCGTCAATATATCTTACCCAGCCTCCTATCCATTGGAGAAATGGGTTGTTGTTATAGATGTACCTTTCTTCATATTGGCTCATAAAGAGGATCGCCAATTCCGGGGCAAAAGGACAGCCCATGGCGACTCCCTTGGTCTGAAAGTAGAAATCATCGCCGAATTTGAAGTAATTTTTAGTCAGAGCTAATTTGGCAAGTTGTAATATGAATTCAGTTGGTATTTTTGAAGGCTGAACTCGTTTATCCAAGAAGATCTCCAGGACCTCCAGTGCCTGATCTTGGGGAATTTGTGTGTAAAGTGAGACTATATCCATACTCACTAGCAGGTCTTGGTTCTCATTGTATGGTATTTGCTCCAATTTTCTCAAAAAGTCAGTGGTGTCCAAAAGGAAAGATTTGACCGTCAGTGTAAAAGGTTTCAAAAAGAAATCTATAAATTTCGAGACCGGTTCGAACAGTGAGTCGCATCCAGAGATTATGGGTCGTCCTGGAGGTTACCACTATAACATATGAAGTTCCCTTCTCCGTAGCCACAGTAGAGAGAGAAACCAGGCCAGAATCTGAGGAGGTATCGGGTCCACTGGCCTCACCCAATTCCTCATAAAAGTCCATTTAGTGCTCAGGCTGGTAAAGGGTCCAGGGACGCCTTGAAATCTTTCTCCATTCCTAGCCCCTCAAAATAAGGCTAAGAAACCAACCTAGGACCCAAGGGTACCGTTAGGGCCCGAATCAGCATCAGTAGGTGCCAATCCGGGTTGTCGTGGATAAGAATGGGGTCGGCGTGGCCCGGGGGCACCAGAGGCGTTTAGAGTCTGGTGCTGGGGAACATTGCAGGGGCACGACCATCGCTGGCCCGGATCCAATGCTGGAACCATTGGGGGGCATCGGCGCTGGGGCCGGAACCACAGGTGCGGAACCTGATGGAGCTCCCTCTGAGCCTTCGGTCCCGAAGGCGCTCCAGGAGGGTCAGGTGGCCCAAAGATGAGGCACATGGGGTCATAGAATTCGTTACGCTGGTCGGGGATAGCTACGGCTCTTGGAAAGGCAGTTAAGCGTGCAGCCAACCCAGGTTCAGGTTCCACAGAATGAGGCCTAGAGCGTCTAGACCCCTCTGTCACGTTGGCCAATGGACACGGAGAAGTTGGAGGACTCTTCGACTTCATGTTTTTCTTATGCCTCTTACCGGACCAACCAGACAACACTCCTATCGGCTGGGAGCATGAATGAGACCTCTGGGGCGAACGGCATGGAGTCAAACGCCGGGCCACAAGTATCTTTAGGGGCCACTCCCTCAAAGCCTTCGGAGCTATGGACATGCAGGCGGAGCACAACTTCAAGTCATGGTTTCACACCAGGCACAAGAGACGAATTAAGTGTAAATTTGTCACTGACATCCAGAAGTCTTCTTCCGAGATTGAGGAAAAACCTACACACCAAAAATCATCGACATAACAGAGAAAAAAAGCCTGTCAAAAAGTAACAGAGGGCAGCTCTCCTTACGAATCTGCATTAGCTGGCACCGAAAGAAAAGAACTGACGTCAGCGAGCCTAGGTGGCGCCTATATAGTTGACGATGATGATACTTTTGGCGGAGAAGACACCACTCTGAGACGACCGACACCACCTCCCTGCGCGCAATGCTATTGCTCGAGTAAAAGCCTTCCGGATCCAGCCTGACGGCTAGGAAATTTTAAGGTAAACAATCTGCGGCTAGATGTCTCTATCAGATATCACTCGTAGGAGTCCTGGAATGCAAAGTAATACAGGCAAAAGCCAAAACTCGGTCATTGTGTTATAAAAATCAGTCGCCACTTGGAAGCAGTACCCCTGCCTACAGTGCAGAGGTGGGAAAAAAACGTTTAGGGGCCTTATTTATACTTGGCCGCATTTGAGTTTTCTTTTTCAGCAATTGTCCCCTTATGAGGAAATCACAAAAACATGCGGTTTTCTGGAGGTTTAAGGAAATGCACTGATTTTGCAGATGGTTTCCTTATCCAGTGCTTGTTAAACCAAGTACAAGTGTGCATTGTTAATTTATGTATTTTTCTTTTTTTATGTTTTACAATGTGTATGAAGTTTCTTTCTTACCTTTGTTTCAATATATTTTGAGATTGTCTCTGGAGTTTATCTTTGCTATCAGAGCCTAGTGTCTTTATTGGCTTTGGTAAGCTTTTTTGTTTTTTAGAGATGGGAACTATTTTATAAACTCTACCGTCACCACTCGTGTCTCCTTGGCTGGGCTACCATTTTGCAGTGGCTTACTGTTTCAAGTTGAATTTTTTTTTCTTTTTAATGCTCCACTAGACATAAAAACACTCATTATAAAAGTACAACATCTGAGAAACCACCAACTTGATCCCGAAAGTCTGTAAATTGCTCCCCCTGCCTTCCTTTCGCAAAAGGAGACAGCCATAAATTGAGGGTTGGATGAAAAAGTGATAAGAAAGCAGAATAATAAATCACATTTTCATCTCATTTTATCCCTAGCTTGTACTTCAGTCCTGCACGCTTTACACACTGATTTCCCCACTGTCTCTGCCCAGGTGTCGAAATGGTGTACATTTGAGGAAAAAGTGTGATGCCTCAATGCACTTTTTCCTCAGGTTTTCTTCATTTTACCCTCACTACAGCCAAGTATAAATGACAGTGGCGGCTATTGCATGGATGCCCTGAGGCACTGCCTCACCAGCCCAAACATGCATTCATAATGGAGAATTCGCTATTACACCCGCAGCAGCAGAAATTAAAATAAATTATCTGACAGATTTGTTACTTCAAGTGTTTTAACCCCTTTCATGTGCAGGACTTTTCCCCCAGAACAGCCTCCGGAGCTGGGGAAGAGCTTCCCCAGCTACCGAAGCCGTTTCTTTGGTTTCTGTGAAATGGCGATCAGCGCGCACGTCGCTCCGATGTCATTTCATAGAAACCGAAAAAAGCCGGTTGACTCATTTAAGTTTCTCTTTCTAAGTGCTCAAGGTGCTACCTCAGCCCCCTGTTCACATAGCAAGATGGGAGGGGTATCATTGGAAAGGGGATACTCTCCCCATTCTAATGGTACCTCTCCCTAGTGAATCCCATTGTGATCCCACCCATAATTGTGTGGAAAAAGGCGATTCTTTTCAGCTAACTTTGAGGTTTGCAGGGGACTCTGGGTAAGAAAACGTTGGGGGATCCACACATGCCATACCTCACTGGACTCCCCAGGGTGTCTAGTGTTCAGAAATGTGTGGGCTTGGTAGGTTTCCCTAGATGGCCACGAGCTCTGGCCCAAAACCCTGGTACCTCCCCCCTGCAAAACAAGGTACTGCTTCTAACAGGATGAAAAGCCTCTAGCTAAAAAATACAAACAATGAAAGTAGAGAGAGGAACAGTAGGATGCAGAACAGCGAGACACTTCTTCAAACTTGTCCTGAAGTATCAAGGCAAAAGTACTAAGACAGTAGTAACTGAGGGACCTGCCTCTCCTGATGATTAGAATCCTTGAGAGGCAGGGAGACCTTTGGGTGTTTACCATCGAGTCTTCCAGGTATTGTTGGTTTTGGTGTGTTGTGGTGCAGCGGCCAAGGCAACTTCGGAGCATAGGGTTCACGGTTCGATCCCCGGCGGCAGCTCAGCACCGCGTGACTCTGGGCAATAGCTCACTTAATTTCCACTATGGCCCCAGCTCCTTGAGACCCGTAAGGGGGAGTAATTTGCGCTTTACAAATACAGATTAACAATTATATTTATTGTTGATTTACATATTGTGCATAACAAATTACAAATAACATGTGGAGGATACAGAGGTCCATTTCTGAAAGATAGTTTGCGCTTCTATGATGGGCAACAATAATAAAAAATTGTATTATGAGATCATAACTTTGTATACACTGTACTGAATACACTGTACTGAATATTTTGTGCATTGGATTGTACAAAAGAATGATGCCACGCTTACAGAAAAAGAACAGAGAACACACACTGACTAGATCAGAAATAGAGCAGCGAACAATATAAATAGTTTCAGACAACATAAGTGATATTTAGGTAAAATATTGAAAACTAAGTTGAACATGGAAATTATGCACATAACAAGCTATTACAATTTTCTGGACCCAGAATTAGCTGGTCAATGAATTTTCACGATATTCAGAGATGTGCTGTTCGCTCTACTGTGCACATATACAGCCCGCTAGGATCAGGTGGGAAAAATGTGCAGTGATGCAGTGAGCTTTGCTGGATGCATTCTGCCCCTAGTAAAACTTGTAATGAGGAGGGCCATATACCAGGACATCAGTGAACTGGGATGAGGAGGATGTACATACGTGTGGTGGCAAATACAAATCAGCATCTTCCTTTACATGTGAATCATTCATATTATTATGAGGACTCCTCCTCCCTTGATAAATCGGTCCCCGCTACAGCTACCCACAGCAGGAGTGGCCCCCCCCGCTGTCCCCTTACTTACCAGAGCTGCTACCACAGCTCCTGTTCTTGCTGTTCCACAGGGGCCCCCTAACACAGCAGCTTCCAGCATGGTTCCCCCTGCTCCCACCCCTGTGGTGTTTATTGAGATGACTGACAAGCTAGCCAGGCACTCACAACCACAGAACATCTCCCCCACTCCATCACCCAGAAGCAGACAACGTGCCAGGCCCAGTAGTTGTCTGTTGACGCGGTTCAGGACTTCATTCGAGGCTTGAAGGCTTCCACCAAAGGAGCCCTAGCTGCCCCCACACCTGCCGCAGGCAGCCTCTGGTCACATAGCTGCGTCACTTTGTGCCTCACAGGGACTCTACAAACTCAGTCTGCCTTCACAGACATCAAGAGCGCCCGAGGGGGCAGTTAATGTGATGCTGTGGTAGGGCAGGTTGGCACCAGGGACTTCAACAGGCTGCTGGAATCCGCACTAGCTGAGTCAGTAGATGGCAGCTGGTACCCTTGTTGGTCTGTGAAATACTGCCCGGCTTCTTCCTGCGCCAGGAAACGTCTGACTTTTACAGAAAAGGGACTCATACGGAACAAACACATCTGAAGGACAGAGATACCGGGCCATCCATGTTTGTTTCCTTCAAACATCTCACCACTTTGTTTACTTTCATGAACCAGGAGAATGGGACCCTCAACAGGATCCTTATCAGTGGCCTTGAAAATGTGGAAAAGCCCATGAGTTGCAGGTCAAGCGCATCCGACCTCCGTTATCGCAACAGTTGTTATCAGGTGTTAAAGACCGGAGCTCAGCAACCAGAACCTTCAGAGCCGAGGGGAAGAAAAGCTACACTAGCGCTTGCCCCCATCCTGCAAAAACAAACTCTACCGCTGCCCAAACTGCTGTGTTGCATAACTTTTGAAAAAGGACTTCATACTCCAAGATGGGAGACCAAGCACTCCTTGAGCAGGTGTCGCTGTGATATTTATAGGAGAGTGTCTAGCTGCTGAGTGGCCACGGTAAACTGCAGGCTTCTCACAATGTATTGGGACTGATTTTTTAGAAACTATCTCAAGAGGAACACGAAAGCCCTTAAAGGCACGCAGTGCAGTTAGCTCAGGCACGAGACTGGTACTATTGTATTGAAATGTAGTAGGTGGAACTTACCGATCTTTTCATTACCATCTGTTTGAATAGGACGACCAGCTGTTTGTTGTAAGCAATAAACTTCTATTATGGGCCAAGAGCCATACTTGTTGTGGTTAAGGTACTAATGTACTGTGCAGGGACTGAAAATGGAGGGCCTTAATTATGAGGCCCTCACGCTGCCATTGCGTCACTTTTTGTGCATAAAAAATGCACCATGCTGCTCCATATTTACAAAGTGACGCATCTAGTCAGATGCGTCACTTTGTACACCCCTGCGCTACATTATACTTGCGACAGGTATAATGTGTGCAGGGTGGGCGTTCCGACGCAGGAAAGCCACGTAGAAGTGATACAGTGACATCTATGGGATTTCACTGCACCTCTTCTATGACGTCAGTGCGTCAAATCCTTACACCTGTTTGAAGCAGGCTTAAGGGGTGATGCAGTGCCTTTCACACGGGGCTTCCCTCATGTGAAATGACACATTGCTGGAGTTGCATCTGTTTTCAGACACTCCAGCAATGCATCATTTTTGCGCCTACAGATACATCAGGATTATTGACGCATCTGTAAATCCTTTCAACATGGAGCTCCGTACAGTAAATACGGCACATCCATGGTGTTGCAAGGATGGTGTTATGACAAGTGTTGCATCGCTGTTTTCCCACAGCAACGCAAAACTTTTCATAAATGAGACCCGGGGTCTTTTACTGCCTCATGCTGTTCTTTGAAGACAGGATCTTCATCTACCATCATATTTTATAAGACCTTAGGTTCCACTTAGGGTAAGAAAGATAAACTCCATTCTTGAATCATGACTCTTGCATTTCCATATCAGCCAATCACAGTCACATTTTAACAAGAATTGATAAAGCCAATAGGTCTAGCTAACAACTGAAAATTCAAGCGTGACATAATTGGCGTCGTTATTGCTGTTTAATCTCAGCACCTATGCCCTGAGGCAAAACATCTGGAATACTGTGTTAGTGACTTCAAATTCCAATGACCTGAAGCTCCTTATTTTATTATAATAGGTACAGGGACACTTTAAGAAGCAAAAACTGAGTTATTTCATCATAGTATTGGTGGCTCTTGAAATAGAAGGCTGCATTAGGAATCTCCTGTCAAAGTCCAGCATTAAATACTGATTGCAGCCTGCTGCTGTGCTGGGTGAACGGAGGCTCAAACTTTTGAAACTGTGAAAACAACAGCTTTGATGAAAGGCCCTGCTGCATTCGCATTAGTCTAAGAGAGGGAGGGATCTGTTGAAAATGAAGGTCTCCTTAATGAGGTTTTGGCGTAGGGCAGCTCAAAAAGTCACCTTGCTGAACTGCCCTACGATAAAGTGAAAGGGCAGGAATGCACCACATTTATCCAATACGGTGCATTTCTGTCCTTTTCCCCTGCGCTGGCACCATTTCGGCCACATAGCACCAACGCAGGCACCCTTGCACAATGGTGCCTGTGTTGTAGGCAAGATTGTTTTTGTGCAGGAAGGGGTACCTTCCTCTATGAAAACAATCCACAGAGGTATTTTCCTCCTTCTATGTGTGCTGCAGAATGCAGCACACATATCAAGAGGAAAAAACAAGAAATAAAGGTCTTTTTCCTCATCGTGCCTGCCGAGGGGAGGCGTTAGATTTTGCCGTATTCCCAGGTTTACAAGTCCTTGTAAACCCGAGAATGCATCTCCACCCATGGAAGTTGCATGAGAACACCACGCAACACCCATGGAAAGCCTCTCTTGCGCATTCTGCAGCACACATATCAAGAGGAAAAAACAAGAAATAAAGGTCTTTTTCATCATCGTGGAGGCGTTAGATTTTGCCGCATTCCCAGGTTTACAAGTCCCTGTAAACCAGAGAATGCATCTCCACCCATTGAAGTTGCATGAGAACATCAACGCAACACCCACGGAAAGCCTCCCTTGCGCAGCGTTAGGTGACTTAGTAATTTGCGCAATGTTGTCTTACTCAAGATTTGTGAGGCCACTCAAAGCCACGCAATGGGGCTTTGCATGGCTTCATAAATCTGACTCTGAGCCTTGCATCACGCATGTAACACTTTGCCTGGAGCAAATGTGACGCAAGGCTTACTTTATTACAACTGATCTCAGACAGTATTATCTAGAAATTATGAGCAATACATTTGCATTTTCAATGGCAGGGACATCTATTTTAGGGGGCATAAATTGTAGGTCTTCAAGTGCCATCAGATTAAGAATTCTGTTTGATGCCGAAAACCAGGGACACAAAATTGAGCACAAGCTCCATGTTGAAGAGTCTGGAATGAGACTGGCGTAAGAGTGACGCCTGACCTGAGTGATGCTGCCACTCTGTAGTAATAACCAAAGAACTTTAGATAAGAGTTTGAACTGGGGAAATGAGGCTTCTTGGGCTTGTAGAAATGGAGTAACTATTTAACAAAAATGAAGACGGGATTAGCAGTTTCCGGCTAACCAAGGCATTTTACACACACTGAAGGAGAGGTGGTGGGCATGCACCTGTGAATGTAGAAGCTACAAAAGCCACAAGCCCTGATCCACACCTCTAAGGAAAGCCACAGTGATTGTAGAGTGTTTCATAGAACTTCCTGTCAAGCATATGAAAGGTCAGCAGGTCTGAACTACTGTTATCTTCTTTATTATTGGGGGGCACCATTTGTATAGCGTACATCACATTTGCTACTATTTGAATTCATATAAAACGATAAAACCTTAAAAAAGATGGCTCTAGTGGACTTAAACTTCCACACTTGACAAAATCCTAAAAATGTGAAGGGTCATCCCCATTTCAATTACTGATGACTGCACATTAATAGTCATCTACAGTTACGTGTTTTTTTAAGTACATGCATGGCCAGTAATTCGTAAATTCCAGGTAAGGCAGCAGGCGCTGGACACCACGTGGGGCTGTACTATACATTGTCCCCCAGGGCGAGGCACAATGGTATTACAGAAGGGGCCACAGACGCTTGTGCAGCCCCTTCTGTATTACTGATAGCACTGACCTGTAGGGCCAGCGCTATCATTAGAGGGTGTTCCCTCATTTGCATGGAGTCTTGGCCCCATGCAAATGGGGAACTCGCTGTGCCTCTGCTTCAGCTGCATAATATAGAGGTGGGCGCAGAGGCAGGCCTTTGGGAGGTGCACTCACAGTGCGCCACAAAAAGGTGTTGCACTGTCAGTATGATTCCTGAAGGCAGGCCCTCGGAGGGGCGCTACGAGGTACCATAAATTTATGAGGCCCCTTGTGGCACCGGAACTTCACTTTTGAGATGTTCCATTGGCACAATGTGCCCCAGCATATTTGCAGGGACACATAAAGCCACTTTACGTGGCTTTTCATGACGTTGTAAATATGTACCCCTTTTACGCAGAACACTGCGTGAAAGGAGCGTTCCATGGGTGTTGCTTTGGGTGTTACCATGCAACACCCATGGAATCTGAAGCATTCCCAGATTTATCATAAAGTATAAACCTGGGAATGCGTCAGAACTAATGCCTAGGGGTGGTGTTAGGAAGGCGTAACAAGGGAAATGTTTTCATTTCTCTTCGTTTTTTCTGCAGCACATGAGGAACAAAGAAATTGCATGAACTTATTAATTTTGTGCAGGAAGGTGTCACTTTCTGCACAAAATCAACCAGCTCCGCAATGCAGGCACCCTTGCTCCATGGCGCATGGCATTCATTGTGTATGCCATGGACTGGAATGCAGTGTATCACATAGAAACGGTGATAAGGGGCATTCCTACCCTTTTGTTAGGGCAGTGCAGCAAGATTTCTTGCGGTACTGCCCTATGGCAAAACCTCATAAATGAGGCCCCATGTATGGAATTTTTCTAAGTATATGAACTCCATCATGTGAGCCGAGTGAGAGGAACTTGAAGTGACAGAGTCCTAGCACTCATATTCCAATAAAGGGAAGCTGGAGTTACTGAGGAATTACAAACTGTAATTAGTGCCTCGAGTCTGTTGTGACTAACAAATTCCAGAATGTGATCAGAGTGAAAGAAGCCTGCAGTAGCAGGTAAGCCCAGACTATGATCAGAACCTGGAGTAAATTAGAAATCCTAGACTGAACCCAGTGTGAGGGGTACACAGACAAGCTGAGAAACCTCAGACTAAGATCAACATGAAAGACACTCGGGCATATGAGGAATTGCTGTCCAGGACCCAAGTCACGTTGACCAGGAGGGACTTCGAGATGTTGGCCTAGACAAGCAGAGGAGGTCCATATCATGATCCAATATGAAGAGAACCTGGAGCAACTGAAAATGCCAACTATGATTAGAACGAGGGGAACATTGCCCAGTCCTTTAATTCTAGCGTGAGAGTATTGTGGTGCAATGATACCATGTAGGAATTCTCCACTACCATCAGACAAGGGTAAGAAAGAATGTCATGGGGAACCCCAAACTGTGATCTGTATACAGTTAAAAGATTTGGCTGAGGAGCACATGTTCCACATTTAGAAGAACCCAATGGCGGAGTAGCACTAGGCAGTGTGCCACATTTAAAAGAGCCCATTGGTGGAGTAGCACCAGACAATGATCCACAGCGGTGGAGTAGCACCATACAATGTTTCACTTTTAGAAGAACTGAGTGGCTTAAGTGTCACATGTTTGCATTCAATGAAGCTGTGCACAAATCTTGAAGCAGCTGAGGTTAGACGGTACAGGAGGTTAGCTGTGGTGAATCCTATGATGTTGTCTCTTCAGGGTACATCTGGTTCACGATCGATGCAAGTGTGTCCACGATAACTAGAAAAGAATGAAAGCAGAACGTCAGGATGACTTCATTAGCACTCTGATAAGATCTGTTCTAAGCAAAGTATATTTAATTGTTCAACCTGTCAGCCTTAGGGTCGTCTTCCCCCAAATGTTTTGCCTCTCCTCCTCCATTTTGCTGAACCTATTTTTGTTGGGAATTTACCTATACCTCTAATGTTAATTGAAAAAACAATTGATGCACAAAGGGTAAACCAAAATGTATTAGTTTGCCCTGACACTTAATTTATGTCATTCTTTTTTTTAGTTTTAGAACTTTTTATCATTACAGATCAGAGAAGGAACAAAATCAACTTCACATTAAGCCATACATCATCATTAAATAGCAAAAACAAAGACAATATATCAAATTGATGTGAAACAAATAATCATACAATACAAATGTGCTCTCTAAGTACAGAAACAAATTAATATGAAGAACATCATTCAACAGTTGCCAAAGGACAATACAAAGAAAAACACTTCGGTTTAGCATATGAATTTACATTCCAGGAGGTGAATCAGTTATAATTACACCCACATTATTATTCTAGTATTTACTATGTTTGGATATTGTTTAACACAGGGAATGTAGCAACTGCCGGTGGCACAAATCCTTTACTGAATAAGTGGATGCCGACGCGTTTCGAGTCCCCTGTATTAGTCACAGGACTCTCATCAGGGCAGGATAAGTCATATCCGTAGGAACTGTTTTTTAAAAAAAGAAGGGAGAAAATATTTATAAAAAATTGGTCCTCTATCCAACTCAAATTGTTTTTAAAGAGCGCATCCCATGATGCAGCATACCTTAAGGGATCAGGAATTTGAGGGTCTTTTTAGAATGTCATCATGTTCCGTGTGTGTCAACCTGCAACAGAGCGGAGTGGCTTTAAATGCACCGTTTCAAACGGAACATGATGACATTCTAAAAAGACCCTCAAATTCCTGATCCCTTAAGGTATGCTGCATCATGGGATGCGCTCTTTAAAAACAATTTGAGTTGGATAGAGGACCAATTTTTTATAAATATTTTCTCCCTTCTTTTTTTAAAAAACAGTTCCTACGGATATGACTTATCCTGCCCTGATGAGAGTCCTGTGACTAATACAGGGGACTCGAAACGCGTCGGCATCCACTTATTCAGTAAAGGATTTGTGCCACTGGCAGTTGCTGCATTCCCTGTGTTAAACAATATCCAAACATAGTAAATACTAGAATAATAATGTGGGTGTAATCATAACTGATTCACGTCCTGGAATGTAAATTCATATGCTAAACCGAAGTGTGTTTCTTTGTATTGTCCTTTGGCAACTGTTGAATGATTTTCTTCATATTAATTTGTTTCTGTACTTAGAGAGCACATTTGTATTGTATGATTATTTGTTTCACATCAATTTGATATATTGTCTTTGTTTTTGCTATTTAATGATGATGTATGGCTTAATGTGAAGTTGATTTTGTTCCTTCTCTGATCTGTAATGATAAAAAGTTCTAAAACTAAAAAAAAGAATGACATAAATTAAGTGTCAGGGCAAACTAATAAATTTTGGTTTACCCTTTGTGCATCAATTGTTTTTTCAATTAACATTAGAGGTATAGGTAAATTCCCCCTTTTGTATCACTTAAAGGCCCAACCTCTTTCCCACAGGGCCAAACCCCCCCCTTTTCATTAAAAAAAAAAAACCTTTAGAAAGTTAGCATTTTTCTGCCCTTAGCCCCTTTGTGCCTTAAGCCTGGCCTGGGTCACCAGACTGGGTGTTATTGACAGTTATAACCACAGAAGGACTGCTGTTCTTTTTTTTATTTTTTTACTTTATTTTTTCAGCAAGATGAACAACATAATCCCCCCCCAAAATTGGCATCGGTAGAAATAAAAAACAGGTGTACACAGTTCATTGTTCCAGTACGGCTCCAGCAGGTGCAGATATAACAGCAGATACAAGAGTCAAACCCTCTGGGTGCAAAGCAATCATAGAAACTGACTGTAAGGAACCTTGTGCGCAGTCATCAGGGCATTACTCCAACACCAACTCTCCCTCCCCACCTCCAGCCTCCCCGTCCTCAGGTCCCGATCCCTCAGAGGAGAACAATTCAGCACTGGTTGCATCGGAATCGCTGCCAACCGACCCCACAAAGCACATCATACGCCATGCGAGCAAGTCCTCCTGCAGCCGCTCATCCTTACGCGTATGCTGCATGTGCGTCTCCTCAGCCAATGTCCATTCCCCAACATCCCGAAGCCACAAAGGACTGCTGTTCTTAAAGTAAAAAGAAAGAAAGGAGGTAAGGGAGGTGGAAGCTATCAGTAGGAACGTGGAGAACTGATCAACTGGATCGGGGTATACGATTGATCAGAAGCAATGGCCTTCACACACCCAAAAGAGTGTCATGTTTTGCCATCGGGCAGCTCCTCTTTGGGCAGCGCTGCAATACCTAATGGGCCTCTCGAGGGCGATCTTTGCTGGAGATCTTTAAAAGTTGGTTGCTGTGATGGGATCTCTGATGGTGCCGTGAGTGTATGGTGGTGAAGTGAGTGTTTTAAAAATGTCCAAGGTGTATCAAATCTATTTTTATACGGTAGTCCTCTTGGCATGAGTAAAAGAAAAGTGGCTGTTCTCGGACAAATGATAATCACCAGGACATTCCTCCCAGTGAATTACTCCCAGACAGTCACACATTAGAGAAATTAGGTGTGCTTGAGTGGGCCATCTGCTGGCAGGATAGGGAGGCGGAGGGCCATCAGTTGGCAGGATAGGGAGGTGAAGGTAAGCACAGCACCTCTTACACCTGAATAGCCTGTGCTTCGCCTTCACACAAAAGGTCTAACAACCCTGCATTGTCACTTCAGCTTGCTTGGATCCATTGCAGGGGAGCCAGGGAATTCCATGCACTTCAAAACCCCTTTTCTAGAAGCTTCTCACACCTCCCAGAACCAGGGCAATAGGGTATACAAAAAGAGCCTCAGACACCAGTTCTTCAGTACACTGCTGAACCTGTGGATACTCTGCCAGGAAGAAAGCCTGCAGCCTGTCTCCAATACATGTCTGGGGTGGGTGACAACTGGACTTGTGCATTTCCTCTGGACAGCCACACACAAAAGGAGCCCAAGTATGACTGAGCGGCTATCCACATCCTGATAGGTCATCCTGGGCATGATGAGAGGAAGGAGCTGACACCTACACAGGAATAGATTGTGTCCTATCCCCACACAAAGGGCTCACCCCTGTGGTGAGTCTGGAGCCAAAGCTGGGAGGGAGGAGCTCTGTTAACTCAGTCACCTCCAATTCACAACACAACTGGGTATAAGTACCTGGTCCCTGACCCCACCAAAGCAGACACTACTGGAACTGTGGAGATTCTCTGCCAGGAAGAAGAACTGTTGTGCTGCTACAAGGACTGTCACTATGCTGGACTGCTGCTTTAAAGGAACTATTGCCCTGATGTGCTAACCTAATGGCACAGAGTGATTCACAGGGCTAGTCTGCTGGCCTCCTGATTGGAGCCTCAGGGACAGAAAAGGCTCCCCAACCAACTCCTGTACACAGCAGCAGTGAGTTTCTGACCCATAAGTGGTGGCTTTCAGGTCCTGGACCTTGGTGTAGCCCACGGGCTCTTGAAATGAAGCTTTTAGTCTCTTTTTGACCGCGAAAGGGCCAGTTGTCCACAGGACAGCACCACTCGCATTGAAATGCAGCGCAAGCCATCGCCAGTCCGTGCCCTTGCACAGCAAACATCGATTGCCCACGGAGGACCAACAACATGAAGCAACAGCCCGCCTATCCGAGACACTCAGCCTGCTCTTCGCGCACGCCGACCACTGCCCGGGACGCTCTCCTTGCTCCCAGCAAACCCTCTCCAACACAAACAGGACTTCAGTGGAACTAATCTGGGACTTTATTCGACCAGCAGTTGGTCTGAACTTTTGACTTTGACCAGGGCAACCAGATAGCTGTGGTTGTAGCTTTATACTTTTAGGAGCTACTTTATACAGTTTATTCTTTAAAAATTCATAACTCCGGTTCTACTCATTGGATTTTTGTTGGTTAGGTCTTGTTTTATTTATTAAATTCAGATCGATTTATCTAACCTGGTGTGGGATCTTTTTGTACAGTGTGTTCACTGTTTTACTGTTTGAAGTGTTGCACAAATACTTTACACAGTGCCTTTAAGTTAAGCCTGGACGCTCTGTGCCAAGCTAACAATGGGTTGAGCAAAGGTTAATTTGGGGTTTCCTCAGCCAGTAACCCAGTTCCTTACATTGGTCATCAGTGATGAGGCTATGACTTTTGCCTGTGTAGTGCTATCCAGTGATTTGGTGTACCCTATCATTCTATATCTAGGACCAATTTGAGTTTTAAATTCTCCCTGATTGCCTTTTCGCGGTTTCTAAATTTCTTCCTAATCTACCTGACTGTGTGTGTCTATGGCCCCACTTGCAAGGATGGAGTTTGAGCTTCTCTACACGGAGAACTACATTGTGGCTGAGATCAAGAAGGTTTGGCAGGAGATGGACTGCCCACCAAAAGGAGCACCAGGTAAGCTGGAGGGGGAAGATGATGAGGACGAATCAGAGCAGGACCTGCAGGAGGGTCTTGGAATGCAGCCTGTGTTGGAGGGGGTAACCTACTCCAAAGATTGGAAACCCCTCCTTGTACAGGGAGCAGTGCGTCTTCCATGGGCCTGACCCAAGATGAGTTGGAGGACAGGAGGGACGAAAAGAAGCTCAAGCTAGAGCTGGCCAAACTAAAGCTGGAAAAGGAGGAAAATAAACTGGCCATGGGAAAGGAGGTTAAGAGAGCCTTGGTAAAGGGGAAGGCTGAGAGGTCCTTGTCTGAGAAAAAGGTACTGCTGGAGCATGAAAAGAGCATGAAAGAGCTGGAGCTAAAAGCAAGGCAACCTACAGGATCCAACAGTGATGGTGGCAGCGTACCAACAGTGTCTGCTGGAGAGGTGAGTGTCTCCATCTCCCAGGAGCTTGTGCCTAACTATATGGTGGGAGATGATGTAGACATGTCGTTTGTAGCTTATGAAGTTGCACTCAGGATATATAAGGTCCCAAAGGAGTGCTGGGGTGGGTTGAAGACTGTGGAAACATGCTCATGGTGGGGAGGGACATGCTCCTGACACTAGAGGCAGAGGATTAGACCATGTATGCCCTCATAAAGGCATACCTTGTTGCTAAGTTTGGGCTGACCCCTGAGAAGTACTGTCAGAGGATCAGGGAAAACCACAAGCTCTTGAATATGGCCTGGGCGGAATTCCTAGATTATGCTAGCAAGGCACAGAAGAGCTGGGTGAGGGGTAGCAAAGTGGAGGATTGTACTGGGCTGTGCAACCTACTTCTGAGGCAGCACATGTTCAATACTTGTTTTCCAGATCTACTTCAACACCTAGTGGATAGAAAGCTTACCGATCCCAGGAAGACTGCTGAGGAGGCAGACTTCTGGGCAGCCCCAGAGTGTCTAAAAAGGTGCATAGGAGGGACTCAGTAAAAAGGGTGGTCAGCATTGCTAACAGAGGAAAGGGGGAGGGGGGATATACAAATAAAAACACAGCGTTCTCTCAAGGCCCACAAAACAATTCACTGGGGAAAGGGTCCCACTCCCAATCTCGCCACCAGAAGAAAGGCTTCACAGATCAGAAAAAGTTTTTCCTAAGTGTTATGAATATGGGCAATGAAGGGAGATTCCAAGTTCTCCAAGAGGGCACCACCCCCAGTGGTGGGTAGTCACAGAGGATAGCCAGCACATAACTTGGCCGCAGTTAGTGTGGGAGAGACTACTGAGGTTACCCTAATGTCCTTGGGTGATACAGAGATGGTGTCCAGAGCCCACATGCTTGCCAATACTTCAAAGTATAGGCAGTGGGTAACCATCAATGGACAGAAGGTGGAGGCTCAGAGGGACACATGCGCCAGTATGACTGCTATCAGATGTTATCTGGTGTTCTCAGAGCAGGTGATACCCAATACTTTTCACCAGGTTGTGGTAGTAGGCAAGTGGGAGAGACACTCCCCCTTGGCTCTTATTCCCTTTAAAGAGGGGGGGTGGTCTCTGACAGTTGCTGTGAGTCCTGCAATGCCCGTGGACTGTGTGTTTTGGAATGGCTTGGAGCACACAGTCTGGAAGGAGGTGGGACTCAGGTCACACCTGAAAATGTTAGGATTGCCTGAGTGAGTCTGTGCGACCAAGGAGGGGAGTAAAGAAGGTCTGGAGCTTGAAGAATGGCCTAGACACCTGCCAGGAAAAGGAAGCGCAATGGGCGAGGGAATCCAGCCCCTGAATGTCTCCCTGAACACGTGGATGGGGCACCAGAGGAGGCAGCCCAGAGCATAATGGGGAGAACAATGCCTCCCTGGTACCCTGCTGGAAGTTGCTGAGTGGTAAGTAGAAATAGGACCCACCAGTGAGGAGCTATGTAATGTGCAGAAGGGGTGCCCAACACATGAGGTGGTATCCAAAGCCCAGGCAGCTGGTGACAACTCTGGAGATCACCTCATATACTGGGAGAATGATCTTCTGTATATTGATTCTGATGCTCCTGAGCCTGGGGCAGAATGCGTATTGCTAGTTTCCCAATGTTACAGGGCCTTCCTATGGGGTTGGCTAAAGAGATACCCCTGGCAAGACATCTGGGGCAGGAGAAGACCTTTGACTAGCTCGTCACCCACTTTTATTGGCCCCTGAGTAGGACAGCTACTGTTCTATTTTGTAGAACTTGCCTCACCTGCCAGGCTAGTGGGAAGACTAGGAAAAAAACTAGACGCTCCCTGACTCCCATGTCTGTTATTGGTACACCCTTGGAGAGGGTAGGAATTTGTATTGTCGGAGCCTTGGGCCCCAAGATAGCCTTAGGCAATACGGTTATCATAGTCTTGGTGGACCATGCCACTAGGTACCACAAGGCCATTATCACGAGGCCATCCCTCTGATTTCTATTACTGCACCTGTAGTGGCTAGAGCCCTAATGGGATTTATTTTTTACCAGAGTCGGTTTCCCCAAGGAAGGGGAGTCAGACAGGGGCACCAACTTCATGTCCACGTACATAATGTTTATGTGGAAGGAGTGCGGGGCTACTTATAACTTCTCCACAGACTACCATCCATAAACAAATGGGCTAGTTGAAAGATTCAACAAGGCCCTTAAAGGCATGATAATGGCCTGCCTGAGTCCATGAGGTCAAAGTGGGATGTCCTGTTACCATGCTTGGTCTTTGAGCACAGGGAAGTACCACAGAAGGGAGTGGGTTTTAGCCCATTTGATCTTCTGTATGGTCACTCTGTCAGGGGATCTCTCATTCTGGTTAAAGATGGGTGGGAGTATGCTCCCAAGAACCCAGCCCGCCGAAGATGTGATTAGCTATATGCTAGTCCTCTATAAACAGAGGTTAAAGTTCTAGAAGAATGCTTCTAAGAAATTGGAGGCTACCCCTGTGGGGTTTCAACCTGGAAAGAAAGTGTGGATGGTGGAGCCAGTGGAGCTCAGGGTTCTTCAGGATCGCTGGGCTGGGTCATATGAGGTAGTGTAAAGGAAAGGGAATCCACCTACCTGGTGGATCTCAGAACCCGCAGGAACCTCTTAAGGTACTTCATGTGAACTGCCTCAAACCCCACAATGAGAGGTCTGAGGTAACCATGCTGCTGGTGACAATTTATAGGGTAGAGGAGAAGAGTAAACCTCTCCCAGATAGCCTGACATTCAAAGAGATGGATGGGTCAGTAGAAGGTGTCAACCTCTTCCCTACCCTGACCCCAGAGCAGCAGAGGAACTGTCTCCAGTTAGTGGAACAGTTTGCTTTACTATCACACCTGGGCTTACACAAGTGTGTACCCATGATATAGATACTGGGGACAACCTGCCTTTCAAAATCAAAATATACAGGGTGTCTGACAAAGTGAGGGCCAGCATCAAAGCACTGGTCACTAAGATGATAGAAATGTGGGGTCATTGAGCATTCCAGTAGTCCCTGGTCCAGCCCAGTGGTGCTGGTACCAACAGTGGCCCCACTGGACACTGCCCCAGAACTCAGGTCCTATGTTGACTACCGAAGACTCAACTCAGTCACAAAGACTGATGCACACCACATCCCTGAGCGAACAAACTCATTGATCAGTTAAGGGCTGCCAAGTTCCTGAGCAATTTTGATTTGACTTCAGGGTACTTGCATATTTCCCAGACTGGAGGGAGGGGGGCTATAGAGAGGTCTACCTTCTCTACCCTGGAGGGCCACTTTCAGTTAAAAGTTTGCCCTTTGGACTCAAGAACGCGCCTGCCTTCCTCCAGAGGCTGGTGAACCAGGTCTTGGCTGGTTTGGAGGCTTAAGTACTGCTTATTTAGACGTTATAGCTGTCTTCAGCAGCACCTGGCAGGGCCACCTACTTCACTTGCAGGAAGTGCTTCAGGCCTTTCAACGGGCAATTTGGACTATCAAGGGATAGTAAGTACCAGAACGGAAGGGCAGCGGTCAGTGGTGTGCTTGGGACACTTGGTAGGCCGGGGGAAGGTGCAGCCGCTCCAGGCCAAAATAGAGACTATCCTGGACCAGGAGCCACCACAAACTCAATTAGATGTGAGGGTCTTCCTATGTATCACTGGGTACTACAGGAGGCTTGCCTTGGGGTATGGCACAACTTTTCCATATTTCCATATACTTTTCCAAGACGTTCAATATTGTACAAACAGATGCTTTAGAGAATGGCATAGAGGCAGTCGTATCACAGATAAATGAGGAGGGTCAGGATCAACATTCAGCATTAATCTCAAGGAGGCTACATTCCATGGAACTGAGGTGAAGTGCTATTAAAAGAGAAGCCTTTGTTGTGTTCCGGGCACTGAAGAAGCTGAAGCCATACTTGTTTGGGACTCACGTCTGGGTTCAAACAGAGCACAGGCTCATCAGAAGGCTAATGCAAATGAGAGGTGAAAATTCAAAATTGTTTAAGGGGTCCATTTCCCTAAAGGGACCGGACTTTAAGGTGGAACATTTCCCTGGGTCAGACCACACCAGTGCTGATGGTCTCTCCAGATTCTTCTGCATTAGTGAAGAGAACTCCCAAGGGGTTGGGTAGTTCTTCCCACTTTCAGCTGAGGGACACATGTTAGATCTATAAGCCTTGGGGTGGGCTTCTCCCCAACCATTTGCCTTTCCTCCTCCATTTTGCTGCACCTATTTTTGTTGGCCTTAAGACTCTGGGCACTTTATCACTAATACATAGTGCTAAAGTGCTTGTGATCTTTCCCTAAAGCATGTTAGATTGGGTTATACCCAATTGGCATATTTAATTTACTTGTAAGTCGGTGATCAAGTGGTACCATATGTACGCAGGGCCAGTACCTTACATGCTACTAGTGAGTCTGCAGCACTGATTGTGCCACCCACTTCAGTCGCCCTTTAAATATGTGTCAGGCCTGCCACTGCAGCCTGTGTGAGTGCAGTTTTAAACTGCCATGTCGACCTGGCAAAGTAAATCTTTTTCCATGGGAAAACCTTCCCTACAAATATGTCACACCCAAGGCAGGCCCTAGACAGTCCCATGGGCATTTTGCAGTGTATTTAAAATGTTGGACATGTACTTTTAGGTTTTACATGTGCTGGTAGTGAAAAACTCTCAAACTCGTTTTTTATTACTGCACTGCCAATCTCTCCCACTTATACCTCAATAACCTGTGCTCTTACTTCACACAAAGGGCCTAACGGGCCTGCAGTGTCACTTCAGCCAGCTTGGAGCAAGGGCCGAGGAGGCAGAAAATTCTATGCACTTCAAAGCCACTCTCTAGAAGCTTCTACCACCTTCCAGAGCCAGGGCACCAGAGTATAGATGTCAGACCTCAGACACCAACTCTTCAGTGCACTTCTGGACCCATGGGTATTTTGCCAGGAAAATTGACTGATGTACTGCTACAAGTCATGTCACTCAGCTGGACTGCTGCTCTAAAGGAACTGCTGCCCCTGTGCTGAACTACTGCCCTCATGCCTGGGGAAAAAGAACTGGACCATGTTGAACCAGTGACTCAAAGTTCTGGATCCAGCTGCAGTGAGCTCCTGACCCTGGTGCCTTTTAGGTCCAAGACCATTGGTGTAGCTCACAGGCTCTTGAAATCAAGCTTTTGGGACCGTGAAAAGGCCTGTTCGCACCGGAACCAAGCTTCTAGCTGAAATTCAACGTGAGCCGCAGCCAGTCCATCTCTTCACACAACAAGCATTGATCACCTGCAGAGGACCACTAACACAAAGCACCAGCCTCCCTGTCTGCATTTGTGATTGGCTTTACAAGGATGATGTCCGGTTGTGGGTGCTTTCCCAAAAATTGAGTCACTCGTACCAACCACTGCCTTAGCAAAGAAAAATAATTTCTAGTGTCCATCACTGAAGCTAATAAGTGCTGAATACCATATTTTACAATCATCTAGTTTAGGACACAGAATGGTAGAGATTGTATATTGTGCCAATGAAGTGCTGTAGTCTTTCAGGACTTTTTAATCATTTCCATCACTTAAAGTCATCTATGATTGCTCTATGCTTCATCTTTAGTACCATGATGCAGAGGTGTTATTGTATTGTTTATTTGCTATAACAGATACCACTTCCATCCACAGCCAAATCAGCCACTTTCCAAGAGTACCTCCAGCAGACGGGCGTTGTGTGGGATCATAAGCTCGGCATGAATCGATGAGCTCCTGCAAGTCCGAAGGACAGTCTGAGGGAAGAGGCTCTTGGTACTTTTCCGATCCAACCTTCTCAAGGATCATTTCTGGAGTAAAACCTGCATTGGAGTGAGAGAGAGAGAGAGGGAGAGAGAGAAAATGTGTGAATGAGCGCATGGGAGCAGCGCAAGAGTGATACTCCAGCAACCTAACAATAACTAACCTTCTGTAACTCATCTATTATTACCACCAACCAGTGCATGGATTCACATATCCACTCCCCTACTAAAGATCACACTCCTAATGCCTATTAATTTAATCCATCACATAGAACCTGGAAGAAATGCATGGCATGATTTCCTTAAGACGCAAGACTAATCTCAGTAGTCCAAAAGAAATATTAACCCTGGGTTCCAGAGCAGCGTGTTGCCCAACAGAAAGTAGTACAAGAGAGACTGAATAAGAGCTTGAGAGGGATAAAGTGAGGGGGAATAAATGATAAAATGTGTGAGAGTGATAGTGTCTAAACCAGTGTGGGAGAACGCAGGAGACCGCCAGGGTACCATATTGAGAGAGAAGGAGTTAAAGTAAAAGAGACAAAGGCCCATATTTAACCCCTTCGGCGCTGATGACGAGCTCAGCTCGTCATCAGTTGCGCCGCTCGCACGCTGATGATGAGCTGAGCTCGTCATGTAACGCGGCTTTTTGAAAAAAGCCGCGTACGGCGAAAATCGCCGCAGCGCGCATGCGGTTAACAATATTTCACGCAACGCAGTAATCCACCTTGCTGTGATGCGCGAAAGCTAGAGGGCAGGAATTATTCATGATTTATCTACGTTCAATGGAGCAATAGCTTTGAAAATGAAACTTAGCCATTAATGTTTATGACAGATGATACGTTCATCAGCTCCTGCACATTGCCTGCTTTTGATTCCCAGCAGCAACGTGCAGACAGGGAAGGGTTTTTTTTCCACTTCCAGCAGGGCAACGATAAAGACAGAAGTTAAGGGGCCATCAGGCCTCCTTTTGATGGAGCATAGGACTGAAGGCTTCCTGGAACCTCACAAATGCAAATACACCGGGGAGAAAACAAAAGCACACAGCTCATCTCTTCACAGGTACTTAAGAGATGCATGCTTTTTACTTTGTTGTATATAAGTGCTTGCACTGTAAGAATGGCAGATGGGTTGGTCGGTCTCAATATCTACACAAATAATTTAAATAGCACTTTATTTCTTTTATAGCGCTACTCATCCCAATGCAGAGTATTAGAGCACTTTACATAACATACACATTATCCATTCCAAATAAATGATGTAAGTGTGTAAATTAATGTACAAGATGTGTTACACGAGACAGTCAGGGTTACAAGGTGTAGGAGTCAAATACACTTCATAGCTCACTGTGGTCTACTAGAGGGATTACTATTTATTAACTGCAAGTAATAAAAGGATCTCCGTGTTCATAGCAGTAATCCACTTACCTATCTACATAAAATAAAAATCTGTGATCTGCATGTTACATGATATGCTTTGCAGGAGGCAACTTTTTCTAAAAAAAACCCCATATTTTATTGTGTTTTCAGTTGGCATATGTTATAACGTACACATATCAGAGCATCACTTCCAGTGAGGTCACTTCCTGGGATGCCACGTGGAATGTCTCGCGTTGTGACGTCATGTGCTTTGATAGCACGCGTCGTGATGTCACCTGCATACTGCCTGACTTTTAGCCAGTCCCTCCACTTCTTTTCTAAGGACTTGTGCCCTAGTGTCACCGCATTCATAGCAGCAAGCCATGAGAGGAAGCTGCCGCCTCGCGCTCAAGCAGAGCTTAATTAAAGCGGATGGTTGCAAGTGGGGCCCACCGGCACGCAGAGACATTCACGGCTCTGCAGGGGTAGGCTGGGAGTTTAATGCAACCAATACAAAGGTTGAAGGTTAGCAAAGAAGTAATGCTACTTGTGCTCATCCAAATGTGAATGACATTCTTTAAGCAATAGTTGACATGGGCTGACCCAAATAAACCAATAGCTGAAGAGGGCTGACGCAAAGCTTGCCTATGTATTCTTTGTTTTTGCAATCCAATTCAATTTACTATGATTCGGAACTCAGAGGAGTTCCACATAAAATATACCATTTCATAAAGTTCTTAATAACAGAGTAAAACACATTTGGGGACCAAACACTATAAATTTCGCTATGCAGTACAAAATTCAAAACAGTATTAAGTAAAAGAAGTAAGAAAAACTCCATATACAATCACAGTAAATAAGTTATACGGTGGAAGTGCCCATATGTAGAAACCAATACACAAATCGGTAATGATACAGTGCAGGGTCTGAAAATGGCTTTATCCTAATTAAACATTCTAACGACCTCGCTGATGCAATTCAAGTTCCCTAAGTTTCTGCTTACAGTGTGTAAAATATGCTACCCCGCAGGAACCATTTTCAACATACCAAAACTAAGCATAGCGTAATAAACCACTCTAAAAATATTTTACAAGTGTTTGAAAAATCTAAATAGTTTAAAACATAATAATTCAGAGGAGGGGCCAAAAGACAGTTCCAGGCCTCCCCTGCAGTGGTGATGTTATGCTTTAAAATACAGGCCTTAATAAACGGCATTGTAGTAGGGGACAGACAAATAGCACATGATTTAAGTCTTGCACCCAATTTCCACATAGGTCTGCCCTCCCTGGGTAATCCCTCCCATGCCCCTGTTATAATTTGTAGAGGGAGCAAGTTCAACCTTCACAACAAAATGGTTCCGCGCACTCCATAAGGGAGGTTCCATACGACGTACAATTGTGTTTTTTTTAATACATACTAATCCCCACTATTGAGTCGTTTCTAGAATGCCCTGAACACAGTATAGTATGATATATATTTAATTCCTTGGAAATTAATTGAAACAATGGATTGTTTTATAATTGTAAAAATTGGTGAAGTTTTAGCTACTTTTTTATAAGATTTTAATTAATCAAACAAATAAAATAAATAAATAAATACATAAATAAATAAAACTCTTTTGCGACTGACTTCGAACATTTTTTATTCAAACTTTCAATGCAGGTTTTGAGAGTGGGAATGTACCACTATGCCCGATTTCAAATAAGGCTAAGGCTTTCTTGTAGTTTCTGAAAACAACACTTTTTCCCTTCAGGCTGGAGAAAAATTCCAGTCTTGGCGCAACCCGAATAGAATTTACCTCGCTATCGAATAAGCATCACCCCACCTTAATCATGCTGCCATGGCAAACACGTACGTTGAGAAAAGCCCGAGTTCGAGACGAAGGTCTGCTATGCTGGCTGCACAATTCAGGTTACAAATTTGGAGACAAATGCGCCCTTCCACCTTCTCAAAAAGTCCCACTGCTGTGCATCCACTGATTTACATGCATACTTCAAAACTGGCAGGATTTGATTTTATAGACAGATAAAACTTGTGCAAAATGTCTTTGCCCACAACATTTGTATAGTCTGCCAAGTGCAAAGACCTGGGATTTGGCCTTAATGTCTGCACTGGCCAATACCACTGCTAGAGCACTTGCTCGAAAAAATTCTTCCCAAATACGAGCAGTGCGTCACTACGTCAAGTTTATCTTTCCCTTAAAACCAGTGAACATTTTCCCTACCCAGGACCTAAAAACCATAATTTTACTTTTTAAGATATTTATTTAAATAAAAAAAAATGATAATCAGAGTAGTGAGTTAGCTCGTTAAGTTGCCGTTGCAAACCGATCTTTGCTTTTGCACAATGACAACAACTGCAGCTGTGCCGGACCTAAAACAATACTCATTAGCTCTTGCAGCCAGTGTAATACTGTGCATCGAGCACAGCACTGCATCATTAAAGTACCAACCCTCTACACTGCAATGTTTCCTAAAAACCTCTAAGCTATACCGACTTCTTAGTACAACAACAACAAATAAAGCTTTATTCGATTGTAAAATTGTGCAATCATAAAAGCAGTACATACATCAGTGTAATCAAAGTGACAATAAATATAAAAGTAATATAACTCCTTGATGTCAGTCATACATGAAAGTTAAAAGACATATATACATATATAGTCAGGAATAACAGAGTTAAAATCCAAAAGGTAATTAAAACACTAAGCTCTTCCTGTAAGCGACTGCCCTTTTCAAAAACATCGCAACTTTCCAGATCATGTCCGCATTATCCAGGATTTGCAGTGCAATATACGCAGGACGAAAAGTCCTTAATCCCATCATTTTTAACATTGATCGGATCCACACTTTCCTTATTGCAGAGTAAAAACCACAAAAACAGGGAATGTGGATGGTGGATTGACATGAGCAATCATCACAAGGACAGGGTATCAGAGTACGATTCCAATTATTCATATTAGGAAAGCTGGTGAGTCTGTGTAATATACCAAGTCGAAATCTTGTTAGTAAGAAACTGTCATATCCCGCTGGGACTATGGCTAAATAGGGCTGTATTTTAAAGACGCTTAAAATCATTTGGTTATCCAATACAGAGGGCTTGAGTATTTCAGTCGTCAGCCTTGTCATTTCAAGCAACGCTATACATTCCCATTTTAATTCCTTCCTGCTTACTGATTGCAAGGATTCGGGGTCGGTAAAATACTCAGGATGAACCAGATTCTGCATAAAATTAAAAACATAATAAATCCAGGGAATCTTTATGACTTTTTCCAATTTTAAAATGTCCTTTAAAATATCCCTATTTAATGTGGGTTCTTCTTTAGTCCATACACGGTGCCAAAGTAAGACTGGTTCGAGTTTAATGATGTCAGTCAGTTACATTAATCCCAATTCGGCATGGCAAATGTAGGCAGATGTTGTTCTGGGTACAGGCAAAAAAAATCTTAAACATTTATTTTCCACTACTTGCAAAGAATTAGTATTTGCAATACCCCAGATCCCGGACCAATAGATTGCGCTAGAAGTACATTTTGCCCGATAGATTTGTAAAAGTTCCAGTGGTGGTCGTTTCCCTAATCTTTTCGAAAACTGGCTGAGTGCGGATATAGTGTTAATGAAACTAAGCGTTTTAGATCTTGTTGCCTGTGCCCACGTGTCTTCTTGGTGGAACATGAGACCCAGATAAGAGAAGGATTTTGTTGTTTCAAGCTTTTGATCCGCAATAAACATTTCACAACATTTTTCCCTCCCCACGCCACATCTCATAACATAAGTCTTAGATGTGTTCACTGTTAGTCCTAAATCCCGCATAAAATCATTAAAACCATTCAGAACGCTCTGTAAACTGACTTGGATTCTGGACATTAAAACCGCATCGTCGGTATATAAAAGGGCAGGTATTAGACGACTGTTAATCTTAGGGAAGTCAACGTTATGCTTAGTTAATGCGTCCTCCAGATCATTCATGTATAAATTAAAAAGGAATGGTGCGAGGACACATCCTTGACGGACTCCCCTAAGTATTGGGATTGGAGTTGTGATCCCACCCTTAACATCAAAATGGACTCTAGTTTGAGCTTTGCAGTAAAACCGCCTTAAAAAGTGAATAATTTGGAGGTCCATGCCTACCTTTCTAAAATCTCCCACAGTTTAATATGTTGTACCAAATCAAAAGAAGCTGTCAAATCTACAAAGGCTAAAAACAAGTTGCCATTTTTCACACAAACATATTTTCCCACCAATAAGGCAAGATTAAGAGACTGCTCAATGGTGCCCACTCCTTCGCGAAAACCATACAGCAGATCGGAAAGAATCTTATTATCAGAGGCCCAGGCTTTTAGTCTTACTAAAATTACACGACCTAGGATTTTTGTCATTGAGTCGGGTAATGAAATGGGCCTGTAACATCCAGGGTCTTGTCGGTTTCCTTTTTTGAAGATGGGGACTATAATTGACTCGGTCCAAGTTGCTGGGAATGGAGTGTAGCAGCTAGCATTCGCTACTTGCGTAACGATTGGGCCCCAAAAGGATAAGTCTGATTTAAAAAGGTCACTGGGGACCCCATCTGGTCCGGGCGCCTTTCCCCCACAGATGTTGGAGATTGCCGTCACCACCTCATCTAGGGTGAATTTAAGGTCAGTATTATAAGATTTATTAATTAATACAGTGTCGTTTTCAAGCCGGTCTATCCCCCTAAAGACCTCTGTAAAATGCTCGGACCACTGGAGGGGCCCAGTCTGGTTTCAAGAAAGGTGCTTTTACCGCCTTCCAGAAAGCACTGATATCCCTACTTAAAGCAGCCGAATGAAGGGACTCTCAGGCTTCCCTTTTTAGGCCATCTCGTCTCCCCTTAATTGCTAGATTGTACATTCTCCTTGCAACCCTAATGGCCTCCTGATCTCGCGGGATAGTGTGGAGAATCTTTTTTAAATTTGTTTGTACTTTCGTGCATTGTGAGTCAAACAAGCCCACTTGTTTTGCTTTCCTGGACTTATGAACAAAGAGGGCCTCCCTCACAGTGCTAGATATGGACTCAAAGACCTCTATAATGCTACTTGGGCCAGCTAGATCGCAAGTACAAATATCAAATTCGTCTTTGAACTTAGTCACCACAGTTTTTAGAACACGATCGGGGTCAACCATAGCCCATTTCAGTGCATAACCATTCGTTCTATCCATTACAAGTGACTCCAAATGCTGTGGAGCAATATTAACCCTTTTTTTACTTTTTAAACAACCTTTCAGTATTACACAAAGTGGGAAATGGTCACTCAAAGATATATCTCCAATGTGAAATGAGCTAACTTGAGAGGCATGACGATTTGACAGCAATAAGAAATCATTTGTGGAATATAAGCCCGCCCGCTAATAGTATAACCCATAGGTACTGATTCCAAGCACATTTCAATTACAAATCCTAAGTCCAGGGTACATAACAGCTCATTTAACCGCTCAAAAACGTTTGAGTGAGTGAAATGCGTGCAACTGAGGCCTTCCTCTACATCGAATCCACACACATTTGAGTCACCAATAGGACATAAACCACAGTTAAAATCTCCTCTAAAAATGATCCTAGTATCAGAGACACTTTTACGCCATAGATATTGAACTTCAATATTTAAATCATTAAAGACGGCCTCTACTTCAAGCGTGGCAAAATTATTATACAGATTAATCAAAATTATCGATCGCTTGTTATCGATCTTAATGTTAATAATTTGGAAGAAAGCATTATCTAGCCTTGGTTCAATTTTACTAAAATTCAGAGTGTTTGCGATGTATGTGCAGAGGCTTCCCTGTAATCTACCACCTTTACTATCTCTTGTTTCGGTGTGTATGGTTCTATATCCCTTAATATGTAGGGGATCTTTAGCCCATGTCTCTTGGAGGCAAATAATATCCTGACTCTGAATACAATCACACCAGATTGGATTAGTTCGTTTTTGGGATAGTCCTGCTATATTCCAGGAAACAAATTAACAATGGGCTTGCTCTCCTAGGTTATCCTCGATATACATTGGTAATTTTGGTGAAGCAAGATTGGAATCAGGGTGCATTACAGGCTGTGTAACTTTTACGCTTGTGACACCTTCTAGCTGACTGGGTGGCACAGGGCAGTGATAACGGATTGTGGTCTCTATCTAGCAGCCCTTGCCAAGGATCTCCAAGACTGGGTGTGATATCACTGTTAAGCCAGCTCTTTGTAGTAGTGGGATTGACATCATTGTCGGTAATAGATGGTTCAGACATGCTACTTATAGACCCTAGAGTTAAGCTGGGCAGATACTCTTTGTACGATGCACTGAGTTCCTGGTTAGTAAGTCAATCAATTGCATCTAAGGACTCAAATACTTCAAAACGATTACTGGTTGGCACTATATAATGAGGAGTGCTACCACTAAAAAATAAGGGCTGCTGGCGATAGCACTGTTCTTCAGTCACGGGGTTGTAGAAAAACCCCAGGGGAAGGATATTAATACTATTTACATTGATCTCCCCAGTTCCTGCTCTATCAAAAATGTGTCGCACTAAATTTGGAGATCTAAATGATAAAACGATGCAATCTCCTTGCAACCGTTTGTATGACTTGCCAATCCATGAAACTCTTCGTGCCATTTTGAATTCACTAAAGAGAGTATTATTTAGCCCTGTTCTAGTACTGAGAAAGTGACAAGCTTTATTGGGTAGAGTTGACCAGTGTTCGAAGTTATTACCAAGCACTGGGGGGACATTTGCTAAAACCACTGTATACGGGGTCGCTTCAGGGGGGGAGATTTAGGACCACATTGGGCGAGGCTTCATGCGCCCTACACTGCTTGTGTGCAAAGGAACCTAAGTCTGCTTTCATGTTCTCCTGAGCTCTCCCCCCCACCCCATATTGGGCGGGCCAGGATTTTTCGATGTTGCTAACTGACTCATTGAGAAGTTATGACCCTGATCAACCCGAATAGGCTGAGTATATGCACTTATCTGGGGATCAATGCTTGGATTAGAAAGCAAATGAGCAGACAGGGCTTGGCTACACAGCTGATTACATTTAACATTCGGGCAATGAGTTGTACTGACTATACCCTTATCCATAGCACCGTTCTCCCTGGGGAGCATAGACCAGCACCTTTGCCATTTGTAACACTGACAGCAGAGCTAGTTAATTGGGGTGAGGCTGCAAACTTTTCGAGTGAGATTAATCTTTCTTCAATACTGCCCAACTTCTGCATCAAGGGAGCAAGGAAGTCAGCGATCAATGATCCCAGGCGCCTACAAAGATCGCCCTCATTTGACCAAGCAGCATTACCATTCCCGCCATTACTCGCCTTGGTGATATTAGGGAGTGAAGACATGGAGGAACAGGCTTTATCATTCACGATTGGGGAGGTTAGTCTGGTAGCAGCTTTGAGGGTTGCCCGTTGATTTTGTTTCTGTGGCACACTTCTTTTCTTTCTGGTTCCCTGATCTGATCCCTTCTTGCCACCCTGGGTTCTCGTTGCTTTCTGTCCTCGAGTACTAATACCAGTACTCGGTGTCTCCGGGTCTTGTTCAATATTGAGACTCATGTCCTGGGCCAACAGGTTAGAGTTGTTGTTGGGGATGGGGCCCGTGAACTAGCAACGATATCGATTGGGCGAGGGATGATGGGAACTTCTGGGCGGTTACTTGAGGCATTCACTGAGCAATTGTCAGACTGACGTTCATACAGAGATTGCGGGTCCAGTGATAGCCTCTGTTCTGTTATTGCAATCTCATGCATCAGAACAAACTACGCACGCACAAGGAACGCATCCAAGGTCCCCGCCACCTCGGAGCCCACCCCTAATTTGCAACTAGTCAGTCAGTCAGTCAAACACTTTTATTCGATTTTTAAAAAATCATAAAAAGACACAGGATACATTTCAAGGGTTACACGTACAGAAAAAGTTAAATAACACAGGGAGAATATTTACATAATATGTACATAGTAATTCATAGTTCATAGCAGCTGAATGTAAAGTGACATGAGCGCAAGCAGTTCCTCTATACAAAGAATAGATAGATAAAAAAGTTAAAAAATTTCGTTAATAATCAATCCGTTATTACATTTTCTGCGCTTTTTATTGATGCGTACTCCTGCTGCTAAAAAACTTGCAACATGAAAGGTGACGTGTGCATTGTGCAAAAGTTGCAGGAATAAGAGCGCTGGCTTCACATGTAAGAAGCGGGCCTCTCTAAGGATGGGGACAAGATATTTCCTTCTGATTTTACCATAGTGATCGCAGAACATAATAAAATGTAAGGTGTCCTGGGGTGAGAAGTTATCACAATCACATGGTTTATTGTTTTCCGGCGTCTCCCATCTATAGTATGAGCCCAATAAAAAGTGAATTAGATTCAACCGAAATCTAATTAAAAGAAAGCGGTGGAAAGAGTTGTTTACAAATATCAGGTAGGGTTCTGGGCCTGGGACGGTTTTCAATCTGAAATTCCTTCTCACTGTAAATTTCATAAGTTCAGTTTCCTCTCGCTCTGAAATAAAAAGGTTCATCAGTGAATCCTTAACTATTTTAACGTCCGCTTTGGTTATGCTCATAGGTGAGTAAAAAAGGTCAATGCGTCCCACCTTTGCTAACATATTTTTTACATACAGCATCCAGGGGATCTTAAGGACTCCATCCAAATTTAAACAATCTTCTAGAATTTTATGATTTAAAGAGATCTCTTCATTTAACCAGGTTTTGAGCCAAATAGTAACCGGGGCAGATTTTATCACATCAGAGACATACCCAACTCCCAGTTCTGAGTGGGTGGAGAAAGTAGGGGTAGACTGGGGAACAGAAAGCAATGATCTTAAAAACCTGTTTTCTGCCCTTTGAATGGGGACAGGCTCTATGTATCCCCAGATTGAAGCCCCGTAATTAGCGATTGCGATGCTCTTGGCATTATATACTTTGAGGATCGCGCTCGTCGGTCTTGAACCCAGTTTTCTGGCAAAATTCAGGATGGCTCCTGTCGATCTGCTTAGTGCATTGGATTTCGCCTTAAGTTGGGGACCCCACGTACCTTTATCGTCAAATAGGACGCCCAAGTAGGTAAAAGAGGGAACCCTCTGGACCTCCTTACCTAGACAGACCATGGTTATTGGTCTCCTCTTTATCCCTTTTATTCCCATGATCATGACGTGAGATTTTTGTGTGTTCACTTTTAGGTCTAGTGAGGTCATGAATTCCCCAAAGGAGGCCAGGAGTTTATTCAGGGCAACACCAGTTCTCGCCAAGAGGACCGCGTCATCCGCGTACAGGAGAACTGGAATGTTAGTGTCTCCTGCACGCGGGACGTCGGCGCCCAAGGCAGAGAGAACCGGCTCGAGGGTGTTTATGTACAAAGTGAATAGGAGCGGGGCAAGAATACATCCCTGCCTCACTCCTCTCTCGGAGCTGAAGGAATTTGTGCACCTACCGTCCCTGGTCACTCTCACTGTGGCCTCCAGCCCCTGGTGTAAGTCAGCCAGAAAGCCCACTAAGGATTTATCAATGCCTATCTCCAGAAGGACCCCCCACAGCCTCGACCTGTTGACCAGATCAAAGGCTGAGGAGAGGTCCATGAAAGCCATATATAACGCTCCTTTTTTGACTATGGTGTATTTGGAGGTTATCAGATACAAGTTTAAGCATTGATCCAATGTGCTTCTTTTGGCCCTGAAGCCATATTGGGCGTTCGAAAGAATTCCCCTGCCCTCCAGCCAGGATGTTAATCTCCCCAAAATGACTCTGCCCAGGATCTTAACAGCAGAGTCAATTAGGGAGATAGGCCTGTAACAGGCAGGGTCATTCTTGAGGCCTTTTTTAAAAATGGGTATGATGATAGAGGTTGCCCAAGACTGTGGTATCACACCTGTTCTGGCTGCATTAAACACATTTCTCAAAATCTTTGACCAGAATGTGGGTGCTGCTTTGTACAGATCGGCCGGGACCCCGTCAGGTCCTGGGGCCTTGTTAATAGATGTCTTATTTATTGCATCCTCTATCTCTTCTATTGTGAAAGCTTCAATTGGGTCAGCATTAGAGTGGTCAGGGCTATCCTGTGATAGACTGGATCCAGTTTGTTTATAAATATTACCAAAGTGGGATAGCCACTGATCGTCAGGGATAACACACTCTGCTGAGTGGCTGTCTCCTTCCGAGAAGTATGAATGGTTAATAACTTCCCAGAATTTTGAACTATCCCGAATGACCTCTGGCGATTGAAGGTCCAACCAGGCCTGCTCTTTGATGTCCTTCTTCCTTTTCCAAATTGCCTGTTTATACTCTTTCCTTAGTTGGATGACTTTGGCCTTGTTTCTTGGTGTCTCTTTGAGGGCATATAATAAGTTAGTGTGGGCCCTTGACAGTTAGAGTCGAACCAGCGTTTAACAATCTGTCTCCCCCTTTTTGGTTTAAGGGTTAAATCCTTATTAATTTTTTGGCATATTATTTCAAAAGCCTGTACGATGTTGCTATTGGTAGATAGGGGGTCTAAGCAGACACCGACTTCCCTTTCGGTTTTTGTTAAAACTTCCTGTAAGAAAGCAATTGGTGTCACTTTAGACCATTTCAACTTTCCCCCTTTACATGTTGATGTTAAATTTTTCATCGATTGTACCCCTGGTTCATTAGAATCTTTAAAATCAATAAATCCTACTTGCGATACCACTAATGCCACAGGGTTGTGATCGCTAAAAATAGAGTCCACGGCTCTATAACTTAAGATATAATTCAAAATAAAAGATGAAATAAAAATAAAATCTATAATTGAACCTGTGTCATTCCCTTTGTATGTCGAGGGTCTTGGCCCTAGCGGGCAGCAACTAGACTCATATAAGTTATGCATGGCCAAAAAATTCTCCAGGCCCTCTCCTCCTTTTGTGTGTTCAAAGTGTACTGGGTGAGCATTGGGTGGGCCATCCTCATCAATAAAAAAAGATCAATAGAGGAAGCGTAGAGGTTGAGATAGAATCACCCTCCTGAAAGATTCATATAAACATGGAGATTCTATCAAACGAGTGGAGGTGCCAAATATTTTGTAATTTTATTGGTTTTTATGTGGAAGAAAAGGGCTCTCTCTTAGTGATGGAAAGATGAGAGCGCGTGTGCTTTGTTAAAATACCCCTCACACACTAAAAAAATCCGTTAGTGTCATGCTTCATCATAGGGGTCTTCCCGTCCCTATAACGGGGCGGGGCGTGCTACGACCAGACGGACTACGCGGGAGCACTATAATTGTGACAGAGCTATGTGTGGGTGCAGTGGTGTCAGTGAAGTGTAGGGATCTTACTAGTGAAATGCAAAAATACAAAAAAGTTTAAAAATTCCCTGGCTAGTAGAACAAATACATTTTATTGGTATCTCTAGCTGGAAATATTAAAAAGGGGATGAAAGGTAGAGCGATTACTAGCTACCAAGTCGACATGTTTCATAGGCAGTCCCCAACTGCCTACTCATCAGGACCGTTCAATGATCCCTACCAGAAAAATAGCTCAGTTCTACAGTTTGTATGCCTACTGTCCTATAAACATATCAGCAAAAATAGGCTGAATATTTCCGCTTCAGGGCATGAGCTGGCCCTAGAGAAGCAATGCACCAAAGATCAGTGCAGAAAAAATGACCAGTGGTCTCTGTAAATCAAAAGGAGAAAAGGGAGAGAAAGCACAAGCATATTCGTATTTATACTAATAATCACTGATTGTACATCCATATTATAAGGTTACATCCTACAGTTGATCTGCAGGATTTTGCTTGTCTAGCGCTACTTCTTGTGCCACAAACGTGGTGCGTTGATCAATGTGCACCTCCTATTATTGGACCCTGAGTCCGACTTATTTTTCAAAAAGAAAACGTCCAAATCGTGACATTTCTTAATTCATTACTCATCCATACATTCGTGACTCAACACATTCATTCACCCCACTGAACTGGCGGCAAAACAAGACCCTAAGATCGTAAGTTTACCAAGTCTAAAAATATCAATATCGGTACAAATGGTAGTCGATGTTTTCTTTTCATACATACTTTTACGTTAGTTTGACTGTGCCCCATGAGCCTGCAGGCGGAGGAAGTTTTTGCTCGGTTGACTGTGAAGATAGATAAACATTGCCACCCCCGTTAGTAAAAACGGTACACTCAAGTCCTGATGTGAAAAATTGGCAGCCCTTTGACCCGTTTATTAGAGACTCAGGATCCGAGTCTGTTACTTACGTTACCGGCATGGCAAATCGCCTATCATCCCTACCATGCAGCTCCGAGGACGCGTGGTCACTCGTTCGTTCGGTAGATGTATTTGTATGATTGCCGTCCGTGTTGCCTCAAGCTTCCGGGAAACCACACCTCTTGGAGTAAAACACTAGACCGCTCAGATTAGAAAATGGCCGACGCTATTTGGCACACAGTGGGAAAGAATAGCGGAAGTCTTTCCTCTATTTCTCTAACCGGCTTGATCGAAAGGAAAGTGGATCCTACATACTAGGAAATGATTTTAGCATTCTCGTAGACCATTAAACAGATAAGAATATGATGTTTATCCCTCATCTTATTTCAGTGATTTAGCTCATTTATGGGATATCTTCAAAAAAATAGAAGGTTTATTTATACTCATGGGTTTGAAAAAATACGGAGATGATACCAATCAGTTTCAAAGTCTGCTAAAAAATGATTCAAAAATACAGCCGGGGGTTCCCTCGTCTAGTGGCATCAGTTGGTGCAGGATACAGAATGTCTCTCTGAAATAGGATCAAACAGTGCTTGTGGGTCGAACTAGGTTTTGCCAAGGGTTTCTTGGTACAATATCATACCCCGGGTGCTAGATGTCAGCACAGTGTTGCTATAAGGGGATGATTACTCATGAGACCGACAACACTACCCCAAGGGGGGGGGGGGGGGTGCGGGGGGGCTTTTTTTCAATGCCAGGTCCCACTCATGTAGCCCTTGATTGCGCCACTGAGTTGTTCATAGATGTTTCCGGTTGGACGTGGAGTGGTTCATGTTATTATATCTATAGTTTGTTTTCAGATTCAATGTCAACCAATAGTGGGTCACAGCTGTCCCCACGGTATGTCATCGTTCAGTCCCCTTTTATGAGACTGGATGCGAAACACCCATCTTTGCTCTTTTTCCAGCAGGAATCTTTCATTACTCACTTACTGGTCATTTTTTCTGCACTGATCTTTGGTGCATTGCTTCTCTAGGGCCAGCTCATGCCCTGAAGCGGAAATATTCAGCCTATTTTTGCTGATATGTTTATAGGACAGTAGGCATACAAACTGTAGAACTGAGCTATTTTTCTGGTAGGGATCATTGAACGGTCCTGATGAGTAGGCAGTTGGGGACTGCCTATGAAACATGTCGACTTGGTAGCTAGTAATCGCTCTACCTTTCATCCCCTTTTTAATATTTCCAGCTAGAGATACCAATAAAATGTATTTGTTCTACTAGCCAGGGAATTTTTAAACTTTTTTGTATTTTTGCATTTCACTAGTAAGATCCCTACACTTCACTGACACCACTGCACCCACACATAGCTCTGTCACAATTATAGTGCTCCCGCGTAGTCCGTCTGGTCGTAGCACGCCCCGCCCCGTTATAGGGACGGGAAGACCCCTATGATGAAGCATGACACTAACGGATTTTTTTAGTGTGTGAGGGGTATTTTAACAAAGCACACGCGCTCTCATCTTTCCATCACTAAGAGAGAGCCCTTTTCTTCCACATAAAAACCAATAAAATTACAAAATATTTGGCACCTCCACTCGTTTGATAGAATCTCCATGTTTATATGAATCTTTCAGGAGGGTGATTCTATCTCAACCTCTACGCTTCCTCTATTGATCTTTTTTTGTCTATCGGCAGCGCACAGCTGCGGGAGCCTCACACAATGTAACTTGACATTGTCACTCTCATCACATAACGACAGGGATTCCGCATCCGTCACCCCACTCCTGTCAGGTTTTTCAAGACTCTGTTTACTACTCCCCGATTTTGAGAATTGCAAACAACCATGGCTGACCTAGGCCTGGCTTTCACTGAGGATGAAATCTCCAACCTCATAGCCACCCTTGGAACCTTCGAAGGTCTAAACACCGCAGGTCCCTCCACAAGGAATAACGACTGGGACGAACTAGAGGAATTGAGGAGAACTCAAATAAAGACCGCTATCCATGGCCTACTGATGACTGAATACCTCCAGGCCAACACAGCCCCAGCAGGCTTGGTAGTTCGAAATGAACCCTTCATCTTTTTACATGACAAAACCTTTAAGATTGACTGGTCCAAAATCTCTTGGAAGTGTACCCGTGACTGGATCGTGCTAATTATAAAAACTGCGAGTAGACTGGCAAGCGAACTTAAAATTGAGATACAAGCCATTGAAGTTCGTTTGAAAAGCCATGAATCTCCAGCTGATCTGAGGAAATTCCTTGAAGAAATGAATCAGTCCCTTAATGATTTTGAAACCACCCTGAAAAACAATAAGTATGAAAAACTGAAGAAAGACAACAGTCGTTGGTCTAAAGAGAGAATTTACCCCTACATAAAGGATGACTACAAATCAGTTAATGACAACACAGATGATGAATCATCGGACAATGGGTCAAGTGGGTCAAATTCCAGTCACAATAAGAGCCCAAGGTCTCAAGGGGGAAGGAGGAACTTCCGCAGATCAAATTACCGTGGTCCGAGAGGATGGAACACTTTCCAACCCCACATGGTATATCCTCAACAACAGCAGTACGGTCCACCCCCTTTCCAACACCCACAGGGTCCATTCCCCGTGTGGGGCTATCAACAACAAGACTATGGCTATTTCGACCAATCGGCGCCTTTTTTAGGGGCGCGCCAAGGACAGACCAGAGGAAGGAACCGGAGGGGCACCTCAGTACACTGGAATACAGGAGAAGAAGAGACCCCACGGGTAGCCACGAGAAGCATGACAGGCGCAAAGAAAAACCAAAAGTAAGCTTGGTAGTAAACCTTTCAGACTGTGAACTTACAGAAGCACAAAATGCGGTACTAGAGAAGGGCCTGGGTTATGTACCTACGGCTAACATGGACAAATTCCATCTATGTAAGGAAGTCCAAGAATTCATGCGGCGTTTGAAATTACAAGTCTTTTTCAAAGACAAGAATGATGAGAGTGTACTTGGAGATACTAAACTTAGACCTAAATCTACGTTCACACCATTGAACAACACCCTACCAATTGAGCTACTTACTTTCGAAAAAGCAGTAATGAGGGAACTTGAGGATATTGATCCACATGAGAAAAGCACCTTTCAGAACATCAACAAAGAGGAAAGACAAGCATTACGAGAGTTGAGCAACAACAACCGGATAATGATAAAACCGGCTGACAAGGGCGGCGCAACTGTTATACAGAACACAAGCCAGTATGACACTGAATGCATGAGACTGCTCCAAGATGAAAGGAACTATGAAATTCTTTACAGTGACCCAACGAATAGGATAGCAACCAAAATCAACACGATGGTAGAGGAAGCAGTGACACATGGGTGGATCACCAAAAAAGAGGGGGATTTCCTATGCCAAAAAGATCCTAGGACCCCCTACCTATATACACTTCCCAAGATACACAAGAGTTTACAAAACCCCCCTGGACGACCCATCGTCTCCGGCATCGGATCAATACTGGAACCCCTGTCAAGATTTGCTGACGCCTTCCTTAGGCCAATTGTTCAGAAAACCTCAACGTATTTGAGGGATACAAAGGATGTACTGAACCTATTGGAAGACATTACCTTTGATCCTAATACTCAGCTATTAATCAGCTGTGACGTGGAGAGCCTCTATACTAGTTTGCCACATCATGCTACACTAGAGATTGTGGAGGATGTCCTGTTTGAGGACTTTTGGGAATACCAGACACCACGGAATGTGGTGATGGAATGCTGCTCCCTAGCCCTCAAGGAGAACTTCTTTGAGTACAAAGGTACCCTCTACCTTCAGAAACACGGATGCAGCATGGGAAGCACATTCGCTCCCAGTATAGCTGGTCTATACGTGCACCACCTAGAAGTGAACAAAATACTGCATCCAAACAACCCCTACAGAAGTAACATCAAGGTATGGAAACGATACATCGATGATATCCTGATCATCTGGGATGGAGATGAGAGGACTGCCAAACAATTCCTGAGCTGGTTGAATCTACAAGACGATTATTTGAAATTTACCAGCACTACCTCTAACTGCAACTTAGTGTTTTTGGATTTGAACATCTACCCCAAGGAAGGCAGATTAATGACTACAACTCATTTTAAAAACACTTCAAAGAACTGTTTATTACTGTATAACAGCTTCCACCCGAGACATCTACGGGATAATCTACCGTACGGGCAGTTCCTGCGCTTACGCAGGAATTGTACAGAGATCAAGGACTTCAAACTACAGTCCAAGGACTTGGAAAAGAAGTTGGCAGCCAGAATGTACCCTGAGAAGATCATCAATCAGGCATACAAACGGGCCAAGAACAACTGCCGAGAGAGTCTCCTGGAAGAAAAAGTGCCGAAGGCTGAGGATAAAAGACCAATCTGCATCACCACTTACAACACCTGCTCTAATCAGGTGACAAAGATCATCAACAGGAACTGGAAGATCCTGAACAGCGGTGGGTTACAAATACCTAAACCCATGTTCTCTCACAAGAGAGCACGGAGCATAAGGGATGTTCTAGTCCACACAAGACCGAAAGCAACCAGCATCACTGGTAAAACAAATTCCAACTTTGTACATGGCCACCATCCATGTGGGAACTGCAAGGTTTGCTGTCTCACTAAGAAAAGCAACAACCTAATCTTCAGTGATGGTACCAGCTGGGAGCAAAGAAGCTTCAGCAATTGCAACAGCACCAATGTTGTTTACTTAATTACATGCCCCTGCAGGATGGAGTATGTAGGAATGACGACGAGGGCAGTAAAACTCCGGATAGGAGAACATAAAAGCACCATCAAGTGTAAAAAAACCAGCACGAAACTCACCAATCATTTCCTAGAGATGAACCATAGACCAGAAGAAATAACATGGACTGTGATCGAGCAAGTGAGTAATGAAAGATTCCTGCTGGAAAAAGAGCAAAGATGGGTGTTTCGCATCCAGTCTCATAAAAGGGGACTGAACGATGACATACCGTGGGGACAGCTGTGACCCACTATTGGTTGACATTGAATCTGAAAACAAACTATAGATATAATAACATGAACCACTCCACGTCCAACCGGAAACATCTATGAACAACTCAGTGGCGCAATCAAGGGCTACATGAGTGGGACCTGGCATTGAAAAAAAGCCCCCCCCCCCCCCCCCCTTGGGGTAGTGTTGTCGGTCTCATGAGTAATCATCCCCTTATAGCAACACTGTGCTGACATCTAGCACCCGGGGTATGATATTGTACCAAGAAACCCTTGGCAAAACCTAGTTCGACCCACAAGCACTGTTTGATCCTATTTCAGAGAGACATTCTGTATCCTGCACCAACTGATGCCACTAGACGAGGGAACCCCCGGCTGTATTTTTGAATCATTTTTTAGCAGACTTTGAAACTGATTGGTATCATCTCCGTATTTTTTCAAACCCATGAGTATAAATAAACCTTCTATTTTTTTGAAGATATCCCATAAATGAGCTAAATCACTGAAATAAGCTGAGGGATAAACATCATATTCTTATCTGTTTAATGGTCTACGAGAATGCTAAAATCATTTCCTAGTATGTAGGATCCACTTTCCTTTCGATCAAGCCGGTTAGAGAAATAGAGGAAAGACTTCCGCTATTCTTTCCCACTGTGTGCCAAATAGCGTCGGCCATTTTCTAATCTGAGCGGTCTAGTGTTTTACTCCAAGAGGTGTGGTTTCCCGGAAGCTTGAGGCAACACGGACGGCAATCATACAAATACATCTACCGAACGAACGAGTGACCACGCGTCCTCGGAGCTGCATGGTAGGGATGATAGGCGATTTGCCATGCCGGTAACGTAAGTAACAGACTCGGATCCTGAGTCTCTAATAAACGGGTCAAAGGGCTGCCATTTTTTCACATCAGGACTTGAGTGTACCGTTTTTACTAACGGGGGTGGCAATGTTTATCTATCTTCACAGTCAACCGAGCAAAAACTTCCTCCGCCTGCAGGCTCATGGGGCACAGTCAAACTAACGTAAAAGTATGTATGAAAAGAAAACATCGACTACCATTTGTACCGATATTGATATTTTTAGACTTGGTAAACTTACGATCTTAGGGTCTTGTTTTGCCGCCAGTTCAGTGGGGTGAATGAATGTGTTGAGTCACGAATGTATGGATGAGTAATGAATTAAGAAATGTCACGATTTGGACGTTTTCTTTTTGAAAAATAAGTCGGACTCAGGGTCCAATAATAGGAGGTGCACATTGATCAACGCACCACGTTTGTGGCACAAGAAGTAGCGCTAGACAAGCAAAATCCTGCAGATCAACTGTAGGATGTAACCTTATAATATGGATGTACAATCAGTGATTATTAGTATAAATACGAATATGCTTGTGCTTTCTCTCCCTTTTCTCCTTTTGATTTACAGAGACCACTGGTCATTTTTTCTGCACTGATCTTTGGTGCATTGCTTCTCTAGGGCCAGCTCATGCCCTGAAGCGGAAATATTCAGCCTATTTTTGCTGATATGTTTATAGGACAGTAGGCATACAAACTGTAGAACTGAGCTATTTTTCTGGTAGGGATCATTGAACGGTCCTGATGAGTAGGCAGTTGGGGACTGCCTATGAAACATGTCGACTTGGTAGCTAGTAATCGCTCTACCTTTCATCCCCTTTTTAATATTTCCAGCTAGAGATACCAATAAAATGTATTTGTTCTACTAGCCAGGGAATTTTTAAACTTTTTTGTATTTTTGCATTTCACTAGTAAGATCCCTACACTTCACTGACACCACTGCACCCACACATAGCTCTGTCACAATTATAGTGCTCCCGCGTAGTCCGTCTGGTCGTAGCACGCCCCGCCCCGTTATAGGGACGGGAAGACCCCTATGATGAAGCATGACACTAACGGATTTTTTTAGTGTGTGAGGGGTATTTTAACAAAGCACACGCGCTCTCATCTTTCCATCACTAAGAGAGAGCCCTTTTCATCCTCATCAATAAACTTACAATTCATACTACAGGGATGAATATTAAAATCTCCTGACAATATAATCTCATAACCATGTTTGCTTAATTTATAGTTTTCCAGAATTTCATCAAGTAGCATCAGAATTTGGTTGTTATGAACAAATTCAGGAGAATTATAAAAGTTAATCAACAGAATAATAAGTGTGTTTGACATTGTTACCTCTACAACCAAGAAATGCGGGGAGCAAGACAATAACTGTTTGGCAATCCCTTTCAAATTAAGTGAAATGAAGGTGGATAAGCCACCTTTTGCTCTACCTGAGGTGCTCGGTGTAGCTAAGATATTAAAATGCATAAATCCATCAATCTCAAATTTGTTATCAATGGCCCATGTTTCTTGTAAGGAGATGATATCAAAAGATGAGATAAAACTTAGCCAGTTTTCATCATCAGCCTTCGATCTTAGTCCTGCAATGTTCCAGCTGAGGATCTTACAGGTCTTCCCATTAAACTCATCAGATGTCTGATTGGTGACACTTGGCTTCTCTAGTCAAACCGAGTCTTCTGTTGTTAACAAAGGGGAGAAACGGTTAGACAAGGGGACACTTTCTCTGTGTGCGTTAGTCAGTTGTGAATTCTTTACGGTGAATCGGGTGGCAAGCTGGTTAATAGGTGCTAAAGGTTTAGCCTTAAGGTGCATTGCAAAGTCGCAGGGTCCTAGGGTTGGGCTAAGTCTGCCCCCAGATGACTTATGTTTGGACAAGATGGTTTTCTTGGCCCCCCTCGGTGGATAAAAATAGCCCAGAGGTAATGGTCTGATGTCATCGTCAATTGTGGGTGAACCATCCCAGAATAGTTTATCAGCCACTCCTTTGTCCGAAAAGTTAAGAACAATACAATCTCCTTTAATGCACTTGCTACCATGTCCAACCCACCCCACCCTTCTGGCCATGATGATGTAAGGAGTAATATCTAAATCGCCGCTTGAATATTGCTTGCACCAACCTTTTGATTTATCTAAGAGATCTGTAATAGACTCTCTCTCCTTATCAAGCAGTGGTGGAACTCCGCATATAACTGCTACATACGGGGCTGCTTGAGGGGGAAGGTACAGTCTAGCGGTGTTGGTTGTAGAGCGATTGTGCATGTTGTTATGGCTTGTTAGGGAATTTCCCTGAGTGATGATCTGAGGGGTGACACCCGCACTTGGCACAGTATCTAAGGCTAACAAAGCCGATGGTGGTTGGTCAATGGTGTGTGTCGTTTTTGTATTGGCTGGACTAGTTTTGGTTGTAGTACAGTCCATTATTTCAACACTGTCTGGAGTATTGGATGTGGCCTTGATAATAACATTTGACACCTGCTCTTTGGCCCTAAAGTCATTTATAAATGTGTCAATTCTCTCACACCTTTTTAGCAATCCTGCTAGACAGCTATTTAGGCAGTCCACGATGTCTTTCCCAATTTCTTCTAGTATTGGCTCAAGGCGAGCAGTGACCATATCCTCCAGTTTGTCCCCCAATGTTAAACAAATGTCATTAACAAGATCCTGGTGGTTAGAAATGGGGGCGCCTCTCATTCCAGTTTTGCTAGCTTTCTTTTTAGGGCTGTTAGGAGACAGCGGTCGGCCCATCTCCCCGTTATCGGTTTTGTGCTCCACTGAAACTATAGTGTTTGGGTTGTTGACTGGCAAGCCCTCCTCCTGCGTGCTCACCACAATGGGGTGTTGGGAGTGCTCGTGTTCAATGACAGTCGAATTAGAAGCTTTACCCAATTCTAGTTCCTTCTCGGCATTGGCGATTTTTTGATTTAATGCGCCAACCGCCGATGTGAGATAAGAGATAATAGTGTCTGCCTTGCGTGGCACTTTAGCTTCCTTGGCCCCCTGACCCTCAGGGCCCCAATGTTTGCGCTTACCCATTTTCAGATCCAAAGGGGGTGGCCCGTCCCGGCCTCTTTGGCCCCTGACGGCCACAGACGGCCCGCCCTTGTCCCGGGCTTCTCCCGCGCGCGACTCGCGGGGCGAGGGGGGTGTCAGCGTTTTGCTGGCGCCTCCTGGCGCTTCTGGCGCGTCACGGGCGCGCTGGCGCCCCAGGGGCTGCTGGGAGGTGTGGTCCGGTGGCTCCGGTTTCCCGCTACAGCCGTTTCCCTCACGGCTTGGCCCGTTGGCCTGGCGAGGCTGATGTAAGTGTTCTGGTGTTCCCCCAGGTCTCGCGGGGGTCAGCGTTTTGCTGGCGCCTCCTGGCGCTTCTGGCGCGTCACGGGCGCGCTGGCGCCCCAGGGGCTGCTGGGAGGTGTGGTCCGGTGGCTCCGGTTTCCCGCTACAGCCGTTTCCCTCACGGCTTGGCCCGTTGGCCTGGCGAGGCTGATGTAAGTGTTCTGGCGAGGCTGATGTAAGTGTTCTGGTGTTCCCCCAGGTCTCGCGGGGGTCAGCGTTTTGCTGGCGCCTCCTGGCGCTTCTGGCGCGTCACGGGCCAGAGGCTGCTGGGAGGTGTGGTCTGGTGGCTCCGGTTTCCCGCTACAGCCGTTTCCCTCACGGCTTGGCCCGTTGGCCTGGCGAGGCTGATGTAAGTGTTCTGGCGAGGCTGATGTAAGTGTTCTAGTCATTTATGCGAATATAGTCACTTATAACTTGAAACTTACTCAGCTCGGGACAGATTAGGGTCCGTGACTACAAGAAATATAGATGTTAGAAGGCCGGCCCAGCCCAGCCTCTTTCAGGCTCTGACGGGGACAGACGGGCCCGCCCTTGGTCCGTGCTTCGTCCCGTGGGTGGAGAGGCAGCGCTTTAAGCGTGATGGCCACGCCTCCCCCTCACTTGCGGCAGCTGTAGGTTGCCTGGTGCACCCTGGGGGCTGAAGCCCTCACCTCGGGTGTTGTGGTGTTGGGTACCGAAATTACAGCAGGTTTGGCAGGACAGGGCAGGGCAGCACAGCGTCCTTCAGCAATCTAGCTCCCTATTTACTGGGAAACTTTATCAAACATTCCATAAACCAAGTGAAATGATCATGTAAATTTTCTTCCACCGCCTGCATTTCAATGTTAGAGGATGTGCCACTTTCAGCTGTATCAGGAATAGCAACAGTCACTTGACCTTCAGTGCTTTCTCCCCTTTCAAGCTTAACCCCGGGCTCCGTGACCCCCCCTCTTTCCACGCAGCCTTGATTCCCGGGCTCCCAAGCTGGCGTTTTTCAGTGATTTTCGTCCGCGGTGCGTGGCTCTTTCTGCTGCTTGCAGCTGGTTGCTGGCCGAATGTGGTCTTCAAAGTACACCAACCAGCTACCCATGCGCTGCATCCTAACTGCAGAGTCCCACTGCATTGTCCCTAACATGACATAATCCCACCACACTGCTAACACAACACACGGCACTGGCTCTTATGGACACTAACCCACCACTACAGTTTACTGACACTAATGCACTAAACTGGGTCCAGGGGAAACCTTCACAGTGCACTGCTCTGCTTCATAGTGGCACCAGCTCACCACCCTGCAAGTCATCCATCCTAGGGATCCTAAAATGTCTCATTACACCCTACCCCTGGGGCACGAACCCCTTTCACTGCACAGAACTGCATTGCTTTAAACACGACACATTGCAGTAAAGGCCAGGATTCGCAAAAACAACTGCAGGGTATCCTAGAATACTAACCCAAACAACCCTCGGCTGCAGGCACACAACACCGTTGCAAAGATACTCCCCTGGTAATCAATTGCAGTATACGCAGGTACTACGAATTACATCAACCAAAGTCGTCAAGACTGTGATATAGTTCCAAACGATACTCACAGCTTTCAAAACTGAAAAATATGAAAACTGTGAATACCATTTCAAAATATAAAAAGTAGATTTGAATAAATTCTGACAATACACTTTGGTTGAAGATGTTCCCAGCTGGACAGCCTGGACTCACCAGACCACACTACTACAAGTATCAGGTAATTACCCTGACCAGGAGTAATAGACTGGAGTCACACAACAAACTAAGCAGAATCTCTGGACACTCAATAGCATCGGAAGATTAAGCACATTTCCAAGAAGGATGTGCTATAAGTGGGAAGTGCGTTTTAAGGGCACTCACTTGTCCTGTCAAAAATCGACTAGGGCAACGGCATCCTCACGGGAACACCAAAAATCCACTTAGCCCCAATCAAATCTGTCCTCAACCTTGCTGCTAGGCTCATTACAGATTGCAAACGATTCGATCACGTCTCTCCTGCCCTCAAATGGCTCCCTGTTGAAGGCAGATCCACCAATAAAACCGCTTTCATCACACATAAAGCCCTTCATCAAAACACCCCTCAATACCTATTGGAAAAACTCCACATAGCTGGCAGTGATAAAGATTTGAGGAGCACCGACACTCTCGCTCTCGTCCCCCCTCTGTTAAATAAGAAATCAACGCAATCTCGCTCCTTCTCAGGAAATGCGCCATCCATCTGGAATTCACTCCCCATAGAACTACGCTGCAACCCCATCTACTACAGTTTCAAAAAAGCTCTGAAATTGCACCTTCTCAACTACTACTGGGGTCCTTAATCCCTGCACTCAACACATGTTCCTTTAAAGCGTCTCACTGTGTTGTTGCACACTCATCTTTTCACTGACTTCCGCCTCGCCCTCCCTCACAATCTCCCTTTTCCAACTTCCTTTCCCTCCTATTTCACAAAGTCTTTTTTTTTCATGGTCTGTGCCCTTGTCTCTCTGACCTGACCTCTCCTTGCTAAACTCCTGACTGCATCGTATTCCTTCAAACCACAGCCACACCATTTATTCTTCCTTTCCACTCTCATTCAACTGTAATCCCCTTTTTTTGCCCTAGTCCTCACTGACCTAGAGCTTCTTCCCCCTTCCCCTTTCTATGTCGCCACCATCCAAGCTTCCCCCCTCCCTTCTTTAGCCCTCCCAAACACACTTACTGTCTTTCACTCTTTACTTGCTATATTATAGTGTATTTCCTGATGTCATTAGTCTTCGGTACTCATGTTAGTCAATGTTTTCAATTGACCTTTTGGTCTATATTGTTTCCTTTGTACTAATGTTTCCTCACCTATCTTGCATTTATTCTCTTGACGCGCTGTAACCTAATGCTTATCTTGATGTTACCATGTAAAGCGCTCTGATACTCTAGGGTCCAGCCAGCGCTATATAAAACCTTTAATATAAATAAATAAATAAATAAATACTTTTCTGCTTAGCATTCTGCGGACTAGGAAGGTGAAAAATGTGGGGAATTTGTTTTCACGAAATTATGCGACCTTCCGTAAAATTACACGTAGTTACAAGAAATGTAAATGTCATCTAGCGCTATATGTGCGAAATGCATCTCTTGTTAATTTTTGATGTGTGGACACATTTTTTGGCTAACAATATTCTGAAAAACACTATCGCTGTAAGCAATAGCCCGTCGTGGTCTGGTTGTTCAAGTTGTCCTGGCTGTATAATTATGCATTGTGGCATAATGACATCATTTTCTGAATTTCGCATAACGTGCAATGAAAAATTCCCAAAGTATGTGAATTACAGAAGTGTCATTTAAATGTCAACAGGGCCTCCTATGGACCTTAACCTACCACAGTGAAATGCATCCATGGTCACAAACCTGTCATGTAGTGTAACCACTGATTCCAAAGCTACCACAGATCATAGAGGAACCAACTCATCCCACAGCACTGGATATTAGGAACACTAACCCACTCCACTGCAATACCCGCAAGAAAGCTAATGAAATACACTGCACTCACTACATAATAGAGACTCTACCCTAACCACAGCACTGCGTTCGAGAGACATCTAGGAATTAATTGTTGTGAAAACCTGGCTTGGTACTGACATTATTAAACCTCTAGAAAAGGCTGACGTCTGACTACATTTGAACTGCGAAAAACCAAAGGTGGTGATGGACGGAGCGTTGACAATACAAACACTCACCCCCAGTCAACTGATCTGGGTTTAATCCATCACCGTTCTTTAGCTCACTCTGCCACCCCAGTTCAGACATGGCCATGTGTAAATCAGTCTGACCCTGTGCCTCATGGGAACAGTCCAGCCCGAATTGCGAAGCCATGTCTTCCCTGGACCGGAATCAAGCTTCCCAGGACCGGTTTCTGGCATTACAGCCGTCTTCAGCCGAGCTTGCTTGATTCCAGTGGCAAAGTAAGCAAGGGACTCACGTCTGAGCATACCCTGCCAACTTAGGGCGAACAAAGAAAAACCAAAGGTGGTGATGGACGGAGTGTTGACAATACAAACACTCACCCCCAGTCAACTGATCTGGGTTTAATCCATCACTGTTCTTTAGCTCACTCCGCCACCCCAGTTCAGACATGGCCATATGCAAATCCGTCTGACCCTGTGCCTCATGGGAACAGTCCCGATACAGAAAAGGGGGTGGTGATGAACAGAGTGTCTGAATTAAGCAGACCACTCTTACCCAGTCCAAAGATCAGGGCTTGATCCATCACCGTTATTTATCTCACTGCCCCATCCCAGCTCAGAACCTGGCTATATGCAAATTAGTCTGTCCCTGGCCCAGTGCATCATGGGAACAGGGCAGACCAAACTACCAAGCCAATTCTTCACCAGAAAGGAGACAAGCTACCGGGGACCGGTTTCTGGCATTTCAGCCTCTTCGGTCCGGCTTGCTTGAATCCTGATGGAGCAGTGAGAAAGGGACTCATGTCTGAGTATACCCTGCCACACCTATAGTGGCCAAAAACGATACAGAAAAGGGGGTGGTGATGAACAGAGTGTCTGAATTAAGCAGACCACTCTTACCCAGTCCAAAGATCAGGGCTTGATCCATCACCGTTATTTATCTCACTGCCCCATCCCAGCTCAGAACCTGGCTATATGCAAATTAGTCTGTCCCTGGCCCAGTGCATCATGGGAACAGGGCAGACCAAACTACCAAGCCAATTCTTCACCAGAAAGGAGACAAGCTACCGGGGACCGGTTTCTGGCATTTCAGCCTCTTCGGCCCGGCTTGCTTGAATCCTGATGGAGCAGTGAGAAAGGGACTCATGTCTGAGTATACCCTGCCACACCTATAGTGGCCAAAAACGATACAGAAAAGGGGGTGGTGATGAACAGAGTGTCTGAATTAAGCAGACCACTCTTACCCAGTCCAAAGATCAGGGCTTGATCCATCACCGTTATTTATCTCACTGCCCCATCCCAGCTCAGAACCTGGCTATATGCAAATTAGTCTGTCCCTGGCCCAGTGCATCATGGGAACAGGGCAGACCAAACTACCAAGCCAATTCTTCACCAGAAAGGAGACAAGCTACCGGGGACCGGTTTCTGGCATTTCAGCCTCTTCGGCCCGGCTTGCTTGACTCCAGTGGCAAAGTGAGCAAGGGACTCACGTCTGAGCATACCCTGCCAACTTAGGGCGAACAAAGAAAAACCAAAGGTGGTGATGGACGGAGCGTTGACAATACAAACACTCACCCCCAGTCAACTGATCTGGGTTTAATCCATCACCGTTCTTTAGCTCACTCCGCCACCCCAGTTCAGACATGGCCATGTGCAAATCAGTCTGACTCTGTGCCTCATGTGAACAGTCCAGCCCGAACTGCCAGCCATGTCTTCCCTGGACCGGAATCAAGCTTCCCAGGACCGGTTTCTGGCATTACAGCCGTCTTCAGCCGGGCTTGCTGGACTCCAGTGGCAAAGTGAGCAAGGGACTCACGTCTGAGCATTGTGAGAAGTTGGCCTGGTATATGCTGCTCACTAGTTCTAGTGATCACCTTGTACCATGCCAAGCAACCCTTATGGTGCAGGTTGTAAAGTCAACCTTATAGACAAGCTATCCTAGGGGTAGCATGGACTAAGCAGTCTTAGGCTAAACTCTGTAAAGGCATGTGAAGCAAGCTGTTTTACCATACACAATCCCCTTGAATACCAAATGAAAAGACACCACACAGATATATATTGAAAATATATATAGATTTATTTCTACAAATATCCCCTATACTCTTTATGAGCACAGAAGCAAATGCGTTAAAACAAAACACAGTTTAAATACACAAAAGTTGCACGAATATGGATGAGCCCTAGGGGCCACCTAAACCATATACAAAAATAGTGGTATAAGAACCACTATGGGGAAAGTGAAGAGGCCTAGGGCCTGGGGAATCGCTGGAGCTGTTCGGGACTAGCAGTGAAGAAGTCGGGAAAGGCCCGCGGGACTCGGGTGCAGTGCAGAAAGCGCACGCAATACCAATGCAATGTCAATGGTGCGTAAAAGTTACAAAGTTAGTTATTAAGGAACCTTCCGAGTGACCTAGAAGGATGAAACTTTAGACACAGACACTAGAGGTGTGTACCAGTGTGGGAACACCGGCGGAGCTGAGTTACCTCACCCACAGGAAGCGGGTGCACAGGGTCGAAGTAGTGTCGGGTTTCGTTACGCAGGTCGATGGTGCTTGGAGCTGAAGATGCTGCAGGCGGCTCGATGTGAAGAGTTCCGGGGGATCCAAGGGTGGATCTGAAGAGGGGAAGACCTGAAAGCAGAGGGGACAATGTTCAAAGTCACTAGCCAGTGACTACCGTGGAACCAGGACGGAACCAGGCGATGTCGGGTGCAAACAGGTGATGTCGTGAAGATTGTCTCTGCAGCCACGTGGACACGAAGAGGTCAAGGACGTCCAGGCGTTGGTCACGAGCTGTCTCACGAAGGCTCTCGCTGATGGCGGTGTCGGCAACTTGATTGGAGCAAACAGGCCTTGGCTAAAGCAAGCCACGCAGGAAGTGATTCAAGCTTCTCACTCGGACCAGCAAGGTCAGAGCGGCTGCTCCTTTTCAGGGGAGCAAGGTCCAGTCTGGAGCAACCAGACCAGCGGTGTAGTTCTTCGGTTTCGTGGCCAAGATGGCCGCTAGCCACGTGGCAAGTGGCCGGGATGGCGCGTCGAGTGGCACGGTGCAAAAGGGCCCCACGCAGATCGTGGAGATGCTGGGGGGCTGATCTTTGGTTGGTAGAAATTCTTTATTTAGATATAACACAGATATCTTTAAAAGAGGATTACATAGTTCACGTTGTATACAACTTATTAAAAATAAAAACAACAAGACAGTCAATTAGCCAGGCATGATAAAAATAGGGGTCTTCCGCATCCTCAGCCTCCTAGGTCCATAAAAAAAAAATTATTTTTATAGAGGATAAAAACCAGAAGAAAAAATAAAAAAAAATAAAAATAGTACAAAAGTTAAAATCTAATATACTGGGAACTTCACCCCATTTTCTTTACTCTCACTGAGTTGGATATCAAACAACTAAAAAACAACCCAATTCTCCTAGGGGTACTACTCATATTCTTTTCGTTTCATCCCCCTAGAAATTTGGGATGTATCGTAAGGGTCATTAAGTAATAAAAAAGAAAAAGGAAATAAGAGGGAGGATTTAGCAGGACCTCTTTAAGTTAAAATTACGATAAGCTTGCTGGATGAACTTTGTGAGTCTGATATTCAAGTCAGTGTTTTCAGGGTTCAGAGCCACAATGATGGCTTGCCTGCAGGTTCGGGCGCCCAACCTATTCCATTCGGGTTTTAGTTTGCACCTGCGTTGGAGGTTAAAGGCTGGGCAAAGGCAAACCACGTGTAGCAATGTTTCGGCTGTTTTACCGCACCCTCTGCAGGTTAGATCTTCCACTGTCCGTCTCCAAGGAGGTAAATCTTGCAGAAAACGCCAATCACCCATTCTAATGGCTATAAGGGTTCGTTTTAGATACAGTGGATATGTGCAGGAAAAGTAAGCGGCGGGGAGTAGCCGACTGTAAGAATTTACAAGGGCCCAAGAATGGCTGCGTTTTGAGAAGAGTGCTTTGTCTGTGATGAGTGATCTCATTCTTACACACTTTTTGATGGCGATTTTAAACGCTGTCTGACTGGGGTTAAGAGCCCATAGGTCACCTGCTGACATTTGTTGAATGTAGTCTTTAAAAAGACGACCAAACGTTCCACCTGGATTTTTCTGGGAGATTTCCAGCCAGACTAGAGATTCTAGTGAGCCTGGGTTAGCCTGCCTCAGCTTGTGACACAAGTTTAGATATGCACCAATATTCAAAACCTCATAGTTTGGTAGCCCCATCTCCAGTCTTATCTGTGCAGCAGATGCAGAAGTTGGCAACTGGAGGACCTTTTTATAGATTTTGGTGGTGTGTTGATTTAGGGCCGTATTCAATTTACCCTTGAATGACTCTATCCCGTATGATAGGGTGGGGCCGATTTTCGCTCTCAGGACTTCCAGGAGGGGCGAAAGGGTTGGACCTGAGAGGTTTTTCGAAAGCTTGGTTAAAGATACTGCAAGGGTCGTGGCTTTAACTGCAATTTCGTGACGCTGTTTTAAAAGGTTGCCCCTTGAATCCAGGTGGACACCAAGATATTTATACGATTGACCAATCGCGAGGCTTATGTTGTTGAAAGTCCACCCACCGCAGACATGTCGTTTCTTCCCAAAGGGGACTACTTGGGTTTTCTTTAGATTGACTTCTAATTGATTCGCTATTGTGTAGCGAAGCAGTGTGTCAAGGAGCCTTTGCAGCCCGACCTTGGTGAGGCTGAAAAGAACTAGGTCATCGGCATATAACAGATTGCTGAGTGCCGTGCCGCCCACCTTTGGAGGATGACTATTAGTTTCATCCAGGGTCTGTGACAGATCTGCTATAAACAGATTAAAGAGAAGGGGGGCCAGCACGCATCCCTGTTTTACACCTCTCGTTGTCATAATTTTCCGGGAGAGATGCGTGCCGGACCCTAACTTCACTCGTACCCAGGTACGAGAGTGAAGTTGAATCATGGCCTCCAGTAGTTTGTCAGGGATTCCCCACTTCCTTAGCTTTTCCCATAGGGCCGCCCTAGGAACCCTATCAAATGCTGCTTTGAAATCGACAAAGCAGCATAGCACTGTCCTGGATGTTAAGAGTGCTTTGTCGACGATGGTTGACACTGCTAGGAGATTAGTCATAGTCCCTGAGTTGGCAACAAACCCCGTTTGATTCATCGGGATCCGGTTGTGTTCCGTTGCCCAATGCTTCAGGTCCTCCAAGAGGAGGCCTGCGTAGTGCTTAGCCTCAATGTCCAAAAGAGCTATGAGTCTGTAGTTGTTAGGGGCAGCGCGAGATCCTGATTTATAAATTGGATGTATTATTGCACCCCGCCATGAATCTGGGATGGTTGCGGTTCTCAGGGCGTAGTTGAAAAGGTTTGTTAGAGTTCCTGACCAAAAAGCTACATCAGATTTGAAAAGGTTCTGTGGCAGGCCATTTGGGCCCGGTGCTCCATCTGATCTTGCTTTAGTCACAACCGTCGCTACTCTGTCTTGGGACACCTGAAGATCCATATTGAGTGAGCTTGATGGCTCATTGGGTGTGTTCCGCTGGGTGCTTGCCCCGATCGCGGTCTCTCTCAACGGTCCACATCCTATGGGTCCTAGATGTTCTGGGGAACTGAAATGGTCTGTGAGGAATGATGCCCATTCAGACTCTTGGATATTTGCTGATCCGAAGCTGGTGGTGCTCGAATTGGTGTGGTTTATTAGGGCCCAGAACTTTCTTGGGTTTTTGCTCTTACTCTCCCACACCAGTTTGCACCAAAATTGATTTTCGTGGTTCTGTTTGTCTTTGAAGGTCGCCAACCTAAATGACTTTTGGGCAGCTTGATAGAGATTTAAACATTCGCTGTTCCCAGGATTTTTTGCAAGTGACCGCAGGGCCTTATTCCTGGCTTTCTTAAGTACCTTTGACTGTAATGAAAGTTTGAAATTGTGAGGCTGAGTTGTCCTTCGGGCCTGCTGTATTACTGGAAAACAGTTGGTCAGATGGGAGCACAGCGTTGTCCATATTACGATAGGGGAGATGTCTTGATCGTTTCCACCTTTTATACGTTCCATGCATACCTGTAGGATAGTTGGGCTGATATCATCGCTCCACTTAAGGCGCTTAAGATTTTCCGTATATGTTCCCAGACACGCCGAGGGTGCGGGTTTGTGCTTCACTGTGTTTGTGTTAAGGGATATGACCTGGGGTCTGTGGTCACTTTCAGAACGTGGAAGGATACAGAAGCTGGTCAAACAATGAAGCAGGTCCGCGTTACAGATGGTGTAATCCAGATAAGAGTGTTTACTACCGTTAGACCAGGACCAATTCGGGGGGATATCCCCCGAAGACCTGCCATTCATTACCAGGTAGCCGGCGCTGTATAGTTTCATCACACAGATCTCACCCAGACCGCAATAGGCTTGATTGGTTGGTTTGATTTGTGTCAGGGCCTCAGTAATGGGGAATAAGAAAGGCCCGTCGGTGTCTGCTAAGTCCCCCTGGAATAAGTTGGTGTTAAAATCCCCCGTGACAATGCAGTCTGAGTCGGGGTGTTCCGCAGCTATGTCGCTCATTATTTCCGTTAGGCGTGCCAAGTGATCTTTTTTTGTACGTGTATTGGGGTTGATATATACATTAAAAAGAAGAAGTGGGCGCTGTTTTCGCCACGAGTTAATTTTAACCCCGAGTAGCCAATCTTCCTTGGTACTTAGTCGTGAGATTGGGCCTTTTAGGTTATTTGATATGTATATTGAAAGGCCACCTTTGGCGTGGCCATAGCGGCTGTCCCTGAGTGCGGGTTTCCATAATTCAATATAGCCAATGACAGGAAGTCCTTCTGTAGCCCAGGTTTCCTGTAGGGCTATTACGGCATGTTCGCATAGGAAAGAAAAAGTGTCAGGGTGCGTAATTTTCTGGTGGAGGCCGCTAATGTTCCAAGAACATATAAGAAAAATTGGATCAGCTTCTGGAATTGGAGCGGTTGTAGATGAAACTACTGGTGGAATTGGCATTGCTTGGGGTTTGTAGTTGTCGGCAGAAAGCTCTACTTCGGAGGGTCAATCTGAGCTTTTGGTTGACAGGATTGCTGGAAGTCATTCCCAGCCTAGACTTGTGTCGACGTTGGAGACCACCGTTGGGGGAATATTATATAGTTCCTCGGATCCTGCCGCGTTTTTTAAGATCGAATACGGTCTGAGATAGGGCGCTGGTCTGGTAGTACCAGCATTTCGAGTGGGTGTCGGCTGGATTAGTAGGGAGGTGGGGTAACCTGGAGTGGAATATGGATACACTCTGATGCCCCAGTCCCGAAAGGTGGCCTTATGGTTCAAAAAGACTCCTGCCCAGCTGGCCGACTTGAGTGACACTAGCGTTACCTCGGACGGTTGGGTGCCTCTTGGTGGGAGAAATTCGATAGATTCTATGTCCTCCGATGCCAGGCCTGCGAACCCTGGGATGCCTTCCACGAGTTTTATTATGTTAGATCTGTTGAGGATATCCTGACGACCCCTTGATTTATATTCTGGTGCCAGTAGGATGTGAAAGAGTGAGGAATCGTTTTTATTCTCTTCTTTGGGTATGCTTGGGGCCGACTTGTTGGTTTTATTAGTAGACTGTCCTGCATCTGTTTTCTGCACCTGTTGCATTGGACAATTAGGAACCTTCAATGAAGGATGACTGGTTTTGTGCACAGTTGTTTTTTGGATGTAAATTGTTTTTGTGAGATTCATTCCTGTTTTTACAGTGTCCAAGCGTGGAGGGGATGTGACCGACGTTGGGTTAGATTTTATTAAAGTAACTGTGGGCCCTATTGGGCTTGGCTCAACAGTTTTGGTCATTAAATTTTCCACAGCTATGCTTGATTCTTCAGTTGCTGCTCCCCTAGCTGGTTCGATAAGATCTTGGATACCCCCCAAGGATGGCTGGGTGGCGCTTGCTGGTGAATCCCCTTTTAATTTGGGGGCACTGGGACTAGTTAAAGTTGATGGGACATCCGTCTCACTTATGGCTTTCTTATCAATTGCCTTCGCAAAGAGGGGAAAGAAGTCCTGGTATGCGGCATTTGCTTTGGCTCTTGTTTTGTTTCTATGTTTGCGCTGTCGTTTGCGCTCTCTCTTGCTGCATGGTGGCGGGGGGGCTGACAACGCTTCTGATTTGGAGGGTATCAAGGCCGCTGGGCTGGCCATTGACCTGGTCACAGGGTTATCCATGCAGGTTGTGTATCCGGTGGACGCCCCGGCGTTTTCACTCGTCACTTCAGTTCGGTCAGAACCTGTTGTTGCTGGTTGGAGGTGTCCGCTTTTTGGCTGATCGTTTAGCTGGTTTGTGCTTGGTTCTGTGCCACCACTTGGCTTTAAGCCTTTATTAGTAATGGACCATGGGTTAGTAGAGGCTTGGTCCGTTACCGATGGTCTTTGCTGTTGCAGACCAGAATTTGTGGGTGAGTTACCCCCCTTCAGCGACTTAACTTCCTTTATGACACTAGATAGAAAGTCTGGAAGCGAAGAAAGTGAGTCAATGATTGGGGAGCAACAGCAGACAGACTGTACGAGCTTGGTTGAGGCTTGTGCTCCTAATATTAAGTTGTTCAATTTGTCGAGTTTGTTATCTATCCCTGCCGTGAACAGGGCTAGAGTATTCAAAAGGTCGACCTGCACGTCCAGTTTGTCCGAATGATAATTTAGTGCATTAACTGTTTGTTGAAACGTTAGGAGGAGTTGTGGCCAGACTCCGGTTACTGTTAGGTCTTCTTTGTTAGAGTTAATATTTGGCGTATGATTGGGGGAGTTTTGAGTGTTTTTAAAAAAGAATGATAGATCCGCTAAGAGCTGGTTGTTCGGATCGGTTTTCTTGGCTGTTTCTCGAGGGGATGATATTTTTGCTGCTGGTGGTGAGAATACAGAGTGCTGAGGACTTGACACGACGTTGTCTATGCGCTGGGGACTTAGCGTGACCGGGAGCTGATTTAATGAGTTTATGACTTGGGGTGAATAGCACGTTTGGAGAGTGATATTGCGCACATGGGAATTTTGCACATGAATTTGTGCAAGAGTTGATTGGCAGTGGGGGACCATTGAAGGTTCATTTGACGGGGCGCGCTCTTGTTGAGAGGTAAGTGCAGGGGACTCTGATCTCGGTTTGTAATCTGAAAAGGAACTTGGGTTAGGTTGCAGGTCCACCGGGGAGGACTGGAGCGGGCATACTCCTTGCTTGTCTGTTCCAGCGGTTAAAAGTTGCTGTCCTAATTGCAACTGTGGTTGAAAAATGACTGCGGGGTTTTGTTTTGGGCTTAAGTCCCCTGGCCTAGCCGAGATAGAATCGTTGAAAGTTGATCCAAAGATATACACTCCCGGGGGTTGGACAGACTTTTTGGATTTCATTGACCACTGTAATGGGGATAACAGTTGTGGAGGGGGCACGCTTATTTCGGCCAGTTGGTCCGGAGCATCAAGCCTTGCTGCGCCCTGGGGCTGGGACTGTGGATGCGTATCCAACGTGGGTGGTGTTTTCTTAAAGTAGGACAACAGGTTTGTGTGCTTCATGGTTTTTGGCATGTCCGAACTCTTGCCTTTCTGACTTGAGTGGCAGCAGCTGGTTGGAGAAGCTTTTACCGCTGTCACTATTTCCTCGGGACCCAGGAGGGTTGAATGGCTACCCGGATGGGGTTTCTCTTTGGGTGCCGGTTGTTTTGTAGTCCTCCGTTTGGGTGCCGCTGTGGTCCTTCTTACCTTCCCCGATCTCATTGCCTCAATTAAATGGAGGTAGGGTAAGCTACCAAGGCTGATAAGAGCCTAAAAGTAGTCCAAAAATAGTCAAAAAGAGGGGGTTGCTATAGCCTTAAGTCTCCGATAGCTATGCAATGGCTCTGCTGTTGAGGAGTTGGAAGGGATTTAATAGCCTTGGAGCTCTGGCGGGTGTGGTCAATGTGTTCAGTCTGAGGGTACTGCCAGTTCAACCGGTACAGATCTCTCCGTCTGGGTCCGCTATGCTTGGTAGTGCAGTATTCCTTTCCTTTTTGCTCCCTTCCTTTTTGTTCCTTTATGTTCTCCGCATCTGTTCTCCACTATCTTCCGTTTTGATTGATCTGATCTTCGGTGGCTGCCCAGCTAGATGATGGGTAGCTAGGTAGCTATTTAAGTGGCACTGTGGCCCTTCACTGGGCGCGCTCAGGTGCTTTGTCTGCGCTTGAGGTACCTTTGGATGTGGCACCCCCACGCCCTTTGCTCACTAACCAACCCCTTCCGCCTAACCCACGGCCGCCCGCCAAGCCGCACACCTCAAGACTGGGCTCAAGACTGAGCTCGGAGTCTGAACACAGATGGGAAGTTGGTGTGTGTCAGGCCGACTCAGCTTGTTAGTGTCCTGAGCTTGCTGGGCTCGCAGCTTGGCTGGCTGTCACTGGGCAGGCTGGGGGGGGGGGAAGGACGGCGTGGGGAGCAGCCCCAGAGCTGAAAAGGGCAGCCAGGTACTCACACGGCCGACAGCCAGGCCAGTAGGTGAGGTTGCGCGGGAAAACCGACACAGGGCGCCGCAGGGGAGCTTGCTCGCCGGGCGGCCTTCTGGAGTAAATCAGGAGTAAATCAGGAGCAACACAAGAGAGACCTGGGAGATACCAGGGTGACTGGACAGGATGTACAGGATGTACAGGGTTGGGGATCTCTCAGCAGCAGGCAGCAGTGGCTCTATGCGATGTGCGTGCGGTTCAGGGCAGGGGGCTTGTATCGCGTTTGTTAGCAGCTCCTACTGCCGGTTATCCAGCCCAGCCCTACCACAGCAGTGGCGGGGCGCCTCTCCACACCCTTACTCCCTCCCACACGCAATTAGCCGACTTACCGGCACACCGCTGCTCTGCTGGAGCCCCCAAACCGGACCTCAATCGGCTCCCGGCTCCCGACTCCCTGCTCCCTGACCGCACAGCTCGCAGCAGCCCAGCTGCACGGCCTCAGCCAGTCTCCGCCCACCTCACACTCACCACACCTGCCCGTCGGCACGTCCGGGTAGCAGCCTGCACCTCTCGTCAATAGGGCGCGGCCTCGGTACAAAAAACTCCTCCTCACAAGATTGGTGATCTTTGGTGCAAGGGCTGCTCGAGGTTGGGGCTTCTCAAACCCCAAAGCACAGCGTCGAGGGTGCCTCGGGTGCTGCGCAGTCAGCTTCTCGGGGGTCTTTCAAGAGGTCCGGTCCCACGTCTCTCGGTGCCTCCACGGGTCCCTTCTTTGCAGGGACTGTGGATCGGGCTGTGAGAAGTCTGGGAGTCTGGGTCTTGTCAGGCTCTGGGCTCGGGCTCCGGCGAGAGGCGGCGGCAAAGCAGACGTCGAGTTGCTGGTTGGTGCCTGTGTTCACAGGGTGGTCACTCCTTGGCCACAAGGGAGATTCTCTTCCGTCTTCTGAGCAGCAGAATGTCGAAGTCCAGTCTTCTTCTGTATTTCAAGTTGATTCAGGATGATCTGAAGTCTCAGGACACAGCTCCCACTCTTATTCGAATCTGGGGGGCCGGATCACCTACTAGGTCCCTCCTCTGGGTGGAACCAGGAAGGGGGGTGGTTACACCCCCTTTCCTTTGTCCATTTTCGCGCCAGGACTGGGGCTGGAAGGCCCCAGCACCGGTTTGAACTGGCCTATGCACAGGGACACCTTGTGTGCCCCAGGCATGTCTGATTCTATTCAGCCCTGTCCTACCCAATACACAAAATCCTGTCTGGGGTGGTGCTAGCACCTCCCAAGGCAGGAAACCCTTTGTCCAAGCTGCCCTCGCTGGAAGGACTCCCAGGAGCAGGAGGTCAGACTTGTGTCTGCGGTGGCAGCATCCATCTTGTGATGCTGAGGCTCTGTTTAACTTTAACCGGGGTTCAGGTTAGGTTCATGTCGTGTCCCTCTAGAAGGGTGGAATGCTACCCCCGTCGCCAGAACTGGCGAGGGGGTAGTATTCCAATTCGTATGACACCTTACTCGACATGTTTTGATAAAGCCAAACCCAAGATAGCATTTAACCGCGAGGATTATAATGCACTTAAGAGTATATGGTATGGCAGTATCATGAAACAGCTAAAGGACATGGTTCCGAAAGCTGCAGACAGGCTCAGCTCATGCCAGAGCACTATCTCACATATTTCCAAGCACTCTGCCTCCAGGATTGATGAGGCCTTCCATAGGAGTGACTGATAGGAACATATGTGTCCATTTTAGGTTAGGTATAGGCATACTACACCTAAGTAAGGGGTGGTTACACCGACTTACCCCAGCTGAGTGATCAGCCAGTTGTGTCAAATATGGAGGCCAGGCCAGGGGTGGCATAATACATGCTGCAGCCCCTGGTAGGCCTTGGAAGCACCTATGCCCTGGGTACCTGGGTACACTGTTACAGGGGCCAATAAGGTGAACCAGTTCCAATGGTGTATGTACCTAAGGTACATGGAGTCCATTTTAAGGAGAGAGCAATTAGCCTGGGGCCCTGAATAGCAGGGTCCCAGGCCAACTAAAGTCAAAAATCAGCTAAACACCAGGCAAAAAGTTTGGGGGTAACCATAGCCAGATATGCACCTTCCTACATAACCCCCCCCCCCCCCCCAAACGAAAGGAGATAAGGCTATCCTTGACCAGGTAAGCCTATATTGCCTAAGTGGCCATATAAGGAAGTACCAGCTCTGGCTTGGTTACCCCCTGTCTCATGGTCCACTAAGCAATCCCTCACCCTAAGGGTATCTGAGGGTCTCCACCATAGGGAATCTCTACCTGTGGTGTGTCTTTGCAAAGTTAAAGGCTGGTGTTGGGATGGAGTACTGAAGTGAGATTCCTCTGTAGGACTCAGCTTCCTCCAATCACTCTCCACCATGTGTGCCTTCCTTTCTTTGACTGAGTTGCACTGTGCTCTCAGGGTCAACCTCTGGCTACCTAAAGCTGGAGGCTGGGTCCCTCTTGTTGGCTTACTGGAGGGACAGTTCAGGTTTGGGCCCTTGGGGTCCCAGGTTTGGCTGTGCCCAACAGAATCCATCTGTGGGAGGTCCCTAACTACTTTTAAGGGGGCTCCCTCAGGAGTTTGTAAAGTTTTCACCTGGCTAGGGCTGCTAGCTTTGGTGCCCCTAATCTGTTGATGTGGGTGCTTTATTTGACAGGGGGGCCTTTGGGGCTCACTGTCCTTCTTGTCCTCTGCAGCCCTGGGCTGACTAAGGCAAGGTAGAGAGAGGCAGGATACCTGCTCCAGACTGGGTCCCACCTGAGAAGGGTCCACTGACATCAGAGGCTCTGTTAGGCTAGGCCTGACTACCTCTGGGGCAGTTCCTTCATCAGGGGTAAGATCAGTTCCCTGAGGAGGCTGATCCTTTCCTAAAGTCTGGTGGGAGGGAGATTTCTCTTCCTCCTCAATGCTCTCTGTTTGTGTGGAGTGATCCATCTTTTCAGGCTTCACAACACATGTATCAGTTTGAGTTTGGGCTGTGGCCATCACAGCCCCACCAACCTTTTCAGGAGGAGACTCAGTTTGGGTATGGGCTGTTACCATCACAGCCCTGCTGATCTTTTCAGGAGGGAAGTTAGCTGAAGATGGGGCTGAGGTTTGCTCAGCCCTACCAACCTTTTCAGGAAGGACATCTTGGATGGGGGCTGTAGCCATCACAGCCCCACTAACCTTTCCATGGAGATGTACCATTCTAGAATGGGTTTGTTGTTCAACCTCAGCCCAGGCTGAGATTTCTAAATCATTCCCCAGTAGACAATCTACAGGCAAGTTTGGGGACACTGCCACTCTCTTTGGGCCAGTGACTCCTCCCCAGCTGAGATTTACCACTGCTATGGGATGATTTTTCTGAACTCCATCAATGTTTGTCACCTGATATCTGGCATCAGGTAAAAGTTGCCTTGAGGGGACTAGACATTCAGCCACCATGGTGATGCTAGCCCCTGTGTCTCTAAAGGCCTCAACTTTCAAGCCATTGATGAGGGGTTCTTGTCTATACTTGCTCAAAGTATTTGGGCAATCAGTGAAATTGGCAAACCCCATGCCAGTCTCATAGACAAGATCAGTTGGGGACCTGGTTAGGCCAGAGTCCACCTCTGTTCCAAAGGTAAACCCACCCAAATTCTTGGGGGTGCTCCCACCACCTGGGGGACCACTGCTAACAGTGACAGGAGGTGTTGGAGCTTTACCTGGAGGTATGTTTTCCTTATTACCATTCATTGGACAACAGCTGTCTGTTTTCCAATGACCAACCTGTTTACAGTTATGGCAATAAGGCTTTTTCTGTGTAGAGGAAGTGCCTTGGGACCCACCCCCATCCTTGGAGTTTTGGGGCCCTGGGGAAGTTTTCTCTTTGGTTTTATCCCCACCTTTCTCTTGAGGCTTGGTAGTCTCTTTCTTTTGGTCACCACCCTGGTTCTTAGGCCTGATCCTGGTTCTGACCCATTTGTCTGCCCTCTTACCCAATTCTTGTGGAGAGGTCAGATCAGAGTCCACCAGGTGCTGATGTAGAAGCTGATTTTGACAATTACTTAAGATTTGCTCTCTCATAATTAAATTATACAATCCTGTATAGTCTGTAACCTTACTTCCCAGCAACCAGCCCTCCAGAGCCTTAGTGGCACATTCAACAAATTCAGACCAGTCCTGAGTCTGTGTCTTCTGGGTATCTCTGAACATTAACCTGTACTGTTCAGTGGTTAAGCCTAACCCATCAATCAGAGCACTCTTCAGGACTAGGTAGTTTCTAGAATCCCCATCACTAACTGTGAGGAGTCTGTCTCGGCCTCTACCTTCAAAGGAGAGCCACAAGATTGCTGCCCACTGCTCCTGAGGGACCTGCTGTACTTTGCAAGCTCTCTCAAGTGCAGTCATCCACTTGTGGATATCATCCCCAACCTTGTAGGGGGGCACAATCTTACTCAGGTTTCTATTGTCATAGGACCTGTCTTTATCCTTAGGGATAGTGCTGCCACCAGTGGATCCTAATCCACTCTCTCTAGGCTGCCTTGCTCTAGCAAGTTTCTCTTTGGCCAGGGCAACTTCTAATTCTTGCTTCTGGATCCTAAGTTCAGCCTCTCTCATTTTGGCCCCATGTTCCCTTCTCTGAGGGCTAGTCAACTCCCTTCTGGAGTTGCCATGAGAACCTCTAGAAACATGGGAAGTATTGGATTCACCTGAGTGATTCCTCCTCCTCCTATGCTCCTGGTTAAGTCCATTTGGGGGTCTGAATGGGTTGGACCCACCTTCAGTCCCAAATAAGCTTAAGTTAGCCTGATTAAGCCTGCTGACTAACACCTGGCTATTTCTACCATCATCATAATCACTTTCTTCCTCCTCCTCCTCTTCCTCTTCCTCAGGCTGAGTATTCCCAGGGGTCTGGTCTTCCTCATCTATCTGGATGACAGGGGCAGGGGCATCAGGGTTATCATCTTCAGAAGGAGAAACTTCCTCACCAGTCCCTGAGGGGCCTGGTTTGGAGTTCTTTAGAGCTTCAGACTGGTCTAACAGCTCTCTGATGTGTCCTGATGTAGGAGTAGGACCTGTTTTGATTCCTCTCATGGAACACAGTTGCCTCAGTTCCTTAAATGGAAAGATAGCAAATTTGGATGGTGCCCTTGGAGGGTCACTCTCAACAGAGTTGGGTCCAGTGGATCCCTCTGCTCCAGACATTGCTAGTGTGGTGGATGTGTTGCAATCTACCTACACTTGTGTTTTCCTACTAAACCTATCTAGTAGTTGTAGTCAGGGTGTGCTACTCCCTATCCTCTACAACAACTAAGTTCAGTAGAACTTAAGTATATCTAGTCTTGTTTTAGTGTACCTATCAGGTACCTGTATGATCTTTCAAATGATATTTTCAAAGATTGTAATGGTAAAACAACAGCAAGCTCAAATCCCAATCCGCTGCTCACCAATGTGAGAAGTTGGCCTGGTATATGCTGCTCACTAGTTCTAGTGATCACCTTGTACCATGCCAAGCAACCCTTATGGTGCAGGTTGTAAAGTCAACCTTATAGACAAGCTATCCTAGGGGTAGCATGGACTAAGCAGTCTTAGGCTAAACTCTGTAAAGGCATGTGAAGCAAGCTGTTTTACCATACACAATCCCCTTGAATACCAAATGAAAGGACACCACACAGATATATATTGAAAATATATATAGATATATTTCTACAAATATCCCCTATACTCTTTATGAGCACAGAAGCAAATGCGTTAAAACAAAACACAGTTTAAATACACAAAAGTTGCACGAATATGGATGAGCCCTAGGGGCCACCTAAACCATATACAAAAATAGTGGTATAAGAACCACTATGGGGAAAGTGAAGAGGCCTAGGGCCTGGGGAATCGCTGGAGCTGTTCGGGACTAGCAGTGAAGAAGTCGGGAAAGGCCCGCGGGACTCGGGTGCAGTGCGGAAAGCGCACGCAATACCAATGCAATGTCAATGGTGCGTCAAAGTTAGTTATTAAGGAACCTTCCGAGTGACCTAGAAGGATGAAACTTTAGACACAGACACTAGAGGTGTGTACCAGTGTGGGAACACCGGCGGAGCGGAGTTACCTCACCCACAGGAAGCGGGTGCACAGGGTCGAAGTAGTGTCGGGTTTCGTCACGCAGGTCGATGGTGCTTGGAGCTGAAGATGCTGCAGGCGGCTCGATGTGAAGAGTTCCGGGGGATCCAAGGGTGGATCTGAAGAGGGGAAGACCTGAAAGCAGAGGGGACAATGTTCAAAGTCACTAGCCAGTGACTACCGTGGAACCAGGACGGAACCAGGCGATGTCGGGTGCAAACAGGTGATGTCGTGAAGATTGTCTCTGCAGCCACGTGGACACGAAGAGGTCAAGGACGTCCAGGCGTTGGTCACGAGCTGTCCCACGAAGGCTCTCGCTGATGGCGGTGTCGGCCACTTGATTGGAGCAAACAGGCCTTGGCTAAAGCAAGCCACGCAGGAAGTGATTCAAGCTTCTCACTCGGACCAGCAAGGTCAGAGCGGCTGCTCCTTTTCAGGGGAGCAAGGGCCAGTCTGGAGCAACCAGACCAGCGGTGTAGTTCTTCGGTTTCGTCGCCAAGATGGCCGCTAGCCACGTGGCAAGTGGCCGGGATGGCGCATCGAGTGGCACGGTGCAAAAGGGCCCCACGCAGATCGTGGAGATGCTGGGGGGCTGATCTTTGGTGCAAGGGCTGCTCGAGGTTGGGGCTTCTCAAACCCCAAAGCACAGCATTGAGGGTGCCTCGGGTGCAGCGCAGTCAGCTTCTCGGGGGTCTTTCAAGAGGTCCGGTCCCACGTCTCTCGGTGACTCCACGGGTCCCTTCTTTGCAGGGACTGTGGATCGGGCTGTGAGAAGTCTGGGAGTCTGGGTCCTGTCAGGCTCTGGGCTCGGGCTCCAGCGGGAGGCGGCGGCAAAGCAGACGTCGAGTTGCTGGTTGGTGCCTGTGTTCACAGGGTGGTCACTCCTTGGCCACAAGGGAGATTCTCTTCCGTCTTCTGAGCAGCAGAATGTCGAAGTCCAGTCTTCTTCTGTATTTCAAGTTGATTCAGGATGATCTGAAGTCTCAGGACACAGCTCCCACTCTTATTCGAATCTGGGGGGCCGGATCACCTACTAGGTCCCTCCTCTGGGTGGAACCAGGAAGGGGGGTGGTTACACCCCCTTTCCTTTGTCCAGTTTCGCGCCAGGACTGGGGCTGGAAGGCCCCAGCACCGGTTTGAACTGGCCTATGCACAGGGACACCTTGTGTGCCCCAGGCATGTCTGATTCTATTCAGCCCTGTCCTACCCAATACACAAAATCCTGTCTGGGGTGGTGCTAGCACCTCCCAAGGCAGGAAACCCTTTGTCCAAGCTGCCCTCGCTGGAAGGACTCCCAGCAGCAGGAGGTCAGACTTGTGTCTGCGGTGGCAGCATCCATCTTGTGATGCTGAGGCTCTGTTTAACTTTAACCGGGGTTCAGGTTAGGTACATGTCGTGTCCCTCTAGAAGGGTGGAATGCTACCACCGTCGCCAGAACTGGCGAGGGGGTAGTATTCCAATTCGTATGACACCTTACTCGACATGTTTTGATAAAGCCAAACCCAAGATAGCATTTAACCGCGAGGATTATAATGCACTTAAGAGTATATGGTATGGCAGTATCATGAAACAGCTAAAGGACATGGTTCCGAAAGCTGCAGACAGGCTCAGCTCATGCCAGAGCACGATCTCACATATTTCCAAGCACTCTGCCTCCAGGATTGATGAGACCTTCCATAGGAGTGACTGATAGGAACATATGTGTCCATTTTAGGTTAGGTATAGGCATACTACACCTAAGTAAGGGGTGGTTACACCGACTTACCCCAGCTGAGTGATCAGCCAGTTGTGTCAAATATGGAGGCCAGGCCAGGGGTGGCATAATACATGCCGCAGCCCCTGGTAGGCCTTGGAAGCACCTATGCCCTGGGTACCTGGGTACACTGTTACAGGGGCCAATAAGGTGAACTAGTTCCAATGGTGTATGTACCTAAAGTACATGGAGTCCATTTTAAGGAGAGAGCAATTAGCTTGGGGCCCTGAATAGCAGGGTCCCAGGCCAACTAAAGTCAAAAATCAGCTAAACACCAGGCAAAAAGTTTGGGGGTAACCATAGTCAGATATCCACCTTCCTACAAGCATACCCTGCCAACTTAGGACGAACAAAGAAAAAACAAAGGTGGTGATGGACGGAGCGTTGACAATACAAACACTCACCCCCAGTCAACTGATCTGGGTTTAATCCATCACCGTTCTTTAGCTCACTCCGCCACCCCAGTTCAGACATGGCCATATGCAAATCAGTCTGACCCTGTGCCTCATGGGAACAGTCCAGCCCGAACTGCCAAGCCATGTCTTCCCTGGACCGGAAACAAGCATCCTGGGACCGGTTTCTGGCTAATCAGCCGTCATCAGCCAAGCTAGCTTGAATCCAGTGCCAAAGTGAGCAAGGGACCCACGTCTGGGCATACCCTGCCAACTTAGGGCGAACAAAGCGAAACCAAAGGGGATGATGGACGGAGTGTTGAACATTGCAAGCACTCACCCCCAGTCAACTGATCTGGGTTTAATCCATCATCATTCTTTAGCTCACTCCGCCACACCAGTTCAGACATGGCCATATGCAAATCAGTCAGGCCCTGTGCCTCCTGGGAACAGTCCAGCCCGAACTGCCAAGCGATGTCTTCCCTGGACCGGAAACAAGCATCCTGATACACTTTAATCATACTGTTTGGAAATCGGGTTTCTGTTAATATGTATCCTTTGTGCATTACCAAGTAAAGGGTCTTGATTTGTTTTCATCCTATTAAAGTCTGTTAAAGAATTGCAAACAATGTGCCTCATTTTTCATTTGCTAACTGCTGAAGGCATTCAAGTATTTATATTTTGTTGTGTGCTACTAAAAGCAACATCCTACAGCCTTTTTCACTCTACCTGTACTCCAGCAAGACTGTCACTTAATGTACTTTAAAAACTCCTCTCGCTTTTCAGTCAGAGAAAGAAAAGTAAACACCAATCTCCATGATAAAAGAATAAACAGCAATTTATCAGAAGACACAGCTTGATGGGTGACTTCTGTCTTTGAAGCAGAAGTACATGTGACAAGATAAACATAGAATTTAAAGGCATCTTTATGTATTGTGCCGACTTTTCGGACCCAGAAAAATCAGCTTGCGACCCACATTCTGGGAAGCACTGCCCATAAAATAGATCTTCACTCTGCCTATGTATGCTTTTGTAATTCCAATTTGAAATACATCTTGATGAAATCATAAAATAAAAAAGCACAAACCCAAAAATACTTCATTCCAACACCTTCACGCAAACACGCTTCGACAATTTGTAAGAAAAGTCAGACACGTTGGGTTTGTCAATGCATGGTGGCTCAAAATAGAAGTTCGTGTTACACACACTTCATACATTTGGGAGACTAAGTCCAACATTTTCTTACCATTCCATAGCAGCCTTGTCTTACGTCTCAAGTCCAGAGTACTTGGGAAGTGTCCCTTTACTAATTACGGTGGTGGTTCTCAACGAATTACATAAAACGTAAATGAAGGTCTCAACACTATATTAGTTAATTAGATCAAACATTGAAACAATAAAAAGCAAGTATTAAGAAGCAGCAGTGAAATGACAATGCCACCCTACAAAAATGTCTAAAATAAATTATTAAAAATGAACAAACAGAGAACTCAAGGCCTCGTATAGTGTACTCTTTTGTGGTTGCAAAGCCTTGTAACATCCCTCTTTTGTCAGTTTCTGACTTTTTGTGACTTTAATTGTGTCTGAAAACTACAGATATTACCACCTCATAAATTGTAGTGGTAACCACATCGGGGAATCTGTTGCCATGGGGCATCTTCCCCTTTGAGGATCATGTCAGATGGGTTACGGGAAGGATGCTGTGGTACCCTTGATGAGAGCCTGCTGCCCCCCTCCCAATATGTTCTCAAATGGGAATCTCTTTAACCGCATGCGTGCGGGCGGAATTCCGCTCGCACGCTGAGATTTTGTAAAGCGCATGTTACGTGACGAGCTGGGCTCGTCATGAGCGTGCGAGGAGGCTACCTCATGACAAGCCCAGCTCGTCATGAGCGTGGAAGGGGTTAAAGGATAAAGGTTGATTTGAAATACAAAAATATATATATTTGAGAAAGCCAGTGTAGAGTTTGTGATCAAGTGTCCCTTGCAGGCCACACCATCCCTGTGTTCGTAGCCATTAATTGGGGTGGGGTCCAAATCGAGTCTGCATCATTAATATTCATTAGGCACAACCAACTGCAAATGGGCAATTTGCAAATCAATTTATTCAAATATAGGCTGTATCACAAACTGCACCTCTGTGTGCAAACCAGATGATGTGAAATGTGTACATCCCTGGTTTGAGAATGGTCATAGTACATCAAGTCCATATAAATCCTTGTACTGTGTTGTATCCTTGGTGCTGTACTACTGAGATGCAATCACATTCACCCATGTGTCCTTCAGGGAAACTGATATAGTCATCCTCAAGAGTTTGAGGGAGTTCTTAGAAAAATATTCTTCTGGATAACATTCCATGGACCCAGTTAAAAACTATTAAAATTACCTTAAGGTAAACAACAAAGTAATACTTTACTAGGGCAGTACATTAGGAATGAGTAAACATAACTGCTAACTTAAGTAGAAGTTGTTACTGGGTATAATGATCCATACCTCCCCTCGTTTTGCCAACAACATGTTTCTGTCTCACTATAGCCATACAAGGTCTCTGGCATTCATCAGGGCTTTAAATGGATCCTTACCCTATACTAATCTAGTAATCAAAACTAAACGGGAGGACCTACCTTTGTTTGGATATCTTGAATATTTTTCATAGGGTAAAAACATAAGCTGATAGTTAAGTATAACATATCAAACACAAGGGGACGATGGACGGAGAGCTGAAACTTTTCAGCCTCTCGCCCCAAGTCACAGATCTGGATTGAATCCATCATTGTTCTTTAGCTCACTTAGCCACCCCAGTTCAGATCCAGCCATGTGATAATCAGTCTTGACCCTGCTCCTCATGGAAACAGTCAAGCCTGAATTGCCAAGCCAGGTCTTCCCTGAACCGGAAACAAGCATCCTGGGACCAGTGTCGGGGTAACACCTCTCATCAGCCAGGCTATCTTGAGTCCAGTGGCAAAGTGAGCAAGGAACCAACGTCTGGGCATACTCTGACAACTTAGGGTGAAAAAAAATTGATGCAGACTTAACAGAAGAGCTTGGGTTTTAAAGAGCTGGACCTACAGAGGGGACAATTTCAGAGTGTAGAAGGTTTCCTGTGCAGGATATTTTAAACTCAGTTGTCTATCTTAACAAGCATAAGGGGGTAAACACTTCAAATGTGTCTATTAGCTTTGGGGAAGCAGTAGCTGAAGACATCGATGTACAATGTATGGAGCCAAAGACCATATGCAGCACTTTCCAGATGTTGACTTTTGGGTAAAACATGTCAGGTGAAAGGTGGATGATGTTGTTTCAACAGACACCGGAGCTTCAAAAGAGTACACTTTTTTATGTAAACGAGGGGGAGTTAGAAGTTTAGAAAAATCCTCCGCTTTTATATTGATCTTGGTTAAACAGGTCCAGCACTTATGCATTCCAGAATCAGGCCAAACAGAAATGACTTTTCACTGGTATTTCCAATCCGTTCAGCTAAGTTTTACAAAGTGATAACAGAGTGGGCTGTTGGGTTTTTATTCACACTCATATGGCAATAATGCGAAGAGAGACTAGACAACCACTGTCGGTGCCCAGGAGAACACAGGTGACCCCACCTCCCTCCGGGTTCCAACAGGCACCTCAGTACCTGTGCTTCAGAGATTGTTGGTGCCCCTTGTCACCGCTGCTGCCTAGAACACCACCTAACCTCACATCCACTGAAGAGGAAGACATCAGTGAGAACATGGGAAAAGGAATGAACGTCCCCCATCTCACTGGTACAAATAAGACTTCACTTGCTTTCCATAGTAGCCTGAGATTTATTCAAAACAGACTCACCACTCACAAGGCCCTTTACACTTCCCCTGAAGATGCCTGGCGGTCAGGCTAAATAACTCTAGTTGAAGTAGCCCATCATGGATTGCTGAAACAATGCTTGTTTTTTTTAAGTCTCGACCTTCAAAAAGGAGACATTTATGGCTCAAAATGTTTCCGGATGTGTCAATATTAGGCAATGCCCGTCTACCCTCGCGGCTTCAGCAGGTACGCCTATACTTGTGTATCTCTAGCCACTGGTGCACTTATCACTACTGCCCACTGCACGAACACCCAGCCTGTCATCTCAAAACACATAAACAAACCAACATGTGGTATTCAGTTGTATGGGCTTTGAACACGCCCAGCACTTAACATTGTTTTTTTCGTCTGCTTTCACAAATTCCTTTGCTTTAATTTTTTTTTAATATTTCTTTTTATTGAAACTTTTAACAACATAAACAAGAGAAAATAACAAGGCAATACAATCAATCGAATGGCGAAGCGTCCTGCGGGGGGGGGGGGGGGGGGAAAGGCATAAGATCATAATACAAACATTGACATTACAGGATGGGAGGAAAGAGGGATATAGCAAGTCCGGAGACAATCCAAGCAACACAATAGGAGGAATGTCGGGTCAAGGGGAAGGAGGATCCGCCACTAAGTGTGTGAAGGGAGGTGTACAGATGTCTCCCCGATAGGAGTTCCATCGACCCCAAATCTTGCCCCACTTGCGGGGCCTGCCACATGCAACATACACCGTCTTCTCTCTGAACATGCACCAGTCCATATTTTCCTTCCAGGCCAAGACTGTGGGCGGCCTCTGAGAGCCCCACAACTGGGCGATATCCCTCTTTGCGATCATATTGCCAAGGGTCACCCACTGAGTCTGGGCCAAATCATAGTCATTGGGTTCCCAAACATTCAGCAAACATCGTCTAGCTTCAGGCAGCAACGCAACACCCGTGACCTCTTCCATCACTGCATGCACTCCATTCCAGAAACGAACAACCACCGGGCACTCCCAGATTATATGGAGAAAAGTGCTCAAGAGGCCGCAACCACGCCTGCACAGCCCATCTGAAGCATAACCCATACTGACCAATCGTGGAATGGTAACATAGATCCTATGAAGAATCTTAAGCTGTACAAACCGGAGGCGGGCCGGAATTGCAACCTCTTTCGGCGAGGATACCGCCGACTGCCAGTCCTCGTCATCTAACTTCAAGCCATCACCGGTCCAAGCTTCCCTGAGGCGCTGTAGAAGGTCGGTCCTATTGTTTATCAACTTCTTGTAAATAAGCGAAATCGTACTGTTGGGAACGTGTCCGTCAAGCACCCGATCCTCAAGCGGCGAAGCCTCCGGAACAGTAGTGCCCGGAGGAAAAACCGCCATCAACGCGTGTCGGATCTGAGCATATCTAAAAAACTCCTTGTCACTCAAGTCATACTCCAGTCTCAATTCCTCAAAGGTTTTAACCCGATCCCTAGTCCATACATCGTTCACCCCGCCTATACCAATAACGTCCCATCTATCAAAACCTTTCGTCTTCCACAGGGAGACTAGCCTCTCGGAAGCGTAAAGAGGGGTTGCGCGTGTGAGTCTATCCTTCCATCCCATTGCATCGTTGGCACGATGCCATACCTGCACAGCTATTTTGGTAGGGCCAGTAAGCGTCCTCCCAGCGGATTTCGTATAAAGCGCCCTGTTGTAGTCTCCACCAGGCAGCAACCATCTGTCCATTTCGAACGCGGGATTCGACGCGGGGTCGTACATGCCGTGGTTAATCGCCCCCAGCTGGGAGGCCCAGTAGTAGGGCTTAATATCCGGGAGAGCGATTCCACCGTCATACCAAGGAAGTGTTAACTTGGCAAGGGCTATGCGGGACCGCCCTCCCCATATCAGTTGTCTCTGCATGCTTTCGACCTCTCGAAAGTAACTGGCCGGGATGGCATCAAAAGTATTCTGGAGGGCATAGAGAAATCGGGGCAGTGACATCATCTTGAATAAAGCCGCCCATCCGAGCGGGGACAACGGAAGTCTACGCCATGACTCAACATCGGACCGCAGGCGCCGAAGCGGGGTAGCAGGTTACGTTCAAAGCGAACAACAGGATCCAAGGTGATGAACACCCCCAAGTATTTGAAACCCGCGTGTACCACCTGTATTGGGCACCCACACGGCAAGAGAGGAGAATCTCCCGAGAGAACGTACACGCAGGACTTGGACCAATTGATCACAAGGCCAGAGTTTTTACAGAAGGAAGTCAATACATCGAATAGCACTATTAGCGACTTCCGAGGAGACGTGAGGTATAGCAGGATGTCGTCAGCATAGAGCGACACTCTGTCCTCGAAGTCGGGGGTCCAGCGTATACCCTTCATTGACGGTTCCCACCTCAGCCAAGCCGCCAAGGGTTCCAAAGCAAGGGCAAAAAGAAGCGGGGACAACGGGCACCCCTGGCGAGTACCCCTCCCGAGAGAAAACGAGCCAGAGACACGACCATTAACGACCACCTGAGCCAAGGGGTCATGATATAGTAACTTTACCCAACTGATGAAAACAGGGCCAAAACCAAACTTGGCGAGGGTGGCCCAAAGATATGGCCATTCCAGCGTATCAAACGCCATTGTGACGTCCAAAGAGGCCAAAACGGCCGATTCACACAGCAAGGACGCTCTCCCAAGGGCGCCATGCAGACGCCGAAGGTTAAGTGCCGTATTACGGTGCGGAATGAACCCGGACTGATCCGGATGGATCAGGTCGCAGACAACAGTTATCAAGCGATTCGCAAGCACTTTTGCAAGGATCTTAGGCTCGGCGTTCAAGAGCGTGATGGGCCTGTACGACGCGCAGCAATCCCGTGGCTTCCCCTCCTTGTGGATCACAACGATAGATGCAAGTCGTTGATCATAAGGGAGGGTACCAGCTTCTAGCGATTCTAAAAACATAGAGCGAAGATGCAGTGCTATTTTATCTGGACGTAGCTTATAAAGTTCGATGGGAAGTCCATTCGGACCCGTGGCCTTCCCGGATCTCACAGAGCGAACCGCGGCCGCTAGATCCTCGACGGAGAGTGTCGCGTCCATCAGCTCCCTATCCAGATCCGACAAGCAGGGCAAAGCAATATCACTAAGAAGCAGATGCAAGTCCTTTTCCGGTCTATCCGATACTGGGGAGTAAACGGTTTGGAAATACTCAGAAAAACACTCCACAATCTCAACTGGGTCAGTCACTCTCACACCATCCGCCTTCTGAATCAAAGGAACCACACGACTAGCCCTCTCCCTCTTGTCCAACCAAGCAATCAACTTTCCGGTCTTATCACCCACGTCATACAAACGGCCTTGCTGCTCCCTACTCCTCACCTTAGCGGCATCAGTGACCAGTGCTCTATAGTCAGTTTGTTTGAGGCTGAGAAGGAGCAACCTGTCCTGAGTAACATCAGATTCCAGGTCTCTTTCTATGTCTGATATCTCAGTTTCAAGTTGGACCACTGCCTTGCACTTGCGCTTCTTAGCGTTATTAATTAACGATAAGGCGTGACCGCGGCTGACGGTCTTATAGGCTTCCCATAGCGAGACAGATGATGACACAGACCCCACATTATCTACAAAATAATGGTCGAGCGATTTGATCAGTTCCGTTCGGATCTCAGGGTCACGGAGATACCAAGGGTTTATCAGGGCTACCCGGCCCTCAGTTCCCAGCCCAGTTTCCATTACAAGCCATAAGGGGGAGTGATCTGAAATACCCCTAGCCAAGTGTCTGATTTCTTTAACCAACGGGGCCTGTGTTGCGGGCATCAGGATATAGTCTAGTCTCGAGAGGCTACCGTGTGCACCAGAGTGAAAGTTGTATTGCAATTGTCCAGGGTGGAGCACCCTCCAGCAGTCTATCAATCCCAGAGGGTCAAGAAAGCCACCCAGCCAAGACTGGGACCTCCCAAGATCCCTAGGTGGGTAGCGATCGCTATGCCCGGAGACCACTGAGTTGAAATCGCCGCACACCACAAGAATGCCTTCTGGGAGCCCCAGTATCACCCTCCCCAGATCAGCAAAGGTCGTAGCCTGAAGGCCAGGTGGGACATAAACGGAGAGCAGAGAGATGACTTTCCCCTCCCACCGTCCAGTAATGGCGGCGTAACGCCCCCTGTCGTCAAGAATGACAGCGTCGATCTCGAGGGGGAGGGAGGCCCTGACCAGGATACCCTCCCCCCTAGAGCCAGTGGTGAAGCCGGAGTGCGCAAGGAGACGGTAGCCCCTTCGATTCATAGCATGACTTGTATTGCCTATTAAGTGTGTCTCTTGCAGCAGCACGATATCAGGGGAGAGACGTCTCAAGAGTTGGAATACCACACCACGTTTTTTCCTGTCCCCCAACCCGTTAACATTCCAACATAGCAATTTTAGCCCCCTACCCCCCATTCCGAACATGGTCGCAGCATCCACCCCACATTAGTCGCAACAGCCAAGTCCAAAAGTCCATTAATATAGTGCTTTGAAATGAACCAAACAAAAACAACTACCCCCCTCCTCCCCCAGTCTACCCCAGAAACAACACCCCCCACCCTGCACCCCTGCGTTAGACTCAAAGGCCCCCCCCAACTTGCAGTGTGCCTGTCGCCCTAGCAAATAACTAATCTACGAAAAGAAACCCCCAAGGAGGAAGAGACCCACGTCCTCCGCCACCCCTGGAGAACCAGCTCAATTAAAGCGAATTAAAGGATCCGCAAACCACGGCTGAAAGGTCTATATGAAGTCCAGCGAACCAAGTCCCATTACTATTCCTGCTCCATCGGGCCACCTTCGGCTCTACCAGAGTGTTCAGGATGTTCCTGCCCCCTGGGCAGCGTATCGATCCAGTCACTTGCAGCCTCAGGGTGATCAAAGAAGAACGTCCGATCTCCATGTACCACACGTAGCCGGGCTGGAAATAGCATTGCATATTTCATGTCCCTGTCTCTCAATCGTCTCACTCCCTGAAACCCCATCCTCTGTTTCTGCACCAACTGAGTGAAGTCTGGGTAGAAACTCACCGTCGTTTTCTCAAATTTCGTGGGGCCACCCAATCGCGATGCCTGCAGGATAGCGTCCCGATCACGGAAATTGATTATCCTGGTAATTATGGGCCGCGGGGTAGCACCCAGCTTAGGTTCACCACCCGGCACTCTGTGCGCCCGCTACACCACAAAGAATTTACTCAGGCCTTTGGGTGCCAGATGGTTGACGATGAGGTCCTCCACGATGAGGTCAACATTTAAGTTGTCGGAATTCTCAGGGACACCCACAATACGGACGTTGTTCCGCCTAGCACGACTTTCAAAATCCTCCAGACGGCGGGAGAAGAAATCATTAGAGGACCGTAAATTACGGACCTCCGTCTGTAGGTCGGAGACATCCGTCGTGAGGCTAGAAGTCTTCAAGTCCAGGGATTTAACTTTTTCATTCGTTTTAGCTAAATCCGCCCTGATCAAGTTGACATCAATCGCCACTGTGTCCAGTTTTTGAGCCAGGGTTTCATACTGCACACCGATTGAGGTCTTCATACTCGTAATGGCGCCCATAACATCGTGCAGAGTCAGGTCGTCGTCCACCGTAGAATCATCTCCCTTGTCCACCGGATGCTTGCCCGTTCCACCGAGGGGTTCCCTTAGGATGGGTGTATCGATCCATGACATTAGATTGTATGGAGCCACCACGGTGAACAGTCTTGGTCTTTCGCTTTTCAACCTCGGGCTTGCCGGCCATCTTGGAAGCTATGTCCCCGAGGGGACCCTGAGATCTGGTGAAAATGGCTATGTCAAAATCACTCACAGATGCTCATCCAAAGGACAGTGTGTCTCACGTCACACACCAAGCGATGATGTACGGTCCCAGCCCTGGAGTAGGACCACGAAGTGAAGCAGTCCCCAGGCAGCGGGGTCAAATCCGCGGCGTAGAAGGATCCGGATCAAAAACGAAACCGAAAGCCACGTCCAGGGTCGAGAATCGGATCAGGGGCAACCGTTGTTGTTCAATTACCGCCCAGGCAGATATCAACTCGAGCCCGGGGCAGATCCGTGGAGCAGGCCAGGAAAGTTCAGATTGTCATAAAATCGGTTCCCTTAGACCAAATCAATTTTTCAAAGCAGCTGGCAGATCAGCTGGGTTGCATCTTCAATGATCCGTCGTCAGAACCAGGATTATAGTCAGGATAAGTGCCGGAGGTGGCGAAGGTCCGGGAGCCCTGTGCTCACGCGACCATCCCGGTTGCGCGTGAAGCTCCTCCCCCTCCTTTGCTTTCATTTGTGAATAGTATACATTTGTCCCCCCTTTTGGCTGTTTTGTTCCACCCTTCACACTGAACCTGCTACACGGCTTCTTTCACTATTGGCCAAACGTTTTAGTTTGGTGCACTACTTTTTCTTCTCTCCTCACTGGTCTCTGGCACATGGCGCTGCTCCCAGTTCACATAATTTCCCTGAGCAGTTCCCCGACACCACCACCTACCCCTCGCAGCTTGTTTTGTTCACAGTTTTCTTTGCTTATGGAGGCCTGTGTAAATTTCTTTTGTTATTGGGCTGAAAAAAAGCAAAACTGAGTGAAGAGAAAGAAGGCCTCCTCGCTGACTGAAGGTGGGAACACATGCAAAAGGTGAATTTGCCCTCGCTGGAAATACCACCTCAGACATTAAACACCTCTTAAGCAGTCCTTACAGAGAATCCCAACCCAGGGTATAGTCTGTGAGACCCTGTGTGAAATGAACGACTGAAGGGAATACGACTGAACAAAACTCCTGCCTCTCCATTAACCAATCAATAGCTCCTATACGCTGTTATTACTGACAGAATATATACAAAGTCAGCTCTCGGGTTCCTTCGGCGACACACCGGAGGATGAACAGCAGCAACCGCCCAGCCTGGAATGCCCCTGAGGCACTCTCTAGCAATAACATTCCAGCCACCATGATATCGCATTGCATCAATCTTGGAAATACGAAACACAGAAGTTACTGTCTAAACACAATATGTATAGATCGTTGCATCAATTTATTTATTCTGAACACACTGATCAAGGATTCTCCTTCTGTTACCATGCTAGAATATGTTGCTCTTGCAATATATGTTATGAAGCAGAATAATCCAGTGACCCGCAGCACATGGCACTGCCCACAAAAGTGGCTTTGCAGATTTTGTTACTTCCCGGAAAATGCCTCTATAGGTTCACAATGGGTGTTTCAAGAAAGTGATGTGTGGACATGTGGACCTAAGTCAACCCATTGTGTAAACTAGTGTTTTTGCATTGGGACTGTTGCATAAAATTAAGATGATTCTGTTTGTTTTATAACGTTGGGTCTCGTTTGCGGCCACATTTAAGATTTACAACTTGTAGATAAGATAACATTGACCTCCTAAGATGTGTGTAGGCTGAACTAGTCAAAATCTGTTGTGACCCACAGTTTGGAAAACACTTATTTAGAGTGCAGTTGCTAAACTATACATGTCCAAGTGTTTTGAGTTCCATTGTGTGATAAGGCTGGTTAGATGTACCAGTGCCATCTTAAGGACTTTGAGACCTTGGCAAGACATATTTTGGAGTCTCCAGATCAGGAAAACCTTACAACTCCACTGCACAATGAGAGATCCTTTCAGGAGCACCACAAAATAAAGAGTAACAGCTGCCTGCCAAATGGCACTCCAATTAAACATTGTTGATCACTGGAGTAAACTATTCAATTTTTGTTGCAGTTAAGAGGCTTAATATTCTCGTTGAACGACGCAAGGCCTTATCACCTGGAAACCAAAATCTGCAGAGGAAATCTGCAGAGGAAGATTTTCTTTTCTTTTTCAGATATACCAGTTCAGCCTTCAAGAAGAAAGTTCAAAATTTTACCATGACTACTAGTCGTTTATCTGATTCTCCTCTGAATCGCAAGTCTATGCCGTCTTCAATGATTGACTTCCTACCGTCACTGAAGCGCCAGCGTGTTACAGGGGAGTCTTGTCCAGTGCAACCAACTAGTGAGGCTAGTAAAACTCAGCAAGAGTCTGCCAAGGACAGTCCACCTTTACAAAGACTTCAAAGTGTGCCAGAGAAAGAAACTGTCAAACTCCCTGACTGCTGGAACACTAAACAGTGGTATTACTTTCAAGAGGAATATAAATGGTTGTATCTTAAGTCAGGCAATATTGGATGTTCTTCCTGCAAACAGGCTAAATCAACAGACCTTTCAGTGCACAATAACACCCAGGGCATGCTCATAATTAAAGTGTGGGCAGATAGCGAGGTTGGTCCTGCCGGTGACGGAAAAGCTTTCAGGCAGAAACACCTCAGGAAGAAGATTATGAAGCATAAGGCAAGCGCTGGTCACTTGGCAGCTGAAGACATTACACACATGTATTGCAAAACAAATGGAGAGCACATGCAGGGTATTTGACATTGCCTACTACTTGGCAAAAAAAGATCGCCCTTTCACTGACCACCCTGATCTAATTCTCCTTCAGGCAAAGAATGGTAGTGCAATGGGCCGTGTTTTGCACAGCAATGTGACTGCAACTGAAACAATAAAACACATGAAAATGCAACAAAGATTGGTCTGTTATATCAGACAACACAAACCAAAGATCACAGTATTAATTGATGAGAGCACTTCTAGTAGCAATGCTTCTACCTTATTCATCTGCCTCCGTGGCATTTTTGGAAATGAAAGTACCCCAGTGACCATCTATTTCGGCCTTCTGGAGCTGGCAGAAACAAATGCCCTTGGCATAAAGACAGCTGTCCTAAGCTACTTCGAAAAAGTTGGACTCACAAAAAGTCTGCTACATGATATCTTGATTGCAGTGTGTTCAGATGGAGCAGCAGTAATGTTTGGTAAAAAAGGAGGAGTAGTAGCCTTGCTGAAATCAGAATTTCCAAATCTTGTACTGACATGGCACTGTTTGGCTCACAGACTAGAACTTGCTGTGGCAGATACAGTTGATGAGGTTGCCGGGGTCAATCACTTCAAGATTTTCATTGACTCAAATCAAATCATCTTTATTCGGTTTTCCATTTGCAAAAACCATAAAAGTACATAAAAAAAAAACACAATAAATATTAAAACTGTTATTCATTCTGTATCAAAACAGTGTTATAAAAACTTTTTGTTAAAATCCATTTTAAACGTAAAAAACGGAAAAAAGGGAATTCATTCATATTTTTATAAATTCATACGGTGCCTAATGCATAGTTTTAGATACTGTGCCACAGATTTTGTCATTAAGTTATTTTCCAGAAATTGCAACGCCAGATAGGCAGGGCGACATCTACGAATGTTCATAACTTTTAGTAGTGGTAATATCCAACTCCTGCGTAGTGGCGTATAAAATTTGCAGAAGAAAAGGACATGAATTGTGGACTGTGGCGACATTAGGTCGCAGGGACACGCTGAAGTATTATGAGACCAAACGTTCTGGGTAGGAAATAAAACCATGTAATGATATAAATTAAACCTGAAACGAGTGAGAAGAAGTTTTTCAAATTGTGATAGATCGTACTGTAAATACGGTTGAATAGTTGGAACCAGCTGTATTAATAGGCAATGTTGGACTGATGGCTTTCCTATTTCGCTCAGCATCCGTAGTTGAGATAGATGCGACAGACAGAGGGATTTTAGTTCTTTTTTTGATATGTCTGTTACTGACAGTGGGTCATCAAAAAATCTTGGGAAGCCGATATCAATTAGAAAGGATTTTACATAATCCAGCCATTTTATCTTTGTCATGTTCTCTAATTTCATGCAGTCCTGTATTATTGTTCTTGTGAGCTGGCACTCATCCGTTGCCCATATTCTGCGCCATAACATGATGGGCTGGATCTTAATTATGTCAGATATATGATCTACCCCAAGTTCGAGGTGACATCCGAAGGTGGTGGTGCTTTTTGGAACGGCTAGTAGGAATTTTAAAAAGGAGTTTTCGACTTTTTGTAGTTGTTCAACATTTGTTGTTCCCCAGACTCCTGCTCCAAAAGTGGCTGTACTAATGCATTTTGCATTAAATATCTTAATCATTTCATTCTGAGGTCTTCTTCCCAAATGAAGAGAAAAGGCTTTTAAGGCGCCAACTGTTCTTGTTAGCGCTAACTTCCGGGAATTAATTGCTTCTTTCCCATTAAACACCTCGTCAATAGTGATGCCAAGATAAGGGTATGTGTTAGTTCTTTCGAGGGGCAGTTTATCCACGTAGATTTTCTTCACTTTTTTTCCTTTAGTGCCGGCGTGCATTACATAGGTTTTCTTTATATTGACTTTTAGATTTAAACTGGTCATAAAAGTGCAGTAGTTGTTTAGAGCCCGCTGAAGCTGCACTGGTGTTCGAGCAAGAATTACCGCGTCGTCGGCATATAATAATGCTGGAATCTGCCGACGACCGGCTTCTGGGAGATCTTTAACGTCCTTTAACATTGCAGCCTCGAGACCGTTAGTATAGAGCGTAAATAAGAAAGGGGCCAGCCCGCACCCTTGTCTGACCCCCTTCTGAATTGGGAAGCTGTTAGTTAGTTGTCCTGCTGTCCCAAATCTAACCTTTCCCCTAGCTCCGGTGTATAACTCTCGGAGAAAGTCTACTATGGGAGATTCAATCCCCATTTGCAGCATTATTGACGAGAGCTTTGAATGTTCCACACAGTCGAACGCTGCTGTGAGGTCGACATAAACCATGTGTAAGCAGGACTTTTTTGCTGTTACATATTTTCCAACCAGTAGTGTTAGGTTCAGAACCTGGTCCACAGTACTCAGTCCTGCCCTGAACCCATATTGTAGGTCTGAGAGTACCCCTTGTTCTTTTGTCCACTCCTGGAGTCGGTCAAGAAGTATACGCCCTGCCATCTTCCCAACCGAATCCAGGAGGGAGATTTTCTTGAAAATGGGGAACAGAATCAATGTTGACCAAGAATCAGGAAGATCAGTATCCTTTGCTGCGTTTAACACTTTGGTTAAGAGGGGAGACCAAAGATCTGGTAGAAATTTGTAAAAGTCCATGGGAACAGAGTCTGGTCCTGGTGCTTTGCCAATTTTGGCTGTTTTTATTGCTTTCATAGTTTCGTTGATTGTGAAATGTATTTCTATTGGCTATTTCACCGGTGGGAGAGGATCCGGGGAAATTGAGTCTCTGGATTTGACCTCTCCGAAAACCCCTGAGAAATGTTGCACCCAGTCCTCCGCATTTATGGCGACGTCCAAAGAAGGACCATCATTGTTGTCTGTTAAGAAGGGGATTTTAACTATTTCCCAGAATGCTGTACTGTCTTTTAGGGTGCTACTTTTTTGAAGTTGGGTCCAGAGGTTAGATTGTATCTCCTTTTTTCTTTGTTTGATTGCCTGCGTATAGGTCTTTCTAAGTTTAATTACCTCTTCTCTGTTTCTTTGTTTTTTAGTTAAGGCTTTCTTTAAATCAGAATAGGCTTTTGTACATTTTGTATTAAACCAACCTTTTCTTGAGGTGTTATTTTGTTTGTTGGGCCTGGTTAATTCATTGCTTATGGTTTTCACTATTACGTTGTAGCTGTTCATAATCTCTGTTGAAGTTGTAGAAGGGTCTAAGCATTTGTCAATTTCCTTACTGCATGTTTTAATTATTCTCGCACTGGTAGTTTCTTGATCTACTTTGCCCCATTTGAGAGTGTAACTGTTCAATCTGTTCAGTATTAATGCTTCCTGATGTAGCAAACCGGGATAGGCCTTGTCTGTTTTCGTTCGTAGGAGTGGTTCTAGGTACGTTAGTCTAAGTGGAAAATGGTCACTGAGTGCGTTTTTGTCCACTTCAAAGGACTTTATACGTATGGCTTTGTTGATAGATACCAGGATATAGTCTATTAAGGTTTCATAGCCTCTTCCGTGAAAAGTTGAGGTGAATTGAGTTATAGGCGTTTTTATCATGTTTGCGAACCCTATATCTAATTCGGACATAATAGCCTGGAATTTGGTACCTTCGACGGTGTGATTAAAGTGAGTTATAGAAGTTCCATGTTCATCTGTGTTCCCACAGGTAGAGGTATCACTTTTATTACATAGGTGTAGGTTGAAGTCTCCTCCCCAGATTATTGTATGTGAGACTTTGGCGTATTTTGTTTTTTGATCGTCAATCTCATCGGAAACTTCATTTAAAACCTTAGACAACTCCATTGGGGTCAAATTGTTATAGAAGTTTATAAAGGTGTAAACCTCTTGATTCATTCCGTGGATGTTAATAATCTGATAATTCTGATGAAGTTGTATAGGTGTTATTTTGCGGCACGGCCAGAGGTTGGAGATGTATGTAGTTAAGCCGCCTTTGCTTCTCCCTGAGTTTGACCTTATTGCTTGGGAGAAGTATGTTCTGTATCCCACAAGGTGGATTGGGTCATTCAGCCAAGTCTCCTGGAGACAGATAATGTTATTCGAGTTAACCAGTTCTAGAAAACTTTTTTCCAGGTGTTTAGTTGCTAGTCCCGCCACGTTCCAAAATAACATTTTCCTGGCAAAGTTTTTACTGATGTTGACAGGTGACGATGACTGGACAGTGATTTCTTCTTCTGATTGAATGAAGGATGATTCCAAGATCAAGTTTGACGCATATATCTGCTCTTTTGGGGCAGTTTGTGACAGGGTCAAGGGTCTGATACTAGCCTTAAAAAGGCATTGACAATCTTGAGTCTGTTTTGCCGTAGTTTGAGATTTTATCATTTCTGTTGGTTTATGTATCCTGGTTTTTGAAATGCAAGGAGCTTTGTTGGATAACTTGCTCCTAGGGTGTTTGGCTGACGTTTTTGTGTAAACTTTGTTATTAGACAGAAAGATTGTAGTGTAATTCTGTGAAAACGGTCAATCGACCATGTCTAAGCAGCTGTAGCTGTTAAAAGTTGGTATTCCAGTCTATGGTTCCCTATGAGGGAGTTGATATGTCCTCCTACCATAGTTATTCCAATCACCCCGATCTTTATAATCGTGCCCCCATTCTCCCTGATACCAGCTCCTTTGATTATTTCCATGGCCCCAATTTCCCTGGTTCCCGCTTCTCTGTTCGTGGTTAGACTGATTCCAAGACCAGTCTGGGGGCCAGTTAGAGTCCTCAAAACGATGGCCTTGTTGAGGATAGAAAAAGGATAGACGTTTTACTTTTATTCCTCTGTTATTTCCCGATGAATCCCATGAACATATATAGTCCACAGCACGAGGGTTTTCTAAGTTGACAATTATACAGTCACCGGGAATTGATTTTGGTTGGTGGCCTATCCATGAGGCCCTTCTAGCTGTAGTAATTCTGGTGACATTATTTGGATGGTTAGGTCTGTTAGTGTTCAGCCAGTGGCGGGTTTTGTTTAGTAAGGACCAAGTTGGTTCATCTGTGTCATTACTTAGTTCTGGGACTCCTGTTAGGATGACTACAAACGGTGCTGCTTCCGGTGGGAGGTTTACTAGTTTGGGCCATCTTTTGTTTAGTCGGTCTGGTTTGTTAGTTTGCCTCTGTGTCTGTTCATGACGAGGGATGTTAGATTGAGGTGGTATGGAGGGGGTATTTCCTAGGAGAGCTTTTGTTGCAGGGCCATTTGCAGGGGGAACATTTACCAATGATTTTTTTTGTGAGGTCGGAGCTGAATTGAGAGCTACTTGAGGAGTCTTAGTGTTTAATGAGGGAATTAAATTACTTGGGTTTTTCCCTGGCTCTCCAGGTTTTGCGGTTGTAATATTTGTTATGGCTGTGTCGATAGCTGGTTGTTCTGGTTTGTGTGTAGGCTTTGCATTGCCTAGAATAACATTAGATCCAGACGGATTTAGGTATTCTTTATTTCTTGGATTTGAAGTTGTTTTTGAAGTAGCAACTAGTATGGCTACTTGCTTCTCTATAATTTCCAAGCTTTTTTGGATAGGTTGTAGCTGATATTTAACTATTTCAGCTATTTCTTTTAGCAGTGATAATTGTGTCTTGTTATTGATAACATTTCTTGTTGTGAGGGGAGCCACGTTTTTTTGGTGGATATGCTTAGAATTAGCTCTGTCGTTATGGTCTTCGACTATAAGTACATCAGAATTAGTGTTACTGTTAGATTCTGTAGCTGCAGTAGATTTACTAATATTGTGATTTTGATCATTGTTTGGGTCACACGATTTAAGAACTGAGTCAGAATCTGTTTTTGATGCGGATATGTTTGTTGGGTTTTTTAAGTAGGTTTCTTTATGATGCGGGTGTTTGGGGATTGCTCCTTCCCTAATCCCTCTTATTTCACTCTGAGTGGGTTCGTTTAGCGTTAACTGCGGACTTGCAAAAATATCAGGGGTCTGCTCGAGACCCTGGGTCAATTGTGAGTCGGACAATTGTGAGGATACTGATAGATCGACAGTGTTCGGTATTGCATGTATGTCCGCGTTTGTTTCCAAATTGATGCTGTTTTGTGGTAGGATGTTAGGGGTTCGTGCCTGTGCCAGCATGCCCATTGATGAGCGTCTTGCTTGATCTAGTTCGTAGGAGACTCGCCGGTCGATCATCATTACGGTTTGATCGATCGTTTGATTCACTTTAGTGATGAATTGATCGATGGGGCCTACAGTACTTGCCATATTTTTTAGAGTTTTGCTCCTGGAGCCTCTGGTGGTCATTGTGTATAATTGATCCGATCAGGTGAACGGTTGTACTTTGCTTATATTGGGAACAAGGAGGATGTCAGATCGCTGGGTTACTTACTAGTCAGGAATTTACCTTATGTTGGTTATTAGGGGGGTGGGCCCAGCCCAGTCTTCTCCGGACTGTGACGGGCTAGGACGGGCCCACCCTTGGCCCAGGCTTCGCCCAGCGTCCCGCTCGCGTCCCGCGAGGGGGAACAGTGACGCCCTTTATGCGCCTCCTGGCGCGGCGTGCTGACGGTGGGGCTGGAGACCTCGAGGGCTGCCGGGAGTTGTAGGCAGCCCCTCGCCTCACTCCCCTCGGCGGCCCCACTGTCAGATGTCGGGAAACAGCAGGGCGGCGGGAGGGTGGCGGTGGTGAGTCTCTACAGCCCGGGGGTAAGTTGATATTACAGCCTTCTCCTTTGTGCAAAAGACGGGTCAGACAGTGTTGGCCAGTGCGGGAAAAGCAGCGTGTCACAGCTCGCTGCAGCAGTGACGCCCTTTATGCGCCTCCTGGCGCGGCGTGCTGACGGTGGGGCTGGAGACCTCGAGGGCTGCCGGGAGTTGTAGGCAGCCCCTCGCCTCACTCCGCTCGGCGGCCCCGCTGTCAGATGTCGGAAAACAGCAGGGCGGCGGGAGGGTGGCGGTGGTGAGTCTCTACAGCCCGGGGGTAAGTTGATATTACAGCCTTCTCCTTTGTGCAAAAGACGGGTCAGACAGTGTTGGCCAGTGCGGGAAAAGCAGCGTGTCACAGCTCGCTGCAGCAGTGACGCCCTTTATGCGCCTCCTGGCGCGGCGTGCTGACGGTGGGGCTGGAGACCTCGAGGGCTGCCGGGAGTTGTAGGCAGCCCCTCACCTCACTCCGCTCGGCGGCCCCGCTGTCAGATGTCGGGAAACAGCAGGGCGGCGGGAGGGTGGCGGTGGTGAGTCTCTACAGCCCGGGGGGTAAGTTGATATTACAGCCTTCTCCTTTGTGCAAAAGACGGGTCAGACAGTGTTGGCCAGTGCGGGAAAAGCAGCGTGTCACAGCTCGCTGCAGCAGTGACGCCCTTTATGCGCCTCCTGGCGCGGCGTGCTGACGGTGGGGCTGGAGACCTCGAGGGCTGCCGGGAGTTGTAGGCAGCCCCTCGCCTCACTCCACTCGGCGGCCCCGCTGTCAGATGTCGGGAAACAGGAGGGCGGCGGGAGGGTGGCGGTGGTGAGTCTCTACAGCCCGGGGGGTAAGTTGATATTACAGCCTTCTCCTTTGTGCAAAAGACGGGTCAGACAGTGTTGGCCAGTGCGGGAAAAGCAGCGTGTCACTTCAAGATTTTCATGGACTCATTGTATGCCACATACAGCATGTCACCAAAAAAACAGAGAGAGCTAAATCTGGCCGCCAGCGAGCTAGACGTACAGCTTCAGAAGAGAGGGAAAATGCTTGATACTAGATGGGTAGCATCCAGTTACAGATCTGTGAAATCTGTTTGGAATTGCTTCGCTGCCTTGGGCAAACATTTTGAGAATGCTTCTAAAGACCCATCCAGACCCATAAGAGACGGCAGTAAGTATGAAGGTCTCTTAAAAAAGCTTACATCCTATTCTCTTATCAGAGATTTGGGGGTAATGTGTGAGGCACTTCAAGAGATCAAAGACTTATTACTCACCTTACAGAGGAGGGACATTACAATTGTTAATGCCCACAGACTTTTGGTTAGTCAAGTACGTATGTTTAGAGCAATGAAGGACTCACTAGGGGAGTATGCTTCTGCGACTCAGAGAGCAGTTGACGAGGGCAAACTCAAGAGTGTTCCTCTTTTCCATGGTAGAAGTAACTCTGTTGCCTTTAATCAAAATCAGTTTTACCAAAGTCTGTCTGTAAATATCAATAAACGATGTGCCCCGGATTCTGAGAAAGAACTTACAGCCAGCTTCAGTGTGCTAGATGCAGGCAACTTGCCTTCTGGTGATGAATGCATTCTTATGGTGAAACAGATATCCATAAACTGAGTTCAGAGTTTCAGCTGCCAGCAAGAGATACTTTACAAGTTTTTAGACTTTTCAAAGATTTTGGTGGAAAGAAAACCTCTGAAGCATTAAAAAAGTTAGTAGTTTGCATGGAAACGCTGCCAGCGAGTAATGCGGATTGCGAAAGAGGTGTCAGCGCAATGAACTTAATTGCTTGTCCAACAAGGGCCTCTCTTTTTGTCGAGACCATTTCTTCATGCTTATGGTAAAACTCAATGGTCCACCATTTAAAACATTTGATGCAAAGCTGTATGTAAAGAGTTGGCTGGCAAAAGGTAGAAGGTTTGCTGAAGAAAATTGTTGTGAGAAACCCCAACAAAATAGACACAGTGATTATCTTCAAGGGTTTTGGGAAATCCTGCAATAGATTTCTAAGTAATGTAAATCATTTTTACATGTTTTTTTTAAAGTGTTTGGTATTTTTATGGCTTATACTTAATAAATATCCCTTTTTGCCTATTTTATTATCCTTTGCTGGATGCGACTTCATGATTTTCTTAAGCACACAATGCAAGTTATCTTGATTTAGGCCACGTCCCTTCTCAGATAGGCCACACCCCTTTAAGAGATTTGTTACGCCCCTTTTAGAGCACCCCCAGTTTTTTACCCAACTTAAAGCCCTGTCTACAAGGATTTTGCTTTTATGTGTTGGAATATAAAAACTGTCGTCCCCGTCACCCTTGTTGACACTCTCATGACGATGTGATAAGGAATCTGGAAACTTTTGTTTTTACAACGCCATTGCGGCCACTTCTGGAGGCTGTGCAATTCATTTGGGTGCACTGTAAAGCTGAGCCACCATTGCAGTGTCAGAAAATGATCTGCATTACGTCTGTGACAGGTCGCGAGAAACGTGGTTACTTAATGTAAACGCCGGCACCTCCCATGCTCAGATGTGTTTTTGGGATTACTACATTAGCCTACCTCCTATCCTAATGTCTCCAAAACGACAGATTAGCGTAATGGCAACCTGCATAATCTGGTTGCACTGTGAATATGAACTTTGAATTTGACAGCTTTATCAAAAATGTGATAGACTCAGCCTTTCACCTTTCTGGCAAGGCTGAAATGAGTACCATTTCGGTTGAGTACTCCTAGCTGAATACCTGTTTTGAGGCATATGTTCATTGAACACATTTCGTTTATTGAAATGCATTTTAAAAATATCAAATATTTGGTGAGTCGCAGTGGCAAAGTGAAAAAGAATGTACTAGTACTGTACTAGAGGTGCAAGCCTATGCCGACAAGAGTCACTAAAATCAATACAAGTTAGATGTAAGTGTTTTTGGCCTTGTTCTAATGTTTTAAGAGAAAAAAGGTGTGTCCTCTTTCCTGTCAGGGTTCTTTCCACTGACACCCCCACCAGCCCTCTCCCTCATCTAGTCTGTTCTAATCTCATCTTACAAACTCACAACCGCCCTGTTCCCAACTCCCTCTGGTATTCCTTATTCCCTGCCCCATTCTTTTCTAACCATCCCTTTCTCCCGTCACTCACTCACTTCACTCTAAACCATCTTTCGCTCTCTCTGTTTCTCACGCACATTTCCTGCTGCGGTATCACGCTCTCTCCTGTCATGCATTATCCCCGACCCATTACAGCAACTACTTCCCTATTTTTGTAATTCCTTTTTAGGTCGCGGCTGACGAGAGCAACGCATGTGGCTGGCGAAAGCAGCGCACATGCGCTGCTCTCGTCATACGAGAGCTTCTTGGAATCAATACAGATTCCAAAGCTCTCGGAGGCGGAGTTGAAGCCCCGCCCATCTTTTTGATTGATTCGCGTCATCTTGCATGCAAAACGGTGGCTTTTCATTGTAAAGGAGGCTTCTTAATCCCTTCTTGTTGCCCCCTTGTCTCCTTTTGGCCATGCCCACCGGGATTCGATCTTTTACCGGCAGCATGACACTCTCCCCTTCATTACTCCCTACGCACTTTTTTTTCTCTCTCAGCTTTGGCAACGTCACCTGCTTGTTTACTTTCACATCGCGCTTTCATGTAAAAGTAAACACGCGGCTGACTTTGCAGGTACCATGCTTGTTTTACTTGTTGTCTCTGTGGTCCTTTGGTTAGGCGATTCCTGTAGCACTAAAACATCTGACGAAGGCGCTTCGTATAGTAGGTTCCCACGGGATGGATACACGGCTACATGTACCCATATTCCGGGTTGTTTTACAAGGGCATAGGCCCTGCCCCTTGATCCTCGTTGTGTCATGCAAAACGCTGGCATTTCATTGTAAAGGAGGCTTGAAATTAAATGAAATGAAATTAGGAAGCAGCCCGCCTTGAACATGTCCCCGCAGATAGCCACCAGAAAAAATATCTCATCCAGAGTTGGGTTATACACCGAAATACCCTGATCCCAAACAGAAATTATGGCCTATCTGAGACAGTCCAATTGAAAATACTTTTTTTTTTACTAGCATCGCAGCATTCAAAAATTGGAGGTGGACGAGCCAATTTATTAACAAGGAGAGGCGAGCCAGAGCAGAGCCAAGGGTGCGTCCCAAATGGGAGAGCCTGTGCACGAGTCGATCCTTAAAGCGTTAATGAAGAAAAAGGAGTTTTGGAGAAGTAAAATATTTGCCTAAGATCAAAAAATGAAGAGGGAAAGACACAATCTACCGAGGGTTTCTTGGTTCACTCTGTACAAATAACATCTATTTGTTTTTCCTTATGTTAATGTTTTACCAGTTTGTGCTTTTTTCTGAAGTTTTTTATAGTGTGATTTTATGTGAGCACCAGTTACATTTTTACAGTGAAAGTTACCAGCGTTGAGACATTTTTACCCAAACATGATAAAGCGCAACACCAAACCGTGCAAAGTTGTTAGTAGCATTGTAAAGTTAGATTTCGGGACTTGTAGGGGGCATGAGGGTGCCAGATGTGTTTCTCACATTCCAATGGGGAGGTATTACCACATAGTTGTTAACAGGAAATAATCTCCTCCACAACAGTTAGTTTCTCTTGGCTGGTACTGAGAGGGATTTATCTAACCCCTTACAGTTGAATGCCACTGCCTTTGAAGCCGAGGAAAGAGTGGGGTACAAATGTATGCCTTCATAACGTTGTAGTCTTATTGAATCCAAATCATGCATTTTTTCACCTGTTTTGAATTAATGTCCCCATTTTCACTTGCATTTAAAAGAAAAATGCGTTTTAACAAGAAATATAACCATTGCCAAGCCGTCTAGAGAGAAAGTGACTACTGTATGCTGTTAAAAGATACAAATAAAACAAGCATTGGAAATGCAGTAGGTCTCGCCTTTGATTAAGTTAAAGCCATTTGCTTTGCTATACAATACCATTAGCATAGCAAATAGCTTTATCTTAATCAAAGGCGAGACCTATTGCATTTTCAAAGCTTGTTCCATTTGTGTCATTTATTTTTCACCCCCCTACTCTCCTATCCTATTTTACATTTTCCGATTCTACGCAACGTCATACCAATGGCAATACTGCTATGCAAATATGATCCCTCCAATGCAAACAGAAAAACAAAAGTAAAAAACATTGTCATTTAAAACCACAATAGGTCCAACTTTCACAAATGCAAGACTGATTGCAGTGCAAATGCTTGTTTGCCGGGGCTGCTTCTGCTTCCCAGTCTGGTCGTGGCAATGGGACAGGCCATACACAGCGCCTGTACTTTGTAGGGTTTACTTACTGATCATTGGAACTGCCAATTGTGAAAGCAATACATGAGTGATGGAGGTGAAAAACGTGTCCTTGTGCCAAACACTGGCGGTCCCCTTAGCAAATTATGCACGGATTATGTTCCATTTATACTGGTTTTCGGCCCACTCCTGGGACTCAAGTGCCCCTCCTGTTTCAAGTCCCTTTAACATCTGCAGGCTTTGGCATTGATGCTAAAAACATGAGGTCTTCAATTTGTTCAGCCGCAGATTAAATGTATATGTAAGGCAGTTCCAAAAATTACCTTTCAGTGGGGTTTCCCTCGTTGCAATCTCCCACAAAACGATCCCAAAGCTGGAAGGGAAAGGACAGTGTGGTTATGACATCTGCATGTTCTTTTATTTGAAATGCTTTTTATAAACACAGTGGGCCTAATCACAGACTGGACTTTGTTGCACGTTTAGTATTACTACAATAACACTACTCAAGCCCCACCTCAGCCCCAATCAGAAAAGTGCTCAGGGCCGTATTACCATCTGCAATCACTTACAGCAGCGAGGACTTTCCGGGCCACCTCATTAAAATTATCAAAAAATGACATCTAAAAGTCTACAAAAGAGTGCTCAAATTGCCATATTACACCAGGTGACCTCTGTGAGACTCGAATTTGGCCTGGAGACTATTAAATGGACTAGCATGGGGTCCTTTCTAAAGGATTGCTATACATGCAACACGGCAACGCCAAGCACCTTGAAATTTATTCAGCAAAATATATTCCAATATAAAAATAACCCATGGTTCACTTATCTAACGACGGCAGCCGATACTCTTCAAATCAACTTGACCGTTCTAAACACCTCACCACTCACGCACACTGCACTAAAAAATATATTGAAAAAACTGATTAAATTCCTCTCGAAGACCGCAGACATGGGAAATATTAAGTCCACACCGTCGCTAAGGGCCCTGGCAGCATCATACAACAACAGCCAAGTTGGCCTTCAGACACAATCTTATCTTAATTGCACAATCGGGAATGCTTTCCTAACCCAAATCTTGGCAGTAAGGATGCTGGCATTACAAATCAAAGGCTTCAACCCTAACTGGCCACTGCTCTCCAAGATTGTCAAATGAAGGGTTTGCGGCTATAAATCTGAAACTTTTTTACACTTAATTTGCTGCTGTCCGACATTGCTCGATTCCCGGCGAACACTATTAAAGCCATTTAAAAAATGTTTTTTTAATTCATGGCATAAGAACATGCAACAATGCAATGAACTGGATTATTAGTACCATGGTTCCCCTTGAACTGGTAAAAATAGGCACATTCTTTAAAGAAGTGCAGGACTTTCTTAAAAAAACACAACAAAGCATAGAGATGACCACGGATTGATAGCTATTAGTTCCTGCACCACGGACATTAGGCATTGCGAAGTCTGACCTCTTTGTAATTGAGTTTTAACATTTGGTAATGTATTTAATCCAATTAGTAGTGGATTTAAACTATTTTTACTTCTTTCATATAAAATTCGAACCAGTTTACCTATAATAGATTTTAAATAGCCACATTACACTAAACCTAACCAGAGGCTCCTGTACACCTTGAGTTTTAACCCTGGACACTATGTGCCAGTTACACTAGAGGGTATTGCAAGGACCCACGGTTTTCTTTTGTCCTTTGTATAACATGTATTTTAAATGATTTATATTGTCATGGTTTTAAGTAATCTACACAATAAACTTTGTATTGATTGATTGATACTACTCAAGTACTACTAAATTTTATACACAAACCAACATGTGGAGGCATCTGTCTCCGCCTCTGCCTCTCCTCTCTTTTCCATATGGAGATCTCAACCCTTACATCACAGATCATCGCCCAAGAATTGGAGATGCCTACGTTTTAGCAATAAAAGTGGGAGGGGCAGAAGGGAGTGGCTGATAATAGGGAATACTTTATAATAAATGACAGGAGTCTAGGGGGAGATAAGAAGGTGTTAAGGGAGAGGTAAGGAGGAGTTTCATTAGGGACATTGTACCTACCCACAAAAGAGTAAGCCCACTGCTATTAAAAAACTGCACTTCCTAAGTTACTACAGCCAAAAAGGACCAAAAACATTAGCAAAAATACTCCAACTCAGACATGAGGTAAGTCCAGCACTACATATGGCCAACCACTGGTACTGGAACATCCTCCGATAACAAATAATGGAGGCAGGGATTTAATATAACACCCCATAGGGTGTTGAAGATAAATGTACATTTTTTTTTAACACAATAAGTTTAAAGGTATTCTATTTATAACAATAGTAATATTTACCACATAATAAAGTAACATTTTTCTTCAGATGGCTTTTTAATAAGTGTTCAAAATAATTTCAAATACCATGTCCAAAAGTAATTAAACATTTATGGTAAAATAAAGTTATTTGTGCTGTGTGCTTTACATTTAAAATAACAATACTCAATTTCCATTAATGTTTAATACAAACATTTTCCCCACATTTTTAAAGTTTAATAATCTTTTTATTTTTTCCTATACTCTACTACACAGAGATCTATGCCTCTATGGTGGAGTTCTCTGTCTAGGTCTGATTAGGTACAAGTAGTAACTTTACACTCGTAAATAAAGTTCGACCCCATGGTTTCAGGGAATAGAGACATGTAAGTCTACCCTTTGTAGTAAATGTACACACCTAAGTGATTAATAGCCAAAAGTAGTACATTTACTACAAAGTGTAAAAGCAAAATTATACGTGTAGATTTACGCATGTGTAAATTTACCTTTGTGAATAGCTTCGTTGTTCGGTGATCATCTCGCAGAAATAATAGCATGCTGCACTTCATGTAAGCTCACTTCTGTTAGCTAAATTTAGTTATTCCATTACACAGTGAAACAAACAATGCATTCTGAGATCTGCAGGCCTAGATTATAATGACTTTACAACAGTGGCACATTTTGCATAAATCTAAGTCAAGTCTACCAAGGCACCAAGATTCAGATGTGAGCATTCACATTTCCTTAAATGTTTTTATCTGCATAGGGTCCGACCTTACATGATTAAATGTTTCAACTTTTTAAATATGGAACGACCACAGGTTTGACACAGTTCGCCAATATGTTTGTGACCCGCCCCCTTTTAATTTCAATATGTATGTTAAATTCATTGAAACATTTTAGTCCAACTCAATGTAATTTGTCATGTCATGTCAGTGACACTTACTTGTACATATATTTACAGAGAACCTTTATAACCACAAATGTACTCTGAACAATAACCTTCCCATAATCAAATACTGAATGAAGTTCAGTCTATTAAGCCTTAGTAGTACCAAAACCAATCTACTGGTATTGTGTTCCAATCGCATTATCAGCTACAGTGAATGGAATGTTCTCACATGTTTCAGTCATCTGATTATATGGAATACTGTTAATACATGGCAATTCGGGATCTCCACATAGTTAGTTTGGCATGCCTTCACCATCTCTTCACATGCTCTCTCCTAAATCCACCAATTCTACCCCTGCTGATACCAGCTCTCTTGTGAAGCCTTTCCAGGTTGTCAGAGTGGTGGCTGGGCCATACCAGCCTCTGTATCAAACAGTTGCTGCTTCTAAAAACCCACAGAGGCCAAGGAAGAGGCAAACTGCTGTAGCAGAGTGTGATAACCAGGGCAGTTTTCTTTAATTGGTCACATTTCAGACTAAACATGTTGTGTATTACACCATGCTGTCTATTGCACCCTTTGCGTATCCGTCTTTGCTATGATAGTCTCACTAAAAGGGAAGGAGTGCAACAGAGGCAAGAGATCTAACAGGCTTTAACTGAGCGAGGAGGTTTAGGGAAAGAGGAAAGTCAGCAGTAGTTCCTTGGAGTCCCCTTAGACTCATCATATAGGGTAGGCCGAATTGCAGTTGTGAACCCACCCAGGATTAATGGGATGACAATTGGGGCATCCATTCTGAATGAGTCTTCAGTAATCAATCGAAGCACACATATTGGCCCTATCTCGACTGGCAGGGTCTGTATGAAGCCCTCTACATTTTTGGAACATTAGTATGCTGAGTCCTTACCATGAGCAGTCAATTGCTCTAGTCTTGGCATACTTGTGGTATCTTATTGGTATCTTAGGTTACAAAGCCATTGGTACGTTAGGTTCAGTAACCAGGTGGTGATGCACAGACTTGCAACCAGCGCATCACTCTCGGAATCGACTGTTGAAGAGAGTTTGAACAGAGTTGGAGGGAGCAGTTTGTAGCTGATGCCAGCTATGTCTGAGGATGGGGTCTCAGAGTAACTGTACAGGACTTTGCAATTAGGTATGTTGTGTCAAAATTACCTTCTGTGTGAAATGCTGAGGCAGTTGGAGGCTTGAGTGTCCTCTTGTGAGGCCTGGCAACCTTGTGAGGCTGGAGCTGAACCATTTCAGTCCTTGTGCAGGTCTTGAGCACGACAACAGAGTGCTGCTCGCGCAGGACCTTGCCTTGCGAATTTGTTTAAAGTTGCATGCCTCACTATGTAGAACGTTTAAGGCGGCATGCAGCCATGTGGCCACGATATTAGATTGGGCTATCATGCATACCGCAAAAAGAAAAGGTGCCATGTCTTATGGAGAGCAGGCCTCAGCGTTGCAAGAGTTCTGGAATTGCCTCCGGTGCAGCAGGAGTTCCTGTGTGTGTCTTGGTGATGTGCACATCACTTTTCCAGTAGCAATTGTCTCTAGCTGATCCTCACATATCCTGGTTATACGCACACCTCTCCTTCAATAGTAGCTGGTGTTCTAGTGTGTGTGTCTCAGTGGCGCGCACACCGGCGCGTCTCCAGTAGCACTAATGGCAAAGTGATCCTCACATGTCCCGGTGATACACACACCTCTCCTTCAATAGTAGCTGGTGTTCTAGTGTGTGTGTCTCTTTGGCGTGCACACCGGCGCCTCTCCAGTAGCACTAATGTCAAGGTGATCCTCACATGTCCCGGTGATGCGCACACCTCTCCATCAATAGTAGCTGGTGTTCTAGTGTGTGTGTCTCGGTGGCGCGCACACGGGCGCCTCTCCAGTAGCACTAGTGTCAAGGTGATCCTCACATGTCCCGGTGATACGCACACCTCTCCTTCAATAGTAGCTGGTGTTTTAGTGTGTTTGTCTCAGTGGCGTGCACACCGGCGCATCTCCAGTAGCACTACTTTCAAGGTGATTCTCACATGTCCAGGTGATAGGCACACCTCTTCTTTAGTCAATGGACTTCCTCAGTAGTAGCAGTATTAAAGCAACTTTCGTGTGCCCTGGTAAACCACTTTGTGTTTTGGCAAACTATATTTTATCACTGCTGAGCCTGGGTTGCACGCGTGAAGGGTGTGTCCTAGTTATATGCAAACTGTACTATTGGGTAGTACCTTGCTATCAGATTGTTGTGATAATTTGCAGTGTACTAAATTTTAGTTGTTGACAATTAAAACCACCATTTGCCTCAATAGTTATAAAATAGGGAAGAGTTTCTACATTTGTAATATAGGCACTCAGCTATCATGCAGAATGTTACTGCACCACCATTTCTCCTGGTGAGCCACCAATACAGTGGATTAAATCGAATAAGGTCTTTGCACATTATGTAAGACTATGTAGAGGATAACTGAGTGCTGAAAGGAGAACTCTCTGTTTTTACACTGTTTGGGGCCAGAGGGGTAAGATGAATTTGAACATCTACCTGAGCTATAGGGTGATGAGGTGTTAGGTTTAAATGAGTATGACATTCGTGTGAAGAAGCTTGATTTGCATTATCTTCCTATGTTCAGCTAAGTGCTTTAACGCTGCCATTTTGGGAGGAGCCTGCAACGTCCAAGTGAGATTTCAGAGCAATACATAACTGTCCCCTTTCGGTTACCTTCAAAATGTGGTTTTGCAAGCTACATTGAGGAACGACTGAAGGACCAGTTTATGCTGGCTGCACTTTGGAGAAGGCTGGGGAAACAATGTGGCAGAAAGGCAGTTCCTTATTACATGAGGTCTTGACAATAGCCAAAACACATGAACATTCAAAGACATGTGTTGAAGGTATTTGAAAAGATGCATTACATGCAAGCAAAAATGAAGACATTTCTGTTAAGGTGGTATCTGAGAAAGGCAATGAGAACAGTCAAGATAAAAGTAATACAGGAAACAAAACAAGCTGGACATTTTCAGGTGTGGGCCAATTGGCAATTAATAAAAGGTCACCTGGATGGAAGATTACTTGTAAGAATTGTGAAAGGAAGGGTCCTGTAACTAAATGCTGTGAGAAAAGTCAGAGAAGTGGATTGGGATGATGACCTGGTAGAAGAAGTGGTGGTTTTGCAAAACAAAGTTTAGGGTTTGGAAGGGCCCTTGGAAATGGTACAGGTCAATGGAGAGTCCATCCCGATGTTGTTTGACTTAGAAGCCAAATTCACATTGATACTGCATATCTCCTATGAGGAGAAGCTGAAAAGCAAAGTGAAACTTTTAAAGCTGGACATTAAACCCAGAGTATATGCTGTGGAACCGATAAAACTGGCAGGATTCTTTTGGGGGTCAATAGTATCTAAGGATAGAATCTTTCTATCTATATAAATAAAAATGTAAATGTTCGTTTGTTCAAAATCTCCAACCCCCAGAAAGTTGTTCACCGATTGCTTTGAAATTTTCACACAACGTTGGATTCGAATATGGGCGTGGTCTTTTTTTATTTACACGTTGGATTCCAATACGCGCTTGTTGAATACGCACGTGTTTTTAATCGAAAGCCCGAACAGACACATACAAATGTCAATGTTCGTTTGTTCAAAGTCTTAAATCTCCGAAAGTTCTTCACCGATTGATTGGAAATGTTGACACAATGTTGGATTTGATTAAGCGCGTGTTTATATATACACAACGTGGGATTAGACTACGCGCGTGTCTTTAATCGAAAGGCCGAACAGACCCTATCGATTTGGTTGCGGCGCAAAAACTACAAGGGATGCATAGAGACAATAGTCTACATATATTAGGATGGACAGTTGGTGTCAGAATGGCAGACCGGGAAGTGGGTGGAGAGAGAGGGGAGGAGTTGGTTCACTTTGTAATATTAAGAAAGGACGCATAGAGACAATAGTCTTCATATATTAGGATGAACAGTTTGCGTCAGGATGGCAGACCGGGAAGTGGGTGGAGGGAGCAGGGAGGAGTTGGTTCACTTTGCAACATTAGCACGTTTATATATACACAACGTGACAATAGTCACAAAAACATATTGTGTGCCCACAAGCATTGTGAAATTAAACATGTTAGAAACGTGCGCTTACTCTTTTCTTTCTCTTCCATGTAACCAGACTGAGCCACAGCAATGTGTGGCAGGGTACAGCTAGTAATGCCAATAAAAATGTATGTGTATGTGTCAGTGAAAGGTGATTCTTTAATAAGTTGGATCCATCAACATGATCTCTATGTGTATCTTGAACCCAATGAAAATCCTGTTGTTCATGTGAGAGCCATTCCGGTAGTTCGTAGTGTGTCGGGTGGCTGTGAGAACTTTCAGAATGAATTTTCTTGTGTCTTCAAGAAGGAACTAGGGTGTCTGAAGAACTATGTGCATGAGATTTGGCTCAAAGCCAATGCAGTTCCAAAAGTGGCTACGTTTACAAGTGTGCCTTTAGCAGTCAAGAAGAGTATGAAAAAGGAATTGGACAAATTGATTCCCAATGGCATAATTCAAGAAGTGGAAGCCTTGTAGTGGATTGCGCCTGTAGTGATTGCATGCAAGGCCAATAGTGAGGCTAGATTATGTGCAGATTTGTGGGAGCTCAACAAGGCAGTGAGTGTGGACCTCTATCCTCTTTCTAATATCAGTGAAATGTTGAGCTTGTTGAATAGGGCTAAGCACTTTTCCTCATTGGACCTTAGTTCGGTGTATCACCAAATAAAGCTGACCGACTCTTCGCAGGACTTGACCACCTTTGCCACTACCTTTGGTAGGTTCAAGTTTCTTAGGCTGCCTTCTGTGCTCATTTCAGCAACCTCTGTATTTCATAGGGGTATAGAAAGGTTACTCAAGTGAGTGAAGGGTTATCAAGCTAATATTCTGGTGATAGGGGCTTAGATAGGGAAACACAATGGAAGGCTGTATGAAGTGCTTGAAAGTCTGCAGAAGGGTGGACTGACTTTAAAATGTGAAAAGTGTAAGTTACATGTACCCAAGATAAAGTATTTGGGACATCTAATCACTGGATCAGGGATTAGCCCAAACAAGCATTGGAAATGCAATAGGTCTCGCATTTGCGAGAGTTTAAGATATTGGCATTGTAAATGACAATGTCTTTTATTTATGATTTAAAAACCAATACATAAATAAAAGGCACTGGCATTTAAAATGCCAATAGCTCAAACTCTCACAACTGCGAGACCTATTGTATTGCAAATGCTTGTTAACATATGGCATAGCGCTATTGGCTTTGCAAAGGCTTACACTGTTATGTTCCCGTCAACTGCACGACTACGGTGTAATCACATATGGGAGAAGTCCAGTAAGTCACAGATGCAAGTAGGGTCCTTCACCTCCAGAGCTGGAAAGGGAAGTGAGAGGCTTTTGGAAGTCTTATTGCTGTTTTTGTTTTCAGTGGTGCATCATGGGTAACGTAATTAGAAGCAAGTGTATTTTCCTAGTAATTGAAAGCAAGTGCTTTTTACTAACTTTCCCAGTTGTTGGTGAGAACCCGAAGAGGCCAGTGGAAGTTTACTGTGATCATTTGAATCTATTTTATGAGTCAAGCATTGTCCGCATCCGTTCCCTGCAGGGTGGACTATGTACTCTAAAGAGCGGTATAGGAATGTTTCAGAATGGCGGTGGTCCTTTGTATATATCTAACCTAAAGGATGCAAACCAATGTCCAATTAAAGCTCTTGAAATCTATTTAAAAGGTTGCTATATGCACTGTAACAGTTGGTGCAGATAGTAATCTTGGTGCCTTGGCGCACAGTCTAATCAGCAAACATAACACACATTCACACCATAAAACATGACCTCATCTAAATTAATAACACAACTGTTTGCTAATGACATGGGAATGTAAAGTGCTATCATGTGTTTGAAACTCTACTAGGGCCGACGAAGCTCGGCATCCTTCTGAGTTCGATTAACTCAAATGCATTAAATTGGACTATGGCAAAGATCTTATTTCCAGCTTTACAACGCTGTAGGAGCAAGCACAAAGGGGGAGGGTGCATAACACGAGAACCTCAGACCACATAAGGGCTTGTGCAGATATGTAGGACCCTCACCGCTCCTAGAGCAGCGAAGGGCGGTGAGGCAGATGGACATATACATGGTGCCCGCGGAGGCAGCACACACAGCCTGGTGACACCATGGTTGTGTGCTGATAATGCTCGCTGCAGCCACACTCCGTGCCTAGAATTCCTGCTGTGTTTCCTCGGCTCGCGCCACTACTTTAGCACACAGACCAGTATTTTTAAACCAATCAGGGGTGAAAGATTTTGGGTAAATGCTACCTTTTATTAGCAGCCTAAATAAAGAATGTCAAGTGCTACTGTATTTCTTCTATGTCTATTCTGCAACAGGCGGTCTTAGGTTACTGGAACGGAAGGGAAGGAGGGCAGCAAGGGAGAGACACGAGGGAGGTGGAAAAGGATTCAAAGAACGAGTTATCCAAGTGAAAGACAAGGGCACTGGGGTGGCGGGATATGGAGGAAGAGAAAGATGGGTTTGAAGTGACGGGAAGATGGTTGGAGTATTTAGAAGGGAGCAAAAAAAAGTATGAGGGACAGAGCGAAACAAGGAGAAACACGAGAGACGGCCTGCGGCCGTCAAAGTGAAAGTACCCGCGGAGGGCATTGCTGTGGGGAGGGGGGAGGAGAAATGCGACACGGCGGGCAGGGGAGGGGGCGGAGCGGGGAGAGCGGCATGAGGGTGTGAAGCAGCAGGGGCTGAGAGACACGAGGGAGGTGGAAAAGGATTCAAAGAACGAGTTATCCAAGTGAAAGACAAGGGCACTGGGGTGGCGGGATATGGAGGAAGAGAAAGAATGGTTTGAAGTGACGGGAAGATGGTTGGAGTATTTAGAAGGGAGCAAAAGAAGTATGAGGGACAGAGCGAAACAAGGAGAAACACGAGAGACGGCCTGCGGCCGTCAAAGTGAAAGTACGGCCGGCGGAGGGCATTGCTGTGGGGAGGGGGGAGGAGAAATGCGACACGATGGGCAGGGGAGGGGACGGAGCGGGGAGAGCGGCATGAGGGTGTGAAGCAGCAGGGGAGGAGTGCTGCTGGCGATTGACTGGCGATTTGATGATGTGCACGCGCATTTTAGGTCAATGCGCAAAAGCGCACGGGCACAGCATCAAATCGCCAGTCAATCGCCAGTCTAGGTAAAGATTATTTAAGCCCCTATATATCTCGCTCCCGCTCAATGCGCATGCGCATTGAGATAGGTCGCTCGACCTGAAAAAGGACTGGTAGACACAATTGGTAATCTACCCTTGTCCAAGTGTAAAGATGAACTAATAACATTTTTGTGCATGGCAGAATTTTATAGCAAGTTCGTACTTATGTTTGCTGTAAGGAAACAATCTCAGGTCACAGTTAAAAAGGGGCAAACAGTTTTTCTGATGTGATGCTTGTGAGACAGAACTTAAGGATGTGAAATCTGGTTTGGAAAATGCCTCGGAGAAAGAGAGTGTTGACACCAAGGATAACATCATTGTAATGACGGATGCCAGTTCCAAAAGGGTTAGAGGTTGTTTTGATGCAACAGTCAGGAGGTGTGTTTAGAACCATTTGATTTATTTCATATGGTCTGAAAGGTGCGGCGACTAACTACTCAGTTATTGAAGAAGAGGCCGCTGAGTATTTTGGGCCGTGAGGAAGCTAAGAAAAGTTCTTTGGGGACGCAAGTTTGAGGTAAAGACAGATGTCTCAAAGACGTTTTAAAAAATAAAGGTTTTGACCAAATTTTAAGTCACATTCAACACTGGGTTGTTGCACTTCAAGAGTTTGAATATGAGCTTACACATGTGCCTGTGGTAAGTAATTTGCAGGCTGACAGTCTCTGTAGGTTATATTCTGACTTGGACACTGACGATCTTTTGCAAGAAGAAAGCTTTGGTGGAGAAGAGTTTGATGAGGATGTGAATTTATGTGTCGTCACAGAGGGAATTGTACAGGAAGAAGAGTGGAAAAGTGCATTGCAAGATGGTGTGTGTTTGCACTATGTAATAAAAATGTTTTTGGATGTTTGGGCAAGCAGAAACAGGCGTTATAAGTATGACTTGGCATATTGGGAAGTATGCACTGAGTTAACTGTTGTGGGTGAAATACTATTGAGAGGGAGTAAACTAATGCCTCCCCTGGAACTAAGAGATAGATTGGTGAAAAGTGCTCATGCCAGTCAAATGGGAATCTCAAAAACAAAGGAAAGGGTCAGGGAGTGCTATTGGTGGTCATCAATAGACTCATGGTTGAAAGGAAGGTATGTGATTGCATTGAATGGGTGCGGTGTTACAAGGTGATAAAGTGATCAAGTGCAGACTGTAGCTCATGGTGATTAGGGAACAGGCTTCTGGACCATGGGTTGACACTGCTCCAGACATACTGAGGCCAGTAAGAGTAAGTTCACATGCGAGGTATGTGTTGGTGTGTCTGGACATGTATTCTCTCTGGCCAGATACTAAGGTGGTCAACTCTATTGAATCCAAGGATGTGATTTGTTTCTTAAGGAAACTGTTTAAGAGAGGGGGTTTCCCACCAATAATCTCATGGACAATGGAGTTCAATTGACCTCTACAGTGGTTGAAGAATTTTTTGAGGGTGAGAGGGGTGAGGCATAAGAAGGCTGCTCTTTATCATCCTGAGTCTAATGATGTAGTGGAACACTTTATAAAGGTCTTGAAAGAGTTATGTGCAACTGCCTCTGGCATGCGGTATGAACTGGGAGGAAGGCATGAGAATAAAAGTGATGGAGTATCGTCTAATCCCGCATTTCACCTCTTCAAAGGAAGGTTGCCTAGCTGTGAGGTTATCCCGGCTTGGGTTAATGAGAAAAGGATGGAGGTAGATGAGCATGTGGATGAGGTAAGAGGATGGAAAGAGAGAGAAGTAGAAAAGAAAATGAAAGTTAAGGTGCTTTATGACAAAAGGAAAGCTGCTAAAGAGACAGTTGTGAAGGTTGGTGATTGGATCAAGATGAAATCTCCCAGAAGAGGTGTGAGAATGTCTAAGTACAGTCAGTCCTGTAGGATAAGAAGGTGTTTATTAATGCAGTGAAAACTGATAATAACAAAATTTGGAATCTCAACAGGGTTGCTAAATGCAGTTCTGTTTTAGGGGGTAAGTGTAACCTCTTTGGATAAGGATCCGGCTGAGGAGCTCAACAGTTGACCTCAATGTGAAAGGATGAGACCGGCTCGGTTAAGTGACTATCTCTAATTTAGTTCCATTTTGTTATTTATTTATTTTCTTTATAGTGACAATAATGCACTGTATATTTCTCTTTTGTTGTTTAGTCTGGGGAACTTCGTTTTTTTTCCCTTTAGGTAAAATGAGTAATGTGATGTGGTATCTTAGGTTGAAGGACCATTAGTATGCTAGGTTATGTAACCAAGTGGTGATGCACAGACTTATAACCAGCTCAGCACTGCTGGAGTAGATTGTTGAAAAGAGTTGGAATGGAGTTGGAGAAAGTGGTTCATAGTGGATGCCAGCCATGTCGCGGATGAATTCTCTGCTTAACTGAAACATAATAAAGAAGTTTGTTGACAAGAACTTTCCTATTTTAACAGTGCTCTTGGCAGCTGTATCTCTGAATTAATTTTGGATGTGATATTTGAACAATAAAGTTGAGCGACATATGTCCCTTTCATCAAATAAATGTGAGAAAATACTCCAGGAGAAATGGAAGCACATTTTAAAAATCAAGAATTAATGATGCCAATAGGTCTGGTGTTAGTTGCAGCATTTTGGCTTTGTCAATGCTTGTTTTGCTATGGATTTTGCACACTTTTATTGTTGGAAAAGCGGCAGTACTGTCATCAGTCTAGAAAAACACATTGGGCATATCAAAAAGCACACACTGCTGTAGCAGTGTCCCTGTAACTTAAGGGAACTACTTTGTGTGTGTGTGTGTGTGTGTGTGTGTGTGAGTGTATGAAATGTGTTCACAATGACTAGGGTGTGAGCCCTGGTGAAGCAGCAACAACAATCCATGTCAGGGTAAGGCATGAGCAAATCCCAAATTAACCTGCGCTCAAACCCCCTGGTAGCTTGACACAGAGCAGTCACACTTCATGTAGAGGTAATGTGTAAAGTATTTGTGCAACACTTCAAACAGTAAAGCAGTAATAACACCACACAAAAAGATCCCACATCAGGTTAGAAAAATAAAGCACATTTTAATAAATAAGACAAGATCAAAACAACAAACATCCAATCAGTAGAACTGGAGTTATGATTTTTTAAGCAATAAATTGTATAATAGGGCCTAAAAGCTCATAACACCAATTGTGGCTATCGGGTTGCACTGGACTGACTCAAACTAAAAAAATCAGGCAGACAGTGATACAGTCCCAGATTAGTCCCGCTGAAGGTTTACCATATTAAGTTTTGTGCCAAGACTCCCGTTCGCATTGGAGAGCAAGGAGAGCATCACGTACTGTTGTCACAATGAGCATGTTGGGTATCGCAGATGAGCGGACTGGGGCTTCGCCTTGGTGGTCCCCCGCAGGCTTAAGATGCTGCTGTGCAAAGAGACCGGCTGGCGGCTGCTCGTGCCAATTTTCATTGTGAGCGGCACAGTCTTGGTGTGAACTGGCCCATTGGCAGAGGGCCCAAAACCTTGATTTACAAGCCCGTGAGCCACACCAAGGGTCTAGATCTTGAGAGGCACCAATTGGGGGTTGGGGACTCACTGCTGCTGGGCCCAGGAGCTGGTTAGGGAGCATTTTATGTCCCTGAGTCTCAGATCAGGAGGCCCAGCAGGCTGACCCTTTGAGTCACTCTGAAGTCCTGGGTTCAAGATGACATTGTTCTTCTACCCTAGGCAGGACAGCACACCAGGGCATCAGATCCTTTAGAACTGCAGTCCAGCAGTGACAGTCCTTGCAGAAGCACAGCAGTCCTTCTTCCTGGCAGAGTATCCACATTTCCAGAAGTGAACTGAAGAGTTGGTGTGTAAGGTCCATTATGTATTCCCAGTAGTGCCTTTGACGTGTGGAAGAAGCTTGTATAGGCATCCCTTTGAAGTCCCCAGGAATCCTTCCTTGCCTGCCCTGGCTCCAGACTAAATACAGGGGATATGCAGGACTTTGAATGCAGGAGGAACACAGCCTATTCAGTTGTAAGTGGGGCTGTGCAAGCACACCTAAGCACCTTATTGTGTGTGGCAGTCTAGGAGGCTTACACAAAGCTCAACTGTCAGCTACACCCAGTCATGTGACCATAGACAAGCTACAGGCACTAAATGGCTAAGGCAGGAAAATGCCAACTTCCCAAACGATGCATTTTCAGAAGGGTAATTCATAATTAGACTTTAACGTAAGTTAGGATTTTAAATTAGGATTCCAGAGACACCAAACATGAAATGGTTACCTTTCCCTATTAGGAATTACACTTAAAAAGGTAATAATGTAATTCCAATGTTATCCTATAGGAGAGGTAGGCCTTGCAGTAGTGAAAGACTACCAAGACATTTAAAACTTAAAAGAAAATATCCAACTTTTTTTATTTGCCTTTTCAGAGAAAGTAAGAAATACATTAACATAGCACCTGTTAGACTTGGCATCCTTGGTGTGGTTCTCTGACTTTTTGTCTCTGCCTCTTGTATTTTTTGACTGTCTGCTAGACTTTGTGTATGCTGGTTTAGGTACTCTGGACACCTCCCCACTGCTGATCAGAGCTAAAGTGCAAGTGATCATTGTGTAAATTATGATTATGATTGGTTATCCATGATTGGTATATTTGATTTACTGGCAAGTACCTATTAAAGTGCCCTCTGTGTGCCCAGGGCCTGTAAATCAAATGCTACTAGTGGGCTTGCAGCACTGGTTGTGCCACCAACATGAGTCGACATGTAAACTTGTCTCAGGCCTGCAAAGCAAAGACTGCGAGTACAGCTGTAATTTGCCATGTCGACCACAAGTCCACCCACATGCCAGGCATTAACCTTCCCTTATACTACATATGAGGTATCCCTTTGGCAGGCACAAGGTAGCCCAATGGGCAGAGTGCAGTGTGGATGAAAGGTAGGATATGTACTGGTGTGTTGTACATGTCCTGATAGTGAAATACTGCCACTTTTGTTTTTCACTATTGCAAAGACTGGCTCTACCCTAGGCTATCATTTGAGCTGCCTTGTAACATTTTACAAGTGTAACTTTCAATTGGGAACAGCTAGAGATTTTGAGTTTGGGCTCTCTGAGCTCAATCGGCATGTCTGCTGCGCGCCCGCCATATAAGGAATGGAGGGAGGGAGGAGCAGCTGGAAGGCGGGAGCGGGGCGGCGACGGGGCGTGGCCTCAGGGGCAGCGGCGAGGAAAGTACGGGATGCAGAGAGAGAAAAGTGGGGTGGGGTGGGGTGGGTTGGGGCAACTAGAGCGAAAAGGGGCAAAATGAAGGCGCAAACAGTACAAGAAAACAGAAATACCAGAATACAGAAGTCAGGAATCAGCCAGAGCGCAGGGTCTGACCCGGGTCACCGCGGTGATCCGAGGCAGGTAGCGGGCGTGAAAACGCGCTACACAGGATCAAGCACTTGGCTGGTGGAGCTGTCCGGCAGCAGGGGGGTGACCTGACCTGCAAGCATATTGTTCAGAGTGATGTATCTGTATTGTATCACGGTCAGAATCAATTAAGATGTGTTATGCAGTTTGCATGGATGTTGCAAACCCTCAAGATGGGAAAAGTCCCTTGGAATTATTTGAATGCTTCTGCTTTGTTTCCACTGTTTAATTTAACTGATAATCAGATATTTATATCCATGAAAGATGCTGCTTACACACTGTTGCATATTGAACAATTTGAACCTTTACAGTTCTTTGTAACGGAAACAGACTCTGCTGTTTGGTTAATTCATGGGGTTATCTCTCTCCCTTTTTCGCAGTTCCAATTTAAATCATACATGCAACTTTTTCTGATTGGTCATTTTGAGCCACTGGGTAGCGCATTTTTTCACGAATTATGGTCCCTGCCTTTCACTTACACATGTCAGCGGGAGAATAAGGAAGTTTTTCTAACAGGGGAGAACTGCGATTCACAAGTGGGTCATACCCTGGTTTGAAAACACGTTAAATTGCACGGCGCTTGTAATGTTTCAGCGCCTAATCTGGCTTGTTTTTTTAAAAGGGATGCCAGTGCCGTCAATAATTCTCGTGTTTACTTTGCTTTCTAACTGCAGTTATCTTCTTTTGAACAACCAAGCCTGCTGTGGCTTACGGGTAGGAGTTGAGTATTTAGTAACACTTTCCCAGCGCGCAACTTGTTGCAGCAATATACTTTTCCCGCCCCCACATGGAAGTGTAGATAGTTCCATTTGGCCTTTCATTCCCACTTTGAAAACGGATTTCAGCCAATTGAGCAGGCTCAAAGCGCTATTATTCCAACAAGAAGTGGCCCCCACTTCGGCTCGTGAGACCTTAGAGTTACAGGTGGCTAGGACATCTAGCGAGATACAGTCCCTTATGAATACTAACTTCCAACTTCATTTTGGGAAGCTTATCCATCAAATATTCAATGCCTCTGACACTAAATGCCTTGCACATTTTTTTAAACGTGTGGGATCCGGCCTTGTGACTTCCTTTCAGATGATATTTGGAGTAATACCGGCTTTTATTCATTCTATTTTTCCAGCGTCTTTGGAGAATTTCCTTTAATACTGGTGTTAGCTGGTGGAATCCTGCTTCTTCTGTTTTTGCTACGCAATGGCTGCTCATCTTGTAGTACTGACCAGACCAGTTGCAACTCTACCGTGATCGAATGCAACAGGTTTTTGGATGCTTGCCATCGATGCTTAGCATGAGTTATGGATTAACTTTTCGCTTTGCCTACTTTACTTGCGTGAAACCAGTGTTCTACTGTCAGCGATGCCCCGTCTATTGGGCTATGGATTTATGCCTCTCCAATACGTCATGTCCAGTCCCGGATTTTAACCAGTTCATGGATCCCTTTGAGGCTCATGACCAGGCTTGTTCTCGGGATGGCTGTATGGAGCAGCACTTGGGAGTATTGGCTGAATAGAATATCTGTGCGACTGCACAGTACTTCCTGCATTAGAGTTTTAGCGTATATCACGCAAGTTGTCCTGTTATAATTGTGGAAGCGTCCAGTACGAGGTGCATGTTTGTTCCTTCGACCTACTTGATTGGATGGCATCCCATTTTTCTACAAACGCCAGGCATGATCTTTTGGAAGGAATTGCATTCTTGAGTTCACATACTTTGTGGGATTAACCACCTCCTCCATAATAACATTATCCCGGAGACCACGCTTTACCAATAGTCTCAACGAACAATTGCATTTTTTTATATATATATTTTTCTTTTTTTCCCAATTTGGTTTTTTTAACGGCATTGAACTCTGCTTGGCTTCTGAACTCTGTTTTAGTCCTTTGTCTATGTCCATTGATTTACCAGGGGGAGGGACCTAGACATAACATGCTAAACACAGCTGCAAGGCTGGAGACTCTTGCTTCGATATTACGGGGTTGCATGTTGTTTTTAAACACACTTGAAGAAAGCAGTTCCATGGAGAAGAGCTACGCTGTTCCTATGATGTACACCTTACATCCAGGCTTTAAGGTATGGGGTCTGCTGTCAAAGCCCAGAGATCTTCCTTTATATAAATAAACTTCTCCCAGCCAAGGGGAGGATGATTATGCCTAAATGTCCTTATTCCACTGTCTTTATAAAATTACTTCCCCCTTTGTATTCTATGGAATTGTAACGATGCTAATCATTCTGAGTTTATGCATTTTGCTGCTGGTAGTTGCTTGTATACCGTATCGTAGAGCACAATAGTTAAAATAAACATTTTGAGCTATTTCAGTGACTCTGCCAATCCTTATTGTGGACACGTACGAGTGAGTGCGTGAAAGAGTATATCTTGCTATCGCGATTCCTGAGAGTCGGGAGTGTTGTGTTTGGGTTGTCTAATCATTTGTAGCTTCGTGATTTTTGGAGGAGAACGAATGAGACACTATAGCTAGTCGGTTTTGGGTGCTAAGGTGATAGGTTGGTACACCCCTGTACACTGAGGGTCTGTTTTCCTGCTCATAGTTCTGTGTGGGTGCAGAATCCCCACAACAAAACTTACTGATCAGCTCCACTCCTCTGAGAGTTCTAACATCTACATCAGTACTTGATTTACAGTGTAAATGCTCTGTCTTGCTGTCACACGTACAGGTCTTCACATACCTTATACACGTGACTGCTATATAGTGTGCTCTTATTTACGAAACAAAGTCTGTCATTACTTATGTGCCCACCGCACTGGTTAAACATAATGACCTATAAAGATGTTCTCAATGACCTATAAGGTTGACTTATAATGATGTTCTTGCATGAACTGTTCTTTATAACCTCTTTACTACTGAATGACTAAGCTCACGTAAAATACTATTTTTGCTTCTGTTTTCCTTATGATCCTAAATCCTCCTTCCAATTTGTTTCCAAAAATGTTACTCTTTAATGGTCCTGCGAGCGTGGGTTGATAACTTTTTGTTGTCTCCTCCTATTTACTTTGTGTGTTTGTTGGGTGGGTAAGGGGGCAAGAGGGGTCTTGGGACCTTTTTGAGGTGTTTTTGTGGCATTTTCTTTCCGTTATATTCTTACGTTTCCTCAAGTTTTATTTCAACATTGTCTTCGTTCATTCCCACTTTACCAAGCACTGTATAAGCAACGTAATGTAGCTCATGTGCATCGGATTTTCTGCTCTATATTCAACAATTAATCCTGGTTAAAGTGTATGCAGGTGAACTGTCCCTCAGCTTTCCCACTTTGGATAGATCTTGACACAGTGACTCCACAACTTGCTGTTAGGCAAATGATGGCTAATGCAACAACAGTTAAAAACCTGAACATCATATCACCGAACCTCAATGGTCTAAATCACCCTGTTACGCAAAACAGAAAATTGAAAATGACCTTTTTAACAAAAGGCAGATCTTTCTACTACTGCAAGAAACTAAAATTGGTCATAAAGTGGCTACCTCACGTAACAACAAATGGACCACTGAAGTCATATGCCCACCCCAGGGGTGTGGAATTTATTAAAATATCTACTTGTCCATGGGGCAGGTTGCTTCATAAATCTACTTGTCCTGTAACAAAATCCACATGTCCCTTTGGTGCCATGTTGTGCGGCGACAAATTATGGCAGCAATCCCATTATAAAAGAGCTCTTATATAGCCTCCCTGATTATGCCAGGGCTCATACCATAGTAGTGTTTGAATACTAGTAATCCCTTTATGTTGCTACGTTTCCGCAGATCTACATACTGGGACTAAAGGAAGTGGTAAATAATAGTTCCAGGGTTGGAATGTCCTTTTGAGTCTGTGCAAACCTATTAACTTGCATGATTTAAGGGTTTTCAACAACTCTTCTCTAATCTTTTCCAATACTGAGAAATGTTGGAAATTTACTCCTGACAATGGCAGACGTAAACCTTCTTCCAGAGTTGGGAAAAAAAGTGGTTGGAGGGAAAATAAACTTGCAAACACTCAGGTTTTCGCATGAGCAAATCTACAAATGCATATTTGCTCATTCTAAAACGCAGTTCACAAATATTTTGTAGGAGTACTATTTCTTGCCCTACTGCTGTAAATTCTTGTGAATTCACGAAAGCCATATAGCTGCCCTTAATGCAAGGTCATAAACCAAGGGTGCACTTTTGACACTTTTTTAATAATTGGGCCCCTAATTTGGTCCGGTGTTAACCATGACATTTAGTGTTTATTAAAATTCTCTCTCTGTATCGGCTGGCTTCACGTGAGTGACAGCATTCTGCTCTTTCATAAGGAGCTTATCGGCACACACAGTAGTTTTGTTCAGTGCCAGTAACTAATGTGGCAGTGTGTGCTTTTTTGAGACCAAAACCTTTTTGCTTTTGCCAATGTTTGTTAGAATGGTGAGGGTTTGGCAGCTCTCACATCAATAAGGTTTTACAAAAACCATGCCACAACAAGTCAGGCATTGCCAAAACCAAAAAGCTGACCACTATTTCAGACCTACTGGCTTTGCCAATGCTTGTTTATTTTTGTTCTCCAAAATCTTATTGAAACTGGTTACACTGATTTTCTAATATGAATATTTTGGGGAAATACTAGCATGCATCAACACATTTTACTAAATGATGCGGCAAAGAAATTGTACCTGAAATGTTACAGTAGTTTAGCAAAAAAATGTTTTCCTACTTTCATTTTTTAGTGACATTTTATATTGAAAGCAAAGAATCATTAATCTTGCTTTCAAGCTTCTGCAAATATTTGCATCTAATCAGAGAGCATTCTGGGAGCATTATGCATAGCCTCATATTGCTAAACTTTGAAACCGTGTGTCCACATTTTTATACTGGAACCACTGTCAGTAGTGCAGTCAGAACTTACATTTACTGACAGCGCTCAGCCTAATAATAAATGCTCTCAATTAATGAACCATAAATATAAGTTTGAACAGCATTGACATATGCACGCACATATTAACTTAACTGCAGGCAGTGCCCTTCCCTGATCCTTAATGTGGTACTGCAAACTGACAACCAAAGGGTCTGTGCTGCAGGGGGTTGGGCCTGCTTGTCCCAAGGACAAAATGCACATTAAAACTTGTTGCCCTTGACCCCAAACAATATGTCCTGGGCGTCGGGCTATAGGAATTCCACATCCCTGCCACCCGCTACAAGTAAAAAGAATGGGGTAAAATCTATTTTTTCCTCTAACCTTACTATAGTGTCTCGCTCAACTAACAATGCTGGCATAAAAGTATTCACAAATTCGGCCAGAACTGTAAACATATTCACCTCCTAAACCTCTATGATCTGACTGCTTACTCTCTAGAATTCTGGGACGCCCTGAGTGATAGCCTTAAAAATATATCTGGCGACAAACTAATGATAGTGGGTGGAGATTTCAATTCCCCCCTTGAATTAGTTCAAGACAGATTATCTAAATCCCCACTCCATCCCTACAAATCCCACAAAGCCTTGATTAATCTCTGCACCAGATTTCACCTGAAGGACTGCTGGAGATTACAACACACCCTGATGCCAAAGGCTACACCTTTTTCCCCTTTCCAGATTCCTCATTCTCAAGAATTTACTATTTACTCATTTCGAACGCTCACACTCTGCTTATCAACCAGTCTGACATATTACCACGTCTAGTCTCGGACGACCCCTGTATATCACTAATAATCACGGAGACTAATCCCAAACCCAAAAATACCATTTCGCGTTTTAATGATGAGCCAATTAATGATGATGCTCATAAGTTACACATCGAGAAGGAACTCCTTAACTCTATCAAAGAAAGTGCCTCCCCTGATATTCAGATACATACCTTCTGGGACGCATTAAAAACTACCATCAGAGGCTCACAAAGAAGACGTTCAGGCAAAGTTAAACAAAGCACATAACAAAAAACATAAGCTCTCTGGAAAATTAAATAAAAAATCTGGATTCCCTCCACATGTTGAATCTTGACCTCAACACTCTCACTCTTTTAATGAATAAAAATATGAATACAATAAATGACTAAGTCACAAGGCAGGGTTCTGGATCAACAAATTCAAAAGCCTAAGATTCTGTGAGGCTAATAGAGCAGGAAAAATATTGCCATCTTACCTGAAACAAACAGAACCAAAAACAGATTCGCTCCAATAAAGGATACAGTTAATAATAATCAAACTGATCCCCATAAGATTTTAGCTGTATTTAAAGAATTGTATGAATCTTTATACCATGACAACTCTCAGATCTAAACTGAATCCTGCAGATCCTACCAATATAAACTTGGCCTCCCTCAACAGAGAGAAACTCAACTCACCAATAAGTGCAGACAAGATATTACTAGCAATTAAATCCCTAAAAGCGAACAAAGCCCATGGACCAGACGGCATTATAGCAAGCTTTTACAAGATGTTTGCTCCCTCACTATTCCCTACATTATTGGGCCTCCCAGGGTGGGCCTTTGTTCTCAGGAAGTCAGAAACAAAGCCTGCATGGAAGGGTGTTCACACACCCTCCCTCAGGATGCCCTGCTGATTAGCATTCCAAGGTAGGGGAGCTTCAAAGAAGCCACCGCCTTTTAAAAATGAGAGTCTCGCTCCCCTCACAGGAGAGGAAGCCAACCCCCTTTGTCCAGAGCCCTTTGGCACCTGGATAGGCGGAAAAATTAGCCAGTCAGGTAGGTGTGTCAACCCCAGACTACTACTAGCCCTAAAGGGGGCTAACTGAAGTGGATACGACTTTTCAGAGCTGCCCATCTTTGTGATGGCAAACTTAGGAATTCTGGGATAGGGTTATGACCACTTCCAACAGGAAGTGGTCATATAGATGGTGTAGTGAGGACAAGGGTAGGTAGGCTATTGGCTATTACCCTACCCTGCCCTGACGCCCCCAAATACAGTATTTAGGGGAGCCCCTGGCACCAGAAAGTCACTTCCTGTCGAGCTGAAAGAAGACAACAGACTTTACGAGTCGCAAAGAGCAAGAACTGAAGACCCAGTAACTGACTTGGTGCCAAACCCTGCCAGCCTGCCTGCTTACTTTCACAAATGCGCCAAAAGACTACTTGTCCTGCGGCTGTTGTATCTCCAAATCCTTTAAAAAATCTCTTAAAACATGGATCTACGGGCTAGCTGAATCAGTTTGCAAATCACTTGTCTGACCTTTCTGTGTATAAAACATCGACAATTAGTAAAAGTATACCATCTTATCAGTAATGGAGCCGTAGCGCCAGGATGCTCCCTGGAGCGCTAGTGCGCTATATAAGTATCCCCACATAAACATAAACATAAGACTAATCCTTTGAGACCTACCAGCACTTCACCCAGAAACCAAGAACTCTTGTGTAGCAGCATAACTGCTACCCTGCAGACACCCAAAAAGATTTGGAGGACTCTAAGACCGTGAAAACCCAACGCCTAAGGAGACTACTGCACCCGTCAGTCCAAGTCCGAGTTGAAGTGGACCAATAGTGCCAGTGTGGTCCCCCAGCTCTACAGAGAGTCCACTGTGGTTTCGCCACTCGTGGCCTCCTAACGTCGCTGAAGCCTCTGTTGGCAGGCCCCCTCTACGGCAACGGCTCCCAGTAGGGAGAATACGATGCCTAAAGACACCACTACACCAGTCACCCCTGGCCTGTGGAGAAGAGGACAAAAGGTGTCCCTATGCATCGCAAAGCCTGAGCCCACCTGTTGCACAGGCGTCTTAGCAGAGCTTTATGCATTGGTGTGCACAGTTTTACACATTAAGCAGTGGAGTGGGCTCATGTGTTTTTGGACTGAATCTAGCTCCAATAATTAAGCTACTGACTAAGGGCCTCATGTATGAGGCCCCTTGCGCCACCGGACGTCACCTTTTTGATGTTCTGATAAGGCAATGTGCCCCGGTATATTTACAAGGCCACATAAAGCCACTTTACATGGCTTTTCCTGGCAATGTAAATGTGTGCCCCTTTTACGCAGAACACTGCGTGAAAGGGGCGTTCCGTGGGTGTTGCTGTGGGTGTTCTTACGCAACACCCATGGAATCTGAAGCATTCCCAGATTTATGAGAAATCGTAAACCTGGGAATGCATCCGAATCTAATGCCAACCGAAGGGTGTCTTTAGGGAGTAGCTACAAGGAGAAATGAAATCCTCGTTTTTTTCCCCTTTTCTATTAGTGCTGCATTCTACAGCACACAAAGTAAGAGGAAATTGCCTGAATCATTTGATTTTGTGCAGAAAGGTGTCCCTTCCTGTACAAAATCAATTAGCCTTGCAACACACAGACACTCTTGCATGATGGTACAAGGATGCCTGCGTTAGCGCATGGCCGCCAGGGCAGACGAAAAGGACATGAATGCACCGTATCTCATAGATATAGCCCATTCCTGCCTATTTGTTGTGACGTAGGGCAGAGCAGCAAGATTCCTTGCAGCGCTGCCCTACATCAAAACCTGATAAATGAGGCCTGCAATAATTAACAGGGGGCTCTGTTCAGTTGGCGATATTAGAAACAATATTGTATTATTTCAATGAATTTTAGTGGTGGTATCTATACATGTAAACCAGGTGAAACATTCTGACTAGCACGTGACAGCCATAAATGAATGTCTGATTCTCGGATGAGCACGGATAGGAAAAGAAAACTCGCTCCAGCAATAACCCCATATTCTTTCGCCATCCTGCAGCAGGCTTTAAACTGTACACCATAATTTGGAATGCTTGCCTTTGCTGAACATACAATCGACAGTACGAGGAGCATCGGAACAAGACGCAATTTTATCATTTTAAACTTTCACAAAGATTTGATATTTTCATCATTCTGTAACATCCAAGCAGCAAGCACATTTTTCGGTGGGTTCCAAATAATAAAGTTACTATCTAAAATGAAGACGCATCCTTGCTGCCCATGTGATTCCAATATAGCATTCTTACTCTTTAGTTATTTCCTTGCAAGAGCAGCGATACAAAGCATCCATTGTCAAGTTGAGCACTCACAATACCATCTAACACAAATTGTACTGGGGTGGAGGATGAAAGGGACCGCTTGGTCAAAGCTGTATGTAAAGAGTTGGCTGGCAAAAGACAGAAGGATTGCTGATGAAAATGTTGTGAAAAACCCCAGCAAAATAGACGCAGTGAAAATCTTCAAGGGTTTGGGGAAATCCTGCAAAAGAAATGTAGGTATTGTAAATTATTTGTCGATGTTTTCTAAAGTGCTTGTTGTTTTTATTGCTTATGGTAAATAAATATACCTTTTTGCTATTTTATAGTCCTGTGGTAGATGCAGCATTATGATTTTCTTAAGCACACCATTCTATTTCTCATGATTTATGCCAAGTCCCTAATTGTGTCCGCACGCCTTTAACAGGTTTGCCACGTCCCTTTTAGAGACCCCCTCCCTCCAGCGTTTCCATCCCACTTAAAGCCCTGCCGCCCGGGCTCCTTCATCACCAGCGCTGCTGTGAGGGCTGGGGGGTTTTAGCAGCTCAGGCACCTATTCATTTACTCCATGCAACGTTTGGGTGAGAGCAGGAGGCAGCTGGTCGCGAGAGCAGGACAGCTGGAGCGCGCGGGGGCAGCGGGTGTCCATCGGTGAGCGGGCAGCGCAGGCCAGTGGCAGCCGGGAGTCCGTACCAGCTCCGGGCACAAGGAATTGCTGGGGTGTGGGGGGTTGAAGAGGGGTTGATCACTGCTTTAAATGGGCCGATATTCACACATACTGAGTACCGGCCCTTTTTATTTTTAACTTTTTGAGTGCCAGCACTTTTCGCGCAAAAACTCACTGTCTACGACTTCTTAGTAAGCAAGAAAGGCCACTTTATTAAGACAGGTGTGAAAACAAACATCTTAAAAACATATTTCATTATTTATTCAATAAACCAAAATTCCTTCAGCTTTAACTGAGCATCCTTACTAAAGAGTAAACCCCCCACCAAGTTAACCCTAACGAACCCAGAAACAACTAACTCTTGTAGCTACCCCCTCCTTTCCTTTAACTGCCCTTTGAGGATGGACCATCCCGCTCCAGGCTGCCCACCCCACACTAAAAACCTGCCTACCGAAGAAGAATTCAACCTGTCTTAGGGGGGGCGCTAGAGGGCGCACTTGCCGAATGGCTGCTCTTGTGTGAAGCTCCGGCCGCCTGGCATGAATATCCTCCAGTAATCCTTTTTCCCTGCACGCACCCGCCCGAAACTCCACACGGAGGTACGCCGGGGGACAATGCACACTCGGTGAAAATCTGGAGGCAATCCCCCCTGGGACACCGGAGTTGTGTACTGCGGAACTACCCGGCCGGCGTGTGCCTGGCCATGCCGGTGCCTGCTGTCGGCTGCTGACCCAGCGCGAGCCCGGGGATCACCACGAGGCGAGTGGGCCTCCAACACTTGGACAGCAGCGCTGCTGCTACTGGCGGTGAGACTAGCGTGGAGAGGGGGCCAGGGAGATACGTGCAGCTCCCATAGCTGGCGCGGCGGGGGCAGAGGGAGTGCGGAGCCCCCCGCGGGTTTCGCCCGGCTGAAAGCCTCATTGCTGCAGTGCTAGGCGCGATATATCGACGCCATAGATGACTGACTGACACACCCCAATGGACCCGTGACGTCCTGAGGCCTGACCCCCCACCAATACATACGGCCTTCATAACTGCTTGCTGACGCCTTCACGACATGCTGCCAGGCCCGAGAGCCTAGCACTATTGAGTGGGTCCTCACGGCGCTACGCCTCTTCATTGCTGCGGTGCGAGGCGCGACTTATAGGCGCCATAGAGAACTGACTGAGCACTCCTGCAGCGGATCCGGAACGGCGCTATTGGGTAGGTCTTCAAGGCGCTGTGTCTCTGGCCGGCGCTCCTGCACTTGCTCCCACGGGGCCGACACGAACTGGCCGAGGGATACCAGAGGGCAGCCTGAGAAGCCCAGTAACCTGCCTTGCAGTCACGACACACGACCTCGGAGCCTGCCTGTTGCCGGTGCCGCAGCGAGCGGACGTCTTGTGGCGCCTGGCGCTCCTGCTTCTACCCTGTAGGCGCTACATCACTGGGCTGCCGTCCCTGCGTTGTGAGGACTGTCTGCTCCTGCACTGTACTCCTTCTCACGGGGGTCACCCCGCAAACGACAGCTAACTTCCCCCAGTAATCGGCGCGTCAGCTGCGTGATAGACATTGCTGCGCCGCACTACATAGAGTGGGATCGCTATATCCTCTATCAGCCTCCCTCCAACAGTGGTGCAGACGGCACATAGGCGCAGACAACCCACATTCATCTTGCCACCATGGGGAAGCCGGACAGTCGCCAACCCAAATTGCAGTTTGAGACTGCGGCGCAAAAAAAGGCGACAGGACACACTGGAGACGTGGTACCGCCCCGAAGCCCGGTAACGGAGGCCTCGACATCGACCCAGCTGACCCCAGATATGACCGCAATCCTGCAAGAAATGCGACAGGGCTTTGCGATGGTGGTCGACAAGGTGGATAGACTCACGTCCAGGATGGACGGCATAGCCCAGAAGATAGACGTCCATGAAGAACGCATATCTGAGGCGGAACGCAGGAAATCAGCACATGATGACACGACCGCGGCTCATGACACTCGCCTTGCCAGGATGGACAACGTCCTGAGGGTAATCGCTGCCAAGAACGAGGAATTGGAAGCTAGGAGCCGACGGAATAACATTCGAGTCACGGGCATTCCGGAATCGACCAACACGGGGAGGATGGAATTATATGTCGAGAAACTGCTGTCAGCAACAGTCGGGGCAGACGCTCTTTCGGCTCACTTTATTGTGGAACGTGCACACCGCTCTCTTGGGCCTCAACCCCAACTGGGGGCCCCACCACGACCCATAATTGCACGCCTCCTAAACTACCGAGATCGCGATGCGGCGCTTAAGGCAGCCAGAGCAAACCAAAATCTGGCATATGATGGAGTGCCCTTCTCGATATACCCTGACTTTACCCCGGTGGTCCAAGAACAGCGACGGAAATTTCTTGCTGTAAAGAGGAAGCTTCGAGATTTGAACATTGACTATGCTCTATTATACCCGGCAAAGCTGCGAGTCGCACACCAAGGTACGCAGCACTTCTTTCTCAACCCACAACAGGTCGAAGACTACATTAAATCCTTGCCCAAAAGATCCAGGCGACCTGCGGACGCTGAAGACTTAAATGCATCTGGTCCTGAGTAGGGGGCGACTAGCTCTCTTCGGATACATCCTTCCGCAAGTGGTGGATTCGTCTTCACTCCCCTCGCTGCTGGGGGGAATTCATTCGACTAGGAGATGGCTGCCGCTGCCCCTGGGTACCATGGACGGGTGCTGCATCGTGGATGGTAATGTATGCCAGGCACCACCCCCCCCTCGTCCCTCTCTGCTCCACGGGTGAACCCAGGAATGGACATGCACGGAGTGGGATGGCTGGGGGTGGTAGACCGTGCACCTCTGATGACCCCTAATGGGTGTTCCCCAATGACATTGACTTTGTTGCTTGTTTGTTGGTTGCTATCTAGCACTGTTTTGGGTAACGGGTGGGGGGCGGGACAGGGACACTGGCGAGTTGGGGTGGCTTCAGTGGGTGGGGGGTGGTGGAAAGACTCTCTAGTAGAACGGACTTACACTGGGCGATGTAGATCTTCCGTTGGAACTGTTGATCTGCCTCGCTATTTTTGGTTACATACTGTGGACCGTTTGTCCCTTTTCCAACTAGGCCTGATGCCTGGAGTTATCCGGGGAGGTATGGGGGGAGGGGACTGCTGGGGTTACTGTTGGGTTTCAAGTTTTGACATGTGCATGTGGTGGTCTGAACTCACACATTTGCCCTTTGGAGGGCTCCGTGATTGTGGCGGGGGGGCAGGGGGGCGGGGTGGGTGTGTTGTGCGATACTTATGGCAGAGTCGTGGCGGAGGGGTTGGGGGTGATTCATTTCTGCTTCAGTTTCTGCTTCCGCTTGTGGGCATAGCACTGGTCCGAATGTATTATGTTCTATTTGTTGGGAGGATGGGCTTGGCAGCCTTCCATGCTCTGATCCCGCAGTTATGGTACTACACGTTTACATGGGTGACACACGCCTGAATGTGATTACTTGGAATGTGCGGGGGTTGGGAGATCATAGGAAGAGGAGACAGATATTGAGCTACCTGGATCGCCATAATGTTCACATTGCTTTCCTGCAGGAAACGCACTTTGCGCCCCACAATTCGCGAGCCTTTGGGAGCAGGTGGGCTTCTCACTCGATCTTTGCTAACTACTCCTCATATGCCCGAGGTACGGCCATACTAATTAAGAAATCCGCACCTTTTCGGCTGGCGGGCTCCAAGGTAGATCCCCAGGGGAGGTACTGTGTGCTATGGCGTAGGCTGGTGTGGTAAATAAATAAATAATACCCTATTTTTGACTAGACATATATCATAACAGATAGCTCAATAAATAAGAGTCAAGATTCGAGGTAGTAGGAGTTTTGCAGGTTTAATACAGCACAAGGACAGGAACAGGACAACCTGCATAGGAATAGGATGACAGGGCCCAGCAGCTGCTGGGGCTGGGTCTGGGATGAGCGCGCTAACTTTTAATAACAATACACGAGCATATATACATAGCGCAAACACATAGCATTACATTGCAGTAGGCGTAGCAGTGGGTGGAACAGAAGGCGTGACGCGTAGCAGTCGCGAAAGATAAGAGTAAAAAGAAGTGTAACTGGGCGTATACATAGACATGTGGTGCAGACGTAACAGAATATGTCATGAATGGGCGGAAACATAGGAGGGGGCTACCTAAGGAGCCGGGACCTCTAACCTAGTGGTGCGCGCAAACTGGCAATGACGTGTTACGAGGAGAAGCTGGGGGCTATGAACTCTGTGCTAGGAGCAGAGACTAAAGTCTGGAGGGTCGGAGCGACATGTACCTAAACCCTATCTAGTATCTGATGTTTAGGGAACATGTTGATATAAACTAGAAGTCATGAGGGGAAAGGCTAACTGACTCTAAGACTGGAGCATGCATTTATTCTACATATAGTGCGTGATGAAGAATATTAAATGACCATTAAATACAGTATTTCTCTTAATATGGAGCCGCATAGGCTAGACAATGACGGAAACTATTGATGCAGTTCAGTAGCTTAGGAATGCAGAGAAGGAAGACTAAACTGATAACTGGAATCATAACATAGTCTTGGCAGACTCAGAGGCAGAGCCAAGCTGCACCGGGCACTGCGAGGCAGGAAGTAAGTGAAAGGTCGAGGATACAGGTGGGGGCTGTATCGCTCCTCAGCGAGGCTTCAGGAGACAGGAGCTGAATCTGATGTCCGGGCCCTGTTGAGGCCTGGAAACGGGGACTTTATAATGAAATAACGTGCACACTGAGAAACGTGGCAACATAGCTTTACATAGGCCTGATATTCGTAGTATTCACGAGGACTGGAAACTAGCATACTAGAGGTGGACACAACTGTAATTGCGTCATTAATCGGACATGGGGAATAACATATGCATATTGGTCATGCACACATAACATATGATGGATGACACGTAGAGACACAGAACATGGCAAAATTTACTTTTCCACATTCCCTCCTTGTCACTACGTTTCCATCAGGAAACATCAATACTCATGATACCATCTATCATTTCATACAGTACCATTTGTTCATCTCGAATTGTCTTGGAACGAGATTTAGAACGGGGCTTGGGACTAGGAATACAAGAGGTAGCACACATGCCGCAAATCGCAGGGCCACATTGTATACAGAGGCAGCAGCTGAATATGATCGCTACTGCGATACCTAGAAAGGACAGGACTTTCCATCCCCATGCAGAAATTATATTCCAGAACCAACCGGACCATGTCCAGGTGCCTGGATCTTGGTGTAATAGATGGGCAATTTTATGAAGTCTGGTTATAGCTGAATAAACAGACGGCGCGTTATTTGGAATAAAAATGCAACAACTGGATCCGATGACTCTACAGGCCCCGCCCCTATCGGCCAGTATGACGTCAAGGACGAGACGATTCTGGAGCACAACAATTCTCATAAAGGATTGCTCTTCGGTTAAGTTACCTAGAGCGGAGGCAGTCTCATCTACTACTGCTTCAAGGGTTCTTGTTAACCTACGGATTAGCTTACTGTTTACAACTGTACCTAAATAAGGGAAAACACCTTTATCAATATCAATGAATTGCTCTGCAGCAGTTTCAGTATAATCGACAATCGGGAGGTTTCTCTTGTGTCTAGTATGTACTAGGAAGGAATTCCTATGGTAGTCAGGTGGGGCTAGAAAAACAGGTGGCAGTAGGAAGGCAATGTAACAGGTTCCCTCCCAATCGAGGGGCAGACGAACATATGCAGTATGACCACAAACGAAATAAGAATGACGTGAAGCTTTAAAAATAGATTTCCCACTGTCACTATACTGGATAATAGTAGTACAATCACTATGTCCTACGTGTACAGAACCATGATTACGAACACATAATTCGCCTTTGACTGGTAGTACTGAAATAGCAGGTGAGTCTGGAGTAGTATCAGACTGAACATTCAGGACCATGAAATTCGACGAATAATTACCTAAATTATACACTTCATTTTCTAGATCTAAACCTGTTCTGTGGGGGAAACCTTGCTTGTCTGGGAAACATGTACCGTTAAGAAAAGACATGTCTGTTGAGGATGACGTTAACGTGGACCATGCTCCACACGAACCATTATGTGAAAAAGGATAAGGAAAGAGTGGCAGAACTCCCTTCGGCGTCTGGAAAGGGGGGAGTCGACCACACACCCAACAATTAGTGGCATTGCTGGTCTGGTGTGAATAATGTAACATGCGGATAAATGAGTTATTGCGCATAGCGAGGCGGTATGAATATTCGTGAGGAGGCAGATCACTAAACGTGTGTTCTACGGTAACATTAGAAGGCTTATTTACATGAGGAACTGGAAAACACAGGAAAAATGCGTAACTAGTGCAGGAAATCATTATGCTGAGAAATAATATGAAACTTAGAAAAACGATACATCGGTTTGAGTTTTGACTGACTCTCTCACTATGGGGGTCTATTTTATACATGTCAGAAACAGTCTAACCGTTTCACCTAGGGGAGGACTTATACAATCAAACTGACTGACTTATTTTACTAGACCGGAGTTTTTGCTTATACTCCTGCTGCGGAGTTTTCTCTAACAGGGGAGGGGTTGTGTCAATGTCATTTGCGGGACAGTCCTTAGGAACAATGTTTTGACAAGTCTTGATATCCTGGGAAATGTTTTTAGAGACCGGCTTTAATCCGTAGAATTTCTTGACGTGCGAAAGATGCACCCAGCCGCGGCGTCCTTCCAATTTCACAGCTGTACGGGTGGTGAGGAGGACCTGACGGGGCTCCTTCCAACGTGGCTCCAGCGGACTTGATCTGTCAAAGTTCCGGACGAGCACCATCGAACCTGGAACGATTTCATGCGGTGCCACCTCGGTATTGTCTGGAAATGCGGCGGCAACCTGTGAACGACATGAGTTGAGGGCAGACATCAAGGAAGCTAGGTAATCTGTCAACATATTACATGAAACATCAGTAATACTTCGGGGTCTAGGAGTACCCCACATGTTAGGGGGGCGGCCGAAAACGACCTCATACGGGGACAGACCTGATCTGGAATGTGCGACCATGCGCATATAAAATAAAGCAACTGGCAGAGCTACTAGCCAGTCCACACCCTTATCTTTACATATTTTGGCAATTCGGATTTTCAGAGTCTGATTATGTCTCTCGACTAGACCGGCTGCTTCAGGATGGCGTACACAATGGAACTTCCACTGGTACCCTAACAACAGGGAAACGTGCTTCATCAGTTCAGATGAGAATGGCTGACCGTTATCAGAATATACGACTCTAGGGAGTCCATATCGAGGGAAGAATTCACGAACCAACTGCTTGGCAGTGGTCGCGGCTGTGTAATCTGGGACTGGATATGCTTCTGTCCATCTGGACAAAGCGCATACAACTACAAGAACATACTTGAAACCTCGACATCGCTCCATCTGAATATAATCCATCTGGAGGACCTCAAAAGGGTGGTCAGGAGGCTGGAAACCACCTTGTTCCACCGGGACACTTTTACCTGGATTAAACTGACAACATATCATACAGGTACGGACTTTCTGCTTGGCTGCAGCTCGTAAATGCTTGTTAAACCAAATGTTCTGGATACTGTCTAACATTGCTTTTTCTCCTAAATGTGCTGGACTATGTGCGGTATTAATAATGACTTGAACCATAGAGTCGGGGAGAAACCATGTGGCTCTACCCTTTGTTAACCATCCTTGATCTGTCTGGACCCCTCCTTGTTCAGACCACTTCTTGATTTCATCGGGAGTAGCATGTAACTGGATATCTATGACATCTTGTGTAGGGTCTTTAACTGTCATACATGTAGTCAGATCTGGAGTATGTGTCTGTGTCGGATTAACTTGAATGTCTGGAGTCTGTGCTGTAAGCTTGGCTGTGCGATCTGCTAGATCATTACCTTGGGAAATAATGTCAGTAACTTTCGTATGTGCTTTGCATTTCATGATAGCAATGGATGTCGGTAAGTGTATGGCATCTAACAGAGCTTGAATAAGGAGACCATGCTGAATTTTGGTTCCATGAGAAGTCATGAAACCTCTCTCCTGCCAGAGCACTCCAAAGTCGTGTACAACTCCGAATGCGTAGCGTGAATCTGTGTAAACATTAACTTTCAGGTTCTTGGCGTGTATACAGGCTTGTGTCAGAGCAACTAGCTCTGCTGCTTGAGCGGACAGGGTATCAATACGGTGTGTTTCAATAACTTCGGTGTCAGTAGTCACTGCATACGCGGCGACTAGTTCTCCTGTACTAGTTCTCATACATGAACCATCCACATAAAGTGTCAGGTCAGGGTCTGGTAATGGAATGTCTGTCAGATCTTGTCTTGGCTTTGTCGTAATGTTGACTACTTCCACGCAATCATGTGTGGCTGGATTTGAATTAGCTGATGGTAACAGTGTAGCAGGATTCAGGACGTTGCAGCGTCTGATTTCTATGTGTGGCTGGAACAGTGTCAATTCATAACCTGTTAAACGTGCAATTGTCAAGTGTTGTGTTTGTGTTCGGTTTAAAAGAACTTCCACGGAATGTGGGACTTGTACTGTCAAGGAGTGTCCTAAGACTATGGAATCACTTTGTCTGATAGCTAGTGCTGTGGCTGCAACTGACTTGAGGCACGCAGGCAGAGCCTGGGCGACTGGATCTAGTGTGCTAGAAAAATAAGCACAAGGCTTGTATTGTCCTGCTTGGTCTTGTGTGAGAACAGATAATGCTGTACCTTCACGTTCAGTAACGAAAAGTGTAAAAGGCTTACTGTAGTTCGGTGTAGCTAGAACTGGAGCTTGACATAAAGCTTTCTTTAACTCGTTGAAACTAAGTGTATGTTCAGATGTCCAAGGGAGGACAGTCGATACGGCTGCCTCCTGTGTCGTTAACTGTATCAGTGGTTTGGCTAGAAATGCATACTGAGGAATCCATTGTCTGCAATAAGAAGTAAGGCCGATAAAGGCACGTACCTCCTTCTGGGTTCTGGGCTGAGGAAAACTCGCTATTAACTGGATACGGTCTGGTGTCAACTGCCTACCCCTCTTGGACAGTAAGTGTCCTAAGTAGACCACTTGCTGGGCACAGAATTGAAGCTTCGAAGGGGACACCTTGTGCCCCATCTCGGCTAGGAAATACAGAACCGTCAGTGACGCTCGCTCGCAGTCACGTTCAGAACGAGCTGTGATCAGTAGATCATCGACATACTGGAGCAGGGCAGTGTCAGTTGGCATATGAATGTTGTCTAGTTGTCTCTTGAGTGCTTGACTGTAAATACTAGGACTTTCTGTGAAACCTTGAGGAGCGCGTGTAAACATATAGCTCCTTCCATTTAAACAGAATCCGAAAAGAAACTGGCTGTCTGGATGGATGGGAACACTAAAAAATGCGTTCTTGAGGTCTATGACAGTGAAGAACGTGGCTTCGGAATCAATAGCTGTCAATAGGGAAGAGATATCTGGGACAACTGGGTACTGAGGAATAATACATTTGTTAAGTTCTCGTAAATCAATCACTAATCGATATACTGGGGGTGCATTTGGATCAGTACGTTTCATAACTGGAATGATCGGAGAGTTACATACGTTGGAGTCAGTTTCTACAACTACTCCTTGAGCCATGAGCTCGTCAATAATTTTGGATAAGGCTGCTACAGCCTCAGGTGGCAATCTATACTGCCTGATTCGTGGTAACACTACACCTGGTTTCAGGGTCACACGATGGGGTGTGATTTGCATGTAACCTACATCAGTTGGACCTTGCGCCCATAAATGCTGCGGAACATTGGACAGTCTGGAATCAAAATCTCGTAATACATAGTGACCCTTAAAGTCACGTAGGAACAGACGTATTCCCTCTGGGGAACAACATATAACTGCACCTAACTCTTTCAGTGTTTTAATGCCTAATAGATTTTCTGGACATGACTTAGTAAGTAACAGATCAGTAGTGCGGGACAATGGACCTACTTCTAGAGTGACTGGCTTTGAAATCTCATTAACGATAGGCTTTCCTGAAAATCCAAGGGAAACATTTCTTGAGCCTGAGAGCGGAGCCCCTGGAACTTCGGCGTGACTAATTGTGGTCCTACTTGCCCCTGTATCAATCAAAAACTTTCTGTCTTTCCCTAATACTTGACTATGAACATAGGGACCTTCTTGATCTACAGGTATCTCGATGAGAGGCAAGCCTACCTCCCTCTCTAGGCTGTTTCATGAATATGGCTGGTACTCTGGATACTCAGACTGTGCATACTGGTACATCTGCGATGTAACATGCTGGGTTGCAGCAATAGGCTGCGGTGCTGTAACTGTCTGTTGTGCATTCTGTGGCTGAGGAGTCTGTGAAACTTGTTCTTGTCTAGGCGGACGTGGTCTTTCTTTAGTCTTACCAGTAGCTATGTTGTGTTTCAGAACTGCACACTCATTTATAAAATGACCTGGTTGTTTACAATAATTGCAGTTCCCTTTAACGGGTGCTGCAGGATGACTGGCTTGATTCGGACCCCTCTTCTGACTGTCTTGAGGAACAGATTGTGCAACTAGTACTTTCATTTTCGTATCTTTCATACGTTTTCTTTCGTGTTCTTGCTCTTCCCTGATTCTATTCTGGTGGTACTGGAGCATCTGGAGCATCTGGGACGGAGTATTTGCTTGCCAGGTGCTTTCGACTTTCAAAACTCGGTTTTTAATTGGTGGACTTGAATTCTCGACTAATTTGGTAACAAAAAGGTGAGGGTATGACTCACTACTTGTCTTGAGGCCACTGTTGATACTAAAGCACTTTTCAAACCTAGAATAAAAATCACTAATATCTTCATCTTGTTTCTGTTTACAGGCTGAGATTGCGTCCCAGTCTTCTTTTCTCGTTGTTAATAATCTGGGTAAAACTTGAATTAATAATTCTGGTAATTCTTTACATTTCTCTCCAAGACCAGTACCTGGTACACGTATCTTATCTTCTGCATCTAGGACTGCCCAATCTATCTTTTTCTCTCCCACCTCCCATTCTTTTTCCTTTAGCTTTTCATACACCCCTGCGGGCAGCAGAACCTTTAACATTTTAATGATATCTGGGTAAGTGTATTCTCCCATACGGAGCATGTCTTTTAATTCTCTATGGAACCCTGCTGGATCTTTATCATGACAGGGAATTAATTTCTTCATTTCGAGGAGTTCCATCTTTGTGATCGGAGTGTATACAAACACTCGTTGCATTTCGCCACCCGTTCCTCTGACTGGGTGGACTTCTCGTAACGGATTCTGTCTGTCTATGTAGAATGATTTACTTTCTGGGGGTGAGACATGGACAAAATGCGGGTTCAAGAATGTTCTATATTTATGACGCTGTTCTAGAATGACACTAATTAAATCGGTACCTAGACCTCTCCATCTATACTGGAGTAACTCGTTCAAGATATCATGTAACGGGCCTGGATCAGAATGTTGACCCTCATACAGTGTAATGAGGTGCTGAATCATATACATACCCACCAGTCGCTGCTCGGCTGGGGGCATTTTCAGGAACATTTGTGCCACTATTTCGTCCGGAAAAGTGGTAGAATCAGTAATCCATCTGACTGTTGATCGGGCTAGTTCTTGTTCATGCATGGTACTTAACTCACTGTAACCGATTCGTGATTTCAGAATGTGATCGGTAGCTTGAAATACTTGTTCTAGGGAACCTTGTTCTGGTGCTGAATGATGGAAAATAGACTTGTGTTCTAGACGTAAATGGCGATCTGGAAATCTAGGTTTTCCTACATACGCTATTCTGGCAGTATTCTCATCGTCTTCCTCTTCAGGATCAGAGGTACTTTCTTTCTCGCTTACTTGTGCGGCTTTACGCTGTTCGTGTATCTTTATTATCTCTCTACGGATTTTCTTGTACATACTTTCCATGGCACCAATGGTATTGTGCTTTCCTTCGGCTATATTATCACTCCACTTTGTCAGAGTTTTCATTTCTTCCGGGTCTTTAGACGGGTAATCTTGTTCTCTTATTAGACAGTTAATTAAGAACTTTAATATCATGCGCTGAATCTCGGCTTTCCTTTGAGACATGGCATCACTAATACTTTGTGGGTCATCCCCTGTACGGATGAAACGATATATCCTGTCTAGATCTTCTTTCATATTCGGCAGGGTGACTAGATACTCGGTCACTCTCCTTACTCGTACGGAATATAAAACCATATTAAACTCGCCTGGAACTGGGTCATAGACACATTCGCCAAGGGTTTGCCTGATTTCTGCGACAGACTTATTACTCTTAGGAGTACGCTGTGATGCTTGAGCATGTAATTCGAGTGCTGATAAACGTTTGTATGGCGGCGGAGTTTGAGGAGGACCTCCTCCTACGGCCCCTAAACTAGAATCATCGACTGATGCTTTTCGTCCTGGCAGGGTGGGTAATTGTAACGTGGGCTGGACTTGTATGGCGGGCTGACCCGGGGGGGCTGTTAAGGGCACCCCGGTGTCTGGAGGAGCAGGAATTACCTGGTTTACAGGGACTGGCGGAGTGCGAACAGGATTTGCATATTCAGGGACTGTGTCGTCCAGATAGGACGAAATAAAAATATCAGCTGCGGTCGGTTTGTGACGTAGTTTGGTCGGAACTAACGGTGGCGGGAAATTACTGGATGCCTCCGGGGTCGCTTTTGGCAAGCCCTCAGCAAGAAGAGGATACATACCCTTAATGAGGGCATTCCTCTGTCTGTCTGATTGCTCAGTTCTAACTCGTTCACCTATCTCGATTAATTCTCTTTCTTGGGCTCGTTCTTGGGATTCTCTACTTAGTTCTGACTTTCTGATTTCTTTTTCGGTTCTTTTATGAGCTTCTTTGCGCCATAACTCGATGGCATCTTTCTGTGACTGTCTGGCCTTCTTTTTCCATAATGCCTCTTCTACTCGCATGATGCATTCGGCATCCCATGTACCCGATACGGGCCATCTATACTTTTCTTCTAACTGTTTGGTATATTCTACCCATAAATCTAGATACAATATGGCGCTTATGCCATGTTTCTGATACATAAAGTGACCTGGACTGTCCCTGGGCGGGACGGGAACTGCTGCTTCCAGCAGACCCTTTCTAGTCTTTAACTGACGTAACTTGGAAAATATAGGCATGACTGAACTGTAATCTAGACACAATACAATACACAATGAACACGATACTTATACTCCATTCATACCACGACATTAGAATACATGAAAAACATTTAAAATAACAGTTCGAACAGAATACTACCTGGAGATATTGAGAACAGAACACGTGAATTTTCTCGAGAACAGAAACTGGACTAGAACAGAAACTAGATGCACTGCTGAAACAGTACGAAACTTACCGGTCTCATAAAGAGACACGTCAGGACCCGCATCCACCGAAGTGGACACTTCGTTTGTGGGACTGTGTACCACCAACCCACAGACCAGAGTCAATTAAATTGACCCTGTCTAGATACCACCCCAGTAACGGTACTCACCGGGCAGCAAGAACGGAAGGCCTCGGACTGGACTGGACTGCTACGACGACAAACTTCGGACTTCAGTTACGGGTGGACCTCCGGATACCTCGGACCTTGGACTCTTGGCTTGGGCTCTGGTCGGGACTAGCCGCGTTCCTCCACCGTCTCGTCTGGATGCTGGACCGCCTCCTCCGTCTCCTCCGTGGGCCTGAGGGATACTTGAGCAGAAATATCTGCCACTGCGCAGAAGAGTTCCGTCACGACTGCAGAGGGTCAGGGGGTCGGCGTGGCTTCACCGACGCGTGGGGAAAGGGCAAGTCCCTATTCGGGCGCCATTATGTGGTAAATAAATAAATAATACCCTATTTTTGACTAGACATATATCATAACAGATAGCTCAATAAATAAGAGTCAAGATTCGAGGTAGTAGGAGTTTTGCAGGTTTAATACAGCACAAGGACAGGAACAGGACAACCTGCATAGGAATAGGATGACAGGGCCCAGCAGCTGCTGGGGCTGGGTCTGGGATGAGCGCGCTAACTTTTAATAACAATACACGAGCATATATACATAGCGCAAACACATAGCATTACATTGCAGTAGGCGTAGCAGTGGGTGGAACAGAAGGCGTGACGCGTAGCAGTCGCGAAAGATAAGAGTAAAAAGAAGTGTAACTGGGCGTATACATAGACATGTGGTGCAGACGTAACAGAATATGTCATGAATGGGCGGAAACATAGGAGGGGGCTACCTAAGGAGCCGGGACCTCTAACCTAGTGGTGCGCGCAAACTGGCAATGACGTGTTACGAGGAGAAGCTGGGGGCTATGAACTCTGTGCTAGGAGCAGAGACTAAAGTCTGGAGGGTCGGAGCGACATGTACCTAAACCCTATCTAGTATCTGATGTTTAGGGAACATGTTGATATAAACTAGAAGTCATGAGGGGAAAGGCTAACTGACTCTAAGACTGGAGCATGCATTTATTCTACATATAGTGCGTGATGAAGAATATTAAATGACCATTAAATACAGTATTTCTCTTAATATGGAGCCGCATAGGCTAGACAATGACGGAAACTATTGATGCAGTTCAGTAGCTTAGGAATGCAGAGAAGGAAGACTAAACTGATAACTGGAATCATAACATAGTCTTGGCAGACTCAGAGGCAGAGCCAAGCTGCACCGGGCACTGCGAGGCAGGAAGTAAGTGAAAGGTCGAGGATACAGGTGGGGGCTGTATCGCTCCTCAGCGAGGCTTCAGGAGACAGGAGCTGAATCTGATGTCCGGGCCCTGTTGAGGCCTGGAAACGGGGACTTTATAATGAAATAACGTGCACACTGAGAAACGTGGCAACATAGCTTTACATAGGCCTGATATTCGTAGTATTCACGAGGACTGGAAACTAGCATACTAGAGGTGGACACAACTGTAATTGCGTCATTAATCGGACATGGGGAATAACATATGCATATTGGTCATGCACACATAACATATGATGGATGACACGTAGAGACACAGAACATGGCAAAATTTACTTTTCCACACTGGGACACATGTCAGTGACACTTGTCTGTTGTTATGGGCCCAACTCGGATGACCCGCAATTCTTTACCTCACTGTGGGCGGCGATAGTTGAGACAGGACCACAACACCTCATATGGGGTGGAGACTTCAACATAACCCTGCACCCCCCCCGGATAGATCACACCCTGCCCCACATCACTATACTAACGGGCGCGAAATCCTTAGAGCGACTATTGCTGGTAACAATCTCATTGACGCCTGGCGGGCACACTGCGGGACTAGAGAGGAGGGTACACATTTTACTGCGCAAGCTCGGTCTTGGGCGAGACTTGACTATTTCCTCCTTACCTCACAACTGTACACAGCACTAATACATGCATCTCATCTCCCCAGGACTTACTCCGATCACTCTCCCGTTTTGATCACGCTGGCTGGTTCTGAGCTAGGCCCCCCAGTGACGGCGTGGCGCATGCAGCCCGCTATGTTATTGGACGCGATATTCCAGGAGGAACTCCGTGAAGAATGCCTAGACTTCTTCAAACGCAACAAAGACTCAGTCCAAGACGTTGAGACCATATGGGACGCCTTTAAGGCCACGCTCCGAGGCTTATGTATATCGAAGGGCTCGGGAGTGCTCAAGAGCATACTCACTCGATTACGCAGCATAGAAGCTGAATTACGCAGTGCTGAAAGCCGTCTTAGGACGCACCCTGACACGGCGACCCTCGCTACCATCCGCGATAAATTGTCGGAATTCTCAGAGGAGGCTGCTCGTGAGGTGAAGTTTCGGAACAAATACTGGGTGGCCAGGAGGTATGGAGAGGGGGAGAGGCCTGGGAAGGCTCTAGCAGCAACGGTCAAACTGATGCGATCGCCGACGATAATATTAGAGCTTGAGACGGCGGAGGGGCTGGTACTTAGAGACACCACCCAAGTCCTTAACGAATTTGTGAGACATTACAGTACACTTTACTCCACTAGCAGACACAATGAACTCACGTTGGATGAATATCTGGCAGATATCTCCTTGGGGTGGTTGAGTGATGCGCAAAGAGCCTTCTTGAACGCCCCTTTTGAGCTGGATGAGGTCAGGGAGGCCATCATGGGCATGAAGTCGGGCAAAGCCACTGGTTTAGATGGCGTACCTATAGAATTCTACAAGACTTTCATCGACTTCATGGCTCCGGTGTTGCGGGAGGTCTTTGAGGACGCCTTGGAGGTGGGCCATCTCCCTGCCTCAATGAGAGTTGCCCTCATCACGTCGCTGCTTAAGCCTGGGAAACCCGCCTCCAGCTGCGACTCTTACAGACCTCTATCCCTGTTAAACTGCGACGTTAAAATTCTTGCGAAACTGATTGCGACGCGCATAGGCCTCCTCCTGCCTGCTCTTATTCTTCCGGACCAGTCCGGATTTGTCCCTGGAAGGGCGACGTCGCATAATCTCCGTACCTTTTTTTCGGTATACGACTCCGTCCATGAGGATCTCCCTATGGCAGCCATTTTTTTAGACGCCACCAAGGCGTTTGACTCGCTCGAATGGGACTATGTGTTTAAAGTTCTGGAGCGAATGGGTTTCCCGCCTCTCTTTATTTCCTGGATTAAATTATTGTATACGCATCCAACTGCCAGAGTACTCATCAATGGGAAATTGTCGTCGGAATTCCCGATCATCAGGGGGACAAGACAGGGGTGCCCACTGTCCCCTCTTCTGTTTGCTATAGCCACTGAACCTCTGGCGGCTAAATTGCGACAGCATCATCAGGACAGGGCAATGCGCTGCTTTCAGAGACAATTACTCGTCTCTATGTATGCTGACGATATCACCCTCTATGTTCGCCACCCAAGCGATAACTTGCATCCTATACTCCGTGAATTCATTCGATTTGGTGCCCTCTCGGGGGTTCAAATCAACTGGCAGAAATCATGTATCTTCCCCCTTACTGCCTCGACAGTTCCATTCCCACTGGAATTCCCACTTGCCTGGAGCACGGGGGATTTTAAGTACCTGGGTATACATGTGGAAAGGAGTAGAGAAGACCTGATGCGTGCAAACTACGGCACTGTGATGGACAAGTTGAGCGACAATATATCTAGATGGATCACGCTCCCTCTTTCCATGGCGGGTCGTGCCTCATTAATCAAAATGATCATACTCCCTCAACTTTTGTATCTATTCTTGAATATTCCGTACCACCCCGGATCCTATTTTTTTCGTCTGCTACGTTCGGAATTGCTCCGACTAGTGTGGGGTGGTAAAACGCCCAGACTCAAATGGGAGATCCTTGTCCGGCCATTCGCACAAGGGGGATTTGGCATCCCTGACTTTGAACTCTATTACCGGGCTGCACAGGCTCATTATGCGTACATTTGGGTGCGCCAGCAAAGATACATGCCTCAACTGGCGGCTGAGCACTGGTTAGCACACCCGATCCCCATTGAAGGCGCGCTCTACTCCCAGGTGGAGGGTAGGGACAAGACCCCTTCCACTGTGTCGAGCACTGTGACGGCATGGCACTCTATTGTGTCCAAGCTGGACTTGAACTTCTTATACGCACCGAAACTGCCGCTGGCCTACCACCCACAGCTGCCGCTCCTACAGGAGGCTGGCTTTCAAAGACTATTGAAAAAGATTGGTGTCACTACGTGGGGAGACATGTACCTGGATGGCGTCTTCCGAACTAGGGAACATTTCTATGAAGGCATCCACCCGACACCTCTGGACTTGTTTTATTATGTCAGACTCAGACACGGCCTACAAGCTATCACGCCTGATTTCCCCTGCGAGCCCCCGGTGCTACCCCCCTTGCAAAACATGCTGCTTCACGATCATCCTATTAAGCTAGTATCTACACTCTATAAATCTATACGGGCCAACACGACATACACAGATCTGCCCGCTAGGCAGAAATGGGAACAAGATCTCACCTTGACTTTCACGGACACGCAATGGGAATTTTGCCTGCAGCAAACTGAGCGCATTTCATCTAACAGCCGTTATAGAATAATCCACTATAAATTTCTGCACAGGCTATACCACACTCCAGCGCGTCTGCACAGATTCAAGCTTAGGCCTACAGATGCCTGTGACAGGTGTGGGGCCCCAGGAGCTGATTTCCTTCACCTTGCATGGGGATGTCCTGCAGTGAATGAATACTGGACTCAGGTGTTTCAGGTCCTCTCCAAAATGATACACATGACGGTGGATCCATCCCCATTGGTGGCCCTTCTAGGGTATGTTGCGCCTCTTCAAGCGGCTCACCGCAAATATGTGGCACTAGCTATGCTTCTGGCTAAACGCAGGGTAGCCTGTAGATGGGGGCGGGGAAGGGCGCCCAAGTTCAAGGATTGGTTGAGTGATATGGTATACTGCCAGGAACAATTGAATACCTTTTCTGAACTTATGCCGCCTACTTCTAGGCCTACTGATATATGGGCCCCATTACAATGTTATTTGGTAACTGATCCGCCCGAGGATGACAGCGATTCAAGGTGGGCGGTGGAGTACCTTTGCTGATATATCTTGAGCTCGCAATATAGCATCTGGACTGCTGGGTATGGCATGCTATGTTTGCTGCCTCTCCCCCCCCCCCCTTTCCCCCCCCCCTCATTCTCCCCCCCCCCTCCCCCTCTCTGCCCACCTCCCTGCCCCCCCCCCCCTGTTTAAGACCCTATGTGAAGAACATCATCCTCAGTGCCGTCCCGGGATGCCTGTCTACCCACTACTTCCGATACTGTGGCTCGGCCTTCCCTCTTCTGTGATCTCGTGACTCTGCCACTCTGATGTCACCGTGCCTACCGAGAGTAGATATGCCCACCTAGATGCCCGTGTGCCCCCCTCCCCCCCCCCATCCCCCCCATCATTCCTGAGTTTGTATGGACACTGCACATGTCAATGGTTATATAAAAATTCAAAAAACTCGAGACTCATTTATCTAGCTGTAAGACGCGGCACTTGTCACTTAGATGGAATTGTTGGCAAAATTGTTTTCAACGCACATGCATGTCGACACTGATTTGTATTTCTGTAAGCACTGATAGCGGCCGGCCTCCGGGTTGTTGGCGAGACGCTGTGTATTCCTGACAATGCTCAATAAATGTCTTGAAGAGAAAAAAAAAAAAATAATAATTCTTGCCCTCACCCTCAAGGTAAACAAAAGAACCTTAACTCTACAGCCTTTGATGTAACTTAAAAAAAAAAAAAAAAAAAAAAAAACAAGAATTCAACCTGTCTTAGCGTGGAAAGCCTAAAAAACTAAATCAGCACCTAAAGCACTGAAAATAAAAAATGGCCTAAGTGAAAAAGAGGGAAGAGTGGGTGGGGCAAAACAATCCTCGCTACCCGCCTCCCACCATCGCAGTCCTTTTCCTCTCTATACTGGCCCTATTTATCCCCTCTGTCCCTCGCGCTACCTAATCAGGCACCTGCCCGTGGCCACCCCTTCGCGCGAACCTACCCAGGGAGACACCGGCTCGCACACGGCTCTCCCTGGGTCCCCCCCCTTCGCTGCCAAGGAGAGTACCGGTACTCATTACTGGTAGGCTCCGCGGTACTAATGCGGAGCATGAGGCTGTTGAACGCCACTCTCATAGCCAAAGGTCCGCTGTAGCCACGTGGTTGCTTCACCTGTTAGTGTCCAGGTGCCTACAAGCTCATTGTCACGCTATGGCTGGAGTGACAGAACAGGTTCTAATCAGGCCCTGCACGGTAAATCAATCACAGGTGTTGAAGGTGAGTCCAGGCGGCTGCACAGAGGGTCGGAAAAAAAACCGTGGGAGGTAAGAATTTAAAAAATGTTTTAAATTCGGCAGTGAGTATTTTGTGTGAGTGAATGTCTGTTTTTGTGTGTGAGAAGGTGGAACGACAGACATCAGGACATTCTCTGAAGGTATTTTAAAGAAAATGTGAGGAATGCTCTTTGCGTGTGTGTAATGCCGGCTTCTTCTTGGTCAAGAGAACGCATGAATGTGGTCTCTAATTCGAACGAATAAAAACTGAAGATGCAAATATAAAAAAAACGCAAATACTAAAGCAGAACATATTGTTTGGCCTTCATTTAATTTATTGTAAGGAGTTAACCACTTTATGTTACTACATTTATCATATGTTTTGATAGGTGCTGAAGACGTTGTAATTCCTTATTTGTGCTATTCCAGTGTCTTTCACTAGATGCCCGGAGGTGTCTGACCATTCACTCAATAGTTCTATCGCTGGGAGGACGTGGCTGCACTGGAGGTTCAAGAGGCTCCTTTTCTTCTGGGTTGGGGCCTCGTACCTGCAGGTATTCATACCCCTCTTTAGCATATCGAAGTTACACCATTTTCCATGACACCGTGTAAACAAAGGTTAGGCCCAGAAAGGCATTCTTTCACACTTTATTCACAATGTGTAGCTACATCTAATTTGGTCCCCCACTGCACGGTGCATTCAAATTCAACAAGAGAACCAGAGATGTATTGTCAGTCAATTTTAATAAACTAACTCATTATAATGCCATTTATGCTCTAAGTTCATAACAATCACTGATACAAACAGTGCACCTGGCTAGCTGAAACGCTTTTGTGTCTTGAATACAGACATGTGTCTACATCTGGTGCAAAATAACTTATTTTATCACACTATCTATGCTTGGAATACAAGGACAGCCTGAAATATTCCACGTTCATATATATTTATCTATAGAAAGTCACTAGATGGGAAAAGTGCATAAACAGTAATTATAATAACTCTATTATTTGGAATAACCCTGAAAGAACAAAGGTTCTCTTCAAATAGAGCAGAGTTGTGCACAAAATCAAAGTGGTGCTTTTTAGCGTTTAAGGAGCTGTACGGACAATGCCCTGTACATAATGTTGGTGTATTAAAAGCCCCAATCTTAATACACCGTGCTGGCCCAGTCCATCCAAGAGTTAGGCCAAGGTCACACAGCATTGTGGCAGTATCACAAGGCGCAAGCCTGGTATTACAAATCACAGCACAATGATGAAAACAGCACTTGTTCAATATATATCAATGGCCCAACTTCACAAACCATCTCGCCAACGGCCAACGCCTAACATCCCAAAGTTCTGGGGTCACAAATGCTGGCCAACAACATTGTACAGGCCCAACATCACCCACAGTGATTTGTGCACATTCTTAATCTGTGAAATTGATTAGGATGATCCTGTGGCATGGTGCGTTGTAGTACAACCCCTTATAAGCCGCAAACTGCATGAATCAATCAATTAATCAATCAGGAGTTTGTTAAAGCGCAACTACACACCCGTAAGGGTCTCAAGGCGCTAGGGGTGCAGGTTCCATTCCATCAAGGAGGGGGTCTGTCGAAGAGCCAGGTTTTGGGGTTTCTTGCGAAGATGGGGAGCGATGTTGTCTGTCTGAGGTGGAGCGGAAGGGCGTTCCATGCTTTGGCCGCGAGGAAGGAGAAGGAGCGGCCTCCCGATCTGGTCTTTCTGGTGCGGGGGACCACGGCGTAGGAGAGCTGGGCTGATCGTAGGGTCCTTTGGGGTGTGTGGAATTTGAGCCGGCTGTTCAGGTATGCTGGTCCGGTGCCGTGGAGGGCCTTGTGTGCGTGGGTGAGCATCTTAAAGGTGATTCTCGCCTCGACGGGGAGCCAGTGGAGTGTGCGCAGGTGCTGGGAGATGTGGCAGTGTTTTGGCAGGTTGAGGACCAGTCTTGCGGCGGCGTTCTGGATGTTCTGTAGCTTGAGGATGAGGTTTTTGTTTATTCCGGCGTAGAGTGCGTTGCCGTAGTCGAGTCTGCTGGTGACCAGGGCGTGAGTGACTGTCTTTCGGTGTTCGAGGGGGATCCATTTGAAGGTCTTACGAAGGAGGCGGAGGGTGTGGAAGCAGGAAGATGAGACAGTGTTGATCTGGCGGTCCATTTTGAGCTCGGAGTTCAGGATGATTCCCAGGTTGCGGGCGTGGTCTGTGGGGGTTGGCGGGTTTCCGAGGGCGGTGGGCCACCAGGTGTCGCTCCAGGCGTCGGGGTTTGGGCCCATGATGAGTACTTCTGTTTTGTTGGTGTTTAGTTGTAGGCAGCTGTTTTTCTGCCATTTGGCGACGGCTTCCATGCCTTTTCTAAAGTTGCGTCTGGCGGTGTTGGGCTCGTTGGATAGGGAGAGGATGAGCTGGGTGTCGTCTGCGTATGACACGATCGTGAGTCCGTAGGTTCTGATGATGGGGGCAAGTGGAGCCATGTAGACGTTGAAGAGCGTCGGGCTGAGGAAGGAGCCCTGGGGGACTCCGCAGGTGGTAGGTGTGGGGTTTGAGAGGAAAGGGGGGAGTCTGACCCGTTGCGTCCTGCCGGAGAGGAAGGAGCAGATCCAGTCGAGGGCCTTGTCCTGGATTTCTGCGTCGTAGAGTCTGCGTATTAGGGTGCGGTGGGAGACTGTGTCGAACGCCGCTGATAGGTCTAGGAGGATGAGGGCTACTGTTTCTCCTTTGTCCAGTAGGGTGCGGATGTCGTCTGTTGCGGCGAGGAGGGCGGTTTCCGTACTGTGGTTTTTTCTGAAGCCGGATTGGGAGGAGTCGAGGATGTTGTGTTCTTCAATGAATGTGGCGAGTTGGCTGTTGATGGCTTTCTCGATGACTTTCGCTGGGAAAGGGAGCAGGGAGATGGGTCTGTAGTTTTTGAGGTCGGTGGGGTCTGTTGAGGGTTTCTTTAGGAGGGGGTTGACCTCGGCATGTTTCCAGTCGTCGGGGAACGAGGCGGTCGCCAGGGAGCGGTTGATGGTGTGGCGGAGCATGGGTGCGATGGTGTCGGCGGCTCTGTTGAAGATGTGGTGGGGGCAGGGGTCCGTGGGGGCCCCTGAGTGGATTGACTTCATTGTCTTCAGTGTGTCTTCGGTGGTGAGGGCTGTCCAGTCATCAATCGCTGGTTTACGGGTGTCGGGGGTGGTTGGTGAGGGTTCAGTGTGTTGGTTGTCTTCGTCGAAGTTGTCGTAGATGCTCTTGATTTTGTGGTGGAAAAAGGTGCTGAGTTTGTCGCAGAGGTCTTGTGAGGGAGGGATGTCGGTAGACTCGCTGGTGGGTTGGGCGAACTCCTTGATGATGCTGAAGAGTTCCTTGCTGTTGTGTGCGTGGGTGGAGATTCTGTCTTCAATCGCTTTTTTCCTCGTTTCTCTGATGAGTTCATGGTGGGCGTTGGTGGCGGCTCTGAAGTTGTTGTGGGCTTCTGTGGATTTGGTGTTTCTCCAGGCCTTTTCGAGGTGGCGGCATGTGCGCCTGGACTCTCGAAGTTCGGTGGTAAACCATCTGGCTTTCTTGGCACGGGTATTGTTGTTTTTCTTGAGGGGGGCTATGGTGTTGGTGCTGTCCGAGATCCATCTATGCAGGGTTCAGGCTGCGGTGTTGGGGTCGTCGTTTCCGCGATGGTTGGGGTGGAGTTGTTGAGTGAGGAGGTGAGCTGGTCGTCGGTGATTTTGGTCCAGTTTCTTTGTGGAAGCAGGTGCTGGTGTCTGTGGATGGTAGGTGTTCTGAAGGGGAAGTGGACGCAACGATGGTCGGTCCATGGGAGTTCGGTGGTGTGGCTGAAGGTGATGGAGTTTCCTGTATTGAAGAGGGGGTCGAGGGTGTGTCCTGCTGAGTGCGTGGGCTCGGTCCCGATCTGGCAGAGTCCAATGTTGTGGAGGTTGTCCAGGAGGCATGTGGTGTTGGGGTCCAGTTGATTGTTGAGGTGGAAATTGAGGTCTCCCAGTGCCCAGTGTGTACAAGAGCTTATGAGGATGGAGCCTTTCAAATGAGGACCAATTGAAAACTGTGGTGCAGGTGGGATGGTGCCCAGAACTGTACAGATATGACCTCGTGTACAGATATTACCAAATGAAAATTACAAATGTGGGAAAGCAGTGATGTGTCAGTGTGTGTGTTGAAGCTGTTCTGTAGGAGCTGTCCCTGCCCTCCCCTTCCATAATAGTAACAACAGATGAAAGGACCATGACATCTCACAATGCAGAGCCCATTATATACTTGCAATATATTAAGAATACTTGGGAATAGTTTTATAGATTACATACATTTCAATAATTTTTTTCCACTTAGCTCTCATCAGAATGGAGGGAAAATTATGAGAACATTCAAATATAATATAAAGCTACAAATCTCGTGCCTACTTCATGAGATTTGCCATTGGAAACTGAGTGCTGGTCTCCGTAAGCTCACCCGTATCTTTTCAAAGGCTGTGCCTCTATGGGGAACAAAGCACTGGGCAAAGATCTGAAATGACTAAGCCAAGATCAGACAGGACTGAGCCAACACCCTGCAGGACTGGAACAAGATATTATCCAGTATTGGCCTAGACAACAACAATGGCTCAATATAAGACCTGGATGGCTTAAGATCACACAGTCCTGAGCCCAGAACACTCATTACTGGCCAAAGGTCACACACTGAGAGTCAACTAGTTAATGACCCAAGATCAGGGTATACTGGATCAATATCACACAGACCTTAGCCAAGATCACGTACTGGTTATCAAAAGAACACTTAAAATCATGCATGACTGAGTCACGGACTCAAAGCACTGAGTCAATCCAACATACTGCTGGCTCAGTTGTGCCTGTTGCTGACCCAGTCTTACTTAGCACAAGGTCATACACCTCTGGCTTAACAATTCACAAAGCTGGCACAGAATCAACCATTGCTGGTATCTGAACAAACAGCAAGGGCCCAAGATCAAGCAGTACTTGTCCAAGGTCACAGCAGTCCTAATATCACACTGAGCAGATCATTATGCACAGTTCTAAGCCTCGCAATTTTTACAGAAAATCCGGTGGCATAGAAAGCATAGTCCAAACATAACATGTCCCTTTAAAGGCAATGGGCGGCTTGCACATTTGAGAGGTTCATAGTATGATGCAGGTTATTATTAAATGTCTGTATATGCCTTGCTCACATGGGCAGAGAGAATTTTCACACATATAGGACATTTGAGGCTGTTAACAAGGGTAATGCAAGGGCAAAATGAATAGATAGGTGACAGATGGCAGTAGTGTCTTTATATAATCATGTCCTGCCCCCAGCTCTGCCTCTTGAATCCCCCGCAGCTAAATTTGATAAGCACCTGCACTTATTTTTTCCCATTTAAAGCACTGGGCGTCACTGTACAATATGCACTGCATACAGATAACCCAGTGTCTCCCAAGATTACAAGTTTACAAACGCCACATACCACATTTGTCAGTTAGAGGGAAGGATGTGAATTTAAATCCACCTTGAAATTCCCTTAGGTGAATGGACTTTTAAAATACACTTAAGCAAACAAAATATTGTATTAAAAGGATGGTTTCTTATGCAAAAATCTGACCATACAGAGCCAGCTTGTTCACTAGATCGCAGCTCCTTGACTGAGCTAACGTTTTGAAGGGCACGTGTGTTACATGACTGCGTTGTGTGGGGAGCACATGTATAGTTAGAAGCACGAAGACCTGTGCATGTGTTTGCTTATTTTATAGTCTATTACATCTCGCACGGAAATTCTGTTCTGCTTGGTCATCCAAAGCAGTGTGTGAGAAGTTACCAGTGTTTGGTGCTAAATGCCAGGATATGGGCACACTGAGACACTGCATGATACATCAAAAATTGAATCGTACAAGCATTTAAAAACAAATACAAAATTGCAATTTGAGGATTGACCTCAGAAGACATCCCTTACAGCTCTTGCAGGATCTCATTTTCTATGCATTGATGTATTCCCAATATTTGATCACAATGCTATGATCTTAAGATGAATGCTTTCTTTGAGTATCATCCAAAAAACTTACTTTTCCCAATATACATCCTGTCATTACCTTACAAATCCAACTCCTGAGCAGGTCAGCTGTCGTTGCTGGAATGGTGGCCTAGTAGCAGCCAAGGAATGTCAAATTAGGGCCATCAAAAGCACCTAATATAGCACTACCTTAACATGCAAATAATGATTTCTTCTAAGCCTTGCATCCTCAAATTACATGCATGTCAAAAGGCATCCTGTGTATTCCTAAACTGTGACATGACACAGTGTTCTTTAATCAAAAAAGTCAGAATGTCATCTCTCCTTTTTATTTCAAATGGCCCTGTCCTCCCTCCATCCTCTCCATGCTTTCTCTCTGAGCACAACATGTACATTTGCCTTAATCTCTACTACTTTATTTCTGCATATTGCCCACAACTCATTTCAAAGATCACCAAAGACTTCCAGCTCATCTTTGACGCCACCAATCCTTCTGCACGAACTCCCATAACTCCCCTCGTTAATGCTCTCACCTAACTTCTCCTAATGTAATATATCACAAAGAAACTGAAGTAAATGTATGGAATGGTGTTACTGAGCGCACAGGACTAATCTCAATAACCTACAATAATAATGACACTGAACTAACCACCAACCTTAGTTTCTGGAGCAGCGTACTGCTGGCCGAGAGCACTTCAACACCTCGTCAGGGGGTAGTAAGCGCTAAATGAATGCAATCACAATTACAATTTTATTGCAACTGAATCTAAAAGTGTAGTGGGAGTTTTACTTGTGTGGGTACAAAATGCAGTATGCCCCGAAAGAATGCAGGATGAGGTTTGTGCCTGTTTAGGTGCAGGGAGAGCAGCGTGCCGGTGTAATATGAGTGCAGAGTGTGCGTGAGAAGTTCCCAGTGTTTGATGTTAAATGTCAGGATATGGGCACACTGAGACATTCCACAATACATCAGTAAATTAATTTTACAAGCATTAAAAAAATATATATAACATTGAATCATTCCTGGAGATAAGTACTGTTTTCTTTGAAACTGCCATTTCTCTGTGCTAGGCGCCGGTTAAGAAGTGTGCCAGCGTGAGAGCAAGGTAAGGTATAAGTCTGTGATAGTGCAGGGTAAGGGATGTGTCTGTAGGACTGCATGGTGAATGTGTGTCTTTGTGAGGTTAGAGTGAGCAGTAAGCCTGTGTAAATGCAGGGACAGCAATGTGCCCAATTGCAGGGTGAGAGGTGTATATTGTGTATAAGGACTCGGAATTGGTGGTCTTGGTAAATTTGTTCCAACTACTGATGGGCTGTTTCCTTGTGACACCATTTCACTCCAATTATCACGGCTTAATCCGTCTTTTTATGTTGATGACGGGATTCATTGAAGCACTCTGACTTCTGTAGGATCTGTCCTCGTTGCTTTCGGAATCTTAGCATGAATCTCCTTCAGTCCACTGGTACCGGTCACAAAGAAACAGCCCATCAGTAGCTGAAACAAATTTACCAAGACCACCAAGTCCGAGTCCTGAGGAGAACCCCCAAGCAGGACAGGGTTCGAAACGCGTTGGCTTGTGCTAACGGGATAAACAGCTGGGTGTGCCACGAGGGAATGCATACATCTTTGTGTCCCCCTATAGACAAAACCCTTTGAAATAAGTATTCCCGAGCATTACACACAGGCAGGAGCCTTTACAATTATCTTTGAGGGTCCGCCAGGTGTATTTGAAAATCACGGACTGGTTACTTGCACTTGTATTGTTTATGTAATGTTCGATGTAATGTGCTTGTAAATTTTGTTTTGCATTTTGTGGTGTTACATTACTGGTTATTGTTTTGAATGTGTAATATTTCTTTGAAAAATGTGTTTCCCGACAAGATGACAGAATAATACTCTAATCTTGTTTGAAGAAAGTAGAAAAAGAAGTAAAATAAAAAACATGTCAGCGTTAGAACAAAGCACTGAAGTCCTGTATGACAAATTAAGAAACGGTCTATCTGGACACTGTGTTTGTCAGTACAATGTATGTGAGGAACAGCAGTGTGCCTGCGTGAGTGAATAATATATACCCGAGTGCATGGTTTCAGTGTTTATTGTGGGTGCAGGGTAATAGGAGCGACTGGATGCAGGTATTGGGGGGGGGGAATGTCTGTAACAGCGAAATATGTTGGAGTGCCTATACGAGTGCACGGTGTGAGGAAAGTGTCAGTTTGAGTGCAGGTGAATGGTGTTCGTGTGTGAATGCATAGTGAACAGAGCGCTTGTGTGAGTTTGGGGCCTCAGGAATATCCGGGAGAGTGCAGCCTGAGAAGTATGTCTATGTGAGCGCAGGGTAAGTGGTATGGATGTGACTGTGCAGAGTGAGGGATGTGCTTGCACTAGTATGGGGCAAGGGTGAGTTTAACATGAGAGAAGTACCTCTAAGGTAAGCAATGTCCCTCAGTATAGGGGGAGTGGAGTGTATTGTGAGTGTAGAGTAAGGGGAGTGTCTGTATGAGTACTTGATGTAATCTGGGTGTTTTGAGTGATTGCATGACGCACGAGTGGCAGCAGTATGAGAATAGGGCGAGGTGCAGTGTCTTTATGAGTGCTAAGTAAGAGGATTGTCTGTATGAGTGCTAGGTTTGAGGGGACTGTCTGCATGAGTGCATCACATGAGAGGAATGTCTATGAATACAGGGTGTAATCGGCATGTCTGTATAAATGTGGGGAGAGGGCAGTGTCTTGCGTTCAGGATGAGGACAGTGCAGCTATGAGTGCAAGATGAGGGTGCGTCTGTGTGAATGCAGGGTGATGGGAGTGTCTGTGTGAGTACAGGGCCTGCAGTATTCCAGTCTAAATGGAAGATGAGACAAATGTCTGAGAGAGCACAACATGACGATGGGTGCTGGATGAATGCGAGGGTTGGGGTGCTGTTGTGTGAGAGCATGGCAAAGTGGTTGCCTATATGAGTACATGGAAGGTGCTTGGTAGGTGAAGTGCCCGTGTTAGCAAAGGGAGTGCCTTGGTGAGAACAGAGTGATCAGTGCACCTGAGCGAATGAGGATATTCATTGGGCCTGTGTGAGTAAAGACTAAGAAATGAGCCCAAGTGCATGTTTTTGTGTAGACTAATGGGACTTTGTAATTGTAATAGATTATATATAGTGTTTACTACCCCTGACAAGGCTTTGAAGTGTTTTTCAGTGAGTAAAACGCTACTCTCGAACCCAAAGTGGATTAATGATGGATTACTATAGGGACATTTAAGTGTTAATTTGAGCAGTGCATATGTGAGTCTGTTAGCTGGATTGAATAGGGTAAAGGAGAGATAAGAAGAGGGAAGAGTCCAGATAGGGTTATTAGGGAGATCATAGTAGTAAAATGAGGTTTGGGATGAATCAAAGAAGGGAAAGAGGAAGAAAGAGTCTAGAGAGGATTATTAAGTGGACGAAAGTACTCTACACATCAGCAATGACAAGAGTAAGTGTAGGCACACTAATATCCTCGCAATACCCCATAGAAAGAGGGACGAGACAAGGGTGCTCATTATCCCCATTGTTATTTGCTTTGGCTGTAGAACCCCTTGCAACTAAGATAAGGAAGGGAGACCGCTAGGGAGGATTAAGGGGGAGAGACGGCCAACAGTATATATCACTGTATGCGGATGACCTACTACTGTTCCTTGAGGATGCTGACAGGGCACTGATAGGAGCTGAAAGATTGCTTTCGGACTTTGGGGAATTATTGGGACTGAGAGTCAACTGGTCTAAGACATGCTTGTTTCCAGCCGACGGGGAGAGACGCAGCCCAACATGATACGGACGCTGCGGTGGGAGCCCATTTGTCTGAAATACCTAGGAGTATACATCTATCATGAGACAGCAAACCTGCTGGAAGGTAATATAGGACGTAGCATAAGAGCCTTGAAGGGCAGTATGACATTTTGGACCACCCTTCCGCTGTCAGTGACGGGCCGTATAGCACTGTTAAAAATGATAGCGCTCCCTAGGTTTTTATATTATTTCAGAACACTGCCAGTATGAATACCCAGCCACATCTTCAAGCTGCTGAAATCGCTTATAGTGTCTTTCTTATGGGGCACGGGACGACGAAGAGTAGCACAAGCAACGCTTGTGAGACCTAAGATCGAAGGAGGGTTAGCAGTACCAGACTTCGAGTTATACTACCTAGTGGCCCAACTACAGGTACTTACACAAGAAGTAGCAAGAGTATTTAGAGGCCCGGAGCACAAGAGAAATGAGGGTACCCCACGCCACGTCCTTTCATTTATTACACTGCAGCAGAAATGAACTCTCAGGGATCTGACATTAGAGGAGAACACGCTGAGGCTGTGCTGGAACCGCTCTCAATGTAAAGCGGGGTGAGGCACCCATATGCACCTGAAATTCCCCTTGAAATGGTGACAGCATTGCCACATGGAGGTGACTGGTCGCACTTACAGGGGTGGGAGGAGATGGGACTCCAAATATTGGGAGATTGAAACGCTAGGTTCCAATTAGTACAGTTTTATATTATACATAGGGCATACCTGACACCAAGGAAGATTAAGAACATTTTTAAAGTAGAAGAGGCAGCGTGCCCAAGGTGTACGGGAAGGGGGGCTGAGTTGGCGCATATGGTATGGTCCTGCCCAGAGGTGGGATCATACTGGGAGGTGGTAGGATGCACATTAAATACGATAACAGAACGGCGGCTAGATTTTGATATGGCCGTAAGTGTCTTACACTGGTTCCCCCACACATCCAAGAACAAGATTACGAGCAAGTTTATAGATATGGGGCTTATACTGGCGAAGCGAGAAATCACAAAACCCTGGAAAGCAACAGTAGGCCCCAACACACACAGATGGAAGACCGAATTCATAAAGTGGGCCAGTAGCGAAAGCACGTTACGCTATCAGCAAGCGCGTAGGTTAAATAACGAGAAAATGCTGGAAGCAGCGACAGCATGGGAGGCATTGGTGCAGGCGCTACGTGATCGTGGGACGCAGGACGATGGTGTAGAATAGCTCACTGATTGAGATATGACCTTAGACCATGACAGGACATCAAGCAAGGCAACACACACTCAATCCTGCACGACTCTATAAAGAAGATCGGACATAACTTCTGGCGTTAGTGGCGGGGTTATTTGGGGAGGAGGGAGGGGGAGAAGAGGGATAGATTGAAGTATGTTGGGTGAAAGAATTCGAAACCTTGTTTAAATGGAGATTCTGATAGTAAGAACTGACATTTTCATGGCATATTACCACAAGGATTGAAATAATGTGTGCTTTGTAACGGTCAATGTATGTTTTGTGTAGAAAAACAATAAACTATGTTTTGAAAAAAAAATAGAGAGGATTATTAAGGAGATCATAGTGGTGCAATGAGGTTTGAGATACATCAGAGTGTGAAGGTAGAGGATAAAATGAAAGAGGTATTGGATGAGACAGAGCAGTGAATTTGAGAGAGTTGAAGGGTTTATTTTTAAATTTTTAGTGTATATATCTACAGTAGGAGTAGAGTAACAAATATATTGATACATACCTACACAGAGAGGTATACGCGGACATGGAAAATAATAAAGAGATATAAAGTTGTAATATATAAAGTCCTGGATGTACATGTATGGATAAATAGGTAGAAAATCTGGCTTTAAATTGTTGCTGTACATAAAGCTAATTTCTTTTATATAATTGTTGGAGAACTTTTATGTTTTTTTCCCTTCTTTTTTAAATGTATTTATAATTATTTTAATTTTATATTTTCCTAGTATTTCAATAGCGAAGTACTTCTAGATACAACAGTAATCATATTTACACAATGTGATAGCTAAAATAAAATAAAACAGAGACCAATAAGCATCTAATCAAATAACTTGTATGTAGACTATGCAGTGACCTATATATGTTAAGCATAAAATAATATATTTTAATCAGACCTATAAGAATATCTATATTTAAAGGAAATGCACATATCGAACTACGTACATATAATTAAATTATACATGTTTCCATACATAGGCATATGCTGTACATTTGTGTGTTGAGTATGGGCATCACGTAGAAAAGAGTCAAATCTTGAGTAGTCTTCTTAAGATAAGGTAGTTATTCGTGGACTTTATATTTGAGGGTAATGATTTCGATAGTTTGGCTGCTTGAACAGAGAAAGATATACCACCCATGTTTTTTTTCATGTATGCTGGGGTTTTGAAGGTAGGTGCAAATCTAGAGCGGAGGTTCAGTCATTGTAAGCATTTGGTGATTTTATTCCTGATGAACAGTGGTTCTGTTTCATATATTGCGTTGTGGGTGATACAGAGCAGCTTGAAGGTGGATCTTCTGGCAACTAGTAGCCAATATAGGGCCCTCAAGGCAGTGGAGGTATGGGTTGTGACTTAAGATGTAATAGTCTGGTAGCAGGGTTCCTAATCTGCTAGACTCTTTCCATAGTTGATAAGAATGATCCATGGTAGACAGTACAAGAGAGACAGTAGCTTGGACCTGGTGTTGAAATTCTAGGTGGGGAAGATGCAGAGCAGAGTTTTTATAGTAATGAAGCTTGATTATGCTAATGTATCCACTTGGGCATTTATCAATAGCTTGGAGTCTATGGTACTTCAAAGTTTCTTACTTCCTTTGATACTTTAGGAGGTGGTCCCAAATCGTCAGGCCACACACAGAGTGGGTTATAATTTTTCCAATCGCCACATGGGATTATTCTATTTTGGACGCATTCAGTTTGAGATGACCCTATGTTATCTACTGATTAATGGCTCTCAGGCAACTGAAGATTTCTGAGTTTCCAATATCTTTGGTGCTTTCCAGTTTAAGAAGAATTTGTGTCATCTGCATAGTTTTAGCATTTGAGCTGAAATTCATTGATCATTGCACTTCAATGCATTGTCAGGGGTAGTAAGCGCTATATACATGCCATTACAATACAATACAATTGCCAGCAATGACTTCATGTAGGTATTGAAAAGCATGGGTGAGATGATAGTGCCCTGAGGGACTCCTACGTTTCTGAAGTACGGTTTGGGTGAGAAAGGGGTTGTATGGATGACAACTGTTCTGTTTTGAAGGGAGAATGTGATCCAGTCAAGAGCAGTCCCATCTATGTCGGCTTCATAGAGTCTTTGAATTAGAGTGATATGATCAACTGTGTTGAAAGAAGCGGGCAGGTTCCAGAGAAGGTGTGCAATGACTCAGTTCCAGTCCAATGTGTTTTTAAGGTAATCCCAGATGGTGATGAGGGCAGATTCTGTGCCTCTTCTTGGATGGAATCCTGTAAGAAAGTTGGAAAGTATGGAGTTGTGTTTTATGAATTGTGACATATGGGTGAATGCTGGCTGCTCTTTCTATCAGTTTTCCCAGCAAAGGTCCATTTGTAATAGGTCCGTTGTTGTTGAGATCATGTGAGTCCAGGTTATTTTTCTTCAATAATGGGAAGATGTATGCCTTTTTTAAGTCTTCTTGAAAGACTCATACAGTTAACCCCTTCGGTGCTGATGACAAAGCCAGCTCGTCATCAGCGTTACCTGCGCTGCGCGGAGGACGAGCTGGCTTTGTCATAAACAAGCCATTTTTTTTTAAGCGCACAGCGGGAATACGCGGTAGCGCTCATGAGGTTAAAGAATTAAGGATGAATGTTCTGACTGGTGTGGCAGCAGAGGTAGTTAAAAGAATGTTATTCTTCTGGTAGACAAGGGCCAGAAGGGCAGCCGGCTGGCCTGATTGACGAGCTCCATAAATTCAGTTTCTGAATGTTGTCGAAGGGATTTAGAGGCTGGGTTAGCCTACTCTTGCAGGAGATTGATGGCAATGGATTGGTGCTCGTGGTTTTCTGTTGTTTTAAATAGGAGTACATTGTGTTTGCTTTGGTTGATTAATAATTACCCAGTTTGTCAGTAAACTCTTGAGAAATGGTTTGAGTTCCTTCTGTGCATTTAGGTTTACAAAATTCTGTTACATTTTTATAAAATTGTTTATTTGCACATTTAGCATTTTTAATTCTGTTTGAATAGTACCTTTTGTTTTAGCGTTTCTGATTGTTGACTTGCATCTTCTGCTAAGTATGTGTAGAAGAAGTCTGTCTTGATTGTAAATTGTTTTGAGCCAGGGTCATTGTAGGTTTGCAATTTGTTTTTATCTTTTTTAGTTCTGAATTCATCCTAGGTGCTTGTTTTCTTTTGTCTTCTTTTGTTGTTTTTAGTGATATTACGATATCAAAAGCTACTTGGAACCACGGATATGAGATTTTGAAAGGAATTATTGTGTCTAGAGCTGTGCTGGAAATTAGTTGCAATTCTAAGTTTCAAAACTGAGTTTGGTCCATGGTCGCTATGTAGTTGCATGGAAGGTGGCCTCAGGTGTGGTGATTTGTAGTGGTTTGTGTAGGAAAGATACCAGATGGTGGTCCGACCATGTGACTGGAATAATCCTTTGAAAGGTAACTAGTTCTTGATTTGCAAAAATGACATCCAGGATGTGTCCAGTGATGTGTGTGTGTTTGTGGATGATCGGATGTAGGTTCAGTAGGTCTAGGCCAGTGATGATAGTTCTTGGATGGAACATATTGGGTTTGTCAAACCATATGTTTAGATCACCAAGGATGCATAGGCTGGAGCGTAGTGTAATAAGGTTTGAAACTGTGTCTAGAAACGAGTCTGGGAATTCTGCATTGCTAGGTAGTGGTCCGTAAAGAACGAGGAAGTTACAGAAGGAAGTTGGTGTAGGGTTACGTTTTGTGATGAGGGCCTCACAACTTTGTATGGAAACGCCGTTAGCTTTGTTGAGATTTTGAGTGACAGTTTGATAGCCTGGAGGAACAGCTTAGTGCAACACTGGAGCCATGTCATCGCCCAACCATGATTCAGTTACCAAGAGTAAGTCAGGTTGTGTGTCAGGGAGTAGGCCAAAGATGAGGTGTTTGTTTTTGCGGAGTGGACGAGCATTGATTAGTAGGCAGTCTAGGGCCCATTTGGATCTCTGCCCTTGTGACTGTAACTCATGTCAGAACTTGCTGCATTTTCTTTATTTTTTGTCAGCTATATGACAAACCACACAGGGAATTCATTTTAAAACTTTTGAGATCGTGTAATATCAGAAAATGCTGGATGGCTCTGTTCCACCTTCGGCTACTTCAAACAGAATACACTTGTGAAAAGATATATAGATTTATTTCTGCAGCAGTTGGTTTAAGGGGGCTAGTCGTAAAATGATTGCTTTCTTTTTTAAGATTTTGTATTAATTCTGATTTTTCTAATCTGTCTAAACAGATCATTCATAACCTGGGAGAATTTTAATTATTTTCTGGCGCTTTCAAAAGGCACCATTCACTTTAAAAAATGTCTGTTTTTAAGGCTGCATTTCGTGTTTGAAATTCTCTTGGCGCTGGTTATAGGCACAATGCACTTTAAAAGATGTTCACTTTCAGGGTTCTGTGTCACAACCAGAATTTTTAAATAAAAATTTAACAATTTACATATTTGAATATAAATGAATGAGTACTGTGATTTTAAAGATGAATCTTCGATGGAAAGCTATTGGGATCTAATAACTAAACCTAGAGATCGCAAGCTTTACCACCAGTTCCGAGTCGAGACTCTTCCTACAAGGAAATTTACTAGTAAATGGTCTCCCGGGGCATGTGCCGCGTGCCCGTTTTGTCCCGAGCATATTGAAGACATTAACCACCTTCTTTATGTCTGCTCAGCCTACCAGCTCCCCGAAGAACGTGGCTCAAACCTATATGTAGATCCGTGGGTACCTGTCTCGCAATGGCTGCGAAAAGACTATTAAAAACAGGTTGTAATAAGACTACTGTTATTGGGGTATCTAAATTCTTGAGCTGGGCTTGGGCTATTCGGGAAAAAAGGATGGGTTCCTTGAGCTAAATGAATTATTGTATTAATTGGCTTGACTGAGTATTTTTATAGGCGTTCCCTTTCTAGTTCTTATATAAAAAGTCTTGTGAATATATTAGATTTAATCCATTCTTACTGTGGTTTTAAAGTATCTCTGCTATTTATATTTGTAATCGTTTTTTAACTGACAGTTTTAAGATGAGTAATTTAGTAAATGCTTTATTGTTCAGTTAATAAAAACCATTACAAATAGCCATAGACAATAAAAGAGAGCAGATTGTAAAAGAAGATAGTTAAAAACAGTTAAAAAAAGAAATAAAAAATAGAAATAATTGGTGAAGTATCAGTCCACCACGAGATACTCGTGTGTTTCTACGAGGAGATTTTTTTTAATCTGTCCTAGGTCTTGTTCTCGAAGGACGGTGTGTTCTATCAGCTCCTTTCCCCTTTTTTCCTTTTGGAGGACGGGCTGGGACTCTCCCTAAATGTTCGTACCTCTTGGAGGAGGTGCTTCAGTGTTCCGGGTCAGTTTAAGACTCTAGGCCAACCTGATGTTTAGGAGCTGACGGCTTTGAGGGAGTGGTAACGGTGTACGTTTAGACTTTCATCATTTCTTTTGAGCCTGGATTCTGCTGCTCCAAGATATTTAACCAGTCGGCAGGCGGTTTGCACGTCCTCGCCTCTGAAGCAGGCCAGAGTTGCTTCTCTGCAGGTTCTGTTTCCGTTTTTTATAAATAGAGGTCTCAATAAGTTCTTGCGGACTTGCTGCAGCTCCTTGCAGATGGTAATGAGGTGTGTGATGTTTTCCTCGTGCATACCGCATAAGCGGCATTTTACTGGTTTTGAGGGGCGCAGCCATGGGGCCATATGGTCCGCTGATGGTAGTACTCCCAATAGTAGTTTTAGAAATGATTCTTTTGTTGTTTTGGTAGAACTGGTCGACAGATACGGCTGTGGAGTGAGTTTGTTATAAGTTTGAACAGTCAGCCAGCCATGTGCTCGCTTAGCTAATGAAGCTTTATCTTGAAGGAGGGATTCTTTCTTAACGATTTTATTTACAGTTTTTTAAACCCTGCCAGGTTCCCTTGCAGTTCCCATAGCTGCCTTGCCCCCAGTTGGTTGATGGCTTCCTCCAGAAAGAGTCTTGCTGGACTGTCATTTTTGTTTTGTAGATCTTTCCAGAGGAGTGAGTTAAGAGTGTGTGCTTCACCTCTGCTTATTTTATACCAGGTCTTAAGGTATGATCCCTTGCGTGCAATCTCCTCCTTGACCAACCCAAATTCAAGTCGGATCTGCGCCGGAGAGGTGTATTTCGGGAGACCGAACATTATCCGCATTGCTCTTGTGACTACTCTATTCAGAGTTCCTATGTCTCTGCCTCTCATAGCTTCACTTCCATATGTGATGGACAAAATCAGTTTTGCTTGAATCACTTGGAGGAGTGGGGTGAAGTTTGGACCAGTGATCTTGTTTTTAAGGTTCCTTAAAGAAACTGCTATCATTAGGCCTCTCTTCTTTATCTCCTCCACTTGTGATTTGAAGCTACCCCCGTCGTCAATGATCACTCCCAAGTAGCAGTATTTATTTGTGTTTTCCAGTTTATTTGAGTCCAAGTACCAACTGAATGATGATTTCTTCTTGCGATGATTAAGGCGCATGACTTTTGTTTTGCTGTAGTTGATACTGAGTTTGTTTGCTTTGGAATATTCTGCGGTGATGTCGAGAAGCTTTAAGGTGAGTTTTGATTCTTGTACACTATTGCATCTAATTTTCTGTCTTTTATGATGAATAATCGAAATAAAGACTTTTTTTAATTGAATTGAATGAGTACTGTTTTATTGTGTGCGAATATGGACAATGCATTTTAAATGATTTGTTTTGGATGTCCTTGACGTGTCCTTATAAATTTTAAGTATGTTAACCTCTTCGCTGCGGGGTGTTTTCCCCCCTGTGCGGGGGCTGGAGGGGCCGCGCGCAGCGCCCCCATGCTGGTGACGAGCTGAGCTCGTCATGAGGCAAAGCGGAGCTGCCCTCATGACGAGCTGAGCTCGTCACGGCCGCACCCGTTTTTAGAACGTTCAGCACAGCGGGGAAATTAGCCCCGCGTGCGAACGTTCCAACGGCAGTGACGAACTCAGCTCGTCATGAGTGGAGCTCAACTGTACTCCATGACGAGCTGAGCTCGTCAACAGCATGGATGAGGTTAAGTCGCTCTTTTTCGAAACCCATGTTACAAAATTATTTGCTGCATCTTTTTTTATCTGTGACTTTTATGGTTTGTAAAAAACTAATAAAGTTGTGTTGATGATGATGATGAAGCAGTGTTTTGGTGGTGGTGTGACTTTGTTTACTAGAAGTATTCTTTGAACTAGTAGCAGGTGTATTATTGGTGTTCATATTAACTGTATCAGGATAGCAATAGTGTTGTTTGTCTACATCGTGATCCTCGTCCAGCAAGCTTAGAAGGCATTTTGTTGGGTGTGTGTGTGCAGGTGGTGGATATAGTGGTTGAGTTAGTTGATGGGCTGCGTTGTTTCTGTGGAGTAACCTTGTTGTGTAATAGACAAAGAAAGGCAAAGTTGTGAAGAGTGGCATGTTGTTTATTCCATTTGCATCTTGTTTAGGGTGGAAGGTGTATGCGGTACGGGTGGTGGTGGAGCATGTGGTTCATGCTTTATGGCTTTAAATTGTGCAATAGATGAATGAATGTTGTGTTGGGGTGTTTGTGATAGATGTTGGTGAAGATAGACATGTTGAGAGTAAAGTTGGCTATGGATCTGTATTGTCTGTGTAATCATAAGGGTGGGAGTGGGTGTTTGTTTCTCTTTTGTGATGGACTGTATTATGAAATTGTGTGTGTGAGAAAAGTAGATGTGCTGGTGTGACTGTTTTGTTTTATTTTTGTGGAGTAGTGAGATGAGATATTGTTGATGTAGTGAATTTCTGTGAAGGATTCGGATATAAAATACTGTTGGTGAGTGGAAACTGAATGGTAGAGTGGTGACGTGTCTTGAAGGAGCGTGTGTGTGGTGTGCGAGAGGAGATGGACACAGCTTATGAGTATTTGCATTAGATTTAGTAGCCGGAAGAGGTCAGATCTGTGGTGGAGTGGAGAGTAAGAATTGTTTCATTGTGTGTTTTCTGAAAAAAAGAGGAGGAGGTTGTTGGTGGATGACATGATAGAGGGTTGAGAATAGGGTTAGTGGTGATGGAAAAGGGCCGATTAGGAGTAAGTAGAGGGTAGAGCTGGTGTTTTGTAAGAACAGGGAGTGTGTGTTTGAAGGGATTAAGGTTATGTATAATGTGGGTTTGTGTTGTGATGGTGATGTGTGGGCTTGATAAGTGGTATAGGCCAGAGTGGTGGTTTGTGTAAGAGTGAAGGTGCCACTGTGTGGCAGTAGAGGTAGGAGGGTGGATAGATGTGGTTTGTATAAGTGTATGTGTTTTTATGAGTGAAGGACTACACAGTCTGTACAAGTCCAGTATGGGGGAGTGTCAGTTTGAGAACAGGGTGTAAGGGGGTCCCTGTATGAGTGCATGAGGTGAGTGCCTGTATTAGTGCAGGGTGAGGTAAGTAGGACAGTGTGAGTTTGAGTGCAGGGGGAGGAGTGTTCCTATGTGAGAGAAGAGGTAGCGGTGTGCCTGTGTGAGTGCAGTGGAAGAGCTGTGCCTGTGAGTGCAGAGTGAGATGTGTGATTGCATTGCTAGGATATGCCTGTATGACTGTAGTGTAAGTGAAGCCTGCGTTCAGTGCACAGTAAGTCTGTGTGAATGCAAGGTGAGCGGCAAATCTCTATTACTGCAGGAGGAAGAGTGAGTGCATGATTAGTGCATGAATGTAGTGTGAGTTGTGTTGGTGTTTTAGAGGATGAGCAATATACTTGCGTTAGTGCTAGGTGGGGGCTGTGTGTGTTTCTTTCTAAAGTTAGTAGTGCATATGTGTGAGTGCGAAATGTGTATGTGAGTTCAGCATGAGGGGTGTACCTATTTGTATTCAGGGTGAAGAGTGAGTGCAAACTGAGGACTGTGCCTGTGAGGTGTGCCTGTGTGTGCAGGATAATATGTTTATTGATGTGAGCACAGGTAGAACGTGACTGTATCAGTGCAGTGTGAGATTGTGCCTTTGTGAGTTTACAATAGAGATCTGGAGTGCAAGTGTAGGATGAGTGTTGGACTTGGCCCTTAGGGCAGGTTCACCCCTAAACTTTTTGCTTTTATTTGTGACCCTGTGTTAGTGATTTTTGGGTCTCTGCGCACTTTTTCCCTGTGTCCCAGAGTAAAGTGCGTGCGTGTAGTATGGCTGGCCTGCCCTCCCATAGGAATGCATGGGGAATGTGTGTGTCCCTGGTAGTTCCTGATGCGTGGGGAGTGCAGGCTCGAGTTTTAGTATGTGTGAACTCGGGAGAATGAATGCTGCACAATGGTATGTGCGGCTTGTATGTGTCTAGAAGGGAAGTGCTACTTCTGGACATTGATGTGTGTGTGCAGTGAGGGTGCTGGAGCGTGATTGGCTGGAGCTGGCTGGCATGCCAGGCTCCAGGAAGTCTGGATGGGTCTGCCCGGTGGTGAGTGTGAGATTAGCATGAGTGATGTGTGGGAGGAGTGTACCTGTGTCCTGGATGGGCTGGGTTTTTCCCCACACAATGCTGGCTCCGCCCCCCTGTGGTGTGTCTAACGACCCTAGCCTCCCCAGTGAATGAAAGGGGTGGTTGGGCCATCAAGGGTGCGCCAAGATCAGCTGCGACTGGTTCTGCCCCCACCCTGCACCCTGAGACAAAGGAATGTGGTGTATAAAAATGGGGCTGTGTCCCCACAGAAGTTGTTCTCTTTTCTGATCCTGCCAGAGGGGGCTGTTGCTGCTGCTGGGCCAGAGGACCGCCACTTGGACTGTCTCCCTGCCTGGAGACCCAGTGTGCTGGCCCTGGGCCCAGCCTTGCCCCCCTGCCTGCCTGCAGCCCTTGCTGGAGCCTTGTCCTGTCCTCCAGTGCTGGGGAGCACGGAGGATTCCTTGCCTATAGTCCTGGGAGCGCTGCTCTCTGTCCCCCAGTGCTGGGAGCACTGGGAATCCTTGCTTAGCGCTTGAGAGCGCTTCATGTGGCTTCTAGCGCTGAGAGCGCTTTATTTAGTCCCCTGGCGCTTGGGAGCGCCTTTCCTCCGTGGCTGGCGCTGCTAGCGCTGTGGGTGCCCTCCGCCGGTGCCCACCCGGCATCTGAGCGCCCCGTGAGGTGATCTAGCGGCGCGGGTGCCACCCCGCTTATTTGCCGCTTTTATTGTGCCCGTTTTGGTGAATTTATCACGAGGGAGCCCACATCTCGGATAATGGGACCCCGCCTGCCTATCTAAAGCGAGCCGCCGCGCTGCCCGCGGCGACCCGGAAGTGCTCGTGTGGCCAGCCAATCGCTGCGCGGCCCGAGGGAGGGTGACCCGGAAGTCCCGCCCCCGCAGCCGAGCAGCAAGAAGTGACGCAGCCGGCCGTGTCCCCGAGGCTCCCCGAGTGGAGAGAGGAGCCCCGCGCTGCCGGAGAGGAGAAGCCGGCTGTGTCTCCCGCCTCCCGCAGCACCAGTGAAGTCCCGGTGAGTGCGGGGGCGGGTCCTTGTTGATTCTTCGAGCAGCCCCGTTGGGAGAGGGCCGCTCCAACGTGGGCAGCATTTCTTTGTGTAGAGCCGGTTGAGGCTCTTGGGGCTGTTGCCCCTGCTCTGAGTCCCCCGTGAGGGACTCCAACCAAGCCCCCACCAGTGTTGAGGAGCCCCGAGGCTCCTGGGGGCAATACGCTCTGTGAGCCCAGAGAGGCTCGAGGTCAGTTCTTTGTGCGTGAGCCTGCGAGGCTCTTGGGGACATCTGTCTTTGTCCCGAGTCCCCCGAGGGGGACTCCAACAACGCCCCATTGTTCTTTGAGCCCCGAGTGGCTCTCCAGTTGTTCTTGGGTCCCCCGTGAGGGGCCCCCCTGCCCACATCCGTGACGAGCCCTGAGAGGCTCAGGGCATTTCCTGTTCTTTTGAGCCCAGAGAGGCTCGAGTGCCCAGTCCTGTTGAAGAGCCTGAGAGAGGCTCAGCAGGGCCACAGTGGTGGTTCTTGAGCCCACGAGGCTCCAACGTTGCCCTAACTTTCCCTGCACCAGTTGCCCAGCACTTTGTGGGCAACTGCCACGTTTAGGCCCCCTGACTTTGGGACACAGGGCGTCCTAGCCCTAATGAGGCCAGTTGGCCTAGGGACAGTCACAGGTGGTGACTTATGTGAGTTTGGCGCAATTGTTCATTTTCTGCACCTCTGAATGTATTGTTGATGCATCATGTGTTTTCCTCCCTTACACCTCTGAATGAATGTTATGCATTGCATCATGTGTTATGTTCTTACACCCCTACAGGTATTATAATATAATACTTAGGTGGTTGTTGTCCTCCTAGTGCAGGTGGTGCTAGTGAGGTCCTGTTACCAGTGATTACTGGTTGTGTGCTCTATTTTTATATTGTGTGCTACAGTGATTTTACTTTCTACAAGTGCTAAGTTCTAAAAGTGCATACCCTTGACAGTGGTCCAGGTGGCCCTGTCCTGTACATTATCCCTTGTAAATTCTGCCCGTGCCTCTGGCACAGTGTAACAAGATGTGTGTCTTATCTAATGTATGTTTATTATAATACAAAGGCTATTTTCATATAACCTGGTGTGGAGTATCCTTTGTGGTGGGCCTTTGGGTGTTGTTGCTGTGGTGCATGCGCAAATACTTAACTTACATCGCCTCCAAGTTTAGCCTTGCTGCTCGCGCCACGTTACCTAGAGGGTGAGCAGGGGTTATCTTGGCGTGTAACTCCCTTGCCCTGTCTTGAGAATGGGGATCTCTGACTGACTTTGGCGAAAGCCCTGGCCAGCCGGGGGTCCCGTTCCCAACATTGGCGGCAGCGAGTGGGATAAGGATTTGTGTTTGCGTTGTACCACAGTGGCAGCTGGCCGCACTTCAAAGCGCTACATTTTTAGATAACCACATTTTGGGGATTATTGTTTTTGGTGAAGTTCCATTATTGCTTCTCCTGAAGAGTGTCATTTGGTAATTGTGTTCAGTACATTTGTCCCCCGACCTGCTTCCAGAGTTTGGTACCTGTGTCGCTTATGGTCAGGTTGAGAAGTCAGGGGTGGTAGAAACTGCCTTACCGATCCGAGGGGAGGGTGTGTGTGGATGAATGGTGTGTTTTTCTGGACGCATGAGTGAGTTCTCTGTGATAAGGAGAGTGTTGAAGTTTTGGAATTGTGTACTCTTACTTCAGATTGTTAGGTCCCTTGTGTTGCACGTGTCTGTGAGCATCCTGTCAGGATGGAATCTCCTTTTAACCTCTGTGGCCTGTTTAAGTACAGTGTGCATGAGTTGGTACGGTTTTGTGAGGAGAGAGACATCCCAGTGAGTGAGTCAGACACCCAGTCCAAGCTTAGGGATAACATGATCCTATGGCAGAAGGATGACTGGGAGCGTGAGCAAAGTGAGAGAGAGAGGGCCCGGGCCGCACACCATGAGGGTGGTGGGTCTGAGGGGAGCCCTGAAGAGTCTGAAGTGGAGAGTGAGTTTGACAGTGACTGGGCGCCAGCAGAGAGCGAGTACCCCCTAGATAGGGAGTCCCTTGCTGGATCCAGTGTCCGATGCAGCACCCCATCCCTTTCCCTGTCCCCAGAGGAGTGGTTGGATAGGAGAGAAGAGAGGGAGCACCAGCTGGCTATGGAGAAGCTCAGGTTAGAGCATGCCAGAGAGATGGCGCAGCTGGGTGTGCAGGAGCGGATTGCAGAGGCGGAGAGGGTCTTTGCCAGAGAGAGATTAGCTCAGGAGGGTAGATTGTCCCCTGACCACAGTCTTAATTTTCTGGATCCCCCAGGGAGGGTTGAGTCCAGTGGTGGCAGCTATTTAGACTTCAGTGCAGGAAGTCCCCTACCCAGTGCCCAACGTATGGTCCCTTGTTCCCAAGAGGAGGAGTTAAGGTTGAAGTTCAGGGGCAGTAGGAAACTGTCTCACCAGGAGTGGGGGTGTTTTGTGGATGACTGTTCTGATGCAATGTGGGATTGGCTGGCGGCTAGCTCGGATGATGAGAGAGACGGAGTACTGAATATGTTTCTCAAAGAGCAGTTGCTCAGTGTTGTTTGTCCAGAGTTGCGCCAGCACCTGTTGAAGTCTGAATCCCTTAGTCCTTGGGCGCTTGCTGAGGAAGCAGAGCGCTGGGAGAGTGCTAGAGGTTCTCTAGAGTCATTGGTGAGTGACTCCAACAGTAGTGGTTCAGGTATCTTCCAGCCCAGCGTGGTGGAAGAGGCTCAGTGTAGCCCAGCTAGGTCCCAGTATAGTGAGAAGGGTGGAGGGGCTGACTACCTGGCTCAGTGGAGCAGGAGTCAGTGGGTGGCTGAGAGCCCCCAGAGGCCCGAAGCCCTGTCTCAGAACCTGGGTGGTTTCTTGAGGGAACACCGGGTTGGGGACCTAGGCTGTCCTGTAAGTCCACTTGAGGAAGATCTCCTAGTGAGTAGAGGACCTGGAGCGTCTGTAACCAGAGCTCCTGTGGTTCTAGAGTCTGGCAGTACCACCCCGGTAGGGAGGGTACAGGAGTCCAGCGTGAGGAGTGATTGGGGGAGGAGTTTCCCAGTGGATGCACCAGTGGACCAGGGACTAGCCAGTTGGGCTAGATCTTCTTGGGGGGACCCGGGAGGCGCCACTTCTGGTCTGGGGGATCGTCACGCACTGTCAGGTGGACAGGGGACGGGAGATCTGCGCCAGACAGACAGTCACACAACAGATGTGTCATTTGTTAGCCTCAGGGGGATTGTGTGTGAGTCCCCAGAAGTCCTGGAGTGCCAGGCAATTGTTCCACCAAAGGTTCTAGACCAGAGGTTGGATGGCCAGGTTCAGGATCAGCCTGACCTGAAGGGGAGGACGACTGTAACCAGTGTCCTGGCCGGTTCTTCTTCCAGAGGAACTTCTCCAGTTGGGAGAGGGCAGACCTCTGGAAGGGGGTGCAGAGGGTGGGAGAGCCCACCTCTGACCCCGGTGCAACCTGAGGGGTTAAACCCTGGGTTGGAATGGCGTTCTGGGTGTACCCCTCGCAGGAGGAGGAACCCTAAAAGAAGAGGTAAGGGGAGGAGAGCCTTCCCTGAGACTCCTGGTCCGCCTGAGGTTGTAGACCCTAGGCTGGAGAACCAGTGGCAGTCTAGCCCTGTCTCGCAGACAGGAAGAGTGGAGAGTGGCTACTATGTGCCTGGGGTTACTACCCCCCACTTCGTGAGTAGGCAGGAACCAGTGGCACCTGGGTGGCCTAGGGCCTGGTCCTGGCTGCGGACAGCTGAGGAGTACCAGTGGGGTAGCCCAGTTGGTCCTTACAGTAGCTTTAGAAGGAACCCTAGGGGTTCACCGTGCCATAGAACAGGAGGGTGTCCCGGCAGTGGCGGGCCTGCATCCGTGTTCTATCGCCCCAAGCAGGGAAGTCCATCACAGTGGTGATTGTTCTCCCCTGCGTTTTGGCTGGAAGGGGGTTGTGTTGGACTTGGCCCTTAGGGCAGGTTCACCCCTAAACTTTTTGCTTTTATTTGTGACCCTGTGTTAGTGATTTTTGGGTCTCTGCGCACTTTTTCCCTGTGTCCCAGAGTAAAGTGCGTGCGTGTAGTATGGCTGGCCTGCCCTCCCATAGGAATGCATGGGGAATGTGTGTGTCCCTGGTAGTTCCTGATGCGTGGGGAGTGCAGGCTCGAGTTTAGTATGTGTGAACTCGGGAGAATGAATGCTGCACAATGGTATGTGCGGCTTGTATGTGTCTAGAAGGGAAGTGCTACTTCTGGACATTGATGTGTGTGTGCAGTGAGGGTGCTGGAGCGTGATTGGCTGGAGCTGGCTGGCATGCCAGGCTCCAGGAAGTCTGGATGGGTCTGCCCGGTGGTGAGTGTGAGATCAGCATGAGTGATGTGTGGGAGGAGTGTACCTGTGTCCTGGATGGGCTGGGTTTTTCCCCACACAATGCTGGCTCAGCCCCCCTGTGGTGTGTCTAACGACCCTAGCCTCCCCAGTGAATGAAAGGGGTGGTTGGGCCATCAAGGGTGCTCCAAGATCAGCTGCGACTGGTTCTGCCCCCACCCTGCACCCTGAGACAAAGGAATGTGGTGTATAAAAATGGGGCTGTGTCTCCACAGAAGTTGTTCTCTTTTCTGATCCTGCCAGAGGGGGCTGTTGCTGCTGCTGGGCCAGATGACCGCCACTTGGACTGTCTCCCTGCCTGGAGACCCAGTGTGCTGGCTCTGGGCCCAGCCTTGCCCCCCTGCCTGCCTCCAGCCTTTGCTGGAGCCTTGTCCTGTCCTCCAGTGCTGGGGAGAACTGAGGATTCCTTGCCTATAGTCCTGAGAGCGCTGCTCTCTGTCCCCCAGTGCTGGGAGCACTGGGAATCCTTGCTTAGCGCTTGAGAGCGCTTCATGTGGCTTCTAGCGCTGAGAGCGCTTTATTTCGTCCCCTGGCGCTTGGGAGCGCCTTTCCTCAGTGGCTGGCGCTGCTAGCGCTGTGGGTGCCCTCCGCCGGTGCCCACCCGGCATCTGAGCGCCCCGTGAGGTGATCTAGCGGCGCGGGTGCCACCCCGCTTATTTGCCGCTTTTATTGTGCCCGTTTTGGTGAATTTATCACGAGGGAGCCCACTCCTCGGATAATGGGACCCCGCCTGCCTATCTAAAGCGAGCCGCCGCGCTGCCCGCGGCGACCCGGAAGTGCTCGTGTGGCCAGCCAATCGCTGCGCGGCCCGAGGGAGGGTGACCCGGAAGTCCCGCCCCCGCAGCCGAGCAGCAAGAAGTGACGCAGCCGGCCGTGTCCCCGAGGCTCCCCGAGTGGAGAGAGGAGCCCCGCGCTGCCAGAGAGGAGAAGCCAGCCGTGTATCCCGCCTCCCGCAGCACCAGTGAAGTCCCGGTGAGTGCGGGGGCGGGTCCTTGTTGATTCTTCGAGCGGCCCCATTGGGAGAGGGCCGCTCCAACGTGGGCAGCATTTCTTTGTGTAGAGCCGGTTGAGGCTCTTGAGGCTGTTGCCCCTGCTCTGAGTTCCCCGTGAGGGACTCCAACCAAGCCCCCACCAGTGTTGAGGAGCCCCGAGGCTCCTGGGGGCAATTCGTTCTGTGAGCCCAGAGAGGCTCGAGGTCAGTTCTTTGTGCGTGAGCCTGCGAGGCTCTTGGGGACATCTGTCTTTGTCCCGAGTCCCCCGAGGGGGACTCCAACGACGCCCCATTGTTCTTTGAGCCCCGAGTGGCTCTCCAGTTGTTCTTGGGTCCCCCGTGAGGGGCCCCCCTGCCCACATCCGTGACGAGCCCTGAGAGGCTCAGGGCATTTCCTGTTCTTTTGAGCCCAGAGAGGCTCGAGTGCCCAGTCCTGTTGAAGAGCCCGAGAGAGGCTCAGCAGGGCCACAGTGGTGGTTCTTGAGCCCACGAGGCTCCAACGTTGCCCTAACTTTCCCTGCACCAGTTGCCCAGCACTTTGTGGGCAACTGCCACGTTTAGGCCCCCTGACTTTGGGACACAGGGCGTCCTAGCCCTAATGAGGCCAGTTGGCCTAGGGACAGTCACAGGTGGTGACTTATGTGAGTTTGGCGCAATTGTTCATTTTCTGCACCTCTGAATGTATTGTTGATGCATCATGTGTTTTCCTCCCTTACACCTCTGAATGAATGTTATGCATTGCATCATGTGTTACGTTCTTACACCCCTACAGGTATTATAATATAATACTTAGGTGGTTGTTGTCCTCCTAGTGCAGGTGGTGCTAGTGAGGTCCTGTTACCAGTGATTACTGGTTGTGTGCTCTATGTTTATATTGTGTGCTACAGTGATTTTACTTTCTACAAGTGCTAAGTTCTAAAAGTGCATACCCGTGACAGTGGTCCAGGTTGCCCTGTCCTGTACATTATCCCTTGTAAATTCTGCCCGTGCCTCTGGTACAGTGTAACAAGATGTGTGTCTTATCTAATGTATGTTTATTATAATACAAAGGCTATTTTCATATAACCTGGTGTGGAGTTTCCTTTGTGGTGGGCCTTTGGGTGTTGTTGCTGTGGTGCATGCGCAAATACTTAACTTACATCGCCTCCAAGTTTAGCCTTGCTGCTCGCGCCACGTTACCTAGAGGGTGAGCAGGGGTTATCTTGGCGTGTAACTCCCTTGCCCTGACTTGGGAATCTCTGACTGACTTTGGCGAAAGCCCTGGCCAGCCGGGGGTCCCGTTACCAACAATGAGCAATATACCTGATTACATGAGGAGTTGTGCATATTGTGAGTGCAGGTGGAGTGGTGTGCCTGAGGATTTTATTTTATTTTAAAAGTTTTATATGGCGCAAACATGGCCACAGGGGGTATCAGAGTGCTTTACAGATTGGCAGTTAAGAAGGTATAGGAAGTGGTAACAACAGACCAACTAATAATCATAACAGTTCAATATAGACAAGTATAAACAGGCGAGTCCTATGGTGACTGGGGGCTGGGGATCTGGACCAGAAATATCTTCACCAGTACCACTTTAAATTCCTTTTTGAAGGAAGCTGTGGAATTATCCAGACTTATTTCAGGCGGCAGGGAATTCCAAATTCTTGGTTTAATACCTGAGAATGCTTGCTCGTAGGCTTTCTTTTTATGGAAATTCTGTGGCTGGAGCAGTAAAGTGCTGGAGCCCCTAAAGGATCTGGAGCCCCCAGAGAGCTGTAAAGCTACTTTGCGTTCTGCAAAAATGACATGGGATGAATCCCTTTGGCAGTAACCCAAGGAAGTAAGAGTAGAAAAGGACACCAAGTCATTCTGGTCCTTAGTCACCTGGGGTAGTATTTCAAGGGCCCAATCACATCACCGGTCAGGAATGGCACGACCACTTCTGGAAGCTTTACACAACCTCTGGGGACACGCCCGCAGCGGAGGTGGATGATTTTCACAGCCATCCATCGGATGATGAATTCTTTACCTTGGGAGAAATAGAGGCCCCAATAGGTCGAATAGTAGCGTCCAAAGCTGCAGGACCAGATGGCATCCCAGGGGACCTATTTCTAGCTGATGTCCCAAGTTGGGCCCGCTATATTCTACTCTTGTCAAATGCAATTGCTCGCAGTGCCCCAGTCCACTGGTCTTAGAAGGGCGAAAAGGTCCCAATTTATTCAAAAGGAGCCAGAGACGAACCCTCAAACTATAGGTCTATTAGCCTGATCAATGCCCTTCAGGTCTTCTGCAGAGCTATGCTGCAGAAAATCCATATATGGGTGGACGATAACGCAATCTTATCCCAGTATCAGGCTGGTTTTTGGGCGAAGACTTAGACCATCGACCAGGCATTCCGGCTTCACAACGATCACAACCACTGGAAAGTGGTTGTGATCGGCAAAGGCAGTCCCTATTTAGCCTTCACTGATTTAAAGTCTGCCTTTGATGTAGTCCCCAGGTGTAATTTATGGCTGGCACTTAAAGATATGGGTATCCCGCTACACATTCTTAACCTGGTAGTTCGGCTGCACGAATGGAACTATGCACAGATTAGATTGGGCGCAGGGGTAATTGACTGATCGCATCACAGTCAGCAGGGGAGTTCAAAAAGGCTGTGGTCTGGCTCCCACTCAAATCTGCCTGTACATGAATGGAGAGGCTAGCTTCCTGCAAGAAGAACTAGCAGATGCAAAAACCTTGGGGGGTGACAAGGTACCGACACTTCTGTTTGCAGATGACACCCTGCTGGTGTCGAAGAACCCAGCAGGGTTGCAGCGGCTACTTAACAGATTCCATCTCTTTTGCGACACCAGGGGGCTAGTCATTACCACCTCAAAAACCAAATGTATGGCCTTTAACCCCCACAAGTCCTACAAAGGCAGCCCATTGTTAGGAGGGACTCCCTTAGAAAAAGTTGGCACTTTTGACTAACTCGGTGTCTAACTTTCAGAGAAAATTTTGTGGAAGCCTCACCTAACTAAGATGTTATTGGGCCATAAGCGAGTAACGGGGTCCCTAGGAAAGGAGCACCACTCTTCACACAGTAGACCGGTAGCTCCAGCCCTTCAGGTCTATGATGCAAAAGCAGTTAGCACAACTCTGTATGAAGCAGGGTAGTGGGGATTCGATAAGATTCCCGATCTCTGCAGATCTGAGCACAAATTCCTAAGGGACCTAGTGATGCTGACCCAAAACATCCAACTCACTCCGCTAATGCTCGATATGGGTAGGTGCTACATTGGAGATTTAGTGAGGCTTCACCCGCTGCTCTTTTGGGCTTGCATAAGGCAGACCCACGAGCTCCTACCCTATGTGGAAGCCTTATCTGAGGGTATCTGGATAGACACAATAAGGTAAGCGGGATCACCAATGCTAGGAAATTGATCCCTGCAATCCACCTCGGAAACAAGTACTTAAACGATACTACTGGGAATGGGTGGAACAGCAAGTATCCAGCAAACTCAACCCGGGAAGACTTACCGCAGAATGGGTAGGTGCTACATTGGAGATTTAGTGAGGCTTCACCCGCTGATCTTTTGGGCTTGCATAAGGCAGACCCACGAGCTCCTACCCTATGTGGAAGCCTTATCTGAGGGTATCTGGATAGACACAATAAGGTAAGCGGGATCACCAATGCTAGGAAATTGATCCCTGCAATCCACCTCGGAAACAAGTACTTAAACGATACTACTGGGAATGGGTGGAACAGCAAGTATCCAGCAAACTCAACCCGGGAAGACTTACCGCAGAATTGTATCTCCATAAACAGACCAGATATCTGGAGCCCTACCTAGACATAATTCAGGTTCCCCGGGACAGGATGTTATACATCCATTTTAGGTTTAGCACACTTCCTGTCTGCGAGGCAACAACTAATTGGCATCTATGTAATCCAACACAAAAAGATTGCCCATGCTGAAAGGACCCATGTGGAAAGTGTTGCTCATGTTAAGTTTGTTTGTCAGGCCTACGCCAAACTGAGGACGAAATGGCTAAAACGTATCTGCCGGCAACTGGGCACATGGAACCATCGGGATGCCTTGCACATTTTAAGATCAGACTCTAGACCACTTTTTTTTACTTGTGCAGTGGCCAAGTTCTTAAACCATGCGGGGCTTATTAGAAGGAACGCTCAGATAGCAATGTCACCGCACCCAGCAGGATGAGAATCACACACAGCTGCCCAAGGGCCCACAGGATGGCAATCTATGTCTCACCCAAATGCTATGCACATGCACTTTATTTTATCGTTCATATCCACTTTGCAATTTTGTCCTGAAGGGGTTGGAAAAGCAATAAAAGGCCTTCCTCTTCCATACTGTTTTAAGTATGTGTTATTATTGTAATGTTGTACTAATTGCTTTTTATTATTGACTAGCTGCATTTTATACTGCTCTTTCATCGTAGCCGTGAATTAGGAGGAATTATTTGTTTGTATCTAACTTTAATAAGCTGCTTCATGAACGGTCTATTTTTATACTTCTTCGTTTATTATAACAGGCGTTTCCTATAGCTTTTATGACAAAAGTTGTCGAAATAAAGCTTATACAATACATTTGTGTTTTCTTCCTGCAAAATGTGGCCAACCTTGCCAATTCATTTGGGTCTCCCCTGCCGCATAATTGCTGTGGCCTTGCCTGTGCCCCAGTGAGATTGTCAGAGAAAGAACACTAAACAACATCTCCAGTTAAAAGAATAAGCAGCACTTTGTCAAAAGACATTCCCTGACATTTAACCTCTGTCTTTTAACACACAGCAAATGTAACAAGATGAAAATGGCATTTTGATTGCTCATTCACCTTCTGAACTTGAGCATTTTTCTTTTTCGATTAACGTGTATGCATTGAAATGTGAATGCAGTTTCTTTAGCTAAACATAGTTTCCGATAAATACGGGGCCACTTGCCTTGGTCATTTGCGTGGGAGTAGATTAATATGCACAGTTCCGGCCCTCAAATGCACCCTGTGGCTATGGCCCTGCCATGGAATGGAAAATGAATAGTCTTACAGCGATCCTTCAAACAGGACAGACCTGCTGAGCCTCTTCTTTCATTTAATGAGGCACTGACGGACAAACCTCTCTCTTGGCCCTTGTTAACTGACAAATTGCCAGGGCACCATTGTCTTGCTACAGGCAAATCCACTTTTCTTTTGCAGCATTCTTCACCTGACATCCTTCTGGTTAAGGCCTCTAGGAGTCGGTCTCATCGGAACACGTTTCCTACCACTCCCCCTGATAGGGAATCTAAGCCAGTGGAAACATCTGGCAAGCGTGTCTTTTCCTCCACCAACCAGGCTCTCCGCTGTGTCATCGCCAGCCACTTGGTGGGGAACGACACCCATGCCCTTTGGGATTCAGAGGCTCAAGTCCTCCCTGGTGTGCCTAACGACCTTGAACCTGTCCTAGCTTAAGCAATTCAGGATGGTCATGATGCGGCCAATTTCACAGTTTGTTGGGGCTTGGACACCACTGAATCCATCGGGAAAGCTATTTGCACCAGTGTTGCCATTCATTGTCATGGGTTGATGCAATCAACTGGGTCCTCCAGCAAAATTCAGTTCCCCCCGATGGACATGCCCGTTGACAGGCTGTGCCTATTCGAGGACAAGGCTGATTCCACTCTCAAGTGATTTATGGAGAGCAGGGACACCGTTTGCGGTCAGTGCTTCTCCACCAGTCTAAGCTAACCGCAAACCGTGGTGTTGGATGGGACACTCCTTCCCACCAGCCTGCCCAACCTCTTCAGGGCACCCAGCAATTTTTCAGTTGCAGCAGAGGTTCCCACCAAACACTGGGCCACAGTCAGCATGCTGCCAATTCCACTACTCCCCTGCAGCCTAACATGCCAACCCTCTACAGTAGGCCCTTGACAGAGCACAGCCACCAGATGGGAAGCAGAATTCAGCGATCCTTAATGGGCTGGCTGGCGTTCACTTCGTACTGATGGGTCATGCAGATAGTTTGCATGAGTTCTGGTCTACCAGTCATTTCTTCCCTGTCACACCTTCATCTATGGAGGACCATCTCTCCTTTGTGCGGCAGGAAGTGCAAGCCCTTTGGGCCAAAGGGGGTGTTGGAAAGGTGCTGGCACCAGAGGTGGGGCATGGTTGTTATCTCCGCTACATTCTGATGCCCAAGAAGGACAGAGGCCGTTGGCCCATATTAGACCTGTCCCCTTCTAAAGACTCCCTGCCCTCGACCCTGGAGACTGGATGGTAATGCAGATGCAGGATGCCTATTTTTACATTCCTGTCTTGTGGGCCCATCAGCGATATCTATGGTTCCTGGTGGGGCAGGAGTAGTTCCAGTTCGCTGTGCTTCCCTTTGGCCTTAACCGTGCCCTTTGGGTGTTCATGAAAGTGAAGGCAGTGGTGTCAGCTTATCTTATGAGGTCTGGGGTGCCAATCCTCACCTACCTTGATGACTGGCAGTTGAAGGCAGGCTAGCGCCAGGCAGTCATCAAACACCTCCAGACTACGGTGAACCTCCTGTCATCTTTGGGGCTCACTATCAACATGCCGAAGTCACACTGACTCCTTCACAGACATTCCCCTTCATCAGGGCTATTCTCGACACTGTTCGGTTTAGGGCCTTCCCCAGGGAAAAGAGAGTCCAGGACATTCGGGCAATATTCCTGACCTTTCAAACTCAGTCCTGGATTTCAGTGTGGTCGACTCTGAGGCTGCGGGGACTGATGGCCTGCGGCATCCTGCTGGTCAAGCATGTAAGGTGGCATATGCAGGTCTACAGTGGGATCTGAAGTGCCAGTGAGCCCAACATCAAGGGGACCTCTCTGACCATGTTCAGATTTTGATGGAGACTGCAAATGACGTGCAGTGGTGGTTGGCGGACTGTGCTGAGTCAGCAGTAGATCTCTCTCCTTTCCCCACCAGAACAGACAGTGGTGATCGATGCATCGTTTCTGGGTTGGGGTTGTCATCTGGGAGAGGTGGGATCTGAGGCCTCTCGTCGAGTCCCAGCTCCACATCATCACATTGAGGTAGGGGCCATCCACTTGACGCTGAAAGCCTTCCTGGTGGTACAAGTGCTCTTGGATAAAACCACTGCCATGTGGTACTGCAACAAACTGAGCTGGTGGGGTCACTGCCCTTGTGCCAGGAGGCGTTGTGCCTTTGGAAATTGCAATGGCTGGACTACCAAGTGGTTTTCCGTGTGGTGAACCACCTGGCAGGATTCTTGAATGCCAGGGCGGACAAACTCAGTTATCGACCCCTAGCAGATTGTGAGTGGCAATCACATCTGGAGGTGGTGCAACGTCTCTTTCACAAATATCCAAGATATCTTGCGCTCACAGACTGGTTCTGCCTCAAGTGGAACTCTGGACACGTGTATATGTATTTCTACCTATATCACTCCTGCCCGAGTTCTCTAGAAGATCAGTACTGACCGGGCCTAAGTCACCCTAGTGGCTCCGTATTAGTCACAGAGAGTATGGTACACAGACCTCCTGGGCTTGTGCATCTGTACTCCGGTCAGCTTGCCCCTTCAGAAGGACCTGCTGTTGCAGCAACAGGGCAGGGTTCTGTACCCGAGCCTTCGCTATAAGCACCTTCATGCTTGGAGTTTAAGCTGCAAAGCTGAACATTTTCAACCTTCCTTCAGAGGTGGTTGATGTCATCTTGGCAGCCAAGGATCCCTCAACGAAAACTGCATACGCCTGTCAATGGGACAAATTTGTGGCTTGGTGCGGCACATGCTAGCTTGATCCCCTCCAGACCAAGTAATCTGATGCTCTGTTGTTTTGTCAATCCCTGGCCCAGCAAGGTTTTGCTTTAGGCACAGTTAATAGCTCTTTCTGACCTTTCAGCCTTCTTGAGGTTGCCAGATCAGTCCTCATTGTTGAAGTCACTTGTTGAGATTCAATTTCTGAAGGGGCTTTAACATATGTTTCCCCTTTTTCCTTTGCCATGGCCCAATGGGACCTTAATGTGTTCATGACTTATCTGATGTGCACTCTGTTACAGCACCTTCACAGCTGCCCCTTATGACTCCTTAGTATTAAAACGTTGGGGCATATTCACAATGAAGTGATGGAGCATGGTATTACCCTTGCTGGCTTAACGCCACACTCAGCCACTTCAGAAATGCAGGGCTGCACCGTATATACAAGAATACGGTGCAACCCTGCACAGGTGCTAATTGCAGCTGCCTAGTGCCAACTTAGGCACTCTTGCACCATTGTGCAAGAGTACCTACGTTGCAGGGAAAGATTGTTTATATGCAGGAAGGTGTCCCTTGCTGCACATAAACAATCACCAATGGCGTTTTCTAACTTCTATGTGTGCTGCATTCTGCAGCACACATAGAAGTTGCAACGCATCATTTTTTTTTTAAAGATCGTTTATGTGCAGATGGGGGCACCTTTCTGCACATAAACAATCAATGGTGTTTTGCTGTTTCTATGTGGGCTGCACAATGCAGCACACATAGAAACACTAAGAACTAGGATAAATAAAGTATTTCTCCTCGTTTCGCCAGGGTATAACCAGATTTTTTATTATCTTAATTTTGGCACTACCCTATATCTATGACAACCTTGTTAAATATGGGGCAGATTAAAAATCAATGGGTGTTGGGGTGGAACGCACTCCACAACCCCCATTGCCCGCCCCTTTCACGCTAAGTGTAGCGTGAAAGGGTGCCTTATTTACAAGGCCGCTTTAAGCCACGTTAAGGCCCTGTGTTCCTTGTTGCCATCACCTCTACACGGCGACTGAGTTAGCTTCAAGTTCTTTGTCTCAATCAATCTTACACTCTGGTTCTGCGAACTTAGGCATCCTTCCTGCCGAAAGTTATGGCTCCATTCCATGCCAGTCAAACCATCACTCTGCCAGCATTCTATGCTCCATCTCACCCCTCTAAGGAGAAGACTCCATCACTTAGACTCAGGGAGAGCAGTGAACTTCTACATAGATCATACCGAAGAACACCTGGGGAAGTATATGTATTAGGGCACGCTTTCCCTGTTTGCGCCTGGTGCACCTTAAAACAGGTGCGCCGGGTGGCAACAAAGGTGGCATCCTAACACATAGAATGTGCTGCCCCTGGGGCAGCCATGAACTCGTGCTGTCCCGGGGCAGCACATTCAAGTGAAATATGGAATCAGTGACTGCACCCGCCTGCACTCTTAAGGGGATGTCAGAGGGGTACATAGGACCCCTTTCACCCCCTGCAGAGGGCAGCTCTTAGGGGGGCATACTGACAGTGCCACCTTTTGGGTGGCGCACTGTCAGTGTGCCTCCTGACAGCTTCTTTGCCTCTGCGCCCTGGTTTGTAATACAGTGCGAGCGCAGAGGCAAAGAGACTCCCTCATTTGCATGAGGTACGCCCCCATGCAAATGAGGAAACACCTCCTGCAGGTAGAGCTGGCTCTTTATGTGTGCCAGCACTATCGGTATTACCGAAGGGGCCGCACAAGCATCTGCAGCCCCTTCTGAAATACCAACGTGCCCAGGGGGCGCGTAAAGCGGACACAATTGCACGTTGCACCCTCGGGGCACTCAGTAATATGGCCCCAGGTGGACGATAAACTCTTTGTGGGGTTCTCTGAAGCAAAAAAAAGCAAGGTAGTGCGTGCATTACAACAACCATTTCCCGCTTGATTTTGCTCTGCGTAAAGATCTGCTACACATTTGTTACAAAGCAGCGTTCAGAAGGACTGTGTGATCATTCTACTATGGCCGAAGCTTCTACCACTGTGTTGTGTTAGAAAAGAGAATCCCTGTCTTACACATCTGCCAAGCAGCTACACAGGTGTCTCTACAAGTTCACGAAGCACTGTTGTCTGAACAGTCCGCTTTGCTGAGAGGGGGATTTTGTCTGCTCAATCATTTATGCCTTTCTGGTTTGAGGCCCTTAACAGGCCCTTCTCCAATAGGTACTGCTTTGGTATCTGCTTTAGTATCCATTCAAATGGTGAGGAATCTGCAGCTAAAAGTCTATCAGAAGAAGTTACTTACCTTCAGTAGTGTTCTTTCTGGTCGAGGCTCTATCTAGCTGCAGATTCCTCACTCACCCTCCCATCATCCCCATTCTGTGATTGGATTCTATCCTTTAATAAGATCCCAAATTCTAGGAATCTGCAACCTGCCTACCATTTTGCTTTTGGGGATCTGAGTCTAGAGGTGCAGATAGTCTTGATAGCAACTAACATCAGCATACAGGAGTGGCACCTATATAGACTGCGTTTGTCATTTCTGGACTGAAAGACCAGTGTCAGTACAGAGCTGCATTGTGCAACGTTCTGACGCTCAGAGGTACAGCTGAAACGTTTCTGAATCCATTTTGATGCCTGGGGAGTATTTAAAAGCTGAGGAATCTGCAGCTGTCTCTACCAAAAAGAGTGTGATTGAAGGTATGCAACTTGTTCTTCAGGGGGTTAAGCACTTCCTGCAGGCACCTTTTCATCCATAAAAGTCTTACAATTACATCTTATTATTTGTAATCTAATATTTTAGGTATGTATATCTATTTATTGCAAGCCTGCTGGTCAGGCGAAACGCGTCCGAAAGGCTGACTTGAATAAACTTTTGGCCAGCACATGGTGTCGTCTAGCGTGGTGTTTGACTGCGTGTTTGGAGTATCAATGTTAAGGACCTGACTACGAAGGTCCTTTGACGACGACACACCCGCTGATTAGGCAGGTGGGGGTGTACTCCATGGTGAGGAGTTGGGGAATCTATTTATTACAATTCACATATATTATACAACTAAATAAAAAACACAATTTTCTGTTTAACAATTTTTTCAACAAAACTAACAAGTACTACTTACAGCATACATAAAAAGTGAAACGTATTGGTATTGCTAGTGCTTCTTTTACGCCTGTTAAAATTACATTTTATGCACTCCTTTATTGACATGTCGTGTGGTACCTGTAAATCTCGCTGGCCTTGTCATACTTAAAGTGGATGTCGCTCAGTCTCTGTGGGGAATGGTACACCAGACTGTTTGCCGCCTTTTGGCTGCGACTCTCCGGAGTTTCACGTTTGAGGGAGGACTCAGTCTTTGATAACTCAAACCCCGCTAGCTGCAGAAGAGAAGAGAACAGATGCATAAAAAGTCAGACTCTATGCCCAGAAATGGGATCAGACAGATATATGCATGGGCTGACAAGGTCAAGACCATTCTGGATTTCTTATCGGAGTAGGTCAAGATTTATGTCTTACTCACAAGAGACTGTTCTGTGTTTGAAATGCATTGCTGCATGTATATATTGTGCAATACACCAAGTAGTAGAGTGATGGAAGAAAGAAGTATGAGAGATAGAGGTGTACAGCATAATTGTAAGTAGCTGGCAGTTATGCTTTACTCCTCAGGTTTGGGGTTGCGTGTATGCATTCAGTTGTATTTATCAGATTTAATTCTCCTGCATTCTGCAGCCATTAGTTTGATAACTGTGGGAAGTTTTTCAGAAGCTCCAGGACAGTCTGCGGCCACTTGGCTCAGACTGTGTTAATCAGATTCTCTACCAATGGTGTCCTGGGGCTCTTAACCTTACTCCTGAGCCCAAACGTGAACACCAAGTATAGCCCTTCAGCACTTGATGCTCAGTGTAGCAAAGTCAAGCAGGCGGTCCAAGGTTTACTCAGGGAGGTGGCATGGGGGAAACGATCAGAATTCAATGAACCACACAGTCAGTAGACAGGGATACATCAGTGTCTCGTGAGAGCTTGGTGTTTGAAAAATAAAAAAAACACTTCACTACTTGCACAAAAATACAACACTATAAATTCATATATCAGAAGGCAACTGTTATTGCTCTGAATCTCATAAAACTCTTAATGGTTATGGGAGAGACTACTCCGGCTGCTCCTGTGGAAGAAAAAAAGGTAAAGAACAGTTGATGAGAATGGATGTCCGGGAAAAGACTATTATGGCCTCCCATGTATCTTCCCGGAATGCATAGTATCCTATTGTCCAATTCAGCTGTTCAGCAGTGCATGCATCACCTCCAATATCCGTTGGTCAAAATGGCAGCCTTACTCCTAGTGAAGTTCACAAAACACTGCCTACTAAGTGAGGTTCCAAAATCAACAAGGTGATGAATGGAATGCTTGATTTAATCTCAACCACGGACAATCGCTCAGGGCCGCATTCCAATCCATCGTTTTTGCCCACCATGCCACCTCAGTTTGGATCCAGTCATAATAAAATTAGTCTTGACCCTGCGCGTCATGGGAACAGTCCAGCCAACTGCCAGGCTCCAAACTGAGGTGGTATGGTATTCAGAATATCAATAGAGTGGGATGCGGCCTGAGTGATTACCAGTGGATGAGATTAATTCAAGCATTCCCTCCATTACTCTTTTGTATACTTAATGTATTGCCCTAAGTGGGACGGGGATGCCCAGACATGGGTCCCATGCACACTGTGTCACTGGAACCAAGCTGTACCCGGCTCCTGAGCCCATGACTAGGGCAAAACCTGTCCAGGGTTTTTGTGTTCCGGTTCAGAGGGGACCTGGCTTAGCAGTTCGGGCTAGACTGTTCCTACTGGAGCATGGTTAAGACTGATTTGCATACCGCCGGGGGCTCCTTCATGACCCCTAATAGCGCACTTCCTGAACTTTCACGACAGGGACTTAATAGTCCGAGAGATCTGGAAGAAAGGAGAGGTTCGCTACGAGAATACTAAGGTGATGGTTTTTCCGGACTATTCTCGTGATGTGCAGAAACAGAGATGGGCTTTTGACCAAGTTAAGATCAAGCTGCAAGCCATGGGGATCCAATACATGTTGCTGTATCCAGCTAAACTGAAGGTCATTTTCCAGAATAATACGCTGTTTTTTCAAACTCCGGAAGAGGCGTGGGCCTGAGTGGAGGAACGACCGCAACTACGAAGGCCACCGCTTTAGGGCTCCACCGGGTACCCACTCAAACGACGGGTGCGGTACCAGGACAGGCTCATGGATAAGCATAGGAGGTGGGGTATGCGGCCCAAGTCGTCAGCCGGAGGAACACCGGGCAGAAACCTGCGCTCCAGAGACGCAGACACACCCTTATCGGACTCTGGAGATGAGCTGCATCGCTCAAGATCAGCTGATCCTCGGCAGGGACTGGAGGATACAGGCCACACCGACCTATCTGAGAGAGATGACTCTGAGGAGGCACCCAGTGCCCATCCGCTCCTGAACAGTACCCTGCGACTGGAAGCGACGGAACAGGCCCTCCAAGTTCCGGATGACCAACCCAGGCACCCTACTGTAGAAGGCGAAGAGACTTGAGAGGTGCGGCCTGCTGGCCGCTGCCGGACAGTAAGACTTTCCTGAGCCCCAGTGGTTCTCCCCTGGTTTACTTTGAACTGGGAAAGTGATTAGTGTGTTTGTTTGGGTTTTGATATTGGGTAGTTAATTGGGTGGGAAGGAAGGGGGGATAACAGACCTCTTACCAGACGATTCGCTCCAAAGTTGTCATGTTACAGAGTGGGGGGATGGGGAGAACGTCAGAAGAGAGTAGGGTGGGGGGGCTGGTTTTTTGTTTTGAGTATTTTTGGGAGTTTAGCTGATGGGAAAGAAGTTTGTTTGATCCAACCAGGTGCTCCCACTGATACGCAGAGCAGGGGAGGAGGGAGGGGGACACATTTCTATCGAACGCAGACACCGGGACAGCTTTTGATATGGTACTACCATGCCAGACGATGAATATACAGTAATGACATGGAATGTCAATGGTTTGGGTAATAAGGTGAAACGCGGATTGGTAACCAAGTTACTCAAGAGACATAGACCGGATATAGTATTTCTACAGGAGACACACCTTTTGGGCACGACATGCTCCTTTTTGGAACGGGGGTGTTACACTACTCTGGCACACGTGGGTTTTACTAAAGGCTCCCGTGGAGTGGCGATCCTTGGGAGGAAGTCCCCGCCCTATCATGTCACACAAAAATGGGTGGACCCCGATTGAACATATGTTGCGGTCAGGGGGGTTTGGAACCATAGGACTTATTTTTAGGTCTCGGCCTATTTCCATTCCGCAGGAATGGAATAGGACGAGTCTATAGCAGTGAAACCAAGAGATTCACCAAGAGCCCAAAAAAGAGGTTTTGCACGAGTGCATGTGCTCTTATGCACGAGCTTGCCCGAGCCTTCTGCCTGCCTCCTGCCTTGAAGGCAATCTGCTTCTCCGCCCCCTGCTGTTCCCTCCCACTCGCTCGCACATCACGAGCCTTCTCCTCTCTCTGCTCTCCCCTCAGGCGCCGTGACATACTTCAAAGGCTTATCACTTCACACGGCCGCAGGCCGTGCAACCAGAGCACTTCAGTTGGTGCGCAGCCCCCCTCCCAGCACTGCCTTGTTACTCTCGGCAGCCGTGACTCCCTAAACACTTTTTATATTTAATTAGCAGCAGCAGCATTTCTCCTGCGCCAGGCCACATCAAAGGCTCTGCTCCCCGCCCCCCCCCCGTCGTCACTTATTCACGGCCGCAGGCCGTGACTCCCTAAACACTTTGTTATATTTAATTAGTAGGCTCGAGCTCCCCTGCCGTCACTAATATTTAATGTGTTTCCGGCCTGAGATATTCGTCGCTTTTTGATCCTCGCGCCTTTTCCCTTTCAGTTTGAAGGCTCGAGGTCTCCTTCACGCTTCACTACTCACAGCGTATTTATTTTACATTAGAGACTCGTGCTGCTCTTCGTGCTGCTCTTCGCGCTCCACTGCACGCAGAATATTTACATTTGGTTGGCAGGCTCGTGTTTGTTGGCAAGTTCGTGTTTCTGTCAGCGCCCTGCCTTTTAGCTGATGCATTTTCACACGAAATGGCTTGTATGTCATGGGACACGCGCCTTTTGATTCCCATTTTTTTTCTTCCATGAGCCCAGAGGAGGTTAAAATATTCCCCTTTCCCTCTCTGTGTGCTGCCTTAATACACTGTGGCAAGAGAGGGTCTGGATTTTACATGCGGCTTTCTTTGTAATGCGATCCGAATACATTATGCTTTGTTTCATTTGCAACATGCACTGGCGAGCCATGGGCATGCTGCAGCTCTCGATTTATGTAACTGCTGCTTTCAAGCTTGTGAACAGAAGCTGCTCGGTTGCAAGGTAAATAATAATTCAACTCCCCACACACACACACCCCCACACACACAACCCCCCCGACAAACACAACCCCCCACACACCCAACCCCCCACACACACGCAACCCCACACACACGCAACACCACTCACCCACGCAACGCCACTCACCCAAGCAACACCACTCACTCACGCAAAGCCACTCACATCCACGCAGTGCCACTTTCACCCACACAGCACCACTTTCAGACACGCAACGCCACTCACACCCACGCAAGCCCACTATCACCCACGCAACACCACACTCACCCACGCAACACCACACTCACCCACGCAACACCACTCACACACGCAACGCAACTCACTAACGCAACACCACTCACACACGCAACGCCACTCATCCATGCAACGCCACTCATCCACGCAACGCCACTCACCCACGCAACGCCACTCACCCACGCAACACCACTCACACATGCAACGCCACTCACCCACGCAACTCCACTCACTCACGCAAAGCCACTCCCACCCACGCAGTGCCATTTTCACCCACACAGCACCACTTTCAGACACGCAACGCCACTCACACCCACGCAAGCCCACTATCACCCACGCAATGCCACACTCACCCACGCAACGCCACTCACCCAAGCAACACCACTCACACACGCAACACAACTCACCCACGCAACGCCACTCACACACGCAACGCCACTCACACACGCAACGCCACTCATCCACGCAACGCCACTCATCCACACAACGCCACTCATCCACGCAACGCCACTCACACATGCAACGTCACTCACACACGCAACACCACTCACACATGCAACGCCACTCACCCACGCAACGCCACTCACTCACGCAAATCCACTCACACCCACGCAGTGCCACTTTTACCCACACAGCACAACTTTCAGACACACAATGCCACTCACACCCACGCAAGCCCACTCTCACACACGCAACGCCACACTCACCCATGCAATGCCACTCACACACGCAACGCAACTCACACACGCAACGCCACTCACCCACGCAACGCCACTCACCCACGCAACGCCACTCACCCACGCAACAACACTCACCCACGCAACAACACTCACCCACGCAACAACACTCACCCACGCAACAACACTCACACATGCAACGCCACTCACCCACGCTACGCCACTCACTCAAAGCCACTCACACCCACGCAGTGCCACTTTCACCCACACAGCACCACTTTCAGACACGCAACGCCACTCACACCCACGCAAGCCCACTATCACCCACGCAACGCCACACTCACCCACGCAATGCCACTCACACACGCAACGCAACTCACACACGCAACACCACTCACCCACGCAACGCCACTCACCCACGCAACGCCACTCACCCACGCAACACCACTCACTCACGCACCACTCACACATGCAACCCCACTCACCCACGCAACGCCACTCACTCACGCAAAACCACTCACGTACACGCAGTGCCACTTTCACCCACACAGCACCACTTTCAGACACGCAAGGCCACTCACCCACGCAACGCCACTCACCCACGCAACGCAACTCACCCACGCAACGCCACTCACACAAAACAAAATCAACTCACATACGCAAGGCCATTTACCCACGCAACACCACTCACCCACGCAACGCCACTCACCCACGCAACGCCACTCACCCACGCAACGCAACTCACCCACGCAACGCCACTCACACAAAACAAAATCAACTCACATACGCAAGGCCATTTACCCACGCAACACCACTCACCCACGCAACGCCACTCACCCGCGCAACGCCACTCACACACAACAAAATAACTTTGACATTTTACATATCCAAAACTCAAACTTATCTATTGCGAGACCTATTGCATTTCCAATGCTTGTTTAGCTAGTGTTTATGCACCACCACGCCTCCAACAACGCACGTTTGACAAATTGACTACCCTCCTCTTACACTCTGGCCCCGTCATAAATATCCTTTCTAGGAGGCTTCAACGATGTATTGAATCCCCGGCTTGACCGCTCCTTAGCTCGAAGTGATACCCCAGATATCACACGTTTGGCCCTTTTCCTAGAGTCATTGGGCCTCTCTGACCTGTGGCGACGCCACCACCCGCTCCGGCTGACTTACTCTTATTTTTCCGGAGCCTAAAGGGCAGGGGTCTTCAAACTGTGGGGCTCGACCCCCAGGAGGACCGTGGAGTGGTGTGAAGGGGGCGCGCATTCACAGTCACACTTACACTTCTCCCCTGGCCTCCAGTGCTTCAGCCCCCCTCTTTCCCCGTCCTGTGTGTCAGCCGGGGATGCTGCAGTGAAACTTGAGCTGCTGGGGGCTCGGCTGGGCAGCACGCTAGAGTTTTCACAGGTTTTTAAAGACCATTAGCATATTTACATGCCTTTGTAAACTGGTTACAGGGCTTAATGTTTTTTATGGTTCCAGTACCCCCTGGGCCCCCACTTTGCCTATTCCTTACATTTGTATTTTTACACTTACTGCTGTAGTGTGAGAATGCATTTAATGAAAAGGAATATAAAGTTGGGTTGCTAAAAGAAAAATGCCTGCTCTTGACACTAAATAGAGTTATAAATAAAAAAAAGTATGTATTAATTAGTTATGTGACTTTTCTGTCTTTGTTCTCTTTAATTTTCAGTCATGGATCATTGAGGCAGCCCTAGAACACAATTAAAATTGACACAATTAAAAGTCCTTTCTATTTATATTTGCTGTTCTAAGTATTCACAGATAAGTGCTAAAAATACAACTTTAGGTGACTGCTTATTTCTGGAACATCAAAATAATGAGCTGGTAACCCTAATCATAAGACTAGAAGTTTGTTGCAGGATCAGCACATTATTTATTTCCTCCACCCTCAATCCCTGATTAATGCAATTATAGCAATAGTTTAACTTATATCTGAAACCCTACACTTCAAGTTTCTGGGAATGCACCCTGCTTTCAGACAACTCGCTTCTCATTTTCGCCTTCACTTTCATGCTCACCATGCACTCATAGCGATCACAATGCACTCACACCATTCACCCACTCACCCTGCACTCACACTGATCACAATGCACTCACACTGATCACAATGCACTCACAACATTCACCCTCTCACCCTGCATTCACAACGATCACAATGCACTCACAACGATCACAATGCACTCACAACGATCACAATGCACTCACAACGATCACAATGCACTCACACTGATCACAATGCACTCACACTGATCACAATGCACTCACACTGATCACAATGCACTCACACTGATCACAATGCACTCACACTGATCACAATGCACTCACACTGATCACAATGCACTCACACTGATCACAATGCACTCACACTGATCACAATGCACTCACACTGATCACAATGACCTCATAGCGTCACAATGCACTCCTAGCGATCACCGTGCACTCACACCAATCACCGTGCACTCACACCAATCACCATGCACTCACACCAATCACCATGCACTCGCACCAATCACCATGCACTCGCACCAATCACCATGCACTCACACCAATCACCATGCACTCACACCAATCACCATGCACTCACACCAATCACCATGCACTCACACCAATCACCATGCACTCACACCAATCACCATGCACTCACACCAATCACCATGCACTCACACCCATCACCATGCACTCACACCCATCACCATGCACTCACACCCATCACCATGCACTCACACCCATCACCATGCACTCACACCCATCACCATGCACTCACACCCATCACCATGCACTCACACCCATCACCATGCACTCACACCCATCACCATGCACTCACACTGATCACCATGCACTCACACTGATCACCATGCACTCACAACATTGACCCGCTCACCCTGTACTCACAGTGATCATAATGCACTCACAGTGAACACAATGCACTCACACTGATCACCATGCACTCACACTGATCACCATGCACTCACAACATTTACCTGCTCACCCTGCTCTCACAGTGATCACTCTGCACTAAAAATGTGCTTGCATTGTTCACTCTGTACCTCACCCTGCAGTCACACGAGCACACTTCTCATCCTGCACTCATGTGATACTTCACTCACCTGTCCCCCCCTCACTGCTCAATCTGTAGCTCACTCAAACAAGACCATCACTAACCATGCACTAATTCGTCCCACTCTGCACTTACAGCGAAACCCAAATTCATATGGTCATCTCACTCAACCTGTAGTCACTCCTTTTACCCTACTGTTGCATTGCTCTCCGTGCAGTCACATGGGCACTCTTGTCACCCACACAGTGCAGAAGGTTAAAGTACCTGGTACACAGAAGATGTACCATTCACATCACAGAAATGTGTGAGAGTAAACTGAGTATTTTGTCAGACAGGTGCTATAGAGAGATGAGATGTATTGTTGGTGAGTGGTAGTGAGGCAATTCATGGAGAAGGTGGATAGACTGTTGCATCGTGTGCGACCAGTACTAGGGCCAGCCCTGGCTGGGAGTGTTAAACCCCCGAAGTTCGGGTCTAGTGGATCCCCTGCTTCTGCCTATTATTATTTACATTTGTAGTGCACTACTGTTACCAAAAGGTGTCCTGGGGCTAATAACCATCTGCCTGCAATGTGAGAGAGGATCCGGGGTTGGGAGAGGAGGGAAGAGAAGAGAAGAGAGGGATGGAAGGAAGGGGTGAGAGGAAAGGGGCATGGGTAAACTGCTTAACTCTGCACAAGACAGCCTGGGTTTGAAGGGACCCTTGCTGCTCCCGGCCATGGCCAGATGAGCTTCTAATGTGGTACCGCGTATTCCTGCGGAGTGGGAGGCCCTTCACAAAGGTTGACTAGACATCTTTCTGATGTTAATTGCTGTATTTTGGTTATAATCTGGTACTGATGGGGTGAAATCTTTCCTCAGTGTTACTGTGTTTAAAAAATTTCAAAATAATAAAGCAATGCTATCCCAAAATACGCAGCATCACAGAAAATTATTTAAATTTTCTACTCACACAATTTAGTCAAGCCTGTCGCATAATGTGGTCCTCACCTGCCTCATAATTCCAGTAGCCCTGCCTAGAGGTTTAGAAAATGTTGTCAGGAGGGGGTCCTTACGCCTGTAAATGTTGACAAGGGGTCAAAAGTTTGAAGACCTCTGCTATAGGGTGTTCTCCCTCTTGGACTACCTTTTCGCTCCGGCAGGAGAGTTGCAACAGGTGGCCAACATTGATTACCTGGCATTGGGAATTTCGAGCCATTCTCCCCTGCTCATGAAAATGGGGAGTGGAGGTAGTCGAAGGCTTCCGCAATAGAGGCTTAATGCGTGGGAGCTACGGGATGCGACAGTAGCTGAAGAGCTCCGCGTTGATTCCCAGCTATAGTTCACTGAAAAGGTAGGTTCCGTTCCGTCTGCCATTACTTTATGGGAGGCCTATAAGGCAGTATTGCGTGACAGGGCGCAAAAAATACTGGCCCACAAAAATAAACATGCGATCCAAGAGCTTCAAGACTTAGAACAGGCCCTCTTGGACTTGGAGAGGACAAGTCAGGCCACAATGACTGAAGAGGATCTGCGCCGGCTTGAAATAGCCAGGCACGAATAGTTAGCGCTTGCGACGGATGAGGTAAAAACATGCCAATTAGCAACCCAACATCGCCTTTACAAGACGGGAAATCGGGCGGGGAAACTGCTGGCGTTGATGGGGCGGAAGGAAATTGAGTCCCGGTGGGCAGTGCCGATAAAGGACCAAGAGATTATCTATATCGCTCCGGAGGATATCGCAGGGGCTTTTGAACGCTATTACAAGAGACTTTATGGAGCCCACATTCACTCGGAAGACTCCCAGATACGCCAATACCTTCAGAGTATTGACTTGCCCATTCTTACACCCGACGAGCGAGATAGCCTAGAAGGCAACTTGACGCTAGCAGAGGTTACCGAGGCCATAGGTCACCAGAAAACAGGCAAGACCCCCGGTCCTAATGGCCTGCCGAGTGAATGTTTTAAACTAAACACTGCATTGCTGGCTCCCGATCTCCTAAAGATGTTCATTGAATCAAAAGAACAAGACTGTCTCCCCCAAGACCTTTGTCTAGCCACAGTGGTGGTAGTCATACATAAAGATGGGAAACCACCTGAAGATTGCAGGTCCTATCGCCCCATATCCCTTCTTAATATTGAAACCAAAATCCTGGCCATGATTCTTGCACATCGCCTGCTAGGCGTGATTCTTTCGTTGGTGCACCAAGACCAATCTGGCTTCATGCCCAAGCGTGCTACCCATCTTAATTTGCACTGCCTAGCTAACTGGATGGACACAGTACGGGTCGTGACACTCCCCATTTGCTTCTCTCGCTTGATGCGGAGAAAGCGTTTGACACAATCCACTGGTCCTTCATGTGGCGTACTCTGGAGGCAATGGGCTTCGGCCCAGTTTTTCTAGGGTGGCTGGCGTTATTGTATAACACACCTGAGGCGCGAGTGCGGGTCAATGGCACTCTTTCCGCCAGCTGGCCGATACAGCGCGGCACCAGGCAAGGCTGCCCCCTCTCTCCTCCACTGTTTGCCCTCATATTAGAACCCCTAGCGTGAGTGGTTCGCTCCCGACCTGACCTAGGTGGTTTCCTCAGTGTTCCCGATTCGATGGAGGAAGAACGTGTATCGTTATATGCAGACGATATTCTGCTTTATGTCACGCGGCCCGCTGACACGCTCCCCCCGTCTTCTCCACATCTTTGAAGAATATGGCAGCTATGCTGGCTACAAGATTAACTGGACTAAGTCCACCCTTTATCCAGTAAGTGGCGGCCCGCAACTTGCGCTTATCCCAGCTGCCTGCGGCTGTCCGAGGAGGGCTTTCTGTATTTGGGCCTTTATATTACTACTGACCCCGTCCTTCGTGTGGAACGCAATATACGTCGGGTGTTGCTGAATTTTCAGGCCGATGGGAAACGATGGAGGAAACTACCTCTCACAGTCATGGGCAGAGCTCCCATGTACAAAATGGTGACTCTCCCTCAACTTCTCTATGTTCTTCACAACACTTATCATAAACTACCTGATGCAATTTTTGCTTCTATTGATAGTGAGTTGCGCCTCCTCCTTTGGGTTGGCGCTCATCCTCGGATAGCACTGCGGACCCTGCAAAGTAATCCCTACAATGGGGGGTTAGCCATGCCAGATATTAGAGCCTACGACAGGGCAGCCCACCTGATCCTCATTAATGAGTGGATTCATGCACTGGGGGATCATCCGGCATGTAGGCTGGAGCGGCTTCAATTCCATAAGCGCTCCCACCTACACTATTTATACGGGGTGCTGGCGCGGCACAACTCCTTCCTGCTACTCAACGGGTAATAGAGGCCTGGAAAACTGCTGAGAAAATTATGTGATGGAAGGGGAAACCTACACGGGAGACCCCATTATGGGAGGGAGCCCATCTGCGTGAGATCAGGAAGCTGAGGGATTTCAAGCAATGGGACCTCATTGGCATTTCCAAAATAGGAGACCTCCAGGAGCGAGGCTCCCTGGCCTCCTTCTCGTTCCTTCAATCCAAATATCAACTGCATAGTTCACAAGCCTATGCGTACCTTGGGCTTCGTCATGCCTGGCGGGCGGAGGGGTTAGACAACAAGGTGCTGCCGGAATACGCTCCCCTTGAGGGCAGACTCCTTCAGGAGGAGATCCAGACTCCGGCGATATCGCAAACCTATAAAATACAGCTCAACAATGTGCCAGATAATCTCGGCCCACTTCGCGCGAAGTGGGAACTTACCACGGGACCCCTTGAGGATAACTGTGAAGCGGCCCTCATGCATACACGTGAGGTGGCGATCAAATTAAGAATACGGCTTATCCAATACAAGATCCTTCACAGGGTCTACTATGATAGGGAACGATTGCACAAGATGGGGAGGGTGGAAGACCCTGCATGCCTTAGATGCTGTACGACACATGGCACAAAATAGTGGGCGAACTAAATAAAATACTTGGAGCAACAATTGAGATGGATGTAAAATTTCTACTATTAGGCATTCCCACTGATGTCGACCTTCCACAATACGGGCTCTTACTGGTTAATCTGGGGTTGGTGGTGGCTAAACGAGACATAGCCAAGTACTGGGGTGCACAACGCCTTCCTACATTCACAGAATGGAAATCCAATATGGATTTATACATGGCTGCCGAAAAAGTGGTTTATTAAGCAAGGGGCTGCCAACGTAAATGCAGGAAAATGTGGTCACCGTGGTTGAAGTACTACAAGCTCGAGTTGGATGTGGAGCAGGGAGCCCTTACACTATCCCATGCGAGGCCTGGTTCTGGCTTATAAGGATCGCTTTCTCGCACCCTGTTCGCATATTGACCTTTAGTAGAATGGTCCTATGTGTTAATCGGATTGTCACTGTTGATGTACATGACCGCTTTCTCTTGAGTACCTCTGCTGCGAGATCCATCAACCATTGATGTACCTCTATGAATAATGTTGATCATACACTTTGTACTGATGACTTCTTTTCCCATCTGTCAGTAGTAATGTTATTGAATTGTATAAAAATAAAAATAAAGTTTAAAAAAAGGCTGATTTGCACACAGATGGGTCCAAACTGAGGTGGCATGGTGTGTAAAATAACCATGGACTAAGATGGGGCCCGAGTAATTGCCAATGGCTGAGTTTAATTAAAGCATTTCATCCATCAATGTTTTGTATACTTACTAAGTGAGAATGGCAGTGTCCATGTCTCAGCTTAGCCGACGTGGTTCAGTCCACGTCTAGTGTGCTGGAGCATGTGGTTTCAGGCAAGCAGAGTCAACATCAGTACCAGTTGAAGAGAAGGGTACATCAGGGTCCGGGTGCTTTTTGTCCAGCAAATCTTGCATCTTAAGTTCTTCATCACGCCTGTGCAAAATTAAAAACACCACAGAAATAAGCTCAATGCCTTCTCTAATCCTAGCAGTGAGTACTTCGAATGTAAAGCAGGCCTCTCCATCAGTCTAGCATTTCCTCTGGCACTTTTTATCTTTCATAGGGAGACTGCTGATTGTAGTCAGGCTTTGCAAGCACCTCAGTTCTTCTAGGCACTCAATTTCTCTAGTGGTTCAGTTCCATGACATCATTGATCCTGAGGGTAAAAGATTGAGTCCACACTGCACTAGGCACATTCGGACTCCCAGGCCTCATCCTCAAGGAGCGGTGTGGGTCCCGCCTCCGTGTTGCAGTGAATGGCTTTGATTTCTACTGCCTTGGTTCCTTCACAGCATCTCCATCAAGCAAGGCACCTCCAATGCCCCTTCTGAGTAGACCATCAGCTTTTTCCTTTAAAGCAGCATACAGGCAGTTACTCCTGGCAGTCTTGGTCTAAGTCTTCAGGTTTCTGGTCCTGAACCTGGCAAAAGGAGTTGACCGTAGTTAACTCAACCGTGCAGAATGTAGTGTTTCACTGTACCACTGGTATGGAGAGTCTGAAAGATAAACCGTACCTTACTGGCTGAAGACCAAAGATGCAGAAATTAGTTGTGTATTTCAACAGTTAGTTTTGAGACATCTCTTGGCCATTTACGGTCGTTTGGTTTGTTCCACTCAGACTGGTTCAGCCATGGTCTTTGTTGTCAGTTTTTAGCAGGAAAGTGGGGTAGAGCTAGGAGTTGCATGACACAAAAGACCCAAAACAACTCTACAAAAGAGAGGGAGGCTGTGCCCCTCAGCTACCAGTTGATAATGTAGGAGGGCAAGAGGGGTAAGTTATCTAGTGAATTATGGGACAGGAGAAACTCTGTAAGCTTCCAAGACACACCTAAAAGTCTAATCCACTACCAAGGATTTCTGAAATGCCCATTAGGAGCCCTGCAATTCACTCTGTTCTCTTCACTTCTCATCTTAGGTACCACTTTAAGTAGGACATTGGTAATTAAGGATCACTATGTTGCTGCAGCCATGTGTTACATGCTCTTCATCAACACATGCGTCATCCATATGCCACATGGATAAGCGAAGAAACCGGTTGCAGGTGACTTGTAGACCAATTTAAAAAGGTTCAAGAGGCCAGTAAGTGACTGCATCTGACATACATGTGAAAAGGCCTGTCTTTACACTTCAAACATTTTGCTGGTGTCACTCCTCTAAAGTCAGTGAGCTGGTGGAAGTCATGGTCAGCACGGAGGGTGGACATGGTGTGACCGTTCAGACAACAACGCCCCACTCTGAGTCTCAATCCAGGTCACAAAAGGCCTACAGCGCACATGCATGATTGGTCTGTGGTGAGGCAGGGATCAAAAACCTACAGATCTTGCTATGAGAACTCAAGCCAGGAGTGCACGCTCTCCAGAGTCAAACGGGATGAGTATCTTGCTATAGGTAGGCAGTGTGATGTTTGAAGCACTGGAGTGATGTCCTCCTGCCTTGAAGGAGTAGTAGTAATTGTGGTGTGGTGTTTTGGATCCTTTGTAATTTCCGAGTATGGAGCAGGAGCTGTGGAGGACAGGTTGTTAGGGTGATCCACCCTTGATATTACGAGGGTGAGGATGACCTCTTGTAAGTGAGGATGCACTTCAGTGCCCGCATTATGCAGAAGGTGATTAAATAGTTTCCCTAATCAGGGTTGCAAAAAAACATACACACATTAATAGTCAATTTATCTGTGTGGGAGTAGTCAGATGAGCTTTTATCACAATGGAGAAAAAGGCAAACTGATCATCAGTTCAGTGATGCACTTTTATGTTTGTCGTAATACACTCAGCCATCAGCTTCTCTAAGAGTCCCTTGTTTGTGGATGGTGCAAAATGGCCAGGCCCACCAAATCGATAACAAACCCAAACAGTTCTGGGACACTACTAAACTCCCTTAATCTACACACAAACTCATAGTATTGGTGATTGTATAGATTTCAAACTGTAGGAACAGTGGCCTGTAGTAGGTGTTTCGGTAATTCACGTTCTGGTGGGACCAAGAATGAGTGTTGTAATTCCATTGCATCAGTAGCTATCTCTGCAGTGCTGCCTGTGGTTTTCATCAACAGAGCTTTTGCCAGGAAATCAGAAAATTATGAACAATCTTCAACATGTAGCTGATGGTATTCATTTCCATATAATTCCTACATTCGAGCAGATGTTTCTGTTTGACATCCATCCGGAGTACAGAGCTGTTGCAAAGTTGTCTATTAGCATTTAGAAAGTGAACTTATCTTGTATTGAAAAAGACTAGGGATACACCGAGAGGTTGGGCGAAGCAGAGAGAATCATTTTTTTTCCATTTCAGTTCTGGCTACAGCCAGCTTTAGCTGCTTCAGAAGACCTCATGCTAGCACAAAACTTACACTAGATAACAAACCAAATACCAGAAAACAACACACTGGACATACAGATGGAGGCTTTAGGTCAGTCTTCTTCAGCCTTTGCTAGTTTGGGCGAGCCCTGTGAGGCACTGGCTTGCTGGGTTATCTGTCACATTTTGGGGCTAACATATAGAGAATATTTTCATCACACCATTTACATTTTACAATGGGTGTACAGCGAAAATAATAATTGTTAGTTTGCCGTCCACTTCTCTACGTTTTGCCTGCATTATCTGTTCATTCACCTAACTGGCATACTCTGCCTATCTGCTCATTCCCCAACTGCTGCCACCCACTATCATGTGCATTCTATCTCACTGCACAGTGGGTCACTAAATGACTTATGAGAGTCTGGCAGCACACCTAACTTTAGCAGCTTTTTGGGAACTGCATTAATGAAAATCTGAATACAAGGAAAAAGTTAACAAACCGAAACACATAATTACCATGCAGTAGGGTTTTGCTTCAGAAAACATTGTCAGAAGTCAATCAAGAACCTAAATCCCACATGGTGGGATTCTGGGTCCCACAGAATGAAACTCTGACCCCAGGCCCAAATCGGAAAAAACAATAAAAATTGTGATAAGGGATCTGCAATACTTCTGCGGGACCCAGCACGTCACTCATGTGAGGTATTGTAATACTGCTGTGGGAATTACTGCTCAAGTTTCATCCCAGGCAATCTTCCTTGGGAGAAGCTTGCAAGGTACCAAAATGTGGATTGGGTGGCCATGGGGCATGGGCATATTTGGAAGGGGGGGGGGGGAATTGCAGAGCCTGGTCTGTCTTAGAAATTCACAGATAAAAAACAAAGGTTAAAGTGCTGTTTAACACCCCCCAAAAAAACACTGAAATTCACTAGTTATAGTTTGGTGACTAACTATAACTTGCACCCCTGCCATTCCCGGCTTATACTATATCACTCATACAATGTTAAATGACATTATTGATGGCATCACTGAAGGCATCTGAAACATGAATTGCTGGAGGTTTTGGCCCCCGGAGTTTTACTTAACGCAAACTTGGCCCAAGGTATCAAAGCACTTTACATGAGCACCAGTTGTGATACACAAGGAACCATTCATTTTTTTTGTTTGGCACGGGGAGATTAAGTGATTTGCCCAGAATCACAGGTTGTTCAGCGTCATTGCCGAGACTTAAACCCGGTTTCCCAGATTTGAGATCAACAGCCCTAGCTGTTAGGCCACTTCCTCTTCATAGAGGTTTTTTTAACATAAGCTAAGATCTTATTACCATACCTAACTACAATTACAATGCAGATTATGGCAATGGTAGCTACAACAACAGTCAGCACCTCTGTTACAGTTTTGCATACATTTTGCCTACATTTCGGATAGCTTGTCTTATTGCGTGCTCAATTTTAAAACACTGTGCCAGCCACATTGTCCCCCTGCGCAGAAGCAAAGACTCTAAGCGCATACAATCTAATACAATAAGCAACAGAGCACAGCACCAAAAAACATCTGATCAATTCAGCTCGGACTTATGTTTTAATGGCCCATGTACAACATATCATATCCCAAATTCAAGTAGCAAGAAATAAGCAGCATATATTTGTAAATAAGAGTTGACAAAACGTTGTTGAAAATCCACAACCGACACGTGTTTTGTAGTAAGAACGACTTTTATAAGGCTTGATAAAGTAAGTCCGTAGTCAAATGTGTTCTCGGGAGTAACGCAACGTGATTTCTCTTTGTCAAGGCTAAATCAGAATTCTTAAATAGTGTTTAGTAGTCGGGACATCTAAGAAGGCCCGCAATAAAATTCTCCCTTTGTGTATTCAATAATGGGGAACGTGGCTAAGGCAAGTTTTTTATGATTCTGACAGGAATCCAAATGGTATCTGTAGTCATGAGTAATTTGTCAACTCTGTCATCCGACGTTCCTTAGTATGGAACAATCAATCGATTCCCCCATGCCCAGTTTAAATGCCACGCTGGTCCTGACGTGTTCCTAGACGGTGAAAGGTTGTTCAGCGTCATTGCCGAGACTCAAACCCGGTTTCCCAGATTTGAGATCAACCGCCCTAGCTGTTAAGCCACATCCTCTTCCCAGAGTTTTTTTTTTTTTTTAACATAAGCTAAGATCTCATTACCATACCTAACTATAATGTCACTTTAATCTTTGGGTTTTTTCAGTGAATTTCAGAGGATTTTTTTCACATAAGGGAAGATCTAATAACCATACCTAACTATAATCTTTTTTTTTTCTTCAATGAATGTATATCTGGAAAATGTTACTTACCCTGTAACCACTTGTCCGTAGAGTGTAGTGCTGTATTGACATGCTCTGCATTCTCCTGCCTTTTAGTGTTGGACCTAGATGTTTGGGACTTATTTATCTTTGAATAAGTTTGAAACACAAGAACGAATAGTTTTCTTACCTGTCGGTGTAGTTTTGCAGCTTGAAGATCTTTCTGGATTCACTATGCTGTGCATTATTCCGCGGTCTTGTGGTTGGGTCCGGATTCGTAGTCTTTTCTTTGTTTTTTTTTTTTTTTTTTTTTCTCTTTGCCCAGGTGGGCGTCGGCGTCACACCCCCTTTGGGTGTATTTCCGGTGACGTCGGCATGCTTCCTGCGGAAGCTCCCACTCTTGGGCGCCATCTTCGGGTTCTTTTTTTCCGTGTTTCTTTCGTTTCCGAAGTAATGGCAATGTTCTTCTTAGTTTGTATTTACCGCTTTGTATTTTCAAAGTCTATTCTTTAGTTAACCACCTCTTCTCTCTCCAGCCTCATCTTTCTGGCGGAGGTGGGTGGGTTCGCTAGTGAATCCAGAAAGATCTTCAAGCTGCAAAACTACACCGACAGGTAAGAAAACTATTCGTTTTGCAGCGTGAATCTTTCTGGATTCACTATGCTGTGCATAGATTTTGTAGCGGTTTCTCATCTCTGTGGCGGCTGGGTGGAAGATGAGCGTTGGGTGTTGAATATGTGCTGTAGCACCTTCTGTCCCACTTGAGCTTCCTTGTTCATTTGTATGTCCACACAGTAGTGCTTCGTGAACGTGTGCACCGAAGCCCATGTTGCCGCCAGGCATATGTCCTCTATGGGTGTGTTAGCCAGGAAGGCTATTGTAGCGCCCTTCTTCCTGGTGGAGTGGGCACGTGTCCCCTCAGCCAGTTCCTGTCCTGCCCGTTTGTGGCAGAGTTGGATTGTTTGTGCGATCCATCGTGCAATGGTCCTTTTGGTTACTGCTTTGCCCATGAAGCTGTTTGCGAAGGACACAAAAAACTGTTTCGTTTTCCTGTGCCCCTTTGTCCTTTCAATGTAGTGCATGACTGCCCTTCTGGCGTCCAGGGTGTGCAGAGCTCTCTCTGCGCTGGTTGTGGGTTTTTGGAAAAAACTCGGTATCTGTATAGACTGGTTCATGTGAAAATTGGATACCACCTTCGGCATGAAGTGTGGGTCAGTCCTCATCACAACTCTATCGTTGTGTATTTGTATGTATGGTTCTTGTAGCGTCAGCGCTTGAAGCTCGCTTACTCTGCGTAAGGACGTTATCGCAACCAGGAAGGCTGTTTTCATAGTTAGCATCTTTAGGGAGGCCTTGTGAAGTGGTTCAAAGGGCTCTTTCATGAGTTCCGTTAGGACTGTGTTCAAGTTCCATGCAGGTGGCGGCACCCGCTTGGGTGGTGCGATCCTTTTCGCTCCTTCTAGGAATCTCTTCACCACCTGTGATGTGAAGAAGCTCCTGCACGTTTCTCCCCTTGTGTAGGCTACTATCGCTGCCAAGTGAACTCTTAACGAGGATGAGCTAAGGTTCTTCTCCAGTAAGTGCGTCAGGTACCTTAGCACTGTGGAGTCCCTCTTCATCTTATTGTGGAGTCTTTCCTGTCTGCACCATATTGTGAATCTTTTCCATTTCGCAACGTAGCACTTTCGAGTGCTGGGCCTTCGTGCCTCCCGAAGTACCCTCAGGGTGCTTTCTGGTAGTCTCAAATGTGCGAACTCTATGTCCTCAGGAGCCACGCTACTAGGCTCATGCTCTCTGGCTCTGGATGCAGTACCTCTCCGTTCTGCATGGACAGTAGATCTTTCCTCCTGCTGAATCTGTGGGGTGCACACTGTGTCATCTCCATGATCTGCGAGTACCAGGTCTGCCTCGCCCACTGCGGTGCGACCAGTATCAGTGTCATGTTGCTCGCTCTGCACTTGCTCAGTACTCTGTGCATCAGTGGTATCGGGGGAAAGGCGTAGGCAAATGTCCTTGACCAATCTATCCATAGGGCATTCCCCAGTGTCCCCTCCTCGGGCTGCCTGGATGCGAAGTTTTGGCATTTTGCATTCTGGCGTGTGGCAAACAGGTCCACCGATGGTGTCCCCCACCTGTCGAACAGGTATCTTGTCTCCTGAGCATTGAGCTCCCACTCGTGGGATGCCGATGTCTGCCTGCTGAGCCAATCGGCTTGTATGTTGTCCTTCCCTGGTAGGTGTATGGCTAGCAGGTCTATCTTGAGAGGGATGGCCCATCTCCATATCTCCTGCGCCAGCGTTGAAAGCGGTGCGGACTGTGTGCCCCCCTGCTTGTTGATGTAGAACATCGCAGTGGTGTTGTCTGTTTGTATCAATACCCTGTGCTTGTACAGTCTTGTTTGAAAGGCCTTCAGTGCAAGGAAGATTGTCTTCAATTCTAAGTAATTGATGTGCTTTGTGGCATCCGTCGGTGTCCACAGTCCCCTCACCTTGAGCTCCTCCATGTGAGCGCCCCATCCCTTCAGGGATGCGTCTGTGGTGATGGTCACTGTTGGCGTTGGGGGCGTTAGAGGCTTTCCCCTTGCTATGTTCTCCATGGTCCACCATGTCATCTCCTTCTGCACTGCGTGCGTTACAACCACTAGATCCTCCCAACTGCCTGTAGCTTGTGACCATTGCTCCTGTAGCCATTCTTGAATGGGTCACATGTGGAGTCGTACATTCGGTACCAGGTGGATGCATGATGCCATCATCCCCATGATCTTGCTCGCCGTCCTCACTGTCCGAGCTTGTCCCTTCCGGTAGAGGCGAGTTTCCTTCACCAGCGCCCTCGCCCTCTTCTCGCTGGGGAACACCTTGCCCTGTAAGGTGTTGATCTGTGCTCCCAGGAAGATCTTCACTTGTTCCGGCTCCATTGATGATTTCTTCCAATGGATGGAGAACCCCAGGTTTATGAGCGTGCTGGTCACTGTATGTGCGTGCAGCTTGCATTTCTGGTATGAGTTTGCTTTCACCAGCCAGTCGTCCAGGTAAGGGTATACATGTATTCCCTGCCTTCTTAGGTGCGCTGCGACTGCTGCGAGGCACTTTGTGAAAACTCTTGGTGCCGATTTTAGACCGAAGGCCAGTGTCGTGAACTGGTAGTGGCTTTCTCCGACGGTGAACCTGAGCATGTGCTTGTGCTTCCTGTTCATTGGGATGTGCAGGTATGCGTCTTTGAGGTCTATAGTGACCATGAAGTCCCCGGTCTGCAACTGTGGGAGCACCTCTTGCAGGGAGGTCATTTTGAATTTTTGCGTTCTTATGAATTTGTTCACGAACCGTAAATCGAGAATGGGCCTCATTGTCTCGTCTACTTTTGGTACCAGGAAGTATGTTGAGTATACTCCTGTGTTTCTTTCCTTGAAGGGTACCCTTTCTATGGCCTGCTTCTGCAGGAGTTCTTTTGCTTCTTCCTGAAGGCACTGCAGCTGCTTGCTTGCTAGCGGCTTTCTTCTTGGTTTTCTGTTTGTTGGCCTCGCCTCCAACTCTATGCAGTATCCGAATTGGATAATGTTGAGGATCCATTTGTCTGATGTGATTCCTCTCCACTCCTGGAGGTGGAATCTTAATCTTCCTCCCACTGGTGTCCTGTGGTCGTAGGTGTCTAGTTTGTCTTGACCCATCTGTACGTGCTGCCCCCTGGGATCTTTTTTGTGGGTGGGCACACGGATTTTTTTGAAGTCACTTGGAGGTGGGCTGCTGGCCCCCTCTTCTATTTTGTCCCCGTCCATTTCTCCCTCGAAAGGACTGGCCTCTTTGTTGGTACTGCCAGGGCTGTTTCTGATGGCCCTGCTGACCCTGCGAGTCTGCCTGGTGCGTTTGCTGGAAAGCCTGGTGTGATGTACCTGGCTGGTTTCCGCCTCTTCCGCCGGGCCTCCGTGACGGGGTGCCCCTCTTGTTCCCTCTGAACTGCAATGCTCCCATGGATCTTGCTGTTTCGTTATCCTTCTTAAGTTGGCTGAGTTGCTCATCAACTGTTTGTCCGAAAAGCGTACTGCCGTTGAATGGTGTGTTCAGGATGCTGTGTTGCACCTCCGGTTTGAAACCGGATATCCTGAGCCAGGCGTGTCTCCTTTCCGTGACGCCCATCATCATGAGCCTGCTGGCGGTGTCTGCCCCATCCAGGGCCGTCTTAAGGCAAGAATTTGCAGCATTCTTCCCCTCTTCAATTAGCTTTTCGGCTTTCTGCTTGGCATCCTGGGGCAAGTCCTTCACCAACTGCCCCAGTCCCTCCATGATTTGGTACATGTGTCTGTTTACCAGGGCGTTGGAATTAGCCATGCGCCAGTGGGTCGCGGCATTCCGTTCGATCCTTCTGCCCACCAGATCCATCCTTTTGCTCTCTTTATCCGGTGGCGGGCCCGAGGTAGTGGGTACGTTAGCCCTCCTCCTTGCTGTGGCCGTGATAATGGAGTCTGCGGAGACCGTGCCCTGAATGTAGGCCGGGTCCTTTGCGGCATGCTTGTACTTCTTCTCAGTTCTGGGAGTTACTGCCTTGCATGTTGCGGGCTCCCTGAAAGCTTCCTTCCCCTGAGCCAAGACGCTCTCGAGCATCGGGAGGAACTGGCTCCTCGTTTGTGTTGGGAGCAATGTTTCCAGAAGGAAGTCTGCTTTCTGCTTCTCTTCGTCGAGCTTGAGCTTGAAAGCTGCTGCGGCAGATTGTATCACCGCGTTGTAGGCCCCGATGTCGTCCGGCGGCGAGGGCCTCGAGGGGTAGGTGTCGACCACCTCCTCCGGGCTGTCGGTGTCGACATCGATGTAATCTACCTCCTGAAGGTCATAGGGCGCCGACTCTGTGTCTGTCCTGCCCTCATCTTCCTCCCCATAGCTGTAGCTCTCGTGGGGATTCTCGTACTCCTCCTGGTCGTCGAACACCTCGACGTCCTGGTCTTGCTCGGTGACTTCGGCGACCTCTTCTTCTTCCTCCTCGACCGCCTCCAGCACTGGTGGCTTGGTCTTGTGAGGGATCGTGAAGGCCTTCATCCTTGCGTCGAAATCTTTTTTCCGCTGCATGAAGTTCTCCATTTCTGCCTCGAGGCGCCTTCTTTTCTTTTCCATCTCGGCCGCGTGTTCCGCGTCGGATGGTTCCGCCGCTCTCTTCGACGGATGGCTCGTCGCCGTGCCTCTCGGAGTCGAAGTTTTTTCGACGTCGAACCGGATATCGGGTCTCTGGTCGTCGTCGACAGTTTCGGGTCTTTCTCCCTCGTCGATCGATCCTTTTCGGGGACGATTTTCGACGTCTTCTGCTGATCAGCAGCTCTCGGCGCCGGGGACTCCTTCTCTGAGGATCCGCTGGGCCTGGGAGTAGTCGCGGACGCCGCCTTTTTTGGCGTCGGCGCTTTCGGGGTCTTGCCCTCGATTTTTCGAGACTCAGAGTCTCTCGGGTTCTTGGGGGCCGAAGAGTCTCCTACCTTGTCAGAAGTCTTCGTGTAATCGGTCTCTACGACCGTGTAGCTGTCGTCTTCGGCGGCAGCGTTGTCTTCTTCCTCGGAGGACATCCCCAGCTCGTAGAGCGACGGGGTCGGGGCCTTCCCCTGCAGGGCGGCGTGTGCTACCCTCTGCCTCTCTCTCACACGAAGGGTCTTCGGGGTGAAGGCGGAACAGGCGTTGCAGTCTCCGCTTTCGTGGTCCACCGGTAGGCAAAGGTTGCATACCGGGTGCTGGTCCTTCTGCGCGTACTTGTGGTGGCAGTTACGGCAGAACTTGAACGGCGTGTTGTCCATCCTCGAGCGTCCAGGGCCTCTCTGGTCGCGTGTTCGTCGACGGTCGTCGAAGATCTGGATGGAAAACGCCTTATCTTTGCTTGTCTTTCGTCGGTGAAGTCCCCTGGAGTCTTCAGATGACTTCTCCTCGTCTTTTCTGTATTTTCTTTCTTCTTTCTCCAAAAATGTCTGGAGCCCAAACGGGAACGATCCAGACCCGACCGCGGAAAAAAAGAATCTGAAGATGGCGCCCAAGAGTGGGAGCTTCCGCAGGAAGCATGCCGACGTCACCGGAAATACACCCAAAGGGGGTGTGACGCCGACGCCCACCTGGGCAAAGAGAAAAAAAAAAAAAAAAAAAAACAAAGAAAAGACTACGAATCCGGACCCAACCACAAGACCGCGGAATAATGCACAGCATAGTGAATCCAGAAAGATTCACGCTGCAAAACTGTTGTCACTCATCCACTGGTCTGGAATGCATCAGCACAACTCAGAAGGTGAGTAGTGTAAGTGAAGTGTACTGTTGAAAATACAGTGTGCTGTGCATAAACAAACAAGAATGGTAAAGAGAGAGACGAAAATGTGTGATCATCGCTAGCTTCTGGGTAAGAGGGACAGCTCATGTGAATCTACAGCACTACAAGCTAAAAGCAGATGATTATGGCTCAGTAACATTTTCAGTTCATAGCATGTGTGACAGTAGATACACATCCTCAGTGTAGATTGTAAAGCGGTACCTCTCCAAAGTGGTGGTTAGCTAACTGATAATCCAGATGTTTAAAAAAGTGTCCCTCAAAAACCACCTGTACACTCAGAGCTGGCTGGCATGCTAATACATCTACACAGTAGTGCATGGTAAACTAGCAGAGATGTAGTCCTTAAAAAGGTAAGTGTGTTTTTTTACATGCAGAAGGCGTTGGTGGAGGCACAGGTAGAGGCCACTTAGCTTCAGCATAGTAGGTCTGAAAATATTTAACTATCCACCCAGCATTGCTTTGGAAATAGCACACCCCTTGTGGTATTTGGCAAAGGCTACAAAAGCTGACGAGACTTCCTGAAAGATTTAGTTCCGTCAATATAATACATGAGAGCTATTTAAACATTTAGGGTGTGGAGCACCCTTTTAGCTATGCACTCTGACTGTGGGGGGGGGGGGGGGAGGGGGGAAGGGTAGCTCAATAGTTTGGTTGAAGTGAAATTAAGAGGCAACTTAGGCAGACATTTTGGGTTTGTTATGAAGAACTGCCCTTTCTCTATGTACTAGAAGGAATGGATCCTTGGAGCTCACTAAAAGGTTTAAGTGTAGTGACTTCTATAAAAAAAGTCCACCTTCCAAGACAAGAATTGTAAGGCATGCAAATGCAATGGCTAGACATGAGGGCCCATAAGTCATGTGAGTACCACATTTATGTTCCATACGGGTTTGTAGGAATTACCCTTTTAAAACCTTCCATGAAAGCTTTAATGACAGGTACTGTGAAAACATGAATGCTGTCTGTGTTAAAGATATGGTGCATTAGCAGATAGTTAAAGGTGTAGGGCTTTGAAAGTGTAAATTAAGAACCAGTCTCCTGCGCGGTGACTTTACATGGATCTTTGAGGAAACAGGCTTTTTGCAGGTTTTGCCCCCATTTTGACTGCTGGGAACTGGTGTAATGGCTCTGAAATGCTCCCGGCCCTCCTAATCAGGAACTTAAAAAGGTACACAGTTGATTGACTTATACCCAATTGACTTAGTCTACATATATGGTACCAGAGGTACCTAGAGACTGCAGTAGTTGCTGTGACACCCTGAGTGGGATAAGGTAAAATATAGACTGGCAGCTTTAAACTGCTAACTTGACTCTGCCATTTTAAACAATGGCAAAACCTAAACTCTCTTTCTCTCAACTCTGCTGGGATTACATCTGAATGGGACTTCAAAAGTTGATTCTTCAAGGTATCAAACAGCTTGTTACATTAAGCTTGACTGGATGTCCAGGTCAAAATTAATTTGACTTTTTTCCCCATGTAACTTTTAGAAACTTGCTACTCTGTTGCCACTTCCAACTGCCATTTGCTGAGGCTGGCCACAAGATAGCCTTCTACCCTCTTGGGGTTGACAAGTGAATGACTCCCAAGGAGAGACATAAAAAAGAGGCCTGACACTGGAGGAGAAGTTACCTCCTCCTGGCGGGACGCCACACAGGGTGTTGGCCCAAAAGGCAAGCTTGAAAGGGGAAGCCGCGTTTGAAGGGCCAGTAGCAAGCACACGTGGAGAGGCTGTCCCATTGCGTAGGTAAACAGGATGGCAGCGGGAACAGAGGGGAAAACAGTTGCCTAAGTGGTTTCCTGTGGGCATGTAGCCCAGTGGTAGACACACCCCTAGGGCAGGCTACAGAGCTCCCAAGACTGAGAGGGGTTTCTATCATCTTGAGAGTGGGCAGAATAGAGCATAGGTACAGCTAGATGGCACAATTCACAGGAGGTTGACATCAGGCAGGATTGACCCTGGTAGCCCACTGCTGCACCAAGGACCCGGCAAAGAAGGGGCTGCAACTACGTGGATCTCAGCTGCTGCACCTGTTGGCTAGCAAAGGAAAGGACAGTGCATATTGTGTTCTGCTTGTGGAGAAGTCAACTCCTGACCCCAGCGGAAGCAGGAGTCTCCAAGGGTTGTATGATAGAAGTGCCTCTACCATGCACCCAATCACAAATGTGTATTCACCACGCATTTGTTAACCACAAAATGTCATGATCTAGGCATAAATGGTAAAGGGGTATGTGTGGCTAAGGTCTCCACCAGCCTCCAGCCCTGCCCCGCGCTGTACCTTTAAATACCCAACCCCAGCCCCTTCCACTACCCTAAAACCTACCCGACCCCCCAACACTAGCCGACCCCCCAACACTAAAAACTACCCATTACCCTCCCACTGCCCTAAGTCTAAAACCCTGCACCCTAACTTACACTACCCCGACCACCCGATCTCCTGCGTTGTCCCATAAACTACACCAACCCCTTCCACAGCCTTAAAACCTAACCTGACCCCCTCCCAGCCCTAAAAACGACCCCATCTACCCATTTCCCTCCCACTGCCCGGTGGTCTAAAACCCTACACTACCCGGTCCCCTGCTCCCCACCCTGTCTCTTTAACTACCCAAACCCCTTCCACTGCCCTAAAACTTACCTTGACCCCCCACCCTAAAAACAAACAGGACTACCTATTCCCCTCCAACTGCCCTAAGGCCTGAAACCCTGCACCCTTACTTACATTACCCAACTTGCCCCCCTGCGGTTTCCCATATACTACCCCAACTTCTTCCACTATCCTAGACCGACCCCCTTCGAGCCCTTAAAAAACAGCCCCACTTACCTCACCACGTCGTCTTCCTGCAGCTAGACCGCGCACTGCCTTAACCACGCATATGCATGGTTAATGCACATGCGTGGTAGAGCGGTGTTCCGACTGATTCCCATCTCCAAGGGTCAAATGGCTGACCTCTTGTTTGCAGCACAAGTCCACAACACCTGAAGAAGCCTGCCAGGGTGAGTTGGTAGCCCAGATTTCCGGATTGCTGCTCCTCACCGTCGTGCAGCCCAAGGGACCAGGACCCAAAGCTCAAAAGTTGCCCCTGAGTCTGAAGGACCCGGGAGAGCCAACTGAGAGCAGCCTGGTTGCCCTGAAGGCAAGTAACCGCCAAAAGAAAGGAATTTCTATACTGGCAGCCTGGTGGGAACTAGACTGCTGGCAAGCTCGAGAGGACTTGGAGGGATGTCCAACCCTATGGCCAGGTCCTCCCCACCATGCCCATGGACCGGGGATAGCCCCAGAAAGACCCTTGTCAACCGCACAGCATCTTGAGCATCTTCAGCATCCTGTCTCCCTTGCATGAGGGCCGTTATATAGAAGTCAATGCCAAGAAGCCACTTATGCTGGAAATTGACTGGAGACTGCTTTTCTCATCGAGGAACTTGCTGGTTCCCCTGACTGGCTCCCTGCTGGAGTTGTTGCCTAAAGTGCCTGTAATTAATTGCGTTGATACGTACCAAAGTGTTTTTTCCTAAACATGTTACCAAGTTTCAAATTTGTCAATACTTGTTTTCAGTTAAGTAAAAAGTGCAGATTTTCTACACCATGTGCATTCTTTCTCTCTGAAACCCTCCAGTAGATCTTTTTCATTGTGGTGTCAAAATTATTTTAACATCTAAACAATTTTTTATAAATTGGTGTTTGATTTCTTGAGTGTCTCACGTGTTTCTTCTTCAATTGTGTTGGTGCTGTTTAAATGCGCTATAGTTCTTCCTTTACGTTAACCTGACTTCTCAGACCAACAGTTGACCAGGGTCGAACTAAGGTTCAACAAATGAAACTCGACAGGTTCCAAAGGGGTTGGAAGTGTATTACACAGAGAGATCACACAACCACACCATTTAATACACTCCATTTCCTCACAGGGTCCAGCTGTTTAGAAATACAATAGTGCATGAACGTTTTCCACTTAGGGGGGGCGTGGCTGAGCACGCGATGGTGGTGGAAGTGCCTGGGTAGAGCTCCGCAAGAGGCTCCCCTACCACAGGCCATTTCTCCTGTAAAATTTCCCGCACTGTCCTGCAATTGCCAGCGAGTGTGCCCCGGGCGTCCGACTGCCGTCTGCCGAAGTTTTGAAGGTTCCAGCCACTGCCGAACCGCACCGACGGCTCGAGGCGGTGCCTGCCCCATACACGGACACTTCCGGCCGGCGTGAAGAGGTACCAGAAGTCGGGGATCCGACTGGCTGACTGGGCCCTGTGGCGGAAGACGGAGTTTCGGAGCTTCCGGCGGACGCTTGCCTGCGCCGGAGCTCGAACCTGCGATCACGGCGGGGGCCGGTGGAGCCGTGGTGCGATCCTCCCCCCAGCTGGCTCCTGTGGGGAGGGCTCTGTGGACGGGGACTGCTGCTCCTGGATCCCCGTGCCCCCATGACACTGAGGCACCTGTGTTAGCCTGGGACTCGCGCTGTGGTGACCTACGTGGTGCCCCCCCTGCCTACCGAAGACCGGGGCTACTTGCTTTCCCCCCTCCCCCCCCCCCCCCGCCGAAGACTGCTGCAAACTTCCGACACGGCCCACTTCAGACCGGCGGGGCGCCCTGCTTCCTGGGCTGTGCGGAGCCGTCAGGCGGTGGGGACCAACGAGTGCAGCAACGCTCTGGCCAAGACCACACTGGACACGGCGTGAGCAGGCAGGTGACTGGTGTCTGCTGGGGCGAGCCGGCGGGTGAGAGCTGGACACAGAGTACACCAGAGGTACGAAACAGCGTGTGGAGCCGAAACGTGAACCCCCTCCCCCCTCGCTGATGGCACGGAGTGGAGGCATGTGAAGTGATCCCTACACAGTGTACACTGGCCGCCATTTTGCCCTGCGGCGCGCATGGCCCTGACTCTGCCGCCCTCTGGTGAAGCCTTGGGACGCGGACCCCCTCCTTGAGCCCTGATGAGTGTTACGAGTCTGCCCGAGGGTTGTATCGCAGCTGTGCTAATTGTGCTGTCTCCAATTCCTACACCCCTGAAGTAGCGAGGGCGGTTCCTGGGACTGCCTTGTCTCCGCAGTAGGGAACGCCTGTCCACACTGAACTATCCCTAACAGCGTGGCTGTGGGTGGACCCTGACACGGGAACCGGACATATATCCTCGGCGCCTGGAAGGAGAAAGGTGTAAAAGGACCCCGCGGTCGCCTTAACTGCTGAGCAGTTACTCCTTCACGCTGCTTTAAACCACGATCCTCCTGCGTGGCATGATTGGTTCCTTTTTGGTTCCTTTTTGTTGCAATCGAAATACATTACCTCCTTGTGGAGTAACTCCCCGTGAGCTTCGCAAACAGGTCCTTCTGTACATACACCTGCCTCCACACTGCGAGGCCTTCCATGTCTACGGGGCCCAAAACAAGAGCTGTAGCCAGCGGCGTACAGGTGAAGGGTAAAACGATGAAGCATACTGACCAGGACCTGACTGCCTCCAAACTGGATACGATGCTGGCAGCTATGGAAAGGCTGGAGGAGTCGATGCAACTAACCCGTGCCTCATTAGAGACTAAAATTGACGGAGTGGCCATAGACCTAACACACCTCCGAGCTGATCACAAAAAACTCTCTGAGCGGACGACCACTCTGGAGTCCACAGTGGCGGAGCTGACTCCTAAGATTAATCAGGTGGACAGACACGTCCAGGACCTTCTCAATAGGGTGGAGTTCCTGGAGGACCGCGCAGAGGATGCAGAAGGCCGGGCTCGAAGGAACAACATTCGTATCGTGGGCCTGCCGGAACGATGGGAGCCTAGAGAAGCACCGGAACATGTGGAGCGATGGCTCAGGGCCATTCTCCCGGATCGAGTGAAGGAACGAGGCAGAAGCCAACAAACAGCGCTAAACCGAACACATCCAGTTCAGGAGTAGACCAACGACTGTATATGCCCGTTCTAAGTACGTTTTAAAAACATTTGAGATATACGACAAGTGGGCAATCGCCTGATAAACAAAAGACCAAGGAACCCCATCAAAAGGAGCTCCCTTTACAGGAGAGAGTTTTTTTAATTAACAGAAGGCTCCAAGAACTACATCTGTAGTACCAAAAAGTGATACTTCGAATAGACCCCATCTAGGAACGTTTCCTACACGGTCCCGAGGATACGGTGTATCCATCCGTTCCCTGAAACCCCAGAAATAAGAAGTCTTGAGGAAGGTGCCACGATATCAAGTGTTAAGCACCGAAACGCGTCGACGCACTGTTTGGTCTAAAAGAATCCAGTTAGGGCCAGATAAAACTTTAGATGGGTATCAAATCTTTCCACTAAAGCTTTAGAATAACCAAATTGTTCATGGCCATTGGATCTAGTGAAATACAGTGGCAGAGATATCAAGTGGGCCACTTATACATAAGGGGTTTGTTGTGATTATGTTTAGTCTGTTGTTTATTGTGAACATATTTTGATTGTTTTTCCATTTATTGTGTACCGTAATATTGTGTTTGTGTAACACTGTTGAATAATTATTTTTATCCCTCCAAGATACTTAATCGTGGATTTTAATTGTTTCGGAAGAATTGTATGATTTTATCTTGTTTTCATTGTTTATTCATATGTAATTTTAATAAATCTAGATTGTAAACAAGACTATTTCTTTGTGGAAACCTATTTTTATGTTTGTCCGAATACCCATGGCATACTGTGACCTTTCTTTCTACAACAAGAAAGGCCTATTGTGATTAGTAGACTAGTTGACTCCAGGGATTTCCCCTTTGACTAACCATTCTCCCGGAAGACACACTCTTGCAGCACTTTGTTGTAGAACGAGCCCATCGGGTGCCAACCCGGCCTCCCCCTCGAAGGCTCGAACCCGAGGCCACTGTTGATCCGTGTGTTGAACTACCGTGACCGAGACGCCATCTTACGTGAAGTTCGGAAGCTGTCGGAAGTCAGAGTCGACAACACGAAAATTATGTTTTTTCCAGACTACACGGTCCAAGTTCAGCGCCAGCGACATTCTTGGCAGTAAAGCAGCGCCTCCGTCACTTAGCCCTTAAATACTCCTTGCTGTTCCCTGCTCGTCTGCGGGTCGTAGCCCAGGACAAGACGCATTTCTTCAACACCCCGGAGGCGGCCGAGGCTTGGCTTGACTCGGGCGTGGACACTGGTCCTGGAATGATACCCCCGAAGACACGACGCGACAGAGGAGCCAGGCGACGTCAGCGCAGGAAACCATCGGCTACGAATTCCACACATACAGAGTCGGACCTCGGCCCAACTCCAGAGCATCAGCAGACTGAACAACAAGCGGCTCTTTGCATGGTGGCGGAGATTAGTGCACCGTCGACGAGGGACCCAGCTCCAGGAACTAGCCCTGAACGGCAAGTGAGCGATGATGAATATCTCTACGGACTTCCAGACTCCCAGGTATCAGGAGACCTTCCAATCGTCACGCCTCAAACTGCTGATCTACTCCATTGACAATATTCCAGTCTACGAGGCCTATGTTTGTGAGCCGGACTTCCAGATATCAGGAGATCTTCCAGGCGTCACGCCTCAAACTGCAGATTTGCTTCACTGACAATACTTCTACCTACGAGGCCTACATTTGAGATGTGCACTCGCACTTGCAGACGCTATTACGTAGGGCCTTTCGGGTGCTAACGCAGCGTTGGGGGCACTGCAGAGTGGCGAGAAGGAGGTTTGGATCTGTTTGTAGTGACTTTCGGTGCCGCCTTCAGCACCTCTACTCTCCCATGGCTGATACTGGAGATGGGGAGGTCTGGGACTTTATAGAGGGGGAGGACGTGCCCCCCTGGAGGTGAGTGCCTGCATGTGTCCCGCCTGATGCTACTGCTGCCTACTGGGCTCCTAGCCCACCTGGACTGCCTACCCCATGCAGTAGAAGACAGTTGCTGTGGATGGGCAGTGTAGCGATAACTGCCTATGGTGGGGAGCCCACACCCTCACCCTGATCGCATGAATACTTGGTACACTTGAAACTACAACCTCAGTGCACCCCCCCTTGAACTTCCGGTTTGTTAGTGCTCACTGGAGCGTTTGGACGACAACATGTTTTGCTGTTGTCCTTTTGGAATTTTGCTTATGTTTCCCAAGTTAATGAGACTGGTATTTTTTTCCCTTACTTCTGGTGTGTGTTTGCGGGGCGCTGGGACTGTGCGGACACTGTGGTTGATATGGTGCGCCAAATTGACCTGTTGTGATACTGGGCGGGATGCTGGGGGTGGGTGGTGGGGGCGGGGGGTTGGGACACGGAACTGCAATGTCTGCTGTTAAGTTTTGCACCTGGAACGTGCGAGGCATGCACACCCCTCGCGCAGATACCAGGTATACTCATATCTCAAGCGACACCGGGTACAAGTGGCGCTCCTACAGGAGACGCACCTGACACTACAAGAGGCACACACGCTGAAGCGCAGATGGAGGGGACAACTGTATGCCACAGGCTTCTCTGCATACGCGCGCGGATCCTTGATATGGATACGCTCAGGGGTCCCCTTTGCTCTCACTCACTGCACATTAGATACAGAGGGTAGATATGTGATATTACAGGGCAGACTAGATGGACAACAGATAGTCATGGCCTCTGTGTACGCCCCTAACACTGAGCTAGGTAGTTTTCTCACACGACTATCGACGGCACTAGCACCGTGGTCAGGTGTCCCACTCTTACTTGGAGGTGACTACAACTGTGTAATGGATGTCCAGCTGGACCGCTCACTCCCCCCACCGGCAAATGCCCCGATAATCAGAGCATCGCGATTGTTCGTGGACTGGGCGGCACAGTGGGACCTCCACGATGTCTGGCGTAGTCGCAACCCTGCTGCGAGGGTTTACTCGTATTATTCAGGTGCACACGCACTCCATGTCAGACTTGATAGGTTCATGTTAACTGGCGACCTGCTACCCCATGTCATGGACTCCTGCTACCTGGAACGCACTCACTCGGACCACAACCCGCATACCATTGACCTTACCTGGGAACGCCCGCATCCACCAATCCCCACATGGCGCCTCCAGCCGGATATCCTACTGGACGCCCCATTTAGGGAGACACTCTCAACTCATATTCTTCAATACTTTGAGGATAACACTGATACTGCGTCCACACCGCAGGTGGAGTGGGACGCTTTTAAAGTGGTCATACGGGGTTGTTGTCTGGGCACGCAGGCGGGAATGAGGAGTCAGGTGAACAAGGATTTGACAGAAGTGGAGACTGCCCTGCTAGAGGCAGAGCGAGAGGCAGCGGAGGGCGACGACACGCGATTGCTGACAGCCCGCGAACACCACGCATATCTTCTAGATAGGTTGAAGAGCTTGAATTATGCCGCACACTCAGCGCGCACACACCACGCTGGGGATAAACCAGGCAAGCTCTTGTCTTGGCTGATAAGGCGAGATACTCAGACACTACCGGTCATGTCGATCCGCACAACCCAAGGCACAGTGGTATATACACAGAGGGCCATACATGAAGCTTTTACGAGTCACTATGCGGCACTGTACCTCTCCCGCTTGCGGGCGACTAGTGATGACATCTCCAGGTACTTATCAGACCTGCTGCTACCGACGGCCACCAATGCGCAACAAGACGAACTGAACGCGCCGCTTACGGCGGAGGAACTTCGGACTGTCGTCTTCTCGCTCTCTAACGGTAAGACCCCGGGCCCTGACGGTTTGCCCACGGAGTTTTACAAGGCCTATTCTACCATTCTTGTCCCCGAGCTTCTACGGATGTACGGGGCGGTGATAGAGGATGCCGCCCTCCCACCCACGCTTAATGAGGCGAATGTGATATCCCTATTAAAGCCTGGTAGGGACGAGCTCAATATGGGTTCCTACAGACCACTTGCTCTCCTTAACACAGACTACAAGATCCTAGCGTCTGTATTGGCTCAGAGGCTAGCGTCTCTGGTCCCTACACTAGTACACACCGACCAAAACGGTTTTGTACCCACCGGCAGCACGTCATATAACATCAGGCGGCTGTTCCGTGTGCAGAGCCTGGCGGTGTCCAGGTGGCCGCGATCAGGCTGTGTGATACTGGATCTAGAAAAGGCGTTCGATTCAGTGGAATGGCCCTACCTCCTGCAGGTATTAGGAAAGTTTGAGTTGGGTGAAGCTTACCTACGAATGGTGGAACTACTTTACACCGACCCTGTCGCACGGGTCCGCACAGGCAGACTTTTCTCTGACCCAGTCCGTATCCGAAGGGGTACCAGACAGGGTTGCCACCTCTCTCCCCTGATTTTTGCACCAATGATGGAGCCACTGGCTGCGAAGCTGCGTGCATCTGGTGCGGAGTGGGGTATCCCCCTAGCTGACGGGGTACACTCAGTGTCACTATATGCTGACGATTTACTGATTTACGTCAGAGACCTGACCGGTTTCCCATGTGCACTCACAGACATTTTTACTACTTTCGGAGATGTGTCAGGACTTCGCGTCAACTGGGCGAAATCAGGGGTGTACTCTTTTGCTATAGACACCTCGGAATGTGATATTATGGTAACAGGTGAACGGCTCCTTTGGTATCCGACCACATTCAGATATCTGGGAATACGAGTCTATCGCGACTTCGCTGACCTCCTGGATGGTAATCTTACGAGAGCAATCTCGTCGCTTACGGCCCAAGTGACCTTTTGGAACTCTCTTCCGTTGAATGTCCCCAGTCGCATTACGTTAGCAAAAATGGTCGCCCTCCCTCGCTTGTTGTACTTTTACGCAAACCTGCCGATATACGTCCCTACTCGCATCTTCCGAGAACTGGAAACCCTAACCAGGCGTCTGATCTGGAACAAGGGGCGTCCCAGAGTTGCGCTGAAGACTCTATATGCTGCAACGGAGTGCGGGGGGTTGTCGGTTCCAAACCATGAACTTTATTATATAGCAGCGCAACTGCAATGGGTCACTTATTGGCTCAGTGGTAAAAACTTAGGAGATACGGCCACGGTTGACGAGATACTGACTACCACGCACATACACGCGTTATTTCACCCCCTATCTAAGGCCCGCTGCCCTGATCAATTACACCTCGCTGTTGCGAGGAAATGCTACGCGAGGAGTCTGAAACTCACAAGAGCTACCAAGCCATACGCCCCTAATTTGCCACTCCTGGGAACACCTTGGGAGGGGGGGCACTAACAGAACACGCGTTGAGCAGCTGGACAGCAGCTGACTTAGAGAGCCTGGGAGACCTGTTTGAGGATGGCGCCCTGCTACCTTTTGCAGCGCTAGCGGATAGCTCGGGACTACCGGCTGGACAATTTTTGACGCATGCGATGCTTCTCCACACACTGACGTGTGCCTGGGGTGCACTAACGGAGGAGCCTCCGACACATCTCCTACTTCAGAATCTACACGTGATGGGGAACGGCTCTCACGTGATACATTGGCTCGCCCAGGCACTGCATGCACACACACAGTTCTCGTCACAACGATTGCGAGACAAATGGACCGCTGACAGAGGCCGGGACTGGACAGACAAGGAATGGGCACAGATACTAGCTGGGACGTTGCGCATACCACGCAATGCCCGATTTAAAGTTATACAATACTACATTGTGCACCGTGCCTATCTTTCCCCGGATAAGCTCAATAGATACTTTGGGTTAACAACATCAGTGTGCCCCAGATGCGGACTTGTAGATGCACCACTCTTACATGCACTCTGGGCATGCCCCTCTCTACACTTCTACTGGGCTATAGTGTCGGATACCTTGGCGAAGGCGACGGGAGGCAGCCTGCCGCTTACATGGGAGACATGCCTGCTGGGGTTGTTCAAAAGAACGAAACAGACAAAAGTTCGTGAGAGATTCTGGGACCTGGGGCTGATCACTGCAAAGCGACTCATCACCAAGCGCTGGAAGAATAATATACCCCCCCAACCGATCCAATGGCGTAATTCGTTTGACAACTGGGCAAGGGCAGAAAGCACAGCGCTCCATAGGGAGGAGACAGCGGGGCTCCGCATGTATCCCATAGCTCTCGACTGGGATAGTACCCTAACGGCCTACCATCAAGTGCGCCTACAGAGCGGCATTGTTTAGGTACTAGTGCCTCCCCCCTTGCGCTCCCTTTCTGTCCCCTGGGCCTCCTCTCCTCCTCCCCCCCCGCTGTGTCTTTGGTGGGTCTTGTAATTAGGCCCTCACTGTTGACACTACATAGTACGTGCCTGTCCCCACCCACCTGACCCGAGAGCGTCATACGCATACACACTCTTCTCATTGCATATCGTCCAGTCACTAATTCCCACACCTTTTCAGATCGTTCTTGTTATTTGTTAGTTTCTGTCCTAAAACTTTGGATACGTATTGTATTGCCAATATACACTGCCCATTTTGTGATTCTGCCAGGGCATAGTTTATGCTTCGAACTGAACAATTTTCTGATGTGATATTGGAGACCAACACTTGTTTTTTCGCCATCCTCACAAATCATTATTTCCTACTATTTTTCTTCTTTTTTTGTTATGCCAGTAGCTTATGATGTTGACATACCATATTGCCTCGATTGCTTTACAGTTGCTCTTCAAGAATGTATTTCTTTATGTACATGGGCATCCACGGTGGCCACAGCTTTGTCTATTGTACTACGGCATAATTATTCAATTTCTACGGATGTGTATGGTTGTGATGTGAACAAAAACGAAAAAAAAATGCAATAAACATATTCAAACAAAAAAAAAATGAAAGTTTTCCACTTAGGCAACAAGCATGAGTAATCGGTTCACTGGCCTCTGATAGAACAGGTATGCAAGTCAGTTAGTCAAACTTTATTTTGGTCCGCTGACAGTGCAAAATACATATACATAGATTAATAGGAATAATGTATACAAAATTCTTAATTTGATTAAAATAATACATTAAAACATTATCATGTTTTACAAATATAATACAGCAGCTAAAATCTATAACGATTAAAACCATAATTTGCATAAAAAGGATGGATAGTTGTAAAACAATAGAAACAAAGAACCCCAATCCTTCTGACATCTAAAGCTACACTTATTAAATATGGATTGCTATTCACTGACCAAACTTAGGGGAGTCTAGTTAGAACTAATTAATGAAATGACTGGTTCAGATTGTATTTTCCTTCTAGTTCCCCACATATGGCACAATAATTTAGCAATTGCACAAGCAAATAGAGGTCTTGCGTCTGATCTTAAAATGCATAGCGCCACACTATGATCTCTTTTTCCCCAACTGTTTGCACATAAGAGTAAGCCATCTGCTTCTAGGGACAGAGTATGCTGGGCAACCAAAGAAAACGTGGCCTATGGTTTCGGTCAGGGCAGGATAGAAAGGACAACCCTTATTGCTAGGGGCATTACGCCGCACACGATTTCGGGAATGCATTCAAAGGGATTGTACCGTATCTAAATTGAACAACAAAAGACAAAAAGTTCCCTTTTCCTGGTTTTAAATGGCAGATAAGACTAACCCCGTGGTCTTTCTGTCCAATCGTATTATAGAATGGCCTATGAGTATAGTCAATTTGGAATCCCACACCACAAAACAACAAATTTACAAACGCCTCGTCAGTATATGTAATTTACTTTCCACATTTGAATATTCTTAATTCTAAACAGTTTGAAATATGCATCAATTAGTAAGCAAAAGATAATATTAAAATTAAAGAGGTTTTTATAATTTGTATATACAGATTTTATTATAACAAAAAAGAGCTGATTTGTTCATTCATTATTATTCCATAAAAACATTTTATCACATATGATTTATTAAAACATAGCATTACATTTCTTTTATAAAAATCATTAAAAAAAAGCCAAAAAGAGGGCGTGGCTAGCAGCCGAAGGCGATGGCTGCGGATTAGTGGAGCTCTCTCCTGCCCACGGCGTTAAAGTGATGCCGTAGCCCGTGTATCAAGCAAAAAAGCGGGCGATGCATCGTCGGAGACTGCCCCGACACCCCCACCTGGCCGCGATCTTGTGAAGGACGCCTCAGTTCCTGAGGCGGCGGAGTCCCACGGAGGCGATCCCGGGGCCGAACTTTTAGAAATGGCGGCAGCGGCCCGAGGAACGGGCCGCGGTGAAGGGCGGGCCCGCTATGGCGATTGAGGCTCGGCGGCGCCTCTGAGGTTGCTGGGCTGGCGGCCGCTACAGAGAGGAGGAGGCAAGTGCAGAGTCGGGGTCGGGGTCGGGGTCGGTGAGGGCAGCCTTCCCCCTCCGGCTGCGGCGTGACTGACGGCGGAGGCCCCGGACCGGGCGCCTCAAAAATCCAGGCCCCGGCTTTTGGACCCATAGACTGTCTGCGCCCCCCCCCCCGGGAGCGGAGCAAGTGCAGCGAGAGCGCCGCTGGACTGGTGAGCCCCTGCTGCTGCGGCAGGGGGTTAGAGGGGAGTGCCCTCCCTTTTTGTTTTAGTGTGGAGATAATTGCTGGCTGAGGGCCTTGCTGCCGGGGGTGCAGAGACATCGGACAGAAGGCCAGAGCACCAGGGAAGAAGGGAAAAGGAAGGGGACTGCACTGCAGGCGGCGCAGTTTCCCGGTCCCCCCCCCTCCCTGGAACTGTTCCACTATTGATTGGGGTGATCTGAGGCCGGGCAGCCATAGTACCTCCGGGGCTATCGTGAAGTGCCATTACAGGGACAGACCGTGACCCCTTCCTGTCCACGACTGGGCTGAGGAGGAGCTGGACAGAGCCAACGCCATTGTGGATTTTGGGTCTTGGTGCAGGGCCCCGTGGGCCTGTTGGAGGGCCCTCCTGATTGCTTTGTACCCCTCCTTGCGCAGCAGTACTTGGGGGACGTGCTGCTTTAGCCTCCCCCCCACCCCCCCTCCCAGGCCTGCTGCTCCAACTGCTCTGCCAGGCTTGGTGGCACTGAAGGGGGGTCCGGGCCCTGAGGATCGTATTGTAGGCTGCCACCTGGACGGCTTCACTCGCAAAGTGTTGGTGAGCCGGGGCTGGCCAATGTATTTGTCCTTCGAGGGTGACGAATTGGCAGCGGACGGCCTTGAGAATGGCGGCAGGGGCCCCAGAGGCACGACCCAGGGGCGGCTGTCTAAATTTGCATGGTCCAAGGGAGGAGATAAAGGCGACTCGCCGAGATCGGACAAGGGTGCGCCTGAGGAAACCCAGCCAGCCGAACAGGAGCCAACGCTTCGTGATGTTTTGGCGGCCATCGGAGGAATGCCTACCTCCATGGACTCAGTCACGGTGGACGTTTCCCTGCTTAGAGCGGATTTCAAACAGATGAACGAGAGAGTGCAGGAGCTGAAGATAACGACCACCCTACGAGATGACACCTCAGAGCTGCAATGTCAAATGGCGGACATGGAGAAACGACAAGTCAGAATGGCGCAACAACTGGACGATTATGGAGGGAGGGCCCGCTGCAACAACATCAGGATCTTGGGTGTTCCGGAAAAAACGGAGGAGCCCGCGGCTGATCTCTATGTGGAAGACCTAATCACTAAACATCTAAAGCCCAAGGATCTGTCTAGTTATTTTTCCACAGAGCGGGCACACAGGGTGCCAGGCGGTCGGCCCAAGCCTGAGGCCCCACCACGGCCGATCATAGCCAGGGTCTTTAACTTCAGAGACAGGGACAGTATTTTGCAATGTTCCAGATCCGGTCCTCCACTCAAAATTGACAACTATGAGGTGTCTTTTTTCCCTGACTTTACGGCCAGAGTCCAAGCGCAGAGGAGAAGTTTTCAGGCGGTCAAGCGAACACTGCGTAACAAGGACATGAAATATGCGATGCTCTTCCCGGCCAGGTTGAGAGTGGAATAGGATGGCAAACCCTGGTTCTTTGACTCACCAGACGCGGCATGGGAGTGGCTGGAGGGTTGGACTTCCGTTGATAGCTGAAGGGGTAATCATTGTGAGAGAGCAGGGCGACGGAACGGTGATGGTCCCGACCAGGCGGCGGAGGGAGCTACAGCGGAGCCGAGTGGTTTTGATGAGCAAGAATGAAACAGCTTCCTGATTGACTGCGGGACATGATAACCTGGCAGACCCCAAATAGAGTGGGGGGTGGAGGGTCAGTGGAAGAACTTGTCCGTGTGAGGTCCCTAGGTGGGGGTGAGCTTGGTAGTATTAATGAGGTGTAATGTGTTTGATTTAGTGATTGCCTAGACGTGTTATGAGGATTATTAAGGGCGTCTCCTTGATTTTTGGGCTGTGTTATATTGTCAACAGTATTGATCGCCAGTGGACGGGGCTCCGTTCCCCCCATTTGCGCTTAAGCATGGTTGGGAAGGGTGGAGGCGCTCTGCCATTTTGGGGGGTGGGTCGTTCTACAACCACAGGCAGGGAAGCAGGGAGGGGGGCGAGTGGGAGAGGGTGGTATGGTTTTTGGGGGTTGCGGGAGGGTTATTCAGTAAGGTCTAGGATTGTGGGGTGGGGTTGTGGGGGGTTTTGGGGTATAGTTTCAAGTTTTAGTTTTGGGCTGCAACCATTTGCCTTGATAGACGGGATGTGTGATGACGAGAATGGTTTGGAACACTGTAATGGTGGTAATGGAAGACCAGGAATTGCTGTGCGCTGATGTTTCTGCTAATGCCCCCCTCTTTGACCGCTGTGCCCCCAGTGACCGTTGTTACTTGGAATATACATGGGCTGGGAGATGAGATTAAACGGGGATTGGTATTGCAGTACTTGAGGCGCGCAGCACCGGCTATAGCATTGCTACAGGAAACACACTTGGTGGGCTCAACTTGGAAGGTCTTGGACCGCTGGGGGTATAAAATGGTAGCGCACTCAGAATTCTCCACGGGCTCCAGAGGGGTTGGTATCCTAGTACGGAAATGATTTCCTCTAATTATACATCAGGTAAGGGAGGAATCCCTTGGGATGTTTGCTGCCATAACGTGTCAGTGGGAGGGGAAACGATTCAATATTGTTTCAGTGTACGCTCCTCCAGCCCTCCACTCGGTGACCCTTCCAGCTCTTAGTGCATTTTTATTGAATCTTCCTGAAGGTGAACTTATTGTGGGGGGAGATTTCAATGCAGCCATGGATACAGGGAACCGCCCGCCCGGAAGGGGTCCCAGAGTACCTTGTCCCTAGTAATCCGGAGGAAGGCTACCCCTCTTTCTGGGAACAAGTGCGCACCGCACGGCTCAGGGCACCATAGGCACGAACATGCCTGACCTCCTGGAGCCCTGGCTGGGATACGGGAGGCGAATTGCACCTCATCGGAACTTCCAGGGAAACCTGGCCATCTGGTCGCCCCATTGGGAAGCATTGGGTGCGACCAGATGGCCGAGTGGAAAGGTGAGACCAGATGGCCGGGACCGACATGATGCCAATCTGCCTGCCCCGAGCCTCCGCGTGAGGGCTCCCGCCTGCCCTTCCAGGGCTCCGGGGCCGCAGGGCTCCGAGGCTCCAGGGCTCCGAGGCTCCAGGGCTCCGGGGCACCAGGGCTCCGGGGACTGCAGGGCTCCGGGGACTGCAGGGCTGCAGGGCTCCGGGGATGCGGGGCTGCAGGGCAGCGGGGCTCTGGGGTTGCAGGGCCCGGGACCCATGGAGCCTGTCCCGGGTACTTTGCCACGCCGCGGGCCGGAGGAGGGAGTCCCGGACGCCTGGGAGGTGTTACCTGGGAACACAGCCCATCTGGTCCCCGGCAGGGAACCGCCCGCCCGGGAGGGGTCCCAGAGTACCTTGTCCCTAGTAATCCGGAGGAAGGCTACCCCTCTTTCTGGGAACAAGTGCGCACCGCACGGCTCAGGGAACCCTAGGCGCGAACGTGCCCGACCTCCTGGAGCCCTGGCTGGGATCCGGGAGGCGAATGGCACCTCATCGGGACTTTCAGGGAAGCCCGGCCATCTGGTCGCCCCATTGGGAAGCATTGGGGGCGACCAGATGGCAGAGTGGAAAGGTGCGACCAGATGGCCGGGACCGACATGACGCCAATCTGCCTGCCCCGAGCCTCTGCGGGAGGGCTCCCGCCTGCCCTTCCAGGGCTCCGGGGCTGCAGGGCTCTGGGACTCAAGGGCTCTGGGGCTGCAGGGCTCGGGGGCTCCGGGGCTCCAGGGCTGCAGGGCTCCCGGGCTCGGGGACTGTAGGGCTCCGGGGCTGCAGGTCTGCGGGGCTCCGGGGTTGCAGGGCCCGGGACCCATGGAGCCCGTCCCGGGTACTTTGCCACGCCGCGGGCCGGAGGAGGGAGCCCCGGACGCCTGGGAGGTGTTGCCCGGGAACACAGCCCATCTGGTCCCCGGCAGGGAACCGCCCGCCCGGGAGGGTGTCCGGGCATACCCTTGCCCCTAGTAATCCGGAGAAAAATTACCCCCCTTTCTTGTACTCCGTGCACTCAAGGTGACAGAGGGGACCCAGGGCGCAAACGTGCCCGACCTCCTGGAGCCCTGCTTGGGATCCGGGAGGCGAATGGCACCTCATCTGGACTTTCAGGGAAGCCCGGCCATCTGGTCGCCCCATAGGAAAGCATTGGGCGCGACCACATGGCCGAGGCGAGAGGGGCGACCAGATGGCCGGGACCAAAATGACGCCAATCTGCCTGCTCCGCGCCTCCGCGGGAGGGCTCCCGCCTGCCGCTGCAGGGCTCCGGGGCTCGGTGACTGCAGGGCTCCGGGGCTGCAGGGCTACAGGGCTGCAGGGCTCCGGGGCTCGGGGACTCCAGGGCTCCGGGGGCTTCAGGGCTCGGGGACTGCAGGGCTCCAGGGACTGCAGGGCTCCGGGGGCTGCAGGGCTCCGGGGCTGCAGGGCTCCGGGGCTGCAGGGCTCCGGGGGCTGCAGGGCTCCGGGGGCTGCAGGGCTCCGGGGGCTGCAGGGCTGCGGGGCTACGGGGTTCGGGGACTGCAGGGCACTGGGGCTGCAGGGCTCCGAGGCTGCTTATCATTAAATACCCTTTTTCCCATTGCACTCCGTGCAGCTTCTTCAAAAAATCAGAGCTATCTTTGCAATATGAATTTAAATTGGTAACATATTCAGCAAGATATAGGTCCAAAAAGATAGAAGTATTTTCCAAAAGTCCCCCATGAATGAATGAATGAATGAAATATCATTTGTAATGCGCAACTATGCCCAATGGGCGTCAAGGCGCCTAAGCCAAATAAAAAGCTGTTAGCAGACAGAAACAGAGCCTACTGGTATGCCTTAATAAAGAGCCAAGTTTTCAGTGACTTCCTAAAGAGGTCGAGGGAAGGAAGTAGTTTGATTTCAAGGGGGAGTGAATTCCACATCAGAGGTGCCAGTATGGAGAAAGCTTTGCTCCCCCATCTAGCCTTCTTGGCTCTGGGAATTACCAGTTGATTAAGCTCGCTGGATCGTAAACATCTGCTCGGAACATATTTAGTGAGTAATGAACCAAGGGCATCAGCCGAGCCTGCAGTTAGAGCCTTATATGTAAGGCAAAGGAGTTTAAAAGTGATCCTTGAAGGAATGGGGAGCCAGTGGAGGTTGTTCCTCGCTAGGGTCATAGATGCCAACCAGGGCAAAGCGAGAGCAAACCGCGCTGCAGCGTTCTGTATGACCTGCAAACGCTGAAGCAGGCCCTTGTTGGCCCCGGCGTATACTGAGTTGCAGTAGTCAAGCCTTGAGCCAACAAGGGCAATCACCACCTGTTTCCGTGCCTGTGGGGACAGATAGTGCACGATCCTTTTCAGGGTCTTGATGACACCCCAACAGGTAGCCACCGTTCTGTTAACCTGAAGCTCCATGGAGAGCTGGGTGTCAAAGATGACACCTAGGTTCCTGGCAGATTGTGTAGGTATAGGGCAGCTACCTAAAGAAGGAGGCCACCAATCACCTGACCACATGTCCTGGTCCTTGCCAAAGACCAGGACCTCTGTCTTGTCCCCGTTCAACTTTAGGGAGTTAGAGACCATCCACTCTGCAACAAGTTGCATGCAGGCCCTAAAGTTAGAAGCAGTTTCACTTACAGAGTGGGTCAGGGATACCATAATCTGCGTGTCGTCAGCATACGACACTACCTCCATCCCCTGAGATCTTACTAGTCTTGCAAGGGGGGCCACGTAGATGTTGAACAGGGTCGGACTCAATGCCGACCCCTGTGGCACCCCACATTGCAAAGACTTAGCAGGGGAGAGGTATTCACCTAGCATGACACGCTGCTCTCGTTGATGTAAAAAGGAGCTCAGGAGGCTGAGCGCCGGTCCAACTACCCCTGCCTCCCTTAACCTAGATGTTAAAGTCAGGGGAGACAGGGTGTCGAAAGCTGCTGAAAGATCTAGCAGCACCAGTACGGTGGTGAGACCCAAATCTACTTTTCTGCGGATGTTATCCATGACTTTCGTCAAGGCAGACTCCGTGCTATGCAGCTTTCTGAAGCCATGTTGGGACCCGTCCAGGAAACCTGAGGTGTCAAGGAAGTTTGAAAGATGGAAATTCAAATGGGTCTCCAACATCTTAGCAGGGGCCGGCAGCAGAGAGATGGGTCTAAAGTTCTTCAGCACTCCAGGGTCTAAGGTGGTCTTTTTCAGAAGCGGCTTTACGATGGCTCTCTTCCAGAGTGACGGAAAGATACCCTGTTCCAAGGCTCCATCCATCCATGGTATTTTCTTTATGTCTATGAAGAAAGGAAGGACTTATATTCTTGTAAATCCAAAATGGGGGCTACTTGATAAAGGCTATACGCCGAAACGCATCGTCTTTTGTTGTTTAGTGCACAATAAACCTTTTTTGTGCTGGACTCACCTGGTGTGCTGTCTTTTTCTGGGAACCGAATCACGGAGGTGAACGGGAACAGCGAAATACAAATAGCATGGTGACTGCTACCATCGACGACATCAGCGCTGTCAGGCCGAGGATCGCGTAAGCAGTATTTTCAGGATACATATATATACATATATATACACACATATATACATATATATATATATATATATATATCCAATAGGATAACATTGGGATTACATTATGACATTTTATAAACACATTTTAAAAACATTTCATACGTGTAATTTTCAAATGGGAATCTATAACTGGTTCATGTTTGGTATCGCTGGAAACCTAATTTATGGCGAAGTCAGATTTTAAATTACAATTCTGTTACATCCAATCCTTCAGCCTAGGATGACTCCTGGTGGCCCACAGCACTAGGGACAGCCCTGACACCCACAGACCACGCACGCAACCTGGGAATCATCCTTGACTCAACGCTCACAATGACCAAGCAAGTCAACGCCGTGTCCTCCTCCTGCTTCAACACCCTCTGCATGCTCTGCAATATCTACAAATGGATCCCAACGGACACGAGAAAGACAGTCACACAAGCCCTCGTCAGCAGCAGACTCCACTAGGGAAACAACCTCTACGCGGGAGCCCCGACCAAACATCAAACTACTACAACGCATTCAAAACGCCTCAGCACGACTGATCCTCGACATACCACGCCACAGCCACATCACCCCCCGCCTGAGAAAACTGCACTGGCTCCCCGTCAACAAAAGGATATCCTTCAAGCTCCTCATCCACGCACACAAGGCACTCCACAAGACCGGCCCTGCCTGCCTCAACAGTCGACTCTCCTTCTATATCCCCAACCGCCAGCTACGATCCACGACCTTGCATTTGCCACCATTCCGGGCATCCGAAGAACTACCACCGGTGGGAGATCCTTCTCCCACCTCGCCGCCCAAACATGGAACACCCTACCGCTGAGGTCAGCAGACCCAGGACCTGCTGACCTTCAGGAGAACACTCAAGACCTGGCTCTTCGATCAGTCTCAAAGGGCTAGTTGGCTGGCTTCCTGATTTGAAGCCTCAGGGACACAACAGGTTTCCAGCAACCTTGCAACTGCACCTGGTTTCTGACATCTGTGAGTCTACCCTGCCAAATGGTGCCAACCCAGTCCTGGACCCTTGAAAGTGGACCGTGGGTGCTTACCAGAGGAACCAATGCATCTTCTCTGCTGAGCAGCGCATCCTCTAGCCAAACCAATGCATCTCCTTGGATCAGCATCTCCTCTGGTATAACCAAAGCATTGCAGCTGCTACGTGGATTGGGCATGGCGCAGAAGGTCTGCTTCAACCTTGCCTCTTGAGAACAGACGCATTACCGATGTTGGGTAGCATCTCCAACCCAGGTCCTTGCATCTCTCGTCGACTGCAATTTAACGACGATACTGGTCTCCACATCATAGCCTTGCAGCTCCTTGGAACTGATGCATAGCCTCATTATCGACCTCAAATGGATGAAAGGCTGAGTGTAGCCACCGGGATTTGAACCTATGACCATGAGGTCAAACACAGGCCCCTGCAGTGGAGGCATTGGTCTATTAAGCCACCAGACCCGGCTTACAGGACCTTCAAATAAGTGGCTGATGGCAACAGCATCATCGTCTTCTGCACATCAATCGGCTGGAGCTAAGAGCGAATCGCCTAGCCCTAGAGGCGTTTCTTACTAGGATCAAAAAAGCATAGGTCCTTATCAGTTCAGATAATACAAAGGCTATGCATTACATCAACAAACAAGGCGGCACAAGATCCCGTCTGTTGTCTTTAGAGGCTCAAACTATCTGGGAAAGGGTGATTCAACATGGGGTTTCACTGAAAGCCGAACATCTTCCGGGAAATCTCAACGATACAGCAAATATTCTCAGCAGGCTAAAGTTGGTCTGCCATGAGTGGGAACTGGATTAGCAGACACTAGACAGCATCTTGCGTCTATGGGGCAAGCCATCCATAGATCTGTTCACAACACCAGAGAACAAGAAATGCCGGTACTTCGCAAGCTGGCATCACCAACCGGGATCCTGGGGGAATGAGTTTTCGATGGCATGGTCAGACGCATTTATTTATACTTTTCCCCCAATTCCTCTTCTCCCAAGGCTTCTCATGAAGATAAAGGCGGAGCCCTGCAGGATAATCCTCATAGCTCGGGCTTGGCCTCGCCAGTACTGGTACACAGAGCTTCTTCTCCTGTCTGTGGAATGACCGATTCTCTTGGATCCTATCCCTTCACTGCTCACAATGTCCCAGGGCCAAGTGCTGCATCCGGATTCTAGATCTCTTCAATTGTCAGCATGGCTCCTGAATACCCAGAGGTTCTCGATCTGAATCTGTCCACGGAGTGTAGAGACATTCTTTCTTAAGCTCGGAGTACGAACAAAACATACCGAATGAAGTGGAATAGGTTCTGTCTCTTGTGCCAAGAGTCAGGAGGTCAAGCTTTCTCTTCTTTGGCCCATGAGATTCTTCCTTACATCCTTTCATTGGCCAAGGCTGGCTTAGCTCACGTATCCATAAACGTTCATCTCGCAGCCATCTCTCGTTACAGAAGAACATCTTCAAGCCTTTCTCTATGGTCAGCAAGAATAATTAAGCAATTTATGAAAGGACTTTTTAGAGACTTTCCTTCAATCAAGCCTTCTCCACCATTATGGCACCTTAACGTAGCCTTGGCTAGCTCATGAAACATCCCTTCAAACCTATCCATAAGGATGATAAAATTCCTTTTGTGGTAAGTGGCTCTTCTTCTGGCGCTAACATCTGCAAGAAGGGTTAGCGAATTGCAGGCACTAACTATCCAGGAGCCTTCTCTTCAGTTCAAAAATGAGAGAGTGGTACTTCATACTAACCCAAAATTCATCCCTAAGGTGCCTTCGGACTTTTATCCGAATGAACCTCTGGATCTTAAGACTTTTTTCCCTCAGCCTACTACACTGGCTGAGAGATCACTTCATTCTCTGGACATTCAACGATGCTTGAAATTCTATCTCCTAAGAACTAAGCACTTTAGAAAGCCACCTTGACTCTTTGTAGCTTATAGTGCTCCTCATAGGGGATTCCCCTTGTTTAAACAGGGCATTGCACGTTGGAATTCCAGCTCTATCCAGTACTGTCATCAATTGACTGGGAAACCCCTCCAGGGAAAGGTCTGTGCTCATTCCACAAGGGCAGTCTCCTCCTCTACGACCCTCTGTGCTGGGGTACCTATCCGGGACATTTGCAGAGCAGCCACCGGGAAGAGTATCCATTCCTTTGCCGGACATTACTGCTTGGATGCTTCGACACACAGTGATACTGCAGTGGGCCAAGCAGTCCTGAGAAACCGGTTTCAGAAGCGTTGAGCTTTCTGTTTCATCCCTCCTTCTTTTTTCTTTCCCAACAACCTCGCACATTCTTTGCTAAATGTATTATTTCTTAGTATACTGTCTGCATATGAGCTTTGAGCATTCTGAGGATGCCTATTGTTGCGCTGATGATGCTTACAATTAATTGTATAGTTAAAGCCTACTATTTAATGTTTGTCTTGAAGCATTGCAGAGTCCAGGCTGAGGATTTTTTTTTCCTCTTTCTACTCTTTTCTGTGCTTATGTACTATATTTTTAAAGAGGATCAGAGCAAAAAATGTGCTCATAACTGCTAGCTACTCTTATTCAAGCATGTGATTCTATGAAAGTTCCAATACTGGAGTAAGAAAAAAAGTTACTTACCTGTAACTTTAGTTCTCCAGTATTAGAAGCTTTCATAGATTCACATGCGACCCACATTCCTGCCCTGGGAAAGCTCAACCTTCTTTTTTGACCTCCATGGTTTATCCTGTGGAACTACTGCTACGAAAATCTGAAGGTATGAGGTTCTCTCAGGAGGAGTCTAGAGGGTGAGGCTGATCTGATTGGTTGTTTGCTTTATTTGGTCTCTTTTACAAAAAGAGGTAGATATGTTACAAAACTGAAATGGGCCTAGGCCTGGTTTCTAGTATGTGATAGCGTTGCATTGCTATTTTGATATACAGGGGATTCCCATCTCGACGACGGGGAATGATTCAAGCATGTGAATCTATGAAATCTTCCAATACTGGAGAACTAAAGTTACAGGTAAGTAACTTATTTTCTTTACCTTACCTGGTCCTTCGAGCCCGCCCATCGCTGTCAGCCTGATCTTGTGACTTTGTTCCGGTCTGGGGCAGCCAAATTTTCCTATTTGGCACTTTGTGCTTCTTATCACCATTTTACCTCAAAATGTTGGAATTTAATATCTCTAGTTTCCATGATTGGATTTAAGTAATTTTGGTCTTGTTTTATTTTTTAAAATCTACTCTAGTATTCTAAACCTGGTGTGGGATCTTTTTGTGTGGTGTTTACACAGTTTTTACTGTTTGAAGTGCTGAACAAATACTTTACACATATCTTTCAAGGTAAACCTAACTGCTCTGAGCCAAGCTACCAGAGGGTAAACACAGGTTAATTTGGGGTTTGCTGGTGCCTTACCCTAAGATTGTGGTTACTGCTTGACCAGGGCTCACATCTCAGTCAACCAGAACCCCAATTTCTAACACACTCTGTCTCTCCTATCTCATGCTTTTATCTCTCTCTCTCTCTCTGTACCTGACCTCACCCCCTATTCATCTCCCTCTCTACTTCCCTGCCTACCTCACTGTAACATGAAGATACCTAACCTCTCTCTACATCTTGTCTTTTTCTACCTCACTTTTCTCTATGTCTCCTCTTTTTGTTATTCGGTATTTTGTTGCACATCACCTTTTTTATATCATTAATTGCTAAGTATCTTCCCCTCTATATCACTACTATATCTACCCCTTAACACCAGCTCTCTACCATTCTATATTTCTTTCTCTGCCTCATCGATCTGTCTATCTCATGTCTTTACTTCAACTCAAGTCTCTAGCTCACCCGTCTCTCTTCCTGTTTTGACATATTGGTGGATGTATACACCCAGGGATAGATGAATGAACTGCTAAAAAGTAGAGGATGGATAGTTGGCTACATTGACTGAATTAATACATGCCTGTGAGAAATTAATGATGGTTTGGTGGATAGGATTGTGTGCACATTCTTCAATCTTTGACAATTCTGGTCTTCTCATCACCTGCTTACCTTGACACAATAACGCCCATCCACCAGGAACTTGGTGCTGTTAATGCTGCCGTGCACAAAAGACTTAACTTCAGTCTGATGCAACCTACAGAGAATCACAACAAAAGACTAAGTAAAGAGCAGTGGACAATGTAGATCAGGTAACTTGATTGAAAAACAGTAATATAAATCAAAAGACTTAAATAGAACAAGGAAAACACTGCTGTATGTCTTGTCCTATTTCTTACAGTGTGTATCTGCCTGTGTGCTCTTCGTCAGCTAATGGGTCGCATTACTGTATGCTGCATAATTGCTGTTAGTTATTCTTTATATACATTTACAGTAGAACAATGTTTACTTATAGGATTATAGAATGTTCACAGATCACATGTTGTAGATTCATGAAGAGATAGAATTAGAGAAAAGTAAAGCACTTTTAGATGAATGTGCAAAGGAATTCACACACTTCTATCCATACTCTACATCACGGGGTTAACTGTTCTCAACATATTGTTGAAAATAATATATAAAGCCTGTTTGAGAGCTTCTACAGGGCAGAGAAGCTTCAGACATTCCAAAAGGAGAATCTCTGACAAACAATCTGCTAAGTTTGCAGACATAGACAGAAAACATTGGCTAGGACTAGTAAAGAATAGATTCCATCAGAAATAGCCATATACTATGCTGTTAATTATGATATTATTGACATGTTTTTGCTATATTTCATTCATTATAATGCTTAAACTGTAATTATGCTTTTTCAATTTGTTTGTGCTGAAACTGGGTATCAGAATGTAAATGCAGGCTTTTAAAACAATAGTGTGTGTTTATTCTGTTTGTGCATACTTTGGGAGAAAATATTCCTTTAACCCACTTAAATAAAAGGTATCCCCGATAGGAGCATTTAGTTTCCAAATACGCATCATCTCCAGGTAAGTAATTGAGGCATGGGTCTTATACTCTCTATTCCTTCCACTAAAGCTGGTAAGTTTGTACAAACCCATACTTGCCGAAGGCCAAGAAGAGTGCTCTGGGCCGTGGTTACAAGTGAACGTATAAAAAACTATCATGATGCCCAATGTCTCCTGTGCTGCTGAAGGTTTGTTAAACTTAAAAATTAAAAGGAGATCCCAGTTAGTCCATCAATTGAGTTCTGACCAGTCTGAATCTGTGTTAAAATGCTGCCTCAAACTGTACAAATAAGTGTAAATTGTAGACGTCCGTTGACACAAAATGCAACTGTGCAAGGGTTTTCTCTCAAGGGTGATGAACTCATTTTAGTTGTCACAGCGAGTCCAGCTTGCCCCTTAGAAATATTTCACCCATGGGTAGAGTTTCAAGACGTTGAGGCTGTTACCGGGCACACTGCCACTTATATGCCTGCACCAGCTCCTGCACAGTGCATACCATATGCTTGGCAAGAGAGCCCAACTAGATATTAAGAACACGTATTATTGGTTTGATGAGTTATTTCCACTTGTAGTGGAGCCCATTAGATGGGTACCTTGAGCCTTCCAAGAACTACCAACCAGTTCTAGGGCCAATACTCCATATGCACATTTACAGCACGTAATTGCAGATCAAATGCAACAGCTATTATTATACTTAATTACTGAATGAATGAAAATGAATGAATGATGAATGAAAACATTTATTGCATGATTACTTAAAATCATTACAATTTTTCCAAGTAATACAATCACAATGTTAAAAGAAAGAGTGGCAGAGAAGGCAACATAATGCACTGCTTTCGTACAGTTTGTTCATCTGCAGTATGCAGTTGTTTGCAATAGTACCGCTGCATTGTCAGCCAGCTTGTGGTAGACAATGCGCAAGGACATGGTTTGTGATGGATGTTCTTTCTCATGGGGCAGTACAAAATGTGGCATAATGCTATTTAAACTTGTGTTGTAAAAGAGTCTCAAGGACTTTCGCAAAATAATGTATATCAAATGAACATTATAGAAACGCCAGAAGGTAACAGTTTTAAGGGAGCAAGAGGAAAGATTATTAAAAAGGCTAGGGTCTGCTAAATAGCTTGGAAAAGTGTCCAAATAAACAGTGTAAATGTGCAGGGACTCCCTTGCATGGTTGTGCCATTTATTACACTAATCGTAGGGTTATTTCCAAGTTCTGCTAGTGCAGAAAATATTCAGGGACATATTTACAAAAAAATGCCAGAACGCAATCTTTTGCCACATTTGGCAACGCAGTGCTCTGACATTTTTAAAACGCAGGGATGCGTCGTATTCACAAGAATAAGGCACACCCCTGTGTTTCCCCTAGCGGGCAAGTTGCAAGGGAGCCCTCGGTGCAGGGGCGATTGTTTATGTGCAGGAAGTGACACCTTCCTGCAGATTAACAATCAATAAAAATTTTGATTTGCTCTGATGCAAAATGCAGCACACCTAGAAAGAGCAAAAAACAAGGCGAAATTAATAATTTCTCCCTCGTATCTTCATTCTAAGACCAGGTGTTTCCTGACCCTAGTTTTTGGCATTGCCACAGTCTTGTAACTCTGGGACACGGTCAAAAAGCAATGGGTGTTGCAGTGGAATACCCACTTGCAACACCCATTGCACGCCTCTTTCCTGCAGAGGACTGCGGCAGAAATGGGCATATTTACAATGTGGCGTCAAAAAAGGTGATGCTCCTGTTGCTATAGGGGCTTGTACATATGCCCCTTAGTTTGTTTTGGACTCTGGAATCGTCCATGCTGACAGTCAGTGGCATACAAAGATCTGTAATTTGACCCAAGAACGAGGTGTATCTTTGATTGTTGCAAGTATAAAAAATCACTGGATTTTAAGTGCTAGGTCTATGTGAAGTAAGGCCTCTTGTGCATGAATATTTTATCAGTAAAGTAAGTAATTCGTTAAAAAGAACCTAGGATCTGCTGTCTACTTGTGGCGATGTGCAGAGTGCCAGAATAAGGTGTGGAATATCCCTCATGCCATATTACAATGTTTACATAAGCCCCATGATGAGTTATTTGTTAAAAAATAGATTCCTTGGGGAAGTGTACAAGTTAGCAAGGTAAGGTGCGGAGTTACCCTCGTGGGGTTGCACAGTATGTTACATAAACCATAAGGTCGACTGATGCCGACAGAATAAGAAGAGATTAAAATAATGTAGGGATATACATTAAGTAGTGCAACGTCTGCGTACGGCAGCCCGATTTGTATGGCTGGGTCTTCCGAGTGTTTGGCATTTTTTTCTTTATTAACTCATTGCTGCTTTGGTTCGTTCAGCCATTGAACAGTATGAGCTGCAGAGTATGTATGAAATGGGCCCTCAGGGGGAGCGGCGCAAGCTGTCTCCCCCTGGGGATATTCGTGCATGTGGAACGGGTCGCACAGTGATTGGCGGAGGGAGCGGCAGGCAGGGGTGCGCGCTAGCGAGCTTACAGGTGCGCAGGCAGGGAGATTAGGAGCGCGAGCGGGACTGAGGCGGCAGGGGGCGTTTTTCTTTGGATTTGGTCTCCTGTGGTGGCGTTTTTTCCCCTTTTGTGGAGAATTACCTCTGGACTTTAAAGGTTTTGGACAATTGGGTGAAAGACGGCATGGATATGAGCGCAGAGCTTGTGGAGGCTCTGCGCACTATACAGAAGGCGGGGAGAGAGGACATGCTGACGCCTGAGGCACTCCAGGAGATGCTTCCCCCTGCAAGGCCACCACAGCGTAAAGCAGCAAAAGGGGTGCAGAGAGCAGTGGAGGCATGCCTGCAGGCACCGCTGAAGAGAGGAGCTCGGAGGGCGCGATCCTGGAGCAGCGGTGCTGCGAATGTCTCCGCCACTGGGGATGCTGTGAGGGATGTGGCCTTTCGCAGGGGGCGTTCCCTTCCACCAAAGGAGGTGGTGAGTCCGGGGGATGCCCTTGTCATCTTGAATGAGGCTTGTGTCCTGGGCAATGTAATGCAGGCCGGGGCTAAGCATGAGGTGAAGGTTACTGTCTCCAAGAAAAAAGGGAGGGAGAAGGTTACGGGAAAAAGGATTGACAGACAATGCGGGATGGCAAATGTAGTAATACCAGCATTGTCTCCAGAAACATACAGTCGGAAGGCAGTGGATCATCCAGTTAAACACAATGTTTTGAATGTCAGGAGGCAGAATGTGCTGGTGGGGGGGGCAAAACGCATCTTTGGTTTCTTATTCAAGTGACAGTGAGGAGGGGGAAGAGTTTGAGGCGCACGATACACAAGACATTAACATTTCAAAGGCTCGGAGCATTTTGGCTCAAGACAGAGGCTTGTCTGGGGGTGACGGAAGACCAGGGGACTATGAGAGGCCGTTGGCAGGGCAAGAGAAGCCTAGAGTTACGTCACAGGCTTCCAGAGAGCAGGTGGTTAATGCTCCAAAAGATGTGGAGATTGACTTGGGCGTGGACAGTGATGATGACGGAGTGGAAGGGACATTGTTGGAGGAAAATGGGCAAAAGGTTGCTACAGGCATTGCAGTTAAAAGATGGGACAGAGAATATTTATTTCCAAGTGCCCGCCCGCCACCTGGTTTTCAGTATGAAACAGGTTACTCCCAGCCAAAGGACTTGGAGGGACAGTGGGTTTGGGTGGAGCACGCGGGCCAAGCGGTGGATGATGTCGCAGATTGGAGAACTCACAAGCCAAGTTCAATTTCTCAACGGGGTTCTTGCGGCCTTTCTGACAATATTTTGAGCGTTAAACCTAAGGTACCGTCAGGTAAAGCTGGTCCTTCCGCTGTCTCAGTTGAAGAAGTGGACCATCCTTATTTTCATTATGACGGATCTACAGCAGATTTTGTGCGGTTGAGCAGACCTCAAGAGCGGAGGGCTGTTTCCACTTGGAAAACCTTTGATGGCGGGGTTGGGAATGGGGCATGCCCTAGTACAAGTGCGGCATTACAGAGTGGTTTTGAGGATGATGGTGATGAATATAGGATGGATTTGGGGGAAACTGAAAGTTTTGATAACTAATGGTTTCTGAAAAGCCATCAGGTATGGTTTATCAGAAAAAGGTTGCAAAGGGGTGGGCAACGAAAAAGTCTGTTTTATCTTTTCAGAGGTCAAGTGCGGACTCATCTCGTCAAACACAAACACCAAGAGATTATCAAGAGCGGATGTCTCAGACGGAGTTTCAGAAGAAAGCAGAGCAGTTACCTTATAGTAAGCCCCATTGGTGGGCAGTTTGGGAGGATGAGCAGGAAAGGGGGGGCTCTGGGAGATTACAGTCTGGGTCAAGGAAAGTTGTAAGTATTGGTGATAAGAAACGTTTGTTGTCTGACCAATTAGTACCAGCTGCAGCGTTAGCAACGATTAGCACAGAGGTAGTTGAAGGACTAGAAATAGGCAATCCAGTTTATCTGATGTGTTGTCCAAAGAGGAAGGGTCCGAAAGAAATGTGTCTATTAACATTAAGAGAAGACTTCCTTACATGGGTTTTAGCAATGCCACTAGGAACACATTTAGCTGAAAAAACCAAGCAGAAAATATGGAATCATGAGTTTGTGGATGTGTTCAGTTATTACACAGGGATATCCAGGCTAAAGAAGGTTCGAAAGAGGAGGAATGGGAGTTAGCTCGGCGTCCTAGGGTACCTTGTACTATAGAAAATTGGACTTCTGCTTTTCTGATATATGCAAGTATTTATTGTAAAAAATATCCCGAGAGGTCAGTAGCCCTCTTTAAGTACATGGATATAGTCAGAAAAGCGCAAATGCATTTTGGGGGATATTCGTGGTTAAACTACGATGAAGAATTTAGAGCAAGGATTAGTTTGTGTGCAGAGAAGCCATGGGGGATGTAGACTCAGAGCTTTGGCTACAATGGATGTCCACGTCCCACCCGCCTGCCACGACACATACTGCAAGTCGGCTGCCGATTACTTACCGGCCCTTTCTGTGGCGTCCCGCCCAAACGGGGGCAGGTGGTTGGGGACGGGGGCAAAGTTCAGGGACAGGTGCCTGCTGGAATTTTAAGAGGACTGTGCAGTAGACAAATATGTCGTTTCAAGCATGAATGCTCCCAATGTGGAGGGCGACATCCTCTCACACAGTGTTTATCCCCAAATGGGGGATTTGGTGGGCAAAGATTTAGTGAACAGAGCAGCGGTGCATATAGGGGGAGAGGAGCTCCTTTCCACGCTTTCCCAAAAGGCACATACACCAGTTTATTTATTTATTTATTTATTTAGCACATTTGTAGAGCGCTCTGTTAACCGGAGGTGTCCTGGCGCTGGTATGACAGAGCTAGGGTGAGTGAGTAGGATTACTGGGTGAAGAGCCAGGTCTTAAGTCCTCTTCTAAAAGCCATCAGGTCCTGAGATTGTCTGAGCGCAAGTGGGAGTTTGTTCCAGGCCTCTGCCGCCCCAAGGGAGAAGCTCCTGCCTCCCCAGCGAGCTCTTTTAATTCTGGGGACCGTCACCAGAGCCAATTCTCCTGACCTCAGGGTTCGTGCTGGTTTGTGCCAGCGGAATAGAAGTTTCATGTATCTAGGGCCCATATCATGAAGGGCTTTAAAGACCATGCATAGTGCCTTGAAGGCAATTCTCTTACGAATTGGCAGCCAGTGTAGAGCCACCAAGTCCTGCGTTACCGATGCAAATTTGGGAGTGTCGGTGATCAGGCGGGCGGCTGCATTTTGCAATAGTTGAAGTTTATTAAGTACACTCTGCTGGGCATTTAACATCAGGCTGTTACAATAGTCCAGGCGTGAGAGCACTAGACCTGTAACAATAGTTTTCCTGTGTTCCTTCTCCAAATACGGGAGAATTTTCCTGATGGTTTTGAGGGTATAATACAGAGAGGAAGAGAGTGCATTAATCTGGGGTTTAAAGGACAAGGAGCAGTCTACCAGTATGCCCAGGTTTTTTACTTTGTCCACCGGTGCGGGGAGGGGTCCCATTTCGTCTGGCCACCATCTCGGGGACCAGAAGTTCTCCCTAGCTCCAAAGAGCAGAACCTCTGTCTTCGAGGAATTCAGTTTAAGGCAGCTTCGTGCCATCCAGCAGCCCACTTCGTGCATACAGTTTTTTAATCTGTCAGCGGTGTTATCAATATTGCCGGGTAAGAGAGACACCACAATCTGTGTGTCGTCCTCATAGGCCGTGAGGTGAAAACCGAACGATCGAATCACCGGGGCAAGGGTCGACACAAACATTAAAAAGGGTGGGGCTAAGCGAAGATCCCTGGGGGACTCCACAGGGCAATACAAATTAATGCGATTCATGGTCTCCGAGGGCCACTGACTGGGTTCTATCGGACAGGAAGGCCTGTAAGATTTTTAGTGCCTTTCCCTAAATTCCACAGGCCCTCAACCTGTCCACCAACAAGTTGTGGTGGACCGTGTCGAAGGCCGCGGAAAGATCCAGCAGAATAAGGGCCGCTCTACCTCCTGCATCCATCACCTGCCTGATGTCTTCCATTGATTTGATCAGGGCGGATTCCGTGCTGTGATCTGCGCGAAAGCCGTGTTGGGAAGGGTCAAGATGATCCCCTGTTTTTAAAAAGGCGCTTAATTGTGCATTTAGGCTACCTTCCATAATTTTGGCAGGGAGGGGGAGTCGGGCGATCGGTCGATAGTTATTCATCTCAGTGATGTCTAAGTTGTTTTTTTTTAGCAGGGGCAGGATCGAGGCTCGCTTCCATCTGGAAGGGTATTCCCCTTTCTCCAGCATCTGATTAAAAAGGGGGGTGAGTCCCCTGGCAATGGCATCTGGGGCTAGTTTGGCTATTGCAGTGGGACAGGGATCATGAGGGGAGCCTGATTTGATTTTTAGTATGCGCCTCACTACTTCCTTTTCCATGATGGCTTAAAATGTTGAAGAGTTACCAAAGGTCTGGGAGGTTCCGGGTCCTCGCTCGAGGAAGAAGTCTTAACAAGGCTGTCTAGGGAAAAGAAGATGTTTTCAACCTTTTCTCGAAAAAAAGTGGCCAAGCTTTCGCAGAGTGAAAGACTAGGGGGAATTTCTTTGGTTTTTGGGTTTGCTAAGGATGAGACCGTTTGGAATAGTTCTTTGGGGGTATTGCTAGCATCTTCTATCTGTTTTGTAAGAAAAGCCTTTTTTGCTTGTAGGATTCTTTCTTTGTAACGTCTTTGCTCTGAATTGAGGATTTGTTTGTCTGAATCGCTATAATTCATTCGCCAGATCTTTTCGAGCTTTTTACACCGTGTTTTATATTCCCTGATTTGTTCAGTAAACCAGGGAGCAGCGGGAGTTGCCCGAGTGGAATAGGTGGTTTTGGGGGGAGCCAAGAGTAAGCAGGCCTGGTCCAACCAGGCTGTATAGGAGCTAGCTGCATCCTCCACATCGTTAGAAAGAGGGGTCAGGGAGTTTTTTAATATATCTTCCAGTTTGTCCCCTTTAATGTTCTTCCATTTTCTAACTTGTCTCGGGACGTTTCTAGTGCTGGGTGGTTTTTCTGGAGTGGTGAGGGAAATCGTAAAGAAAATCGCTGAGTTATCTGACCAAGAGACTGGTAAGACCGAAGTAGCTTTTAGACTGGGAAGATTCGAGAAGATCCCGTCTAGGGTATGTCCTGCTTTGTGTGTGGGGTCAGATACCTGTTGCATCATATCAATCCCTAGCAGTAAGTCGATTAGCTCTCGAGTGTCTGTGTCTGCGTTACGTTCCAGATGAAAATTAAAGTCACCCAGAAGAGTGAACCTTTGGGTACATGCTGCCGCTTCTAGTAGTTTACTCAATGCTCCTAGAAATTGGGCTTTCTCACCTGGGGGCCTGTAAACAAGGCAGCCACTGAAGGACAGGTGGTCTGAGAGGGTAAAGTTGAAAAGCAGTGATTCGTCGAGGCCAGCGGGACCGGGTTGAAAGGAACCTCTAATGTTTTTATGATGGATAATGGCTAGGCCACCCCCTCTCCTCTTGTCCCTGTTCTGGGTGTGGCAAACAAAATCCTGGGGGGTGGCTTTGACTATGTCTGGACCTGATGCAGCGTCAGTCCATGATTCAGTAATAAATGCTATTTTTATATCCTTATCCTGGATAAGCTCTGCTATTTCCGAGCTGTGTTTAACTAACGACCTCGTGTTAAGGAGAAGGCAATTCACCAGAGAGTCTTTTTTCCTAATAGAGATAGAATTTTGGTTTCCTTGGGGTGCAATGGGTAGCCAGAGGAGTTTAGGCAACATTTGTAGGCAGTTAGCGCAATGGGGGGATGTCGATAGTGCTTTAGTCCCTGGTTCCCATACTTCACAACCCTTGATGGAGGACTTGTTGTTTAAGGCCCAAAGCGTCTCTCTATTGTAAACCTGTCTGAGTATAGGACTTGGCTTAGGAGAGGCAGGGGGTATAGCCCTAGGCGCGGGTCCGGCGCGGACGGGCGCAGACGGGCTCGCCTTTGGCGAGCCTTCGGCGCGCCGCTGGCGCGCCCGCTGCGCTCGTCCGCTGCGCTTCCTAGTAAGGGGAACCATTTAATGAGGAAAGGGCGGGAGGGGCGGAGCACTGGACTGCTCGGCCGGCTCCCGACCCGAAATGGCGGAACCCACGGGAGAGAGCTGCCTCCGGTGATGGGTTTCGAGTAAAGTGCACAACAGTAGCAATTGTCTCATAAAATAAGCAGCACGCAATCAATGGTGGATTTTAAAATGTCTTAATCAGAATTATAAAAACAGAGCAGCAATCGCAATGTTTTAAAAACAACACAGTCCCGGCTTCCGCCTCAGGACACTTACTCACACGCTCACGCTCGCAATCAGTGTGGAGTGTGGAGAGGCTGGGTTTTAATGAGGAAAGGGCGGGAGGGGCGGAGCACTGGACTGCTCGGCCGGCTCCCGACCCCAAATGGCGGAACCCACGGGAGAGAGCTGCCTCCGGTGATGGGTTTCGAGTAAAGTGCACAACAGTAGCAATTGTCTCATAAAATAAGCAGCACGCAATCAATGGTGGATTTTAAAATGTCTTAATCAGAATTATAAAAACAGAGCAGCAATCGCAATGTTTTAAAAACAACACAGTCCCGGCTTCCGCCTCAGGACACTTACTCACACGCTCACGCTCGCAATCCGTTTGCTCGTTTGCTCGTTAATTTGACAAATCTAGGTCCTTGGCTAGAACGTTACCCAGACACTGAGGCAGCAGCTAGAATATTCTGGGGGTTTAAAAATGGCTTTAAACTGGGATATCAAGGTCCGCGTCAGCGTAGGTGGGCTGATAATTTGCGCTCTGCAAAAGAGTTGCCGGAGGTGGTGCAGCGCAAGTTGGATGCTGAACTGAAGGCGGGCAGAATAGCTGGACCTTTTCAACAGTGTCCCCTAGAAAATTTAATGGTGTCACCGCTGGGAGTGATTCCTAAGAAGGTTGCAGGGGAGTATAGGATGATACAGCATCTGTCCTGGCCAGAAGGCCACTCTGTCAATGATTTTATTTCAACAACGGATACTTCAGTTTCGTACACCACGGTGGATGAGGCTATTAAAATGGTGACAACAATGGGTATGGGGGCAGAGCTGGCCAAAAGCGATATCCAATCAGCTTTCAGATTACTGCCCATACACCCTTCAGATTTTGAATTGCTAGGGATGTTCTTCCAAGGCCCCTATTACGTTGATAAAGTTCTACCAATGGGTTGTGCGGCATCTTATGCTTTGTTTGAAACATTTAGTACTTTTATTCAATGGATATTTTCACAAGTGTGTGACAAAGGAGCTAGCTGTCATTACTTGGATGATTTCTTATTAATGGGACAGGCTCAGTCAGGTCATTGCATGGCAGCCCCTAATAAATTTCAGGAATTGAACAAATTTTTAGGGGTTCCTTTGGCTCCAGATAAGACAGAAGGGCCCGGTACGATTTCAACTTTCTTAGGCATAGAGATTGACACACTGGAAATGAAAGCGCGTCTCCCAGCTAGTAAGCTGCAGGAAATTAGATCATTTTTACTGTTGGTGCTTGACAAAAAGAAGATTGAGTTGGGGCAAGTGCAGTGGCTTTTAGGATACTTAAATTTCGCTTGCAGGGTAGTTAGAGCAGGAAGGACCTTTTGTAGGCGTTTGGGCATGGCATTATCAGGAGCTTCTCTTCCACATCATAGAATTCGACTTTGCAGGACCATTAAAGAGGATTTGAGAGTTTGGTTGTGCTTTCTTGACAGGTTCAATGGAGTACCTTTACATTTTGTGGATGATGATTTTGTTTGGCAGATTCAGATTTATTCAGATGCAGCAGGATCCAGCAGTTTTGGTTTGTTTTGGGAAGGGAGATGGTGTGCAGAAAGTTGGCCCGCGCATTGGATGAAGCATGGGAGAAGTATTGCTTTTTTGGAGTTGTTCCCATTGATTGTTGCCTTGTTAGTATGGGGACAAGAATTTCAGAACAGATCTGTCCTGTTCCATGTTGATAATATGGCAGTTGTGAACCTGGTGAACAGCCAAAAGGCTAAGGATTTGAAGGTATTGCAATTGCTTAGAATGTTCATGCTTCTGAGTCTTAAGTTTAATATGGTTTTCAAGCCTAAGCATGTCCCAGGGGTCAACAATTCTATTGCTGACGCACTTTCTCGTTCTCATTGGCAGAAGTTTCATGCATTGGCACCAGGGGCGGACTTCAGCAAAACGATGGTACCACACGACATTTGGGCCCTAGGGGATTGAGGATCATCCAGCTAGTCGAGCATTCCATAGCATCTTCGACTAGGAAAAGTTATCTGCAAGCATGGGAAGAATTTTTGAGTTATAAGAATTGTTTTCATGAGACAGTTACCAGGGGGAACTGATGTGAATTTCTTTTTGAATTTGTTCTAATGTTAATAAATAAAGGTTTATCCCACACCACTATTGCGGGAAAATTGTCAGGAGTGTCATTTTATGGCCAATTGTTATGGGGTTTCGATCCAGTTGACAACATATTAGTAAAGAAAATGCTGCAAGGTCTGAGCAGGAAAAAAGTAAGGCCCAAGCAGCTCCGTGCTCCTATTACGTTTGAGTTATTGCAACAAACTCTGGAGCAGCTTTCAGTCTGCTGTTATAATGTTTGGGAAATGGAACGTTTTCGCCTTGGAATGATTTGGATGTTTTTTGGAGCATTCAGGGTATCAGAAGTATTAGGTTTGGGTGGTGAAAGGGGTTTGTGCAGTGATGAGGTTTCAGTAGTGGGGAATAAATTGGGTATTTGGCTTAGGAAATCAAAAACTGATCAGTTGGGCAGGGGCATATGGGTTTTTCTAAATGGCAGCGGTATACCGCAATGCTGTCCAGTTCAAGAATGGGTACAGTTTTCTTCTTCAGGTAAATTTAAGCAAATCCCTATTTTCATTCACATGGAAGGTAACAAAATAACGAGTGCTCATTTATTAGCTGTACTTTCGAAAAGCATTAATGCTAGTTGGTCAAGACCCAAAAGATTTTGCCACGCATTCGTTTAGAATCGGGGCAGCTACGGAAGCATCAAGATTGGGGCTGGGTTTGGAAGTTTTGCAACGTATTGGTCGGTGGAAATCAAGTTGTTGTAAACGTTACGTGCGAAAATAGTTATGTTTATGTAAATTGTTTGCCACATGTTAATTCTTGCCTTTCTATTTAGGTGATGTTCGGGGCGCAGCTTCAAACTTAAAAAAGCAAACGTGTATGGTGGGTCATTCTTTTATTAAATGGGCGGCCCTTTTTGCTGAAAAACAAATATATGGATGAGCACTCAGTATACCCAGCGCTGGACATGAGTTGGTATGGAAGGGTAAAGGAGGTATGAAATGGAATTACCTATTTCCTACACTTACAGGTTTGTTTCATGTTAGAGGTTGTCCTGATTATTTGGTACTTCATTTAGGAGAGAATGATTTGGTTTAACTATCTGGTTTGACACTCATTAAGAAAATGCAATTGGACTTGGCGTTTTTAAAAAACAATTGGCCGGGTACTCGCCTGATTTGGACTGAATTTGTTTATAGAAAGTCTTGGAGGAAGGTAAGGTGCCACATAGCAATGGAAAAAGCCAGAAGAAAGCTGAATAGAGCTATGAGAATATTTTGTTCAGCGATGAGGATTCAATGTATTGCTCATGATAATATCACCAGCAAAGAAGGTCACCTTTTTAGGGAAGATGGAGTCCATTTATCGCATCTAGGTCAAGCCTATTACTTAATGGAAATACGAGACATGTTGGCTCATGAGTTAAATGTTAATTTATGGTGTAATTCCAAGTTATAAATCACATATTTTCAAGGAGGTGGGGGGTCCAGGAAACTCTTTGGTTTTCCTGGGTGGCGTAAATCGGGGGAGAATAAGACTAGAGCGGGCTTGTCCAGGCCTTCGTGGGGGGGGAGGGGAAGTTTAGTGAGAACAAATTGAGGGGAAGAATTTAAGGAAAAAAGGTTTGGAAGTTTAATTCAGTATTGTGACACAAGAAAATTATATTGATGGTTTTGGTGGGATGTTATACATTTGCAAATTTAAGATGACAAAAGGTTTCGGTTTTATTTGCCAAATTTGCATTGTAATAATAAAATGGATTATTTGATGGGAATTTATCTGTCTTGAATAAAGTGGCCTTTTTTGCTACAATGATTTGTGTGGTCTGGATTATGTGGGTGATGGGCCCTCAGGGGGAGCGGCGTGAGTCTCCCCCTGGGGTAATTCATGCATGTGGAACGGGCCGCACAGTGATTGGCGGAGGGAGCAGCAGGCAGGGGCGCACACTAGCGAGTTTACAGGTGCGTAGGCAGGGAGATTAGGAGCGTGAGTGGGGCTGAGGCGGCAGGGTGCGTTTTTCTTTGGATCCCACCCACCCCCCCCCCCATAAAAAAGGAATGATATAAGAATTTTATTTTGCCACTTCAAGACATGATATTCTCTAGCTGAGGCTTAGGGGCGTAAATCAGGGGAGGATAAGTCTAGAGCGGGCTTGTCCATGCCTTCGTGGGGGGGAGGGGGAGTTTAGTGAGAACAAATTGAGGGGAAGAATTTAAGGAAAAAAGGTTTGGAAGTTTAATTCAGTATTGCGACACAAGAAAATTATATTGATGGCTTTGGTGCGATGTTATATATTTGCAAATTTAAGATCACAAAAGGTTTCGGTTTTATTTGCCAAATTTGCAATGTAATAATAAAATGGATTATTTGATGGGAATTTATCTGTCTTGAATAAAGTGGCCTTTTTTGCTACAATGATTTGTGTGGTCTGGATTATGTGGGCGACATCAGATTACGCCGCTGACCTCAGCAGAAGCGCCAGGAGGTGCTCAAAAGGCAGCCAGGACACCCGCAGCGCGGGAGCCCGTTTTTATTGTTTCTTTTGCCACGCTCACAGCCCAGAGGACCGGGAACCACAAGCCCCAGCAGCCGGTGCGACGCACACGCCGCTGACCTCAGCAGAAGCGCCAGGAGGCACTCAAAAGGCGGTCAAGGCACCCGCAGCATGGGGGAAGCCCTCGCCAAGGGAGGGCCCATCATAGCCCAAAGGAGGCCGGGCTGGGCCAGCCCTCTGACATTGTTGCTGTAAAGTGCCCGGACTTAAGGTACTGCTGTCTTGTGGAATCCCATTTCCTGCTATGGTGAAACGTGTTAAATGTGGGGATGGCCAACTGCAAGGGGGTGGAGGGGTCATGGGGACTCTGGATGCCTTTCTCTCACAGGCAGAGACAGTTTTAACCCATGAGTTCCTACTTGCAGAAAAGAGACTTTCTTTGGACACTGTAGTCGCCCAGAGAGATCCTCACTGGGCGGACTAAGCAGGGTAAAATCCCTCGTAGCTGCTCCCCCAGATACCCTGTCTCTGTTTGATAACAAGGCAAGTATGTCTTGCCTTGGGAGAGAGGTAATTGTGTATTAACTGCTTTAGGGGACTTGCCAAACTGTGTAATTGCTCAGGGTATGGAGATGGGGCAGCCTAGTGTGGTTGACATATTGAATCAAGAAATTGTTATCTCGCCTCAGTTAATTATTACAAAGTTAGTAGTCCCTCCCACAACGCCAGAGGCTCAGGCAGTATCAGTTGACAAGGATGGAGAAATTAGAACGAGGTCCAAAAAGAGCCACAATGTTAGCCTGGTGAAGGGTGGGGAGACGCAGTTTTCTATCACTGAATCGCCTCTTAGGCGTCATAGGGGTGGTACTTCGCAAAAGTGAAATCCAAAGTCCAAACCAAAGCCCAGAGCAAAGAAGTATACCCCCAAGATATTCCCACATGATACCATGGCGATGGATAATAACCAAGGGTCAGTTGAGCCTGTGACATGTTTGAGTTCAGTCACTAATCAACAGATTGGTGAATGTAATAACGATCAGTGGAGTAGATTAGAGTTGCTAATCTCTGTATTGCTTGACCCTATTCGCAATAACCTACCTTTGATTGATGATAAACAATCTAGGCTCGAAAATCTGATTAGCACACCCACTAATGGTGTTAATGTGGCGGTGACATCTCCCCCTGAAGAGATAACAAGTAATAACTTTCTCCCAATATTGCAAAGACTTGATCAATTAGAATCTACTGTGGCATCTATGCACACAATGGTTGGGGACATGATTTCATGTTCCGGGGTAAAATCTAAAGAATTAGTTGGGGGTTCAGCTTGCGGTGGGCATTCAGAATTAAATGAGCGGCCATCTATTACTTGCAATGCTGAATTGCTTAGCTCAGTGAGGATTATGTTGACAAAAGACATGCGAGTGAAGATATGCAGAAGCACAGAAGGCCTGAAATTTCTAGTCACTTGGCAAACAAGGATCGGCCCCCTAGTGCTAGCAGGCAAGGTCCCTCTTATACATTTATCAACGTTACTAACGGAAACAACGGGAACAAAAAGGGTATAAATGAGCAAACATTCCCACTGTTGTCCCCTAAAAGGAAAGTCTTTAATACTCGAGATGATAAAGTGACATTACACCTTCCACCAGAGTGCGGTCCCTATGTAGCAATCCTCATGAATGTTCTTCCCTTGACTAACGAGCAAGTTGAATCCCAGCAACAGCTAAAAAACAAAGTTTGTCATTGGCTTTCCCAGAATACAAATTTTTTTAAGTCAGATTTTGGTGATATTCTATTTGTGAGACGAGTTAAGGGATCACCTCTACGCAAGTCCCATCTTGGTGATTGCATTGTCATAAACTGTAGATCTCCACATATTACAGGTCGAAAGTTGGGGTGGGGGACTTTTTCACCTAACCGGAGGCAGGACATAGGGATAATTATTTTAACACTAGGATTGTTTTACAGACATTGCGATAACAGAGGGAGGAACTTTGACGTAACCAAAATGTTAGCGCAACGCTCCATGCACCTTGTGAGGCATTGCGCTTGGAATTGAGTAATAGGTATTATCCCCCGAGTGGTTTAGATTTTCAGGATTGACTGGACAGTGTACTCTCCTCTCCGTCACAGTCACATGAGATTGGATCTGCTCTGGAACTTGCTGTTGTCACTGGTACCACTTTAATGCCACATAATCATGGTAACTTAGGCTCTTGTGACCAAGTTACCAACACCTTGCTCCTTCCCCTTCATTATGATCTTGAGGGGCCCACAACCCCAATAGGTCACTCACAGGAAAATATTTCTGGCTGCTAAGATCTTTTTATCCTGGAATGTGGCGGGCCTAAACTCGAAGATAAATGACCCAGATTGGGGTAAATTTATGGACGCTTTCCACTTCTGCCTACTACAGGAAACCTGGGCAGTAGTGTGTGTCCATAGGGTTGGCTTCACCACGTATAGTATTGAAGCCATACAGCCTCCGGTTGGTCGCCCAGTGGGTGTCTTCCTGATCTGGGTTAAAAATTAACTTATCTGTAAAGTAAAGGACTTGCACCTTGGTTGTCCCGAATTACTTGGTTTGGAACTGTCCTTAGGTAGGGGGACCGCAAAAATCATACTTTTTAATATATACAATCGGTTTGACAGCCCGCATAGACCCTCAGGGACAATAACATCGCTGGCTAACTATCTTGATTCCACCATGGGAAATCACGGTTTGATTGTCGCCGGCGATCTTAATACGACCTTTGAACCTGTGACCTACATACAGGATCTTATTCGGGAGGGTGATAAAGCTAGGGGGATCGGGAAACTCCAGATCCCACCCATCAAGAAAATTACAAGGGTGGGGCCACAAGTACTATTGTTTACTATTGCCCATGGAGTCAGAGCATGTAATGGTCGAATCGATTCTGATAGAGCAGCAGGTCACACATTTAAGAGGGGGACATCGAAAACACGGATTGACTATATCCTTGTCCACCTAGATCTTTGGACCTTAGTCAAGGATATGGCCATTATAGCCCGGGAAGATAGTGATCATAATGCTTTGGTGCTTACGATGACAGGACTAGTTACCCAGTGCACGCACCCTAGGCCTGAGTCCACACGGGTCATTACTAATAACAAAAATAGGAGAGTTAAATGGCCAATGATCTTAGCCGTCTCAAATTCTCTCCCCCAAATATATTCTGTGGTGGAGCGGTCTCTTATAGATCTAAGCATCCCTACTACTGGGTTAGAGGCTGTCATGAGTATCTTCAAGGAATTAAGTGTCAGTCTAAAACCATTTTTTTATAAACAAAGTAATAGAGTTAAGCAGCAAACAGTACCCTGGTTCAACGATGAATGCAAAAAAGCTAGGAACGAGCTAATGGTGATGTTAAAATCGGAATCCCCTGTAGAAATTGCGAACAGTAAGAGGTTATATAAACTGGCCCAAAATAAAGCAAAAAGGGACTGGGAGTGCGAAAATTGGAGATTGCTTTTAGAAGCCACTAAACATAAGAACAATCAATATTTTTGGCATCTATTGGCAAAGGGATCACCAAACTTGGTAGCACAAACTGATTTTTACATTCAACCCCCACGTATGGGAAGAATACTTTGGGGGCACTGTTTGCAGATCAGGGGCCGTCGTTCGCCAGCATTAAGCATGAATCCTTGTAAACAGGCAGTAGTTGATGTTGAAAATATCACTCTTGCGGAAACAATTATGGTCATAAAGTTCTTGCAGAGTGGCAATGCACCGGGTCTTGACAAGCTACAGAGAGATCTGTTTAGGGCTGAACCGACTGTCTGGGGCCCGCTGCTTCAAAAGGTTTATAATACTATCCTGAATGGGGGTACTATTCCAGATACCTGGCGGGGTGCCGAAATTATTCCCATTCATAAAAAGGGCGATAAAGGGTCGCCGGGGACTTACAGGCCCATCAGTCTTATCGATGTATCGCAAAAAAAATCTTCTGCAAAATTATTTTGACCAGAATTCAAAACTGGATAGAGGAAAATAATGTTCTGTCTAAATTACAGGCAGGATTAGGGGCCGCAATGAGCACTACGAACCAAGTCTTTTGGTTCCTCCTGCTAATTTGGAAAGAAGTCACAATCAGAGGAGGTCACCTATATGTAGTGTTCGTGGATTTAAAGACCGCCTTCGATTCCATTGACCGGTTCCAACTTTGGCTAGCGCTGAGCATATTAGGATTATCAGCTTATTTGCTCAAAATTCTTGTCAGGTTACATCAAGACACCTTTGCTAGGGTCAGGTGGAATACTGAAGGCTGTTTGACTAACACAATTGCTGTTCAGAAGAGCGCTCGTCAAGGATACGTTCTTGCCCCTACATTGTTTATCCTTTACATTAATGGTCTAATAGGAGAACTTATTAATTGTGGTGGCGATCCCTTAAAATTGGCTGGCAAGGTAGTGCCTTGTCTGCTTTTTGCAGATGATACACTGCTTATTGCCAGAACACCCCGTGGCATTAAATATCTTCTAAATACATTTGCCTTAGTTTGTAAAGATAAGGGTCTAGAAATAAATAGGCTAAAAACTAAATATATGATTTGTAATCCACATAAATCAAACAAGAGGAAACTTACCCTGGGCACGCAAAGTTTGGAGCAGGTTAGTTCCTTTGATTACTTGGGTATCGGCATAAACGATAGGCTGGCATGGACACCGCAGATAGAAAGGAGCATAGCGACCCTCCTGCATGTTGATTGTGCTATAGTTCAGAGGGCCAGAGCTTCCCCTTATCGGCCAATATCCCCCATTATTGAAATTCACAGGGCTAAGGGCCTAGGTGCGGCCCTGTATGGGGCAGCATTGTGGGGGATGGAAAACCTGACAGACTTAACTTGTGCTGAAAATAAATGTATAAGAGCCATCATGAAGCTCCCAGTGAATACACCACTCTTGCCACTTAGACTAGATCTTGGCCTAAAACCTATAGATCATTATGCCATTCTGAGGTCAATTCTGTTTTGGATTAGGGTGTGGATAAGTAAAACACAGGTGTCCCTGAGGGAGGCAATGGCAGAGCTGATTGCCGTGCACAATCAAACACGTCGCATCAAGTGATTTAGTAAGATCAAGGTCTGGCTTACAAAAATTGGGATGGCGCAATTCTGGGGGGACCCAGGGTCTGTGACTAAACTTACGGTCCCTCTAGTCAAAAAAAGGTTTTGGGAAATAATGATCTCAGAAAGGGTTGACCAGCTTGCACATGGCACTTTGACTGCGGGGTTTTTAAATGTTAAAGGAGTATTTGCCTTTGAAGGGTTTCTGGATGATATTGAATCGCCCCAGGCACAAGCTTTGTATGTTCAATTTAGATTTGGAACCCTTCCTCTGAATGCAATGAAGAGCTCATGGGGAAACTTGTCTGTCAATCCATTGTGTCCTCTATGCCGTATCTTCCCCAAAACTATTGAGCACTTTTTTTCTGCTGTGCCTCATACATTGAACTTAGGAAAATTTGGCTGGCCCCTGTATGTCGCACTCTATCTTTTAATTGTCCATTGGAAGCCATACGTATATTTAAATCAGATACTACAAGCTGGTTAGTATTTGCTGTCTCGGAGTTTTTAATGTTTGCATGGTGGAAAAGGTTAAAAAGAGCAAACCTGTTCTTGTGTCGTAGTATTGTTAATGTAACTTCAATCAGGCTTAGTGGTATTTTTTAGACGCACGTATAATGACTATGTAAGATTTAGAAGCTTGTTTTACTGTATTGTATAACTTTTTAATGGCTTTTATACTGGTGTACATTTTACTGTTTTATTGATTATGTACTGTATTCAAGATGTGAATTATCATATTTTTGATCGATTGAATATAAATATAAATATATATTTGTCAACGCCTAGTACCTTGGCTTCACTCATCAGTCTTCCTGCCTCCAACATAAATTTGCTAAATTTGGCTAGATCCAGGGGTGCAGTGCTAGGGAAAAGAACTGATACTGCCTCTACACATATGTGTGCCTTTATGGACAGAAAGATTGGTCTTAATAATTTGTGTTGTTGTTGTAGAAAGGTTGCACACAGCATATGAGATGCAACAGGGACTCCTCTCTATAGTTGCAAAGTCTACATCCGACAATGTGTGATAGGTATTTTCGATCCGGATTTAACTCTCATCTGCAGGGGCACCAACCTGGTTCACTGGATCTTTTTCAAACATTACTTTCCCAGGGCCTGGCTCAGATATAGCTGTATTTTGTAGGCCTCATCGGATGCAATAAGGGCTGACTGCCTTTTTTTTCACCCTTATATGTGGTTATGTCTGCTTCCCACGATAGCTGGTGGACTTGATTATTTATTGCCCTCTGCATGGACATTTAACTTATACCATCTGTTGTCCAGTTTATGATTGCCAAATTTAGAGACAACTCCTCTTTTTGCAAATAGCTCTTCCAGGGGTTATCCTTGGCTGCATAAATTGGTTTAAGCACTTCCTACATAATCCTACTGGCACATTCAGTGCCAGCTATTAATATTCCAGCTGACTCACGCTGTTCTGCCCGATTTTACTTTTGTTGTTCTGACCTGCATTGCGCCGAAAGGGGAAGGCTCCATTAAACAAACTGATCCTCGGGCTGTAGAGACCCCCCACCGCCTCCCTCCCACCGTCCTGCTGTTTCTTTACACCTGACAGCGGGGCCGCCGAGTGGAGCGAGGCGAGGGGCTGCCTACAACTCCCGGCAGCCCTCGAGGTCTCCAGCCACACCCCCATCAAGCCGCGCCAGGAGGCGCATAAAGGGCGTCACTGCCACACGGAGCTGTGACACGCTGTTCTGCCCGATTTGACTTTTGTTGTTCTGACCTGCATTGCGCCGAAAGGGGAAGGCTCCATTAAACAAACTGATCCTCGGGCTGTAGAGACCCCCACCGCCTCCCTCCCGCCGTCCTGCTGTTTCTTTACACCTGACAGCGGGGCCGCCGAGTGGAGCGAGGCGAGGGGCTGCCTACAACTCCCGGCAGCCCTCGAGGTCTCCAGCCACACCCCCATCACGCCGCGCCAGGAGGCGCATAAAGGGCGTCACTGTTCCCTCTCGCGGAACGCGAGCGGGACGCTGGGCGAAGCCTGGGCCAAGGGTGGGCCCGTCCTAGCCCGTCACAGACCGGAGGAGACTGGGCTGGGCCCACCCCCTAACATCTGCTATCAGGTAACACGAACCCAAAAATTAAACGTGCTCTTTGGGGAGGGACCGCATAGTACTCACCTCTATTTTTCAGTCATTAATCACTTATCGGGTCAAACCTCACATAATGTCTACAAGAGGTTCTAGGAGCAAAACGCGGAAAAATATGACGACTTCTACTGGCCCCATAGACCAATTCATCACCAAGGTGAATCAAACAATAGACCATACTGTAATGCTGATCGACAGACGAGTCTCTTACGAACTTGACCAAGCAAGACGCTCATCAATGGGTCTGTTGGCACAAGCACGAACACCAAGTGTACAATTACATAATATCACTACACCGGATTCACACGTTGACATCCATGTAATTCCAAATACAGTTGATCTGTCGGTTTCCTTACAACTCTCTGACACACAACTGTCCCAGGGCCTCGAGCGAACCCCTGATATTTTTGCAAGCCCACAGTTACCTCAAAATGACCCCACACAGAGCGAAATTAGAGGGATAAGGGAAGGAGCAATCCCGAAACGCCCAATGCTCAATGAAACCCATTCAGGTAACCATTTAAAAATCGACGTAGCGACCACTGAATCTAATTTATCATCTAATCTCTGTGACTCAAACAAACTTCAGAGTACGAACAATACCAACAACATAGCAGTTACAGAACTTAATAGTAACATCAATACAAGCGTTCTCACAATTGAAGATCACGATAATGGAACCAATTTTAACCAAATCCATCAAAAAAAATCAGTGCCACCGCGAGTTAGAAACTTGAACAATGATAAGTCACAATCTTCTCTAATAAAAGAAATTGCGGAAATAGTTAAATACCAGCTACAACCCATTCAGAAAAGTTTAGAGCTGATAGAAAAACAAGTAGCGATACTAGTCGCTTTTTAAAAAAAAAACATAAACCCAAGACTTCAAGATCTACCAACATCGGCTGGGCCTAAAGCCCCAACTGGAAATGTAAAACTTGTTAATAACCCAAAACATTTAGCTAAGAATACTACGACAACAAACACTCCAAACCCAAAATCAGGTCAATCAGAGAAAAACCCAAAAAATTCAACCTTTCCAACCAAAACTAAGCCCTCTCAAGAACCCTTAAAAACAGCACTAACCAGACAAAACCAACCATTAGTAAGTGTTCCTTCAGATAAAGCTCCCCCAGTAAACGTGTCTCCCAGACCATCTGCATCTTTACTTTCACAGCCTGACCGTACACAAAGGCATTTCAATAAACCAGAACGGCCAAAATTAAGATGGACCAAGCCAGCAAACCTCCCCCCGGAGGCAGCCCCCTTCGTAGTTATTCTAACAGGGGTCCCAGAATTAAGCAATGACACAGATGAACCAACCTGGTCTTTGCTGAACAAAACCCGGCACTGGTTGAACAGTAACAGACCTAACCATCCCAATAACATCACCAGGATCACCACGGTTAGAAGGGTTTCATGGATAGGTCACCAACCAAAAACGATCTCTGGCGACTGCATAATAGTTAACCTTGCAAATCCCCGTGCTGTGGACTATATATGCTCCTGGGATTTGGAAGGTAGCGGCGGAATAAACACCAAACGCCTATCTTTCTTCTACCCACGACAAGGTCATCATGCCGAGGACCATAACTGGCCATCAAATTGGTCCTGGAATCAGCATGCGCAGAGAAGCAGGAATCAGGGCGATTGGGGCTTTGGAAACAATCAAAGGAGCAGATTTCTAGGAGATTGGGGGTACGACCAAAGAGATCGGGACGATTGGAACACCTACGGCAGTAGGGCACAGCAAACACCACAGAGGGAACCATGGGCCGGAATACCAACCTTTAACACCTATAGTTGTTTGGAGATGGTCGACTGACCATCACCACAGATCTATGATAAGACTTTCGTGTTGAAAAACAGTCTCCCATTAAACAACTTAGCCAGTCTTCCCTCAAGTAATCTATCCATTAAAGAACACCACACTCAAAAAATTGGGACAAACGAACCAACTAAGATGCTAAAAACTCGAATCAACGCAAAAACGACACAGGACTCACAATGTCCTTTTAAGGTTTACACGAGACCCTCATCAACATCACAAACACCCCAAAAGCGGCAGGCAACCGCCCTAAATATGACATTTGATTTACAACCCATCCAACATGAACAAATTACTGCTCAGAATATGACACCTACCACAACTCTAGAGAACCCCGATAAGAGGGTGCTCTTCTGGAATGTTGCGGGACTAGCGACCAAACAAGCAGAAAAAAGTTTCCTTGAATTGATCGAATCAAATGACATTATTTGTCTCCAGGAGACATGGCTAAATAACCCAATCCACCTATTGGGATACAAAACATTCTTCTCTCAAGCAATAAGATCAAATTCAGGGAGAAGCAAAGGAGGATTAATAGTATATATTTCTAACCTCTGGACATGTCATGAAACAACTCCCACAATACTTCATCAAAATTTTCAGATCATTAATCTTCAAGGAAACAATCGTGAGGTTTATACCATCATTAACTTTTATAATAATATGAACACGACGGAGTGGACTAAGACCCTAAACGAAATTTTGAACCAGACCAACGATCTCAAAATAAAGTATGCTAAGGTTTCTCACACAATAATCTGGGGAGGAGATTTCAATCTCCACATATGTAATGTTAATAACACCTTTGTCTGTGGGACCCCTGACGAACAAGGAAATTACCTCACCCACTTCTCCCACACCACTGAAGGTAACAATATGCAGGCCATCATGGCCGAACTAGATATAGGGTTTGCCAACTTGTTAAAAACTCCTACAACTCAATTCACTCCTACTTTTCACGGAAGAGGCCTCGAAACTTTAATCGGTTATATATTAATATCTAGCAACAAAGCCACACGCATTAAGACCTTTGAGGTGCTCAATAATGTACTTAGTGATCACTTTCCATTAAGATTGACCTACCAAGAACTGATCTACCGAAAGAAAAAAGATAAGGTCAACTTCGGAACGCTCAACCAGGAACTACTTACATTGGATAGATTAAATGGGTATTCCCTCAAATGGAATAAAATAGATCAAGAAGCTGTCAATAAAAGAATAATTACCACATGTAAAAACCAAATAGACAAGTGCCTAGATCCATCACCATCCCCAATAGAGATTATGACTAATTATGAAGAGATCTTGCTGAATATAAGAAACGAACTAATCAAACCTTATAAACCTAACAAGGCAATAAGAACAGGATGGTTTGACACAGAATGTACCAAAGCTTACTCCGAATTAAAAGAGGGCCTTAACAAAAAAAGATAGAAATAGACAAGAGGTAATATACCTACGAAAAACTTATACGCTAGCAATCAGGAAAAGAAAAAAGGACCTGAAAGCAAATCTGTGGATACAACTACTAAAAAGCAGCTCTCTAAAAGACAGCGCAGCTTTCTGGGAGATAGTAAAAAATCCATTCCTAAAAGACAACAATGATGTTCCCTCCCTGGACGTAGCTATAAATGCACAGGACTGGGTGCAACATTTTTCAGGAGTATTTGGTGAGGATACATCTGCAGATTTAACCGTCCAGGGATCTCTTCTTCCTGTGAATTACCCAATAGCTATCCACTTTACACTGAGTGAAACGACAAAAGCCTTAAAAATGGCCAAAACAGGTAAAGCACCAGGACCTGATTCGGTCCCAATGGACTTCTATAAACTTTTACCTGACCTTTGGTCCCCTCTCCTTAACAAAGTACTAAACGCGACAAAGAACACTAACCTCCCCGACTCCTGGTCCACCTCGATACTCGTCCCCATTTTTAAGAAGGACAACAGGGATAGTCCTTCTTATTATCGTCCAATCTCCCTCCTGGATTCGATCGGAAAGATGGCGGGGCGCATACTTCTCGATCGTCTCCAGGAGTGGTCGAAAGAACATGGCGTGCTCTCAGACCTGCAGTATGGATTTAGGACAGGACTGAGTACAGTGGATCAAGTGTTAAATTTAACATTATTGGTCGGAAAATACGTAAACGCAAAAAGATCTTGCCTACATATGGTTTACGTCGACCTCACAGCAGCATTTGACTGTGTACAAAACTCCAAACTTTGGAGAATAATGCTGCAAATGGGGATCGAACCATCAATTGTTGACTTTCTCCGCGAATTGTACACAGGACCCACGGGAAGGGTTAGATTCGGGACAGGTGGACAATTGACAGACAGTTTTCCCATACAGAAGGGGGTCAGACAAGGGTGCGTACTGGCCCCCTTCTTATTCACGCTCTACACCAACGGCCTCGAGAGCGCAATGCTAAAGGACGTAAAAGATTTCCCTGAAGCCGGTCGTCGGCAGATTCCTGCATTATTATATGCCGACGATGCGGTAATTCTTGCTCAAACTTCTGTCCAACTTCAACGGGCCCTAAACAATTATTGCTCCTTTGTGACCAGCTTAAACTTGAACATTAACATCAAAAAAACGTATGTGATGCACGCGGGTACCAAGGGGAAAAAAGTAAAGACTATCTATGTGGACAATCTACCCCTTGAAAGAACAAACACGTACCCTTATCTAGGCATCACTATGGACGAGGCTTTAAATTGGAAAGAAGCAGTAAACTCTCGAAAACTGTCCCTCATAAGAACAATCGGGGCATTAAAAGCCTTCTCTCTTCGCCTCGGAAAAAGACCTCCGACCGAAATGATTAAGATCTACAACGCCAAATGCATAAGCACTGCCACCTTCGGAGCAGGGGTATGGGGAACGACAAATGTCGAGCAACTGCAAAAAGTCGAAAATTCTTTTTTCAGATTTCTACTGGCCGTCCCGAGAAGTACAACTACGTACGGATGTCATCTCGAACTCGGGGTCGACTTTATTTCCGACATCATCAAAATCCAACCAATCATGTTATGGCGCAGAATATGGGCCACGGATGAGTGCCACCTTACAAAAACAATAATTCAGGATTGTCTGAAATTAGATAACATGAGAAAGATAAAATGGTTGGCCTATGTGGAATCCTTTTTTACAGACATTGGTTTCCCGAGGTTCTTTGATGATCCATTGTCAGTTACAGACATATCAAAAAAAGAACTGAAAACAATTTGTATGTCGCATTTATCCCAACTTCGGTTGTTGACAGAAATAGGGAAGCCATCAGTCCAGCACTGCCAATTGATTCAGTTGGTCCCTACCATCCAACCTTATCTGCAGTATGATTTAACACAATACGAAAAATTCCTTCTCACCCGTTTTAGGTTTAACTTATATCACTACTTCGTTCTGTTTCCGAAACAAAATGACTGGACACATAATATCTCAGCATGCCCTTGTGATTCAATGTCATCACAGTCCACAATCCATGTTTTATTCTTTTGCAAATTTTATATACCATTACGCAAACGATGGATAATACCAGTACTAAAAGTTCTAAAAATTCGCAGATGCCGTCCTGCTTACCTGGCACTACAATTTTTGGAAAACAACCTGATGACTAAATCGGTTGTACAGTATCTCAAACTTTGTATTAGGCATCGACTGAACTTATAATTACAGAAGATGAACCCTTTTTATGTATCGTTTGATCAAAATTGAATGTAATTTTTTAAATATTTATTGTGCTTTTTATGTACTTTTATGGTTTTCAAAAAAAACGGAAACCGAATAAAGATGATTTGATATTCCAGCTGAGTGCCCAAGCTTTCATTTTGTTGTTGGGTGAGGCCAAACCCAAGGTGAATCAGGGTGCTGCGTGTGTATTTTGGTAGTCGGAAAAATCACTTGTAACCCTGACACTGGCCTTTCTCCAGCAAAACATGAATTTTGCCTAAGAATGCTTGTTGTGCATACTCTGCTGTAGCAAGTCGTTTGCTTTAATTACTCTCCTGAATTGTACTGTTGTTGGGCTGCATAGCTTCCAGTAGAGTTTTCACATGGCACAGGTTGTTGCTTGAGATTTTGTTTTCATCCTATATTGGTGTATTATCGACTTCCCTGTGTCACTAAACATGCCCCAAGATAATTATAGGTCCTTGCAGTTGGTATGGTCTGGACTCCCAGTCTCCATCTATGTGAAGGCATTTTTGCATAGCAGCTGAAAATCACCACTTTGGTCTTGTTAGGGTTGGCAAGCAAATTGTTATGTTCGTTGGTATGAGTACAGCATCTAACCCCTTTTGGAGACCTTTTTTGGTGTGGTTGAATATTAATAGATCATCTGTGTACCAAAGTGAGTAAACCCTTTTCTGACCTATCTTTGGGGTGACTAAGTTTGCTCTGTACAGCTCCTTGCCCAGATCAGACGTAAATAAATTGAAAAGATTTGGGGCAAGGACACAACCCTTTTTTAGTGCCTAGCCTGTGTGGAGTTTTGAGGATACTGTTTTCCCAGCCAGTTTTACTCTCACCCATGTCCTGCTATAAAGTGAGATGATGGTGTTCAGGAGGTTGTCGGCAATCTTCCAGTTTCTAAGTTTTCTCCAGAACTTGTTACGCATAACCCCATCAAACACGACAGAGTAATCTACGAAACACACAAACGCCAGCATGTTGTTTTATCTGTTGGCTTACTGTGCAATGTAGGATACAGCGACAATTTTATCAATTGTTGATCTGCCCTTCTGGGATTCGTTTGATTAAAAAAGTAATATCTTTTCTTCCTCAATCCATCTTGTTAGTTCCATTAGTAGTGTGCTTGCGTACGCCTTTTGTTTCAATGTCCAGGAGGGCAATTCATCTGTAGTTTTTGGGGTCAGTATTGTCGCCTTTCTTGAATACTGGCTCTAACTGAGAGCCTCCCCATAAGTCTGGAACGTCTGCTTGTAGTCTGCATTCTGTGTAAAGAGTGGACAAAATCCCTGCCCAGAACGCTGGATTCTTCCTAAACATTCTACGTGGGAGTCCGTTGGGGCCTGGAGCCCGTCCTTTCCCATCTTCTTTATGATAGTCATTACTGATTACATATCCTCTGCTTTGGGCTTGCTTTTGGTATTGATCCTTTCAGCAAATGGTTCATTCATTTTTCCTGGTGGTGGTTCTTCATTAGTACCATTCGAGGGGTACTCGCCATTCAGACTAATGCTTCAAACAATACAGATGCCTAAGAATACAGATGTTAAAACATGCCTGTAAGAAAAAGGAGAAATCGGCTTCTATTTGAAATTCCAGTGTCCTGAACTACCTCCGGCAAGCCATTTGATGGAATACAGCAGCACATGGTGATGAGATCCTCAGAAAATGGTAATGATGGAGAGGGGATCCCAGCAATAATCGTCTCTGTAATTTTAGACAATGTCAATGAGGCTGCACATCACATCTCAACGGGTAAGTCTTTGTTACAAACCTGGTGCTGGCTTGACTGGACAACTCTAGCTCACAAGGTGAACAATTAACTGCTAGACACAGGCCAAAAGACAAACCAGGACCCAGAAGTGCCCACCAGAACATTTAAATGAACAATTAGCAGCAAAAGCTATAAAATCGAAGTGGCTATGTTAAAGGCCTAAACGCAAGCTGTGGTAGTACTCAACAAAGAAGAGCAGACATGGTGACCATTGCCCCTGCAGCAAGGCTGGCTTTAGTAAGTCCCGCAGCGCTGTGGTGGATGTAGACATCACATCTTTCATTTTGTTTTTCAATATACAGCTAGCACTTACATTTTCTTTGACAGTAAACTCTTTTCATTAAATCACTTAGTACAGTTCAATTTTCCTAGATGTAATCTCCTCCATCATGAAGTTCGGATTTCATTGAAACTCTTCAGAGGACCTTAGGCTTGTCCATAAGAGCCGTCCTTGAATGCTCTGAAATGCCCAGGATACCCCCACAAAGCTACAGATGGCTGAAAAGCAGACAATAGCCTTAATTCTGCCTGGGTCATTTGTGCAGATTGCTCAAGAATTCCCATAAACAGTAATTGTTGAACTTAAAAAATAGAGAACACAAGCAAGAAAAAAAAGAAATTGGTTACAAGGTTTTCACCTGTAACCATTTGCACAGAACGCTGTTCCACAAAAGTAATATACCATTTACGTCTGTCCCGCTCTTCCTGTCGCAGAGGTGTAAAGCACTTGTAGTTAGCTCAAAAGTCTATGATACCAAGGGAAATGTTCGAGCTCATGTTTACAGTGCTTTTTCACTGTGTACCGACCATGTATTAATTGAGGGTGAATAATCTAATGGCTAAAAACCTTTGCATGAAAGCCATGTAATTGTGAAATGTACCCAATAGTCTGTTTAGGGAGAAGGGCCATGTGTACCCCTGCAACTTCTGGATTACCATAATGGCAGGTGATTCTAAAAAGTATTCAAAAAGTACTTTTGTAAACACTGGCTTGCAATACGATTTTTTTTTAAAGAAACATTTAAATAGATACTAGATTGCTTTTCCCATTCAGTCATGTCAAAACAGTAACCCCACAAGTGTGGCGGGGGTTAGTATCAAGGCTAGCTAAGGCTCACAAGCACACCTGTGAAAGGCACTAGACAGAAACTTGGAATTTGTTTTTTTTTTTAAGATATGGTTAGCTATAGTATTTGTGCCTGGGATTATATAACACCAAGGGAAATGTGCTGAACACTAGACAGCCACGGAGGTCCATGGTGCTGTGGCTTGAGGGAAATTCATCACCCCCCCCCCCCCCCAACAAAAAAAAATGCCCTGAAAACATCAAACTATCAAAACACTGAATGTACTCTCATTTCTGCAAGAGAAAGTGCGCCACCCTAACATTCCCTCACTTTTACATATAGAAAAGATACTCCAAATGAGAGGAGGAATCATAATTAACAAGATCAGACCAGAAGACTCACAAGTGGAGTGAATGTAGTGTCAATGTGACCATTTCTGCCCCTTGAAATACCCTCACACAGTTTTTGGGGTCAGAAAAGTGAAGAAATTGTGATTTTTTTGAGAATATACTTTCACATTTACAGGATGTTCTGTGTAATAAAATACGCTGGGACAAATAGTGCAGTCATTCCCAAAGCAAGCTGCCACATAAAATGCATTCCTGGATGTTTAGTTGTTGGATCCCTGCTTAAACCCATTGAAGGAATTAATGTTTAATGTTAAGTTAATTAAAACGTACAATTAAAAAGCCAGTTAAAATTGAAAATACTGTAAAAAGTCCAGCTGTCGCGTTGAGCCCTGTGTCTTACTCATTCACTAGTTAAAATGGTTGAATAAACATTGTTGCCCATTTAAAGACAGCAAGGCTTGTAAAACATCAATGCTTTGTTAAGACTCAATCCTAGGGGAAAGAGCTTGGGGCATTAGCAGAGAAAATAGGTGCAGCGCGTAGGTGGGTGCTGAGCCCTGAGCTGATTGACGGGTCATAGAATTGAACGCTGAAAGAAGTGCTTAGCGCGTGCATTTAAACAGGGGAGTGAGTCACTGACTGTATGACAGTTGTAAGACCCTCACCTCCGATGGTTAGTGCGGGTTAGAGAGAATGAATGGAAGAGCAGGCGGTATGTAGCAGGTGACCACGATCTGGAGGGCACACCACACGTAATACCATAGCCTAGCGCCGTTGTATGGACGGAGTGCAAGCAGGAATGGGTGTCAGAAAATGTCTGCTGTCTGAGGGGCCAGCCTGGACAGTTTTGTTTCAACCAGACTCATACATTTCAGGAAGTTCCAGCAGAGCATTCAAATCGTCCCATTGTAGACAGGATATGATTGCCTGCCGGCATGCACGTGCTCCTATCCTTATGAGGGGCTGTTTCAACAAACCTCTCCGCCGTCACTAATGCGGGACAGGTGCGGGCAATATGACAAATGACAGAGCCGTGGCACTATGTGGCATTTCTTTTCCAGACCGGAAGGATGCAGCGTGCCGGAAGGCGACCTACCTGATGGTTCAGTTCCCCGAGTTATGCCTTTAGTTCAAACAGTTCCCCAAGGTACTGATGACACTATAAGAGACGGTGTGAGCCTACTGCATCCAGGAGTGTGACCTTGGCAGCAGAGATTTGTCGTTGAGAGAGGAGAGCGTCTTCAGAATTGACAGAATTGAATTTATGGCTCTATTTCAAGCTGGCTGAGTGAGAGTTAAGGTCCAAAGAGTAAGCATGGGCGTAAAATCCGTTCCGCTCGCGGATTATCGGCAAATTCGCAATCCGCAAACTCTCGCGAACTTGCCGAAAATTCGTAAATCCGTGCGAAGCGGATTTTTTGCTTGGTCGCACTTGCCAACTAGAATACTATACAATTTCGCGGGAGTAAACACTTGCGAACACGTAGATGCGGCGGGCAGCGACAATCTCGCAATTGCGAGATTGCAAAATTTGCAATTTCGCACAAGAAATCCACCAGCAGGCAGCATAAACCTTGAAAATTATGATTTTTATCAGAATAACTCCTCAGGTTGACATTTGCCTGCACTTTTTTTTTGCAAGGAGTCCATTTTGGGGGGGGGGGTGGGGTGGGAGGAAGGAAGTGCCCCACAGTCTCCAACTTGCTGTTCCTGTCCAGCAGGCTCCTCCCAGTGCTTTCTTCATGTGCTGGTCACTTAGATTTGGATCTTGACCCGGAAGGATTACTTTTTGTGGATGCTGCTGGATATTTGGATTTTTGCAAAACTGAAAGCACTCACCAGGTGCAAAAGTTCAATCTTATCATTAGTAACCATTCCCTGTAGTGCCTGGAAGGATTACTTTTTGTGGATGCTGCTGGATATTTGGATTTTTGCAAAACTGAAAGCACTCACCAGGTGCAAAAGTTCAATCTTATCATTAGTAACCATTCTCTGTAGTGCCTAGAAGGATTACTTTTTGTGGATGCTGCTGGATATTTGGATTTTTGCAAAACTGAAAGCACTCAGCAGGTGCAAAAGTTCAATCTTATCATTAGTAACCATTCCCTGTAGTGCTTCCTGAGGGGCCCCTTCAGAGTTCAGTTGCCTACTTGCAACTATTCTATGACCCTGCTCTGACCCTCACAGCAGGCTCAGAGAATAGCTACAAGTATACAACAAAGGTCCTGTTAAAAAAATTACACAGCAACAGAAAGCAATTACAGATAAGGAAGCAGGTGCCAGCCTGGAAGTTCAAATTCAGTGACACATTAATCAGCCCCTAATTCATTCATGTCAGTTGAGGCAGGGCAGGTGTGCTTTTCCCCCCATAATCTAAAGTGATGAACTAGAGGGTGGCATGGGTGAGCCAGAGGGTGGCATGGGTGAGCCAGAGGGTGGCAGTGGTGAAACAGAGGGTGGCAGTGGTGAAACAGAGGGTGCTGTGATGAACCAGACGTAGAAACAACATGGTCGCAACCGTTGCTACCCGACAAGTAAGTTTGCGTTTGCGAACTGGTAAAAAACCCTTGCGAAATGGCAGAAACACTTGCAAACACAAAAAAAAAAGGAATCCGCAAAATTCGCGAGAGTTCGCGGATTTTGCGGATTGCGAATCCGTAAATACGCAATTTCGCGGATTGCCAATTCGCAAAATCCGCCCATGCTTACCAAAGAGCCTCTGCCTGAAACGTCATTAGAGCCTGGTTTAGATAGTCCTGTGTCTGAGTGTTTCCTGGCTCAGAGATAGCTTTCCACACAATGCTGCGAAGTGTGATTCTCAGCTCATTTTTTGACTCACAACAGGTTTTCAAATACGCACCTAAGCTGCTTACATTCTGTTTCGGAAGGCCGAACTCCAGGCGTATTTGAGCTGGTGAGGGAGATTAAATACCCACCGATAACTGTCAATTATACAGTTGCCGATTATTTCGACAGCTCCCTTCAAGAGCCTCAGGAGAATATGCTATAGTGGGGACATGTTTGTGAGCCAGGACTTGTAGGAGTGGTTGAAGAGACAAACCTTTAAAAAAGTTCCTTTAAGTGCAAAAAGAAGATGTAAAGGAGTTGTATTTTTTCCTTTGGAGCGAGCTGCACTGCTTGCTGAACACACATCTTGAGTCAAAGATTACTCCTACGTACTTGTATTCTGTCATCGATTACACAGCTGTTCCATCCAGGGGGAACACTGGCGGCGGTGTTCTTCTTGTGCTGATTAACATTGACTTGGTATTATTGATGTTAACTTGAAGCCCGTGCTTTGCTGCATGTGTAGGTGTAGCGTTAATTACTCGTTGCAAGCAGACCTCTGTGTGGCTGGTCAAAACGACGCTGTCGGGATACAGCATGTGAGAAGCTCAGTCCTGTCAAGCATCACGCAACAGGTGTGACACTCACGCATTTCAGTGCGGTGATCCGCATCACCGCACTGAAATACATTGTCATGCATTTTGCCAGCCTCCCACAAGCGCGTGCCACCGGCGTCGCCTGTGCCCTAACTCTGCTGCTCCAAAAGACGTGCTGCCAGCAGCTGCTTGCTGAGTTGAGTTCTTAAATAGTTAAAGACTGAGCCATGATCTGCTCTCAGCCCTGGAGTCACTGAGAGCTACAGTGTAACAAATCTGCCCAGCGGCGCCGCGTGGTTTACACACTCACTGCTGCCAATTACCGATGGGGGGGGCGGGACCTGCCCTCAAATGCTATTGGCCGTCAATCACTGTGGCAGATGGATTATAATCCGGATGTGACGGTATTACTCACTGGCCATCCCGTCTGGAGGAAGAGGAAGTAAAGCAGAACGGCGGGCGACTTAATCTGAGTCAGTCCTCGCCGGGTGCACAGTGCTGACTGTCTTCATTCTGCAGTGCGTAGCGCTGCAATAACCCCGGGCATGCTACGTTCACGTAACTACTTACCAGCTCAGACCAGCGGGGAGCCGAGAGTGACCCAGGGAATTAATAACCCTCGCACCGTGCCCATTCCGTGGAAACATATCCCTGACACCCCCGCCCGCCTACCCTCTTTACAGTAAAGATTGCCAACAATGCGTGTCCATGTTGTGGTCGTTGTTGGCCGCATTTTATTAGTATTACACACATGCTGGGTATACATTTGTCATTTGCGAACTGCGTATGTTGGTCATAAGTCATAAAACATAGAAAACATCTTGGGCCGACTCTGGGCCGGTACTTTTGTGTTACACATCAGTTCGTAAATGGCACCCCAAAAAACCAGCTCCTTTTGTCAGTCCTTGGTGGTCCTCTTTGTTGGTTATTTCCAGGATCACCATTGGTTGGTCACCCACGCCTTCTGCGTGTAGTGGAGTGTAGCTTTTCTCTCTGGAATTAGGCCCCCAGCTCGCTACCTTTTGCGCCCTGCCGTCCGGCCGGGTCTGGGCCGCGAGTGCCGTCTCCTCTTGCTACTCCCCTCCTTGGTGCGGCCACCTCACCCTGCCGTGCGGCATCCAAAAGTGAGTGGCCCTCCTCCTACACACCGCCCGCCGGTGTGTTTCCTTAGCCAACCATTGTACCAATTTCCGCAAATGCCCTTGCCACCATCCAGCTCTGCGACACTGCTGCTCCTTAGGTGTGGGTGGGTGGGTCTGCAGAAGTTCATCAGGTGCGCCGCTCTCCCTGCTCCTCGACGAAGTTGAGAGCTACCTGGGCGAGCGGCGACTTATATTCGCCATCCTCTCTCCTTGGCGCTCCGGTGGAGCCCCCTGATTGGGGGGGTTCAAACATAGCGCTCCCTGCCCATTGGCCGCCCTTTTGGCGCCACTGGGCACTCTCCCTCTTTTGGCGGGTGGCGCGAAGCGCAAATCTCTCTTTGGCTGCTGGGCGCTTTAAAGTGCCCAGAACCAGTTTCCCACTGTGCCTCCGGGGGGGGGGGGGGGGGGGGTGCGGCGGCCTCTGCAATTTCAGTAACCGGCGACGACACAGGACTCTCACTGAGTGACTCAGGCTGTATTTGTTAATCGTAATGTGTTTAAATTAATTCTGCGTAGAAGAGCAGCCTGTCAAGAGTGGTAAATAAAACAAGCATTTGCAATGCAATAGGTCTCGCATTAGGAAAGTTTGAGGTATTGGTATTGTAAATGACACATTTTTTATTTATGTGTTGGTTTTGAAAATAGTGAAATTAATAGCTTTGTCATTTACAATGCAAACGTGACACCTATAGCATTTGTAATGCAATATGTGTTGTATTTACATGACTTAGATGTATTAATATTACAAATAACAAGGGCTTTTAATACTTAAATAAAAGTTATTGTAATTTATAATGGCAATAGCTTAAACTTTTGTAAATAACTTTTGGGAAGATTATGTTCAGTGTATTTTATTGTGATGAAAATCCAAGAACAGAAGTGAAATATTAACATCTTTTTGTGACATTTGTAATAAATCGTGAAACATTGAGAAAACATATTAGAACCAGTTGTTGTTGAATGGTTGCACAGAGTGATGCTGTGGCCTTCAGTAGTGCTGAGTGATGCTGTGGCCTTGGATGGAGTGGGGGGGTTGGATGGAAACACTACAGAAAACATAAGCTCTTGTGAATTAGAAGGCCAAGATTACTATGGGCAGTCAGAGATGCAGGGTGAGGCAGGGCTTTAAGTGAGAATAAAAACAAGCAATGGGACCGTGACAGTGAGAAAGGAACACATAATAGTCCTAGGAAGGTCACACGTGCAAACATTTCTATTTTTAAAATTTGTTTTTCATCAAAACAAAAAGCATTTATTTTACTGTCTTCTTCATGGACATATGTATGTTTGTATTTCTTAAATGTGTGATGTTACTACTTTATTGCCCATGAAACGCGTTCTCTTGTAAGAGCCGCCCTTTTCCCCAGGTCTAAAAACGGGTGCTCTGAGAACCTGTTCAACAAACCACAGCAAAACTCTTCTTGAAGAATTGTATGAGAGGCCCCTGTTATGTTTCTTTAAGATGTAGCCTGGAATGTTTATTCAGGTGATGTTGTGGGATTCTAGCCTGATGTCATCCCAGTGGCATTAGGGCCAGTTGGCCCAGCTGTGTCTGGCAAGAGGCTGTTTGGGCTCTTTATTCATTCATAATAAACACACCTGAAGATACCCTTTTGTGTCTTCCTGCTTTTCTAACTACAACTAATTTGGCAACGCTTTTACTCTTGCCAGATGGGAAAGGTGATACAGTGTAGAGAATAGATTAACCCAAACGTGGGAAATAAAGGACCCAACTCGTCGAGGAGAGCAGCGCTGAGACGTTTTTCTGTTTTTAAAAAAAATAAGACTTTCTACATGAAATTCTGCCTGATATCGAAAGGTCACACTTGAGACCGTGTTAGTAACCTAGTTAGATCGGGTAAGAGCCATCGGCGCTGCATGCAATCTGAAGCAGTTAGCGATGCGAAGTCCACTGACCAGCTGCGTGTGAGTTAAGAGGCATTTGTTAATGTTTAACTACGAAGCGTGCTAGTCGCTGGAGGTACATCAAGGAATTGAATGATATGCGCAAGATATTTAAATGTAAAGACTGCTGGCGAATGATGAAGCTTTAAATTAGATGGACAATCATTCATTCATATTGCTTCCTTGGCAGCCTCAGTAAAGAGGCCAGAGATTGAATGGGCACAGATGCACACGGATATTCCCCTCTTCTCCCTCAGGCAGCACATCATTGCAGAGCATGTCCTGCTGCTCACAATACCCACATAAAGATAGCAAAAAAAGAAATGCTTCTGGGAAGGTTGCATAAGGAGTGGCCACGTGTGTGATTAAAAATAGATCAGAAGAAGCCATGTTTGTGGGCATGGCTGCTCACAATACCCACATAAAGATAGCAAAAAAGAACTACTTCTGGGAAGGGTGCATAAGGAGTGGGAACGTGTATGATTAAAAAAAGATCAGAAGAAGCCATGTTTGTGGGCAGGGTCTGCATGGCGATGTTGAAAGCTTAATTTGCTGTGTTTAATTCGGGGTTGAAAGCAATGTGGGAAAGAGCAGAGGAAGTGAGCAGGCAGACACAGAAGCCAAACGGTCTGTGTAGCTGCCTTTAAAAGAGTGGCGGAAATGTCAGGGGGTCTCAAGGAGCCCCTGCAGGATGCGGTGACGGGGCTTATCAAAGAAGCATTGAAAGGGTTGGCTCACAGTAGGCAGCCTGTCTGTCCTTTAGAGACATTTGAAAGGCATGTGCGGGCAGACCTGGACTCTGTGAGGGCTCATGGAAGGGCTGGATGTTTACACCAAGAGGCTCACTGAGGTCATCAAAGGGTTGCCACCAAAGTGATCGCGGGCGCTTAATGAGATGTGTACCTCTCGGGTGGCCTTAGGTGGAGGGGGCTGGTCTGTACTCCAGCAGTCTGACTGGCGAGCGGCAGAAAGAAAATACTGCTTTTGTATGCGTTCGTTTGGAACGGCTTGGCTTCCATGTTAATTTGTAGTGGGTAAGGCAGTGGCACTCGGAGCCCTGACTGGCTATATTGTGTGCATTTGAGTGGACCTGCGCCGGCTACCAGTCTTTGCACTGGTGGGGACGAGCTGCTCCTTTGACTGGTTTTCGAAGCACTAGTTGGACTAGTCACAAGTGGGACTGTTGAACCTAATGTTTAGTACGTTTCGCAGTTGGTGTGCTTGTAGGACGAGATTCCTCGAGAAGACCTTGACATATGGAGGCTAAGAAGTGACGCAAGAGACTGCATGTTTTGCAGTCCCGTCAGCAAGATAACGCAGTCACAGATCCTGGGCCAAAAATAATACTTATGTTTTCGCTTTTAATACTGTATGCTGCGTTTTTTTATTTTACATACTAGAAAGTTGTTACTCTTCAAGAAACTGAGGATGCAAATCGCGTGGACACTTTTCAAATGACTAAATACAAATATAAAAAATACATTCATTCATATTGCTACCTTGGCAGCCTCAGTAAAGAGGCCAGAGATTGAATGGGCTCAGATGCACGTATATTTCCCTCTTCTCCCTCAGGCAGCACATCATTGCAGAGCATGTCCTGCTGCTGCTGCTCACAATACCCATGCGCAGGTCACTGAGTCGAGAACATCAAAGCAGCCGAAAGGGGAGAAAGGAGGGGTGAGTGCACGCCAAGGTGACAAGAAGGACTGGGCGAGAAGGGAGGGGTGAATGCCAGCAGGTAAAGTGATGGGGGGGAGGGTGGGGGAAGCATTTGAGTGGTGCGCGCGCCCGCTCACATGCACTGAAGCCCCTGCTCGCTCCGTGGCTTTTATAGAATTAAACAGAAAAGCAGTTGGACGGTGTAAATACATAAAAGCAGGATAGTCACATACTGTGGAAAGGACAATGCCATGTGTTCAAAAATCGTGCATTTGGCCAATTGTGCACACAACAATGTAAACGCACTACTCAATTTGGAAGAAACCGATTTCAAACATTTGTAAAAGTGAAACATTTTCAGGAAAGAAAATAGACCTCACCATCACAAAACTTTTAAAAACTAAAAGTACATGCACAGAGTGGTCTCGTTTGGATTCCATGAAGCAAAATCAATGCAAAAGATGTGTAATATTTCCGTTCATCACATTTGTGAAGGTGGGAAAAGAACTACCACTTGGAAATAGAAAGAAAATATTTAATAAAAATTGCGTTCATTGACCATAACCATTAATGCCAGTACAATAGTCAACTAGAAATTCGGTGCCCTGAAATAAGCAAACAAGAACAGAGTCCTTTTTTGGGCTCAGACGCTCAAGGAAACAGAATGTTGAGCAACATGAGGTGCTGCAAGTATATGAGAAGGCAAAGAAACGTGGGCAAACCAGAAAGATTTCCAGACTAAGTTTAAATGTCAATGTAACACTCTGAAACATGTATGTATGGATTAGAAATACATTGACAAGTTACGATGTTTTTATTTTAAATAGCAATTAATGTGTGTTATTATAGTTTATTGTTTCCACAGTGTATGTTCCGTTGTTTACCAATATTATTATAACAAGTCGGATGGGGTGGGGGCGGGGGAGAAGGGGAGTGAGCGCGGGGGAGAAGAAGGGGAGTGAGCGAGTGGGAGGGAAGCGCTGGCTCTCGGCATTGCGTAGGCGGGAGTCGCATTCCTTTGAAGTGTGAAGCAGGCAGGCGGCTCGGGAAGCAAATGGAAAGCGCGTGCACGGACACACATGCACTCGGCAAAATCCGTCTGGTTTAGCTTTCTGGTTTCACCCCAATAGGTCTCTCTGCGAGACCTAAAAAAACAATTCCTGAGATCAGCCGAGCCCCGTTCTGAGTCTGCAGCATAAGCGTGTCGGAACTAGGTAGTCCGAACCAGCCTGCCTCTTGTCTGAGCCGGGGTGCAAGGAAAAGCTCACTTGGCCCAAAGTGGTTAAATTGGTTTCCGAGCTGGCCGGCACCTGGGCCTACTCTTATCCGCTCACATAAATTGGTGCAGTAGTGCCTCGCGGCCCCGTGTAGCAAAGCGGGTACGGATCTAGAGGACTTTGATTTCATCGTGGCGGGAACCACAGGGAAGTCAGGCGAGGGCATATCTTTTACATGGCTCTCGTGCTCCTGACCTCCCCCGCCCCTAAACAACATAATGACTGTGTGTCTGCTCGCTCTTCAATTTACACCCAAGTGTCACAGCCAAGTAGTTGAGAGGCCCCTCTGTACGTCGTCAGCAGCAAAACACGGGAACAGCTGCCATCCTGGGACCGCAATAATAAGGAGGTTAGTAAAAGAAATGATCATGTCCCAAAGGGCAGCGGTGTGCATTTGTTAGCGTAATATATTTTTCGTTCTTTGCCTAATGACTTTATTATCGGAATTGAGTTATCTCATGACTTGGTCTTAATGAGTGGCAGTGCTTTAAAATACTAACTACTTCTGCAACTATCAAGAATGTTAACATATTTTGGGCCTGTAAAGGTGAAGGAATATTGGTGAAGCTTTTGTCAAACGGGTTCTTACTTTGCACTGCAGGCAACCGTGTGTGGGGGGAAGCGGTAGTGTCCGGTCAGTGAGTGAGTCAGTGTCATTGGATACATGGACGCTGTATGGACGGGCCGGCCCAGAGCTTCAATGAAGCTGAAACTACTGCCCTTATCTGCCACTTGGTATTCTTAGCGCCCACTGGGTACAGCAGACAGCTGAGGCCATGGTGATTTTACCCCTGAGACACGGATGTTACAGGTTGCAGCTAAAGCTTTCCCTTCCGTTGCTGTTCCGCCTTCAGTCTCGAGACAGCAGGTCAGTAAATATATGGGGTGATTATTGTGGTCTATTTGTGGGCCTGTCGGGCGAGCGTGGGTGTGCTGGGTTAAACTCATGATTTTTGTTCGGATAAAAAATAATTATGGCAGCAAGCTTAAACGGACGGTGATTGCAACATATGCAAAACACGTCTCCTTCAGCGCTGTCTATACTGGCTGATGCAGCAGAATTGAAGATGAACAATGGTGCCTCAACTGTTTTATATAATCAACTCAGAAAGCGGTTTCAGGACTTTTGCATTAGTTTGAATTAATTTTTAAACCTTCTCACTTCTCAAAAGTTTGAAGTTTCTTGTATTTTTAGCTTTTTCAAAAGCACTGTCAGTTTCACTCATGTGCAGTTCAATGCCACTCAGAAGTGCATTGAAACAATGAAAATGTCATACATAACCAATCTGAAAACTTGGTGGCGATGGTGTAAGTCTTGATCTCCTACCGTTGCACTGACTTCCTATGCTGTGAAAATGTGCCTTTCCTGGCGCAGTCACTTTGTTCAAATGGGTGTAATTTATATGTATATGTTTCCCTCGTCTTCGTTGCTTGATTTTGCTCGCAAGAAAGTGTCACTCATAGTTGTTGAAATGTCACTCATAATTACACTTAAATTATGAAAATGTCACACATAGCAATCTGAAACCTTGGCAGCTATGGACGCTTCAAATCCGGATCGTTTAGAAGGGTGCAAGTTGACGTTTTTAAGTATAGAGGTCAGCCTCCCAGATACAGATTACACAAAAAAGGTGCTAGGATGCATCCTTGTTTAAGTCCATTAAACTGCAAGATTTTCCTTGTGACTGATACACCTGAGCCCAGCTCAAACCCATTAAAAACCAGAGGTTCCTGTGAATACAGAAGTGGGTAAAGCCTTAGCAGGAATAGTTTCCCAGTTGAAGAAACGTTTAGGGAATTACAAAGTTCTGGGTAAAAGATTATTGAAAAAATTGGAAAAGGTCATGTTCAACTCAATATCCCAACCAGCAACTTAAGGTGCGAGGGGTCTGGCCCCTAGTTAAAGAAACCTTAGGATGTGTAGATGATCAAAATATATTTTGTGGGGGAATGTCGGAAATCATAGGGGATGGAGAAGACACCAACTGATTGATAGCACATGTGGAAAAAAACTAAAAGAGAAAAATGGTGAATTCTGGGCCCAGCCACTAGACGGCGGAATAATGCCCAGAATCCAGAAAAGTCTTCAAGCTGCAAAAACATGGTTAAGGTATGAAGCCATGTGGTACAAAAGTGATTCCTGCTACCACAATCATATTCCCTTACTTTGCTTTCATTTGTGTTCCAAATTTCCTAAAAGCATTGCACCACGTTAAAAACAATGAGTATCAAAGGCCCATAAAAGTCTAGTACACCAACATCCATTGACCCAGGTGAACTTTGATGTTGGTCAAGACCTCTCAGGAATATATTCCTGTGCTAAATAGTCTAGAACAATTAGCATGTTTTGGAAAAACAATTAAGAATCGGTTATACATCAAGTATAGTACTTTACCCTGGCCAGCAAATCCCAGCAAAGGTGCTAAGGTACTGAGGGACACTGACCTTCGGATGTGCAGAGGTTGAAAATATGCCCGTCATATCTTTCCATACTGCCCAAAGCTGATATTTGCAACCAAAACACAGGTACTTTTAACCCACATATTGCTTTCAGGCGCTTTGCAAACTTCTGAAGGCACTGCATTCAATTTTTCATCTATAGGCATCTTGAACTCATAGAAACCCATATATGTCTAATACTCCAAAATTCAGTACACCCAAAGGACACAACTGTGGGTCCTATCTTGTCAGGCATCTGTTCCTGCACGACGGAGACTGGAGGAAATGACGTGTTTGAAAAATTGCTAAGTATCTGCCCGATGCCATGTTCAGCTCATTATCCTGTCCAGTCAATCAGAAAGAAAGGTGTGGCTTCCAATTTAAGAGACCTTAAAATGTGGAGATGTTGAAATTATACAATTGTGACATGTTTCCATATGGCCCAGGAGTGATACCTGTGACCAAGACACGTACCTAAAACCACATTTCGCTTTTATTTGCTTTCTAAGTATCCCAAACACACTGCACCAAGTATATTGCATGTATGCACCTCAAATCAACAAAAAAACAGACATAACTGGTATCCCCACACGAAGGAGAACCTGGGTAGCACAGATATGAGCCATGTTTTGGTAGGGGGTATGTATGGGCTTCCTACGAAAGAAAGCATAGGGCAAGTAGATGTTTAAAGTAAATATTTGCAGTATGTTTCCAAAAGGCTAAAAATGATACCTGCAGCCAAGAGACAGGTACCCCACACCAGCTTTCCACATTCTTGTACTTTTCAAATGTCCTATACCACAAACTCAAAATAAATTCATACATGTCTGGAACCTTCAGATTTTGTAACAGCACGAGGAAGACTGGACGTAATAATAAACTATTTGAAAAAATTGCAAAAAAATGACAAATATACTCTGGTTCTAGTTATGAGTCCGGTATTCACAACCCTTCCAGCATGTGTCTCCAGTACTCTAGATGTCGTTCAGCCTGTTCGTCTGTGCGTACTACCTTCCACCACCCCCCACTCCCGCATGTCTGACAGCCATGGATCACATTTTGGAGGGAGTGTTTGAATCCAGTGTATCGCAATGCACCGTTTTGCCAATACTAAGCCTAAGAGGGCAAATTTGTGCTGGGAGTACCCCCTGTAGGCAGTATTTAACCGTCTGTTCTATTCGACTGCTGTGGTAGCACGGAGTATCTGGATAACCTGATGCCAGTACCTTTGTAACCCGATAGATGCCCAAGTCATGTGCAGGAAAATGGCAGGGTCGCACACCTGGGGAAGTGGGAAGGGCGCGCTGGGTTAAAGCGTGCCAGCCTCTGAGGGGTCAAATAAGTACGATGTAAGTAGTGGATCTGGGTAAGTTTAAACCTAGCGGTGCCAACCACCTCCCACACCTGTGCAAACACCCTTTTTCACTACCCTTCTGTAAGGGGGACTGTCCGGTTAGCAGACTACCTGTCTTATCTGTGACGTCTCACTGATACGCTCTTCTTTGAGGGCCTTATATATATGGGAGATTGGCCTCTAGTTGACCCCGGGTTTAGCAGGAGGGCCAGTGTGTGCAAATCTGCTGGCTCATCAGGAAAGGAGGGCCACATTACCCTTAGTGCATGGGCAATCTTAGTGTATTGTAAGAAGTGTTCATCAATTCCTCATACGTCAGGAAGGTCTCGTTAGCAAATAGATCCCCGGCCGCCGAGCATCTACCTTCATTCTATTTAGAGATGTCCATAACTGATTGGATTTGACAGAACCCTTGCAACCCCTGTAGGGGGAGTGAGGTTGTGTAAGGCGCCTTACGGACAACCCGGATGACCACCTGTTCCCAGATCACCGCTACCTGCCGGATTACAAATGGGCATGTGCTGGGGACCGGAGTGTCCTTCATCAGATATTTGGGCAGATCCGAACCGTTATTACAACCCGCTAGTAATGCTATCTCCATTTTGTAACCCTACATGCACCACTGTGCTGCATATTGAAGCAGTCCAGAAAAATAATATAGTCTAAAGTCCGGAAGGCCTAGCCCACCCAGGTCCGTATCCAGCTTGACTATGTCTAATTTCACCCTACTGCGACCTCCAGCCCATTCAAGCGAGACCAACAATTTATTCAGGGTAGCAAACGTAGCATCCAGGATATGGCAGAGCGTATTCTGTAAGGCATACAGGCACCTAGGCAACACGACCATTCTAGCCAATGTAACACGCGCGTCATAATGGAGTGGAAGAGCCTGTTCCAGATTACTGTCCTATGTGGAGCATATTGATCCTCAGGCCTATGTGCCACTTGTATGTCAAGATACCTAAAATGATCAATTTCTTAGCTGAACTCTACTGGCGGGAGGTCTTGTATAGCCACTTGTGCCAGAGCAGCTAATGGGAAGATGACAGTCTCACAATGATTTATACTGAGACCCGATGACAGCCCGAATTAGTGTAGTACCCCCAATAGAACTGGTATTGCCTCTTCTGGCTGCCGGATATAGAATAATGCATTGTCTGCATATAGGGAGACCATGTGAGTGCGGCCAAAGACTGATTCCCCATTCGTCCATATCTCTCCTCAACCGGATCGCCAATGGCTCCATTGCCAGGGCCAAGAGCAATGGGGAGAGAGGACAACCTTGCCGGGTGCCTGTTTCAATAATGATGCACTCCGCTATTTGGTCCCCTGTACGCACGTGATCCCGTGGCCCTCGGTATAATAGCTGCACCCAAGTGATGAACTCGTCACCAAGTCCCATTATTTTGAGAACCTCCCACAAGTAGTTCCACTGTTGAGTGTCAAATGCCTTCTATATGTCAAGGGCAACCACTACCGCCCTATCTGCTCTGCCTCACAGTGAGTCCATCACCGCCCCCTTTTTCACAGCGAGTGTGGCACATGTGAGAGGAGGCATATGTTCACGTGCGTTCCCCTTCCCGGTATTAATCCACACTGGTCCTCATGGACCAGATGGGGTACAACACGGGTGAGGTGAGTGACTAGAATCTTAGCCAGTATTTTTACATCAACCCCCAGCATGGACAGGGGTCTATACGATGCCGGATCTTGCGCGTCCCAACCTGGGTTTGGAAGCATAACTATGCAGACATCTCTCAGATTGTGGGAGGATTTCATAAACCTTAGAATCTTGTGGGTCTATGATAATATAGGGAGTGATAAGTTGCTGTATGTCTGGTAGGGTTCTATTGGTAGGCCATATGGGCCTGGGGATTAGCACCGGGCCATCGTCTGCACAGCCGCGCGTAGTTCATCTAACTGAATCGCTTCCCCCAAGCCCTGTGCCTGATCTCCTGCAATTCAAGGGAGTGGTATGTTCCTGAGGAAATCAGGATTGGTGGGCTCTGTAGTTTCAAGGTATACTGCGAGTAAGTGTTCGTACATGCAGACATTAATTTCTGTCTGTGTATTTATAATGCTCCCATCCGGCTGCATTAACTTAAGGATCAGCAGGGCGGGCGTTCCCTCTTCAATAACCATGCTAGGAGTCTTTCTGATTTGTCTCCTTTGTGTAAAAGCTGGCGATATTCCCACCAGGGGAAACAGTTGAGCCTGTCCCGTATTCCACTCACCTGGCGGTGGGCCTCTAGCGGGGAGTCAATATGTGCAGTCATTAGTTTCAGTCCATGTTGCAACCAGGAAAGCTTGTCTTCCCCTTCTTTTAGTTCTCTTTCTAGCTTGCGTCTCGTCCCCCCAACTTTAGAGAGACACTCCCCCATGATCACCACTTTAAGTGTGCCCCATTCTATTCCTCTAGAGCTAGCAGTGGACCAGTTCGAGATAAAGAATCCAACAATCGATTCTCTAAGTTCCTTACATAACATAGGGTCCCTAAGCACATCAGGTCTTCACCATCAAATGGGCAGCTTTGGTCTAGCGCGGATTGGACCCCACTCGGGCAGGACTGAGGCATGGTCCGAAAGAATCGTGTCAGGATACAGGTCTGTATGGTAGCTGGTACGGCCTCACTGGAATGAAGGAATCTATCTAGTCTGCTGTGGACTTCTCAAGCGGGCGTTTAACAGGTGTATCCCTGCACCGCTGGGTGAGTCTCTCGCCAGATATCCACAAACAGGAGGAAATGCATCACGTCCTGCAATTATGAAGTCATGTTAGGCGAGGAGTGCATTTTTGGGAGGTGTCTATCCATTCTGCCATTGATTATGCAGTTGAAGTTTCCGGCCCAGATAAAGGGTATGGCTGCTTATGTAATGAGTTTTTTTTCCTTGTTCCACGAAGAAGTAGCCGTCATCTACAATGGGGGCATATATGTTGACGAGGCATACCTTCATTCTATCTAGCGTGCCATGTATTATTATATATGCCCTCTATATCCGCTGAAAGGGAACTTGAGGTGCGACCCACACTAATACCACCCTTGCATATGTGGAATATGTGGATGCACATAGCTGCCCCCTCCATTTCTTGTGCAGTTTTTAAATTTCGGGATCTAATAAATGGGTCCCGTACCGCATTGCTAGTTGTGCCCCTTGTCTGCGCAGATAAGTCCGTACCTGGTATTGCTTCGTGTACAAGTCAACCCCCCTCACATTCATGTTATTATCTTAAATTGTCAAATGTAACTGGCTATCTGCCTCTGGTCCCGTCGTTTTCCCTCTTTGGTCCGACACCGTCACTGCTACTAAAAACATAAAATTCTGTAACATTTTAACTTTCCCCTCCCCCGGGGTAGACAGTCCCAACAATTCGTACATTCCCAATGCTGTAACACCCGACATCCCCCCCCCCCTCCCAGACCCCAACCAATATACAATAGCAATAAATCCACATCACCATCTGTATCCTTAGGGGTGGGTGGAATTTGCCTAGTCGTACTACGCAAAGCTCCGCGAAACTGTAAAAAATCTCCGTGAGCACGCAAAGAGCGAACGTGAATTGCTTGTCCCGCCCGTTCGCGATGCTTTTTGCCTGTTCGCAATCGCTGTTTGCGTGCTTGGGGGGGAAATATCTCACGAACACGCATTTTGAAAATGCAAACAAGCAAAAAAGGTGCAAAGCGCTGAATTTTTGGCAATTCCACGTTCTCTGCGGAACGCGAAATTACCCGAATTCCGCAAGCAGAACGGAATTTACCGCCCAGACCTATGTATCATATATCCCAGAGCACAAAATATCCAATTGCTGTTATGGTCTGATGATATGCTATTAGCAACCGCAACTTTCATCAATACTACCAGCTGTCGTACATACAATATCAAAATTGCAGCCAGATTGGGTTAATTGCGTCAGGCCACAGCTGTGGATCGCTCGGCATGTTAATTCATCTCTTGGCCTCCATGCATACAACCAGAGTCTCATCACTCATCGGCCAATCATATCATTCTACACACTTATACCGCAATCACGCAGGCCACCGCACTAACATCAGGGAAAGAAATAGATGTAAGACTAGGTGAGATATAACACTGTATGGAAGATAGAAAATAGTGAAACAGGGTAGGCAAGGTAGAAAGTAGATAGAGGGCGCATCCTCGCCCGTCATGTATTCACGACCAGCACAACTGTCTCCCACATCCGTTCTTACATTAGCCTTCTGAATTCACTTGCCATCGCCTCGGTCTTAGTCACATGATGCACATTCTAACCATAATTAATTTCAGAGTTCCCATTCGGAATCATACTTATGTTGTTTGGATTGTAGCCAGCTCAACGTTCATTAGGTTGAGTGTGTCCTCCACCACATCGCCTGCGCTGGCATTGGAACTGGACGCCGTGACCACCTCCACCAGGGCCCTCGCTACCTCTCAATCCGCCTGCTGCTCGAGGGATCTACTCAGGGTGGCCTCTGGCCACAGCCACTGGTGTCTGCATTGTCCAAGTCTAGGGAGCCATCTTGGTAGACCACCACTCTCTGAGTTATATGTCTGGATCTTCCTCCCGGCCAGTAGTTCTTTTCATTGTTCCCGAACCTTGCATGTTCGATCTCTCCTTTGCTCTGTAGATCGGCCTGGCTTCTCCTCCAACTTCCAGCCAATTCCACACAGCTTCAAGTGTGATAAAGAAATGTGCTTGATCATTGTGCATCACCTTTATTTTGGCTGGGTAGCGTAGCGCATATTACAGACCCATCGCCCTTAGTGTCTGCTTTACCCCACCGAAGGATGCCCTTTGTTGCTGTGTTAATCACATATAATCCAGGAAGATACAGATGATATGTTTCTCATATATTGGGTCCCCTTCTTGACGGGCCGCTCTTATTATGCAGTCTCTGTAGTTAAGCAGTTTGGCGATGAGTGTCCTGGGAGGTGGGCCCGTGCGAGGCCTTGGCATGAGTGCTCGGTGGGCCCCTCAACCACGAAGAAGGCCGACAATTGTGAACCATTGTTCCAGGAAAAGTTCCGGGGACCTGCCATCAGCGCCCTCCTGTAATCTCACAAATCTGAGGTTGCCTCTTCGCGACATTCCTTCGTTGTCTTCAGCTCCATGCTCCCATCATGGCAGTTTTTGAAGCTAAGTCTGCAAGGGTTATTTTCATTGAAGAGAATTATTTTTCTAGCTTAGTTACATTCTGTTCTGTAGCTAGGGATCGCTCGGCCACTGTGCGGAGGTCGACTCTCAGTAACCCGATGTCCAGTGACATTGCGTCGATTTTGGTCTGGACTGCTGTGCTCGAGGTCTCTATGGCTGCTATGATTTGAGCCCCCGAAGGCCCAAACTGCAAAGTTTCAGTGTCAGACGCAGGGGCCTCGCGCTGGTGGTCTGGATTTGATGTGCCCCCCTGTACAGTATATTGGTCCATTTTCATCTGCTGCACGCCTCTTTGTGGCCTGTCCTTGCCCATATTTTGGTGGTGCAAGGTACCTCAATTGGGGTTATGAGGGGCGCTAAGCGTTTGTTATGTTTGGCCCCTCACTCCAGTGAGCCAAAGTACTTGCTGCCGATCTTAGAGCGTACAGTGGATCTGAGGGGGTCCACGGTCCCCAGGTGCAGTAAATAGTTAAGCCAGGGCTTTATGCTGGCAATAAAGTATGGAATGTGGGCTCAGGCTTATTTGAGCAGGTTAAGCCATCCCAGGGCTATCTATGCCCCCCAAATACAAGGTTGACCAGTCCGGCTAGGTCAGATAATTTACTACAGTTTATCATGTGCTATGAGGTTCCACTGAATAAAGCTTGGACTGTTGGGACTGCTGTGTCATTGACCGTTTTCGCCACCTCCTAATGGGGGTCTATAATCCCGATGTCCTCAGACTGTTAATGCTTGTGCCACGGGGCCCTAATCAGGCGATCATGCCAGCCTCTGATTGGGCCTAAAGTTGGTAGGCGTCTTGTGGTCCAGTATGTGTGGGCACTAATCACCCCTGTGGTCTCTCTCCGGGGGTTCTCCGCAGCTACTCCGGAGCCTCCTGCTGTGCCTCGCCATGGGGTGGGTCCCACTCTCGCTAATGATGTGTCAGCTCCTACGCAGTTGCGGGCACTCAACTCACCCACTCTTTTGATTCACATCTAATTTGCACCTGTGGGACTTAGCACCCCCAGGAGACCCACCGCCGTGTTAACGGGGCTGTGGACGGCGGCAACAGTGCAAGCAGGTACTTAGCAGCCCCGGAAGTAGTCTTCCTTCTCTCGCGTGCAGTGGGTTAGAGCTGTCACAGACAATGGGTTGTAGTGTCCGTGATCACGGTTGCCCCCAACTCCAGCCAGAGGTCCCGATGCACCAGAGTACCCTCCGGATCTCCGCGCAGGGCCCAGGTGCAGGCCGCTGGTCCGATGGCAAGCCGCACCTAGTGGCGCTGTCTAGCTGGTCTTCCAGCATCTGCCGGCTGTTCTTCAGTGCCGCCGCTCCCCTCCAGGCCACCTACGTGAAGTAGGATCAATGTAGCTGCTCTGGAATGTGTCAGCTGGGCTGGGAGGACATTCGTAAAGGATTAGTTGGCGGGCAGGACACGGAGTTCCTTAGGTTCAGACTGCTCCGGTCGCCATCTTGGCCACACCCCGGATAATTACCATTGTTTATAGAAAATATGATGAAATATGACAAGTCATGCTTAGCTCATTTTTATGGCCAGCCAGTCAGAGAAAGGTAGGTATGGTTTACGCCACTAGATTCCTTAATTTGCCGAGAATTAGAAAATATATAGTATGCATGCTTTCTATATAGTACCGAGATTTGTATTTGTCATTAAATAAGAAAAACACCACAATTTAGTGACCTGTGCTAATATTACCTAATTTAAAAGTACATTCCCTGCGAACTCCCCCATACATTTGTATTGCTAGACACCAAACGTTCAGGGAAATATTTCTCTCATTGGTGTTCCGAAATTTCATTTCTGTTTATCCATTTGAGAAAATATTAAGAACATTTGTTTAAAAATGAATACATATCTTGACATTTTCATTGAGTCTTCAGGCTGCAATGAGATATGAATTCTAGTTTGCAGCAATACAAAGCTTTGAACCTGCCACAATGTTCATGCACAGAGGAACACAAACACCCAGGAAGTGAAATGGATAAGAAACTAACTGAAAGTTTGTAAAAATCTGGATTGGGAGGGGGAGGAGCCTAGCTCGCGACCGAGATGGCCGCGCTTTAGCTCGGCTCCGTTCGCCCGCCTGTGTTTTCTCAATTATCCTGCTGTAATCCTGCCCCGGGAAGCCCTGTTTGCTGTGTGGTAGTGCTACGACGCCCTGCAGGCACTTACCTCTTGTTCCGGTTATCCTGGCTGCTGTGGAACCGGTGCAGTGCCCCCGATTGTTTTTGGGAGTCGGAGGCGGACTGGCCTGGATCTTCTTGCCGGCTCCCGGGCCGGACGGAGCCTGCGGATCTACCCTCCGGGGCGCGGAGGAGGTGGTCGGAAGGCCGTTGTTCGTGTGGGCCGGAGGTCCTTCCTGGCCGATTCCCGTGGGGAGGAGGCCTGTGGTGGAGGCGCTGCCTTCCGTGGTCGGAGCTCCTCGTGTGTCCGGCTTGCTCTCCCTTTGTTCTCCGGTCCGGCCATTTTGATTTTACCGCCCGGACTCGGAGAACGGGACCGGCGGCATTGGGTGGCCGGCGAGTCCCCCTCTTCTGGTGGCCCCCCTTCCTGCCCGGGGTGTTCTGTTGCCGGTCGGCGGGACTTTGTTTGCCTTGCTGCCGCCCCGGTGGAGATTTTCAGCCGCGCTGCCTTGTCGGACTCTCAAAATGGCGACCGACCCCGGGTATCCTGACCGGGCCTGGGCGGGCGCTGGAGGCCCGCCGCGTGGCCCGGGTGCCGGCTACTGTAAAGGTTTTCCTACACTTAAGGAGGTCCTGGACGCCCTGCTCTCCTGGCGGCTCTGTGTGACCGCGCCTGTCCTAGCTTCGGAGGTGGTTCCTCGCGGCGGGCCTCCGGGGCCCCCATGGCCGGACGTGACTGTGCCGCCGCGGGGTGCGGCTGGAATTATCCTGGCGGAATTGGCCCCGGCTACGACCGCGTCTGCTGCTGTATGGAACTTGATGGAGCCTCCTCCTCCTGCGCTACCTTCTTTTTCTCAAACCCGGGAGCTGGATTTTGCTTGGCCAGGCCTTCATGACTCTCCCGCTTCCTTTCTGCCGCTGCTGCCCGGCGATGCCTCCTGCGCTGGCCCAGATGGGTCAGTTTTTCTGGACATATCCTTGGACTTGTGCCTGCATCGTTTGTTACACTTCGTGACTTTCCTGGATCTTCCGTGTTCCACTCCACGTGCCTTTTCCGGACTGCCGTTGGATCTTTCTGCTGTCTGTCTCCTGTTCTTCGTAGCCTGGTCCTCGCTGGCCCGGACCGTTTCCCCTTTGGACAAACAAGGACAGGGCTGATGTATACTGGCATCTGTGTGCGGTAGTCTTGCACTGATTTGGATGGTCAACCTGTCCCGGGATGGTTCTGTGTGACTGACTGGTACTCCTGGACTTTAACCCGATGTTCTTTGACTTCCCCGGGACTTGTCTCCTCGACTCAGGCGGGTGGCTGGGTGCTTTTACTCCTGTCTCCCGGCCCTCCCCCATGTATGTCTGTGTGTGTTTCCCATCCCTCGTTTCCTTCTCTTCCCTTCCCAATTTTGTCTTTGGCTTCCGACTTCACTTTGCTCCGCTATATTTCGGGTTCTAATTAGGGCGACAGGCACGCTGCGGGGGGGTAGGCCTTAGCCTTCTGCAGGGGTGCAGGGTGGGCTTTAGGGGTCTGTCTATATTGGGGGGTCTTTTTCCTCCCTTATTTCCGTTTTTTCTGTTCTATGGCTCTTGTGTGTTCTCTTTTTTCGGGACTCCGTCTCTTCCTGTGTCCCCCTGGGGAGTTTCTGTTACTTTTGTATCCCGGTGTGTGTCTGATTGTGGCTCGTTTATAATTCGGTTTCAACTTTTTGCTACGTCGCTCGCCGGATTCTCTTATCCTGCTTTAACTCCTGGGGGTGTGTGGTTTGATGGGAGTCCCTTCTTTTGTTTCCTTTTTCCCTCTTCCCCCTTTTTCCTCCTTATTGAGGGTCCCTTTATTTCTGTTGGGGTGCGTATCGTATTGTCTTTTATTGTTTGGGCCTTTTTGATTGTGTCTCCTCAATTTGGGTGGGGGCGGCGACGGGTAGGCGCGGTTTGATTGATGCCATTGTCGTTTCTTTATATTCCGACCATGTTTATACTCTTTGATAGCTATGTTTGTATGGCCTCTTTTCTCATTCTGTGATCATAAGATGGCGGCTTGCCGCGGCCCCTCCCTGGTTGTTTTTTGCACGGCCCATTGTTCTTCTGTTTCCCCGCCCCGCATTAGAAAATTAACCTTTTATTGTCCTGTTCTTGCTGATTGCTTGATACCTTTTGTTGTTTCTCCTGTGTTCTTGGTGACATATCCTGTAGAGAATTTGTTTTTCGTTTACTACGTTATCTACCATGTGGTGGCCAGCCCTCGTGGGTTGTAGGCCCGTATTTGTGAGCTTTCTTTGTACAATAAAGGTTTTCAAAAAAAAAAAAAAAAAAAAATCTGGATTGGGACAGACGAGGAGACAATATTCTGTAACAGGGAATGGAAGTAGAAATGACATATCTAAATGGGACAAGCTGCAAAAAAGAGAAAAACAGAGTGGAAAGGGAAGTGGAGCCCAACGTTTAAGCGCAAAACATGAAAAAGTCTCTGATTCATGAGGTCGACACAGAAGATTAGTCAGAAACAAAAATAATAATAAGAAACAAACTCAAAGGAAACGAGCAACTCACAGGACAGCAACATTTCACTTTTAAGAACAAGTAGAGTGACTAAGAAAATGCATCGAGAAATGCAGTAAAAAAATTACATATCACAGAGAATATGTGAAAATGTCTGAGAAGGAATTTAGGGAGTGGAAGCATCTCATGAGGCACGGTGCAGGCAAAAGGATAGTCTGTCAGCAGCGCATTTACCACAAAAACAACACTGGAAGAAACTAAGAAGCAATTGCAAAGGCTGGGAACTTGTATCTACCACTGAATCATGAAGATGACTACAGAACTGGATTGTGCATCAACAATTTGAGGCTTACTGGTATACCTGAAGAATTGAAACATGCAAGGACCTGAAACAATTCCATTCCTGGAAACTACTCCCTTCAATATCTGCTGTAATACCTGTACCGCTGCTATTGGAAGCTGTATTACTCAGTTCTCAATTAGAAACGGTGAGAAAGCAATAGAGGAACGAAACTGAAGACGCTAATTTAGATATTCTTAGTTCTCAAGACTCATACAGTACAAATATGTACATCAACGATTTACAGATTCAGCATAAGCTAAATAGCAGACTGTATATAATACGAAATAAACATATATATATATAAATATATATATAGCAGTAAAGTAACCAAATATGAGAGGAGGGAAGGCACTTGAATTATAACAAAAGGTGACTGCACAAAAACGTCTCTAAAATAAGGATTCCTGTAACCAAGCTTATAGATAAAAATCACAAACGAATCTTAGCAGCATTTATGGAAATGTGTCAATTTTTAGAAAAGGAAGAGAAATCTTAAGATAAAGAGTGTTTTACAAAATGTTACATAGAAGTTCGGATATCACATCTCTCTAGAAATGATCAGGTTGAGTTGAAAACCCAAATCAAATTGAAAATGTGAATTTCTAAAAGAATTAAAAGCGAGATATCAACTGGCCTGTCATTACAACTTCTATCAAGGACTGAAAACTCATTGTGCAAACATTTTGTTCTTTTAAACAAATATTCAAACATAGACAACCTGATTGTTGGCAAAAAGCCCAAAACAATTGGGTAAGTTTCTCCTATAAGCCTTTCGTACTGATAAATTTGGATTCTAAAATATATGCAGGCCTTATCGCTGAGACATTCCAGAAGCATGATAGGTAACTTGCACTCTATGATCAACAAAACAATCTCACAGTGGGAAATCGGCTCACCAATTTTGATATACTAGTTGGGTTAACTAAGAATATATGTGGGATGTACTGCACAGATTTAGTCTAGGCCAGCAACTATGAAATCCACTAAGGACCTATGTTATGAAATATTGTCAACAGTTCTGGTTTATTACTAAGCAAACAATACATTTAAGATCACTCAAGGAAAATGCTGAGGATGTGTGCTGTTGCTGCTACTGTTTTGTCTAAATGTTGAACCACTGTCTATAAAAGCTCAGAGCTTCACAGGAAATCTATCCCTTTAACATTCAGGAGAAGACCCATGTGGTAAAACTATATGCAGATGATCTAGCAATACTCACCTCCAATGTTCAGAAAACTATTGCATAGCTGAACAGTCAACCCTCTGTAGTTGGGCATAATGAGCTATATAGAAGCAGTCCCCACAGAAGGAAAAATGAAGAGCCTCATTTATATTTGGTACATGTGACGTTTTTAAAACCTTGTATTTTTCCCTTTGCTTTACTTACTGCTGGAGGAAGCAGAGAGCTTCTGATGGTGGAGCCACAGCAGTCCAGAAACTCTTTACTGGATTGCGTGTACACCACTGGGCCGCCAGGTCACAGTGACAGTCGCCTGCCCTATTTAGAGTGAGGCGGCCATCAGACATGTCAGCATGGCCGACTCAGCAAAAAAAAAACAGTAATGGCTCCAACATGCAGCAACAAAATTCACTGTAGACAATGGCCATTGCTTTTTTGTTTTACTGAAGTAATACAGAAAAGTATAAAAAAAAAAATAGTGCGCACTCAGAACGCGGTCTATACTACACCCGCATCACTAGTTGATGCACTGTTAACAATGAAGTCCCCACCAGGCAGGGATGTCAAAATTTAGTGGCTGGTCCTCCGGTAGAGGGTCGAAGGCAGGTACTTCAATCATGACTAGTGTGCTGGCCACTAGGGTCTGTGAGAGGCCGTAGGTCTGTAAATATCTGTAATATTCTTTGCTGTCGTTCTGGTCCTGGTTACCTTTTGTCCAGTGCCAGAACGACAGTAAGGAACCTAGAATGTTGAGGAGTGGACTATAACGCTGGAAGTTTGACAGTTGGAGCTGATCGTTGTTGCGGAGGCTGCATTTTCATTACAGTCTGAGAGGCCTTTATAGTCAAATGTATGTGCCTGTGACCACTTACCCATTCCTGCAGTCACCAGGCTCTAGCTAATCTATCACCTTCCTCAACATGCCGGTATAGCTATTCTTGCAATCATTGCCGCAGATGCTCCAGGGTGACTGGGAACGTGGCAAATGAACAGTGATGCAGGCCCAGGCAGGCAGAACCCTCCACTCCCCTGTGTCTGTCTCCAGCTTTCAACTACTCTTCACATTGACATGCCCAAACAGCATATTGTTCCAGCTTAGCCCCCATGTCCCACCGCCATTTAATAAGCAGCGAGTCCTCACTTAGTGGAAGGGCATTTTTGGACTGGTATTGCACTATCAAGTAACCATGTCCTCTTGCCATTTGCTCCGCCGCGGCCCTTGTTTTCCCTAAAGGAAAAGGGCTGTTCAGCCACCCTCATTCCATGCTGTTTCAGCCTCTGCGGTTTTTTGCACTTCAGCCGACTGTTCCGCCCAACCCCCCCCCCCCGCTTAGTCGGCTTCAGGGGTGCAGCTTAGTCTTAGTCAGTGAGATTCAGGAGATGTGAATCTCAAATTTCCCAAGTAAAAAAACAGTGGGTCACAGGGTGAATATGTGAAGTGACCAAGGTTTCAAGAGGAGCTAGGCCAGTACGGGGAACAGCCATTACAACGTGGTTTTTACCACGCGTTGCTATTACATCGCATGCGTTACAACTCATGCGATGTGACAACGCATTGTAAAACCACGCATACCATTACATCGCATGCGCTTTTACAACACATACGATGTAATCTGTAATGGTGGCGGGCGGCTATCCAAGTCGTTGTGAGGAAACTTAGGCTGTTTCCTCACAACGACATGCACCAAGCAGGAAGCAGGAACCGGGAGAAGAGACGGCGACGCTGGAGAGGAGAGAGGTAAAGGGGTTTGAGTTTGGGGTGGGGGTTACTTTTGTAGGGTTTAGGGTAGTATAAAAGTAGTGTTCTAACGTTTGTGTGTTTTTTAATGTTATAGTGTGTTTTTTTGTAGTATTGTAGTGTTTGTTTAGTGTAGTGTATTAGGGTTTAGGGTACTGTTGTAGTGATTTAGGTTTTAAGGTAGTGTACTAGTGTTTGTGTAGTGTAGTGTTTTAGGGTTTAGGGTAGTGTTGTGTTTTAGGGTAGTGTAGTAGTGTTTGTGTAGTGTTTTGGGGTTTAGGGTAGTGTAGTGTTTAAGGGTAGTGTAGTGTTTTAGTTTTTAGTGTAGTATATTAGTGTTTGTGTAGTGTGGTGTTTTAGTGCAGTGTAGTACTGTTTTAGGGTAGTGTAGGAGTGGGAGTAGTGTGGGTAGTGTTGTAGTGTAGTAGTGTTTTAGGGTTTAGTGTAGTGTAGGGGTGGGAGTAGTGTGGGTAGTGTTGTAGTGTAGTAGTGTTTTAGGGTTAGGGGTAGTGTAGGGGTGGGAGTAGTGTGGGTAGTGTAGTAGTGTTTTAGGGTTTAGGGTAGTGTAGGGGTGGGAGTAGTGTAGGTAGTGTAGTAGTGTTTTAAGGTTTAGGGTAGTGTAAGGGTGGGAGTAGTGTGGGTAGTGTAGTGTAGTGTAGTAGTGCTTTAGAGTTTAGGGTAGTGTAGGTGTGGGAGGAGTGTGGGTAGTGTAGTAGTGTTTTAGGGTTTAGTGTAGTGCAGGGGTGGGAGTAATGTGAGTAGTGTTGTAGTGTAGTAGTGTTTTAGGGTTAAGGGTTGTGTAAGGGTGTGAGTAGTGTGGGTAGTAGTGTAGTAGTGTTTTAGGGTTTAGGGTAGTGTAAGGGAGGGAGTAGTGTGGGTAGTGTTGCAGTGTTTTTGGGTTAGGGGTAGTGTAGGGGTGGGAGTAGTGTGTTGTGTAGGTGTAGGGGTAGGGATGTCACTTACCTTGCAAACTTTTACTACAAGTATAGCTTTACCACGCATGCCTTTGCGTTGTAATGCCATGCGTGGTAAAGGCATACTCGTGGTAAAAGTATGCGATGTAATGGCATGTCGTCGTCATTCACATAGCGTAGTAATACCTGCGTTGTAATGTCATGATAGGGCCTAGTGATGTTAATGAGGCCAGTAAGGACTTGGGGGCTGCTTCTAATTGTCTTCAAAATCCTAAGCTGAATGAGCTGAATGAGCATGATACAGCAGGGCTCTGCATGTCTTTCTCGGGTGAAAGTGCAAATGTATTGGGAGGCGAATATCAAGATGCGTTAGAGGCTCAAGCTGGGGGTCAAATCATGATTCAATCTGGTGATATAAATACTTCTATTTTGGAGCAAAGGTCGACCAGTTCTAGGACGAACTCAGAACTATCTACTACCAACTTGTCAAATACAGCTGTAATACCTTCTTTGCCCCCCGTTATCTCAGAACCCGAATTAACATCAACTACAGCGCAGGAATTCCGCACCATGGCAGACGGGGATAAAGAACCTTCTGAATTTTATTCCTTTTCTGACGAAGCAGCGGTAGAGCTAGAAACAGAGGGCTCTATAGATTCTGAGACTGAGTCGGACCTGGAGCTATCGTCTGATTTGGAGCAGGGGCAGGGATCGGAGTATATATGCAGCTCCTCAGAAGGTACTAACGAAGATAACTTAAAAACCAATACAGTTCGTACCAAACCAAGTGCAAGCTCCTGACCATTGCCTAACGGCACTGAGGGGGACCATCCCCCTCCGAAGTTGTCTCTCTCCCCTACACATGAGCCCGAGCACCCTAATCCTAGCGAGTTTTCTTCAGCAGCAGTGGAGACCATTCTGCAAGCTATTGCAGCCCACAGGGAGGAGACCACCCTAGACAGTAAAAGATCTAGAGCTGCACTACGAAAGAATCAAGGGGTAGTCAGAAAGCTCACTAAGACCTGCACCGCATTTGGAGAGAGAGTGACTGAGATCGAGTCAAGAGTGCTCCTCAATGAGAACGAAGCGATGGTCAACACTGAAAGAATTAAGCTGCAAGAAGCTGAGTTAATAGATATGAAATGGAAGCTCGAGGACTTTGAGAATCGGCAGCGCCGTAGTAATTTACGTATCTTGGGAATTCCGGAAAATATCAAGGGCGAGAACATCCGCACTTTTGTAGTGAAAATGCTTAGAGACTCAATGCCTGAATTGAATGATTGGAACTTAGATTTGGAAATACAGCGTGCACATCGAATCCCTTTTAAACTACCTACTAAACCTGGTGTATATCCACGAGCCATCTTAGTATATTTTGGAAACTTTTTGTTGAGGCGGGTAGTTGCAGAGAAAGCCGGCGATGGCGCTTACGCTCATTGATCAAGCCATTCCAGGATAAAGGCGCTCAAGCTTATCTGAATAATCCTGCCAACCTAAAAGTTGTACGTGCAGGACAGGCTGCATTTTTCACCTCAGAGATTAAAGCCAAAGCCTATTTAGATGAGATGCAGTAATTAGACTTTTAGACTTTTTGGTGATAACTCTGTGGCTGAATCTCCTTTTTTCTTTTTTTCTCACGTCTGTTCACGTTTGCACGTCTGTTCCTCTGGTTGGTGATCCTACGGCGATTGTATATACAGTATAAATTTAAGTTGGTAGCCCAGGATTAGCTCTGCTTCTCATCACCCAGACTCTGGTAGAGTCTGAATGCCTATGGTTGTGGGGCGGGGGGTTTGGGGGAGGGTTGCTCAAGGGTGGCAGGGAAGGGTGGGGATTGGAGAGGGGGGGGGAGCATCTAAATCAAAAAAAGAACCAGGCCAGTTAAAAGGATACACAGTATGTATGAATTATAATAAAATAAACTTCAAACAGAAGGAGATTCCACTGTATATTAACCATATTCAAATATGTTCACGCAATATATATCGGCCAACATACAGCTATGATAATGGGTAAGCTAACGATTCAAACAATGAATGTAGGGGGGTTATTGACTACTTATAAACGACAGCTCCTGGCGGAATTAATTCGTTTAAATCCTGTTGATATTCTTTGTCTCCAGGAGACGCATATACCCTGGGAGAAAAGAGCTCTGTATAAACTAAGGGGCTACAACTTATTGACAAGCTCGACTCAAACTTCAAATATAAGGGGTGTGGCGATCATGGCAAAAACTCATTTCGGGGCGGCCATCCGGCAATTGTCAGATCCGCATGGCAGGTGGGCGGTGGCTAAATTGGCCCTAGGAATCACAATCTGTACTATCTACGGCTCTAATCAGGATGAACCAGCTATCTTTGAATTTCTAGAATCAGAGCTTCCGTCTTGGCAGGGTCCACTCATCATCTGTGGGGATTTAAATATTTCTCTTAAAGCCCAATCTACCATATCTCCACTTCAGCAGAAATACGTAGGTCGTAAACCCAAGGTGTTCAAAGCACTTGCCAGACTGTCTAATAGCTTAGGTTTAGTTGACTTCTGGAATCATTCAAACAAAGATGACCCAGGGTTTACTTACTTCTCGAACCCTCATCAGAAACACGTCAGGATTGATTATTTTTTTGTCTCACACGAATTCTTAGCACAATCTTCAATTAGCAAACATCCGAAGATCATTTCGGACCACAATCCTCTTATCTTTTCAACTAAAACACCCGACCCCGCTAGTCAACGTAGGCCCTGGACATTTGACCGTAAATTGCTGGTGAATAGCCAATAATATCACTCACATTTAACACTGGACTACACAATTCTTTGAGGCCAATCATTTTAGCGCTCCTAGGAATATAGTCTGGGATAGCTTTAAAGCTTCTCTTAGAGGCGAAACTATCAGCTTTCAAAATCACGCTAGGAAACAGCAACTTAATGATTATAATTTAAAGATGCAAGCCCTAGTGAAAGCAGAGCAAAAACATATTATACAAATTACACGAGGCTGTGATGCGAAACACGAGATGTATCAAGTCATAGCTTTAAAAACTGATCTTAACCATAATCTCTGCCAGAGCGCGGCCCAAACCTACAGAGCACATAGAAAGGATGTTTATGAGTGCGGAGAAAAAGTTGGCAGACAGTTAGCATTACGTACACGTCAAAAGATCACCACTAACAATATTACCTCTATTCACGATAATGGTCAGGTTTATACCCAAACCGAAGATATCGCTAAGCAATTCCAACAATACTACCAGAAATTATATACTGAGGATGGGGGGTGCACCGAAAGAGATTCTGCTAGCTACCTACACAAATTACTTAACTCCCCAGACGAAGAAAAGCTTCTTGATGACTACTCTCGAAGAGATTTAGAAAAAGAAATTACAATAGAAGAAGTGCTTGCTGCTTTATCGGTAATGTCTTCCGGTAAGGCTGCAGGCCCAGATAAAATCCCAATTGATTTATATAAAATATTGATCCATCAGCTAGGGCCGCTTCGCCATGATCTATTCTTAGGTATTCAATATAACGGGATACCTCCTGAATCCTGGAATGAAGCTAATATTGTTGTATTCCCAAAGAAAGGTAAACCCCCTGAACTTCTTACCTCCTACCGTCCAATATCATTAATCAATTCGGACTCCAAATTATACGCTAAGGTGATGGCTGTCAGACTGAGTGGGGTCATTGAACATCTAGTCTCCCCGTGGCAGCATGGCTTCATCCCAGGAAAAGGGACTACCAACCATGTTAATAGAGTTATTACTTTGTTTGACGCCATGTCTGCTACGGGAGGCCGGATGTCAATGATCCTACTGGATGCGGAAAAAGCCTTTGACCGCGTCTCGTGGACTTTCTTATGGGCCGTCATGTCGCGTCTCAATTTCGGCCCCAAATTCATAAAATCAATTAAAACTATGTATTATTCCCCCAAAGCTAAGATTCAGGTACTAGGGTATGACTCCGCTCACATCAATATATCAAGGGGCACTAGGCAGGGATGTCCTTGTTCCCCTTTATTATTTGCACTCTATATTAACCCCTTAATTCTAAAACTCTCAGAGACCCAATTAATCAAGCCAGTGGTCTGCGGTCAATACCAAACGAAAGTATTAGCATACACAGATGATATAGCTGTGGTCACTCCTGATCCTTCCGAGGCTATCATTACTATCGAAAGTCTGACTACCGAGTATGGTAAATACTCGGGGTATTCTCTCAATAAGGGGAAAACAGTAATCGTATGTACTAACAATATAGATTGTACGGATCCTAGGGCTGTGAATAAAGCCATATATTTGGGAATTGTGATCAGCCCAGATATTAAAAACATCATTAAAATAAATTTTGATCCTCTCCTAGATAGAATCAAAAATGACCTTGAGTGAGTGAATAGCCTCTATATTTCAATAATAGGCAGAGCCAACTTTTTAAAAATGAACGTGCTACCTAGGTTTATTTATCTGCTCCGGGCCATTCCTCTTGCCATCGATGACAAGACCTTAAAAATATTAAATTCACTTATGTCTAAGTTTATCTGGCAACACAGGAAAATAAGGAGGTCACACAAACTGTTGTCTCTACCCTTCGATAGAGGAGGTTTAGCCATCCCCAATACTACCTTGTATCACTGGGCCGCTTTCATACAGATCTTTGCTCCTCTGATCAAACCAAAATGCGCAATGGATAACAGCGAAACTAATTTGATACCTTCCATTTACGAGCTCCTTCTTGGGAGTAATGCTGAAGGTTTGTTCCCTCGTTATACAGATTCCTCCTACTATAGAAATCATTGCCAATACACAACTATAACCAATGCCCTTAAAGTCTGGAATAAGATTCGCAAACACATGTATATTAGTAAGATTAATAGATATACACCTTTGTGGCATTCGACTCTCACTTCCAGTATAGGTTTCGATTTTATAGCAAGAAAATGGAAACTCCTGGGTATCCTTACGGTTCATGATTTCTTGTTTAAGGGTTTTGAAACCACCTTTTTTGATTTAAAATTGAAATATACTTTACTTAATGGAGACTATCTTAAGTATGCTCAATTGTTTGCTAAACTTAAAGCCAATGTATCATCTGTGGATTTGTCAAATATCGAATTGCTGGAGCTAATTAGTAGACCCAATATTAGAATCGGCACCCTGTATGACACCTTTATGTTCAAAATTCAGGACGATCTTGAGAAAACCGAAGTAATGTGGGCACGGAAGTTTGAGAATCCTGATGTTGATTTGTATAAATGCATTGAACTTTCAAATCGTCTTCTTATGTCTAGCAACCTTAAAGCTCAGTCATACAAAACCTTGTTTAGTTTGTACTACACCCCGGCTAAATTGCACACTTGGGGGGAAAGAGAAAATGATCTCTGTCCTAGATGTGCAGTGGGGCCTGCAGATAGTATCCACATGTTTAGTCGCTGCTCTAAGCTCGATTTAATTAAAAATAGGATTTCAGATTATTGGGTGGCACTATTTGGCCACAGACTGCCCGAATCTGATTGCTTATATTTAATGGGCTTCGATGGGTCACTCAAGCTGTTAAGAAGTGAAAAAAGACTTGCTTTTATTGGCACAGCAATACTAAGAATAATTCTATCCGCTCGTTGGAAAGATCCTGATCCCCCTAGCTTCCAAATGTGGCTAGCTCGCCTTTTAGCGGTATGCAACTATGAGACATCAATTTATGCTACCAGGGGACTGAAGGCTAGGAAGTTTGGAGAGGCAATCTGGAGTCCTGTACTACGCTGGAGGGTTGGAATAAATCCAACCTTAAGTGGTAGTAAGTAATGTCATGGGGTTAATGTCTTCTGTTTTCGCAAACTGTTAATGGTTCTTTTTGTTTATTTCTCTCTTGTGTTCTAATGGAAATCATATCAACTGTTTATTTCCTTTGTTCTCTGTATAGAATGCTGTGTATCCAATGTACTGTCCTGGTTTACAATAAAAAAAAAAAAGTAATGTCATGCGTGGTATTACTAAGCGATGTAATGACATACATCCGGCCAGTATTGATTTGCAATTTGTGGGCCTCCAGGGATGATTTAGAGTTTGATGTGCAGGTACTCTGTTGCAATGGCGACGAAGTACCATGTCTGTCAAACTCGGGCCCGCTTTTGAGGAGGGTGGATTGCAAGCTTTACGCTGCCAGAGGTAATTTTACTCTGCCAGTGTAAACCTTCCTTTGATAGCCTGAAAGAGTAGGTGCCAACTGAAGTAAGCCATTCGATCGCCCACCCTACTTAGAGAGGGCAGCTTTTCTGCTGACTGTCTGTCACCAACAGGTGACGGGGGACAGTAAAAAAGAGGAAAAGGACCTTCATACCATGAGAGAAAACCGGTTTGGGAGTTATTAGTGTTTCTTCATCTTTCAAAAACAAGCTTCCACTTTTGGAGTTTGCTAGTGAAAAAACAACAAGCATTGGCAAAAGCCAATAGGTCTCGCCTTTGCGACCGTGTGTGTTTAGCGAGAACTTTTGGCTGTGTTGTAAAGCATTGTGGCTGCTGTGCATTATGTTGAAAAGTTATAATAAAAAGTGTTGAGCATTTTTGTTACCTTTATACAAACGAAGACGACATTATATACAACTGAAACACCTGATTAGAAAAAGATTTTAACATAAAAAATGTCTTCTAGTTTTTTTGAATTTGCACTGCTGGCAACTTCTTCCTGCCTGTTCTCGTGCTTGTTTGTTATAATTTTTTTTGTTATGGGGGAGCGGGACATAAATAACGGGGTAGTGGAGGTTAAAAACAGTAATTTAATTAGAACACGAGCAGCAGAAGGACACTAGGGGAGAATTAACAGATGCCAGATTCCAAGGGCAGACTGACGTGATGCTTAGGTGGTGCACTGATACAAAATGGTGGTGGTGAATGATGTTTGGTGCTCAGGTGGTGACACTATATGGTGTGGATTGGAGGTACATTGTGGATTTGAAATATGTTGTTTGGTGTGTAATTATGCGGTGTGTATTGGAAATCTGTGGAGTTGAATTGTGTGGCCGGGAACTGTGGTGTTGAGTGAAATTATGCTTAGTAAAATTGTGTCATGGTGTGGAGTGCATTTATGTTGATTGGTGGTATGTGGTATAGAATGCATTTATGTGGCGAGTATTTCTGTTGCATTGAGCGGCGTGCAATTATGTGGCACTAAGTGGTATAATGTGGAGTGTATTTATGTTGCACTGAGTAGAGTATAATTATGTGTTGTGTAAGTATGTCGCACTGAGCGGTATTGTGTGGAGTGTATTTATGTTGCATTGAGTAGAGTATAATTATGTGGCGTCAGATTATGTGCCTCAGTGATATTATGTGGAGTGTATTTGTTTAATTGAATAGAGTGTAAGTATGTGACGTGTAATTACGTGGTACTGAGTAGTATTATGTTGAGTCTATTTATGTTCAGGGCTCGAAAATTCCACTCGACCACTTGCATAGTCGAGCTAAATTTAACAAGGTCGAGCTGCTTTTAGGTCCTACTCGCCCTTTTTGGAGAGTAGGAAAACAAACCAACTTTTGTCATTTGTCTGTGAAAACGGAACAAATGTGACAAGATAACAAGTCAAATCAAATCAATGTTTATTTGCATAATTAATTAAAATCATTACAAAATTCTCATGATAAAATTACAGTACAAAGTTTGTTAAAAATGCTGAAGTTATGGTCTCTGGACCTCCATTTTTATTGGAGACAATGTGTATAAAATCCGAGGGTTAGACTGTCCCTGTTGGCCTGCCACCTTGATAGCCCTCCTGTTCAGTTTGTTCTAAACATTTTCTAGCTTCTTCCAGGAATTTGACTCTGCGGCATGCCAAGATTATGGAGGAACCTCCGAGCCAGCTTGTGACTGCATGTCTGCAAGAACGAATGTTTAGCGCGTTGAGGGTGGGTTTCAATAAGAGTTGTCTCTGATTTATCAGGGCCGGGCACATACAGAAGAGGTGGACAAGGGTTTCTGTTTTATACCAACAGAGGCGACATTGTTTCATCTGGTGGGACGGTTTCCAGGATGGTAGTAGATCTTTTGAGACATGCATCCCCATCCGATAGGCTATGAAAGCCTTTTTGAGATAACCACTAAAGTGGGATACTAGATATGCCTGTGGTTTTAGGGTTGTAAAGGAGTTCATGATGGTCCAGCCGTGCCAACGTTTTGCCAGTATCTCTTTATCCTCCAGAAAGGATTTTCTTTTTGCTGCCGCGTTGGCTAGTTTGCTTAGCATTGCCTTATCTGTCCCTGGTTTCCATGCTGATTCCATTTTTCCACACACAATTTCAAATACTGTCCCCAGATGTTCGGGGTTTCGTTTTCCCCCGTTTTTTGATTTCCTCCCAACTTAGCCAGTCCAGTGTGTCTGGGTCTGCAGATCGAAGTTTATAACAGAGTTTCACGAAGCAGCTCATGCTCCGGAACTTCTGATTTTGAAGGCCGAATTCTAGCCTGACTTGTGAGGCTGAGGCAGATTTTTGCAGATTGAAGACCGCTTTGTAAATTTGAATCTGTAAATCGTTTAAAAGATCGGCCTCCTTGCCGCACCATGTAACTAGACCATGAGATAGGGTGGGCATTATCTGCGCTGCCATTACTTTTAAAAGATGGTTATAGTTGGGGCAGTCCATTTTTCCTTTAAGGGAACGGTATGCAAAAATTAAAGATTGTGCCTTTGCTTTTAATGCTGTTTTGTGGTCCTTGTGATTTACTCCTTTTGTGATTGTTATTCCCAAATACTTATAAAACTCTTGTTCTTTCACGGTTGTTTCTTGGGCCATCCATTTGTACTTTCATTTTTGCGGGTCAACTAGACGGACCACTTTGGTTTTTTCTTTGTTTAGGTCCAGGCTTTCCCGTTCTAAGTACGATGGTAATTTATTGATAGCTCTTTGTAAGCCGATTGGGGTTTTACTCAACAGTACAATGTCGTCGGCATATTGTAGGTAGTGTATTGGGTTATTTACCAGGTGTGGTGGGTGGCTGTCTGCTGATTCGATCGCGCTTGTGAGGTCGGAAAGGAAAAGATTGAAGAGGGTGGGGGCTAATACGCAGCCTTGTTTTAGGCTTTGGTGCGTTTGGATTCTCCTGGTAGTACTGCCTCCATTTCCCAGTTTCACTTTTGCCCAAGTGTGGTGATGTAGGGCTTTGATAGCTATTAGAAGTTGATGTGGCAGTCCCCAGCTCTCCAATTTTCTCCATAGGCGCTCTCTATTCACCCGATCAAAGGCAGACTTGATATCTATGAAACAGGCATACAGGCGGGTGCCCTTTGCTACTGCTTGGTCTGTTAGGATAGCCAGGCAAGTTAGGTTGGTTATTGTTCCCATTCCTTGCCTGAATCCTGTTAGAAATTTTGGCATAATCTTTGTTTCTGTTATCCAGGCTTGTAGTTCCAGTAGGATGCAGGAGGCATAGAGTTTGGCCTCTACGTCTATTAACGATAGATTTTATTGCTCACAAAGTTAATGAGCAATAAAGATGCCTTTAAATCTTGTTATCTTGTCACATTTGCTCGGCATTCAGAGACGGAGGTCAAGTAGGTTGCAGTTAGGTCGAGGACATTTTTTAAGGTACTAGTCCCGCAGGACTATTACCATTTTTTGGATTTTTCGAGCCCTGATGTTGCATTGAGTAGAGTTTAAATATGTGGCATGTAATTATGAGGCACTGAGTGGTAATATGTGGAGTGTATTTATGTTGCATTGAGTAGAGTGTAATTATGTGGTGTGTAATTATGTGGCACTGAGTGGTATTACGTGGAGTGTATTTATGTTGCATTGAATAGAGTGTAATTGTGACGTGTGATTATGTGGTACTGAGTGGTATTATGTGGAGTGTATTTATGTTGCATTGAGTGGAGTGTAATTATGTGGCGTTTAATTATGTGACACTGAGTGGTATTATGGGGAGTGTATGTTGTATTCAGTAGAGTTTAATTATGTGGCGTGTAATTATGTGGCATTGAGTGGTATTATTTGGAGTGTATGTTGCATTGAGTGCAGTGTAATTATGTAGCATATAATTATGTGGCACTGAGTGGTGTTGTGTGGAGTGCCAACATGAAGACAGCGCACTGCTGCCATAAAAATGATTAAACGCGCTAAGCAAAGCTATAACATCATACACAGGGAACTATTGAGTGATGAAAGGTGTGTCTAAAGGGGCAAATTAGTCACCCCCTGTGTGTGTGATTGAATCGACATGCCCATCAGTTAGTAGTTGGGTTTGGGCTGACCTGAGGCATTGTAAGAAGGGTGAGCAGATACCCACCGCTCCTTCTCTGTAGTCTGTGACCCGAATGAGGTCTAGTCCCTGCGAGTGAGGCCACACCTGGGTAGAGGCTCACCCCACAAACCCAACGCACTGAGGATCACTGCGGGGGCTGTGTTAGTAATTGTGAAGTACCTCCTAGGGATCAATGTAATGAATGGGTGGGTGGGCTCCTACCATCAACAGTGGACACAGGGGTGCAGGGATGTGGAAGGCAAAGCATTTTTGCACCACTCTCGTGAAGACACCAGCTCCTGAAACATAACTTTTGTCGCTAAATTGTTCTTTTTCCACCCATGTTCTCAGATGCTATTTCATTCCTGCAATCGCAGGACGCCTGTATAGCAGTGTACACAATAAAGGCAGTCAATGGATTTATTTGTACGATAACAGGAGTACAAAGATGCTGGGAAATAACCTTGAGCGGTCTTACCCAAACCTTCCTCCTTGAAAGGCTTTTGTGAGTCCAGGTCCCGCCCTGGCCATTAATGCTGGCACACTGATGGGGTGGAAGGGGCGCTATCTGACATAATAGGCATCCTGTGGGGTCGGTTTGAGGCACCGTCCCGTACGAACCGAGCAGGAAAATACATTTATTTCTCTGTTCTTCTGAACTAGATGAGCCCTGACAGTGAAGGATGGAAAATCAATTTGCGCGCAACCTCTCATGGCCTTGAAAGCCGCTCCTATCCCTAGTCTGTAGCCGCACCCTGCCACACACACACACACTCACCATCGCTCTTTGGAGAGCCGGAAAACATGCACGCGATGAGAAAAGCATGCCCACATGTTAGCCCTGATCTCTTGACTGGGTGAGAGTATTCTGCTTAATTCAGAAACTCTGTCCATCACCACCCCTTGTTGTTAAATATTTTGTCCACCCTAAGCGTGGAAGGGTATACTCAGATGTGAGTCCCTTGCTCATTGCACCATCAGGATTCAAGCAAGCCGGGCCGACGACGGCTGAAATGCCAGAAACCGGTCCCCGGTAGCTTGTTTCCTTCCCAGTGTAAAAATTGGCTTGGTAGTTTGGTTTGCCCTGTTCCCATCATGCACTGGGACAGGAACAGACTAATTTGCATATAGCCAGGTTCTGAACTGGGATGGTGCAGTGAGCTAAAAAACGGTGTTGGATCTAGCCCTGATCTCTTGACTGGGTGAGAGTATTCTGCTTAATTCAGAAACTCTGTCCATCACCACCCCTTATTGTTAAATATTTTGTCCACCCTAAGCGTGGAAGGGTATACTCAGATGTGAGTCCCTTGCTCATTGCACCATCAGGATTCAAGCAAGCCGGGCCGACGACGGCTGAAATGCCAGAAACCGGTCCCCGGTAGCTTGTTTCCTTCCCAGTCTAAGAATTGGCTTGGTAGTTTGGTTTGCCCCGTTCCCATCATGCACTGGGACAGGAACAGACTAATTTGCATATAGCCAGGTTCTGAACTGGGATGGTGCAGTGAGCTAAAAAACGGTGTTGGATCTAGCCCTGATCTCTTGACTGGGTGAGAGTATTCAGCTTAATTCAGAAACTCTGTCCATCACCACCCCTTGTTGTTAAATATTTTGTCCACCCTAAGCGTGGAAGGGTATACTCAGATGTGAGTCCCTTGCTCATTGCACCATCAGGATTCAAGCAAGCCGGGCCGACGACGGCTGAAATGCCAGAAACCGGTCCCCGGTAGCTTGTTTCCTTCCCAGTGTAAGAATTGGCTTGGTAGTTTGGTTTGCCCTGTTCTCATCATGCACTGGGACAGGAACAGACTAATTTGCATATAGCCAGGTTCTGAACTGGGATGGTGCAGTGAGCTAAAAAACGGTGTTGGATCTAGCCCTGATCTCTTGACTGGGTGAGAGTATTCTGCTTAATTCAGAAACTCTGTCCATCACCACCCCTTGTTGTTAAATATTTTGTCCACCCTAAGCGTGGAAGGGTATACTCAGATGTGAGTCCCTTGTTCATTGCACCATCAGGATTCGAGCAAGCCGGGCCGACGACGGCTGAAATGCCAGAAACCGGTCCCCGGTAGCTTGTTTCCTTCCCAGTGTAAGAATTGGCTTGGTAGTTTGGTTTGCCCTGTTCCCATCATGCACTGGGACAGGAACAGACTAATTTGCATATAGCCAGGTTCTGAACTGGGATGGTGCAGTGAGCTAAAAAACGGTGTTGGATCTAGCCCTGATCTCTTGACTGGGTGAGAGTATTCTGCTTAATTCAGAAACTCTGTCCATCACCACCCCTTGTTGTTAAATATTTTTTCCACCCTAAGCGTGGAAGGGTATACTCAGATGTGAGTCCCTTGCTCATTGCACCATCAGGATTCAAGCAAGCCGGGCCGACGACGGCTGAAATGCCAGAAACCGGTCCCCGGTAGCTTGTTTCCTTCCCAGTGTAAGAATTGGCTTGGTAGTTTGGTTTGCCCTGTTCCCATCATGCACTGGGACAGGAACAGACTAATTTGCATATAGCCAGGTTCTGAACTGGGATGGTGCAGTGAGCTAAAAAACGGTGTTGGATCAAGCCCTGATCTCTTGACTGGGTGAGAGTATTCTGCTTAATTCAGAAACTCTGTCCATCGCCACCCCTTGTTGTTAAATACACATGTTAAGTGCAGCCATTACCTGCTCCCATCGAAGGGCACAAACAAGTCCGACATGCGAGTTAGACAGCACCCACGCGGCGGTCTGAGATCCCGAGGCAAGCCAGGATCCCAGATACAGGACAGACTGAATCCCATTCACAGGTCGGTCGGGGCATGGCTGGTAGGGCAGAGGAGGTGCAGAATATTTCACTCGGTTCAGGACGAACAGAAATGCAATGAAGCTACGCTACCAATACAACATGCGTGCAAAAGAAACAAGGCAATTGTGACATGGTGCAGTTTCTATGCTGACAGAGGATGTATTTAGTCTACTGAAAAGTGATAACGTCTGTGTACAGCAAATGTACACATATGAGCAGTGGCTAAAATCGTTTTTTCTTTCGCTTTTAACCATCAGAGGGAGGTATCGCTTCACAATACAGACATCGAAAGCAGAACAATCGGGTAAAAATGTAATCCGTATGATGTGTTAGTGTACTTCTGATAACTTTCGGGATGGTAGATGACAGAGCTACATTGAGGTGACCTTACAGACACACATACGCTAAAATAAAGTATATACAAATTAAAATGCAGGCTTTGCTTCCCTTCAGAAAAAAAAGAAGCACAAGCGCGTGCGGCAGCAGGGGGAGGGGAGAGAGGAGGGGGCCTGCGGGATTCACTTGCGGGAGCAAGCGGCTGGTGCTGCGATAATTGATAACATATTGATAACATATGGCGCCTGCCGCTCGCTCCGGCAAGTAAGCGATTGCTAGAGGTCTTTTGCCTATGCAGCGCATGCGCGCTGCGTAGGCGAGACCTAAAAACTGTGGAAACGTTTGATAGCCAGCTGTCCATTAAACTTTTACTACATTGACAGAAACAGCCATGATAGTGATTTCTGCCAATGCATAGAGATGTCTACTGGGCTTCTCCAAATTTGGGAGACAGAGTAAAGACAGTACAGTCCTCTGCCACCCTATCTGCTTTTACTCTGTCTGCTAAATCGTAAATCAGGCCCTCTGTCCAGAATGGCACAGGGGGTGAAAAACAATGGTTTGGAATGCTACCCAGAGGGATTGCCAGCGGTTAGATTGTTTGCAAGTGTTTGTCCCAGCACATTTTGGGTGTTTCATTGCCAGTAGTAAGCCTGGAAACCTGAGACTAGTGTAGCTTCCCAAGCCTACTACTGCCAATATCTGTAAATTCAAAAAAGTAGTAAATTCGCATCCATTCAAAGAGTACATCTATGGGTACAGGTTTGCTGTAAACCAGATACTAAGGGGCAAACTTACAATGAATTGCTGCATCACAATGCAGCAAGCAAAGTATCACCGGAAAAGATCAGAACTGCAGCATATCTTCAAAGAAACGGCACAGTCAAGCTCTCTCCATGCGCTAGCTCATTTTAGGCTACCTAACACCAACTCAGGCACTCACGGCACAGTGCATTCGTGTCTGTGTTGTGGCCAGGATGGTATTTGTGCAGGAAGCAGTACCTTCCTGCATGAAAACTATGATTGAAAGCTTTTTCCTCTTTGTATGTGTGATGCACATTGTAGCACAGACACAAAGGGGAAATAACAAGGAAAAATAAATATATTTCTCTGCGTTCCGCCATCCTCTGGCACCTGTGCCATTTTGGTGCAAACCATGGCCGCAACTCTTTATAAATATGGGTTTGTTTCAAAATCCATGGGTGGATATACGGAATTCCTATGCACCACCCATGGAACACCTACCTGACGCAAAGTAAAAGAAGGCAGTGCAGTGTGCTGTGTTACTTTTTGTTACAAAACCACACAGGTCTACATTTGTGGGGCCTTGTAATAACCAAAAAGGAGTCAGGGCTGCGTCCAAAAAAGTACAAAATCAGACACAAAATCTTTGTAAATCTGTACTTATGTAAATATGGGGTCACATTAAAATCCAGGGGTGGATTACTGGTAGGTCCATTGCAGCATGCATGGAATGGCTATCTCTCACAAAGTAATGTTTTGCGCGGTCACTGATGAGATGGCTGCTTCACAACCAGGATAACTGCTGCGTCTCCCAGGGCGAGTGATTTGCTTCCTCCTGCTACGTTCGGATACACAGCCCTGTAGAGAGCCCTTCGACTCAGTCGTTTAGAACATGACCAGATGCCTGTGCCTCCCCTTGGGACTACCTTGGTCTGCCCACCACCTAAGCAGCTGTAAACTGTGGTGGTTGTCGTCACAATGTGCCTCAGCTGCTAAGGTTCGCTTCCCCTTAATGGTCCCCTTCTAGGAGATTTTTGTTGAAGGAGCTGGTGTGTCTGTCATCACGGACATTTTGACTTTTATGACCACTGCCATGCCATTTACACTCTCTTTCCTTGGGCAGCCATCTTCCCTCTAACTCTCCTCATACCATGAATTACAATTAAAATAGGACCCAATAGACCAGCTCTAATCTCTTGGAGTGAAACAACAAGCATTTGCAATGCAATAGGTCTCGCATTTACGAGAGTTTGTGATATTGGCATTGTAAATGGCAATGCCTTTTATTTGTGTATTTTTTAAACCTGCAAGTGGTGCACGCTTTCAGGTTTTTAAAACACAAATAAAAGGCTGTTATTTACAATGTCAATAGCTGTCTAAAAGACTCAAATAACTTACATGCGCACAGTCTCGAAACAACCAACCGTATCAGGATTTGGTGCATTATGATTCATACCCAGCCGCATTAAAAATGAAATAAGTTCAGATGCCTTATGGAAACTGGCAATGTAATATGCATCCGCTAAGCTGACCAGAGCTCTTCCAAATGTGACTCGTTATTATAACCAGCAATCACTAGAAAAATTGAATTTTACTTGTCATCCTACAGTATGTACCCACCCATGGGTCTGCCCATATAAATCAGTCTCAAAGAGATCACCAAGGGAGGCTCTGAAGCATGGCAATCTACAACCGCATCATGTACAGTGTATGAAAACATGCAAGAGAACTGAAGTGACAACACTAAACATGCATATCAAAAGACGTTATCCTGCACAAATAAAAAGAATGCTAACAATTCCAATTACAGTTTTTGTGGTCTTTGTTGCAAACGTGCGACTTTTTTCAGTTAATTATTTCATTTTTTTCCAAAATGTTCAAACTGCCTAAACTGAAACTGGACTTTGAGATGTTTTAATTAAGAAACTAGATATAATAAAATGTCTGATTGACTTTGATATCTGCTAATACTTAACCTAAGGAAGCAGGTTTCTGATACAATGTGAGATGTGTTTTGCTATATTGTGAATAATCACGATCATTCAGCATATTTTTTATATTTTTATGAAGGCCTTCAAACAGAGACATACCACAATATGCTGCTTAATGAGCTTTCGTAAAAGAACAATCGCGTAAAGGTCAGACACAAGCCAGATGGTGGGTTTATATTAGGTCATAACAAATTACTAAATCAGAGAGGAATAGGTTTGACAATACCTATTCCGCAGTGCTCGGGCCTGCATTAAATGAAGGAGTGGTCGCCTCACATACATTTCCGTATGTGATTGATAAAATGATACTGACAGAACAGACAATGAGAACTGTACAGTTTGAAGGAACTATTCTGGCTCTCAGCAGGTGCAGACAGTGAATGCAATTAGTTTTAAGTGAACAAATATTCAGTAAAACATGGTCGGTGACAGGCCCCTCCTTGTACGAAATAATTCCGAAATAACCAGCGCAACTTACTTGAAATGGCCGCAACTTAACGTGCAATAAGCAAATGCCAATATCCTAAATGTAACTACGGATTGTTTTTAAAGAACTGGTAGGGGTGGGATTAAACCACTTATTTGTTTGCTTTTGTTAAAGAAAACTTGGCTGCTGATTAACTCCTTAACCTGGAAACAGGGGTGGGAGGAGAGTTCCATAGGCAGCCTGTGTTTGGTGGTGGGAGGGAGGGCACCCTACCGGGAGATGGAGCTTTAAAGTTGAAAGCATGGCGCTCGTGAAATGGGCGCTGGGCTGAATAGTGTGAAGTTAATTAAACAAGTTGCATAAGCCAGCCAAAATATCTAAGCAACCGCGTTGCCCAAGGATAAATTAAATGAAGAATAAAATGCAGCATTGGCCGCAAATACAAATACTAATGTGCCAATTTTAAGTTGTGCCTGGTGCAGACGGGCAGAGAGTGGCGATAGCAGAGGGGTCTGGCGCTTGTAGGGAGGCTTGCCAGAGACAGCAAGGTGTCTCACATCTCAGGATGGCGTCTCTGGCCCATCAGACCTCCGCCTGAGAGTGTACAGCTGGCGGCTCTGTATGATGACAGATACAAATTGTAGGGAATGAAGTGCCACCCTGTAACAGGATAGAAAAGAGACACCATTCCTAAAGAAACAAACATATAGCTCTGTAATATCATACTATCTCTCAGAGTATGATACTCGCGTAAGCTGAAGGAGGAAATGAAAAAAAGTCACTCATACATGCCACACGACTTGCAGTCCGTCATGAACTTGGCAGCACCATCTTGAAGAGACCAATAGATAATTAAGGAAAACGAACTTCCTTTCACAGGAAGCTTGTAGCAATCACTCTCCAAATAATCCAGGAGAAAAGTACTGGAAGAAGAGCTCTCAAAGTGGCCCCCTTTGTAGCTCAAACAATGAAGCAAATGCTCGGCAAACCCTCCCAAATCCCCTCAGCTTGAGGTAATGTTGCCTGGCAGAGAGGTGCCTGCTACAAGCGTAATGCTTTACGCAACATCAAATGCTCTCACACTCGCATACGGTAATAAATGATATACTGAACGGTTCATGCCTCTTCCGTGTACACACGCGGTGAAGGTAAATGTAAAAGGCTCCTGCTACTTTGGGGCATACATGCGATGAGAGTGAGTTGTTCACAGCTCCTGCTGCTTCGGCATAACCCCACACGAAAGGAACAAAGAGAAACGGCTTCTGCCACTTCTACCAACACACGCGGTAAAAGGAAATGCAGACAACTCCTGCCGCTTGCAAGCACACTCACTGGGAAAATATAAATACCAACGGCTCCTGCCGCTTGCTTATCTGGAGGTTCGTAGCTGGAGATTGCGTCTGTTATCCTTAATGGGAAGCCGGTAATGAGTCTCACTGTAGGGAGCCCCGTCGAGGGTCGAAATCCGCTGACGAAGGGGCGAATGTTTTCATAAGGAAATGAAACTCCTGCTAATGTCTCACAACCGCGCAAGTCGCGCGCAGCAGGGGAAGGGGCCTGCACGATTCCCTTGCGGGAGCGTGCGACCATATGGCGCCACGCGCTCCCGGAATGAAATCACCAAAACATGCGCGCGTTGCATTGAAAGCAATGCAACGCGTGCACGTTTTTGCCTGGAAAGGTGAAGCGATCTCAAGAGGTCTCTTTCCTATGCAGCGCATGCGCGCTGCGTAGGAGAGACCTAAAGAAAGCAGGCTTTGACCTATTCGCAGCCTGTAGCTCCACCTAGTGGCTAAATTGTTTAATGCCCCACCTATCAACTTTGGAAAGCTCATGTGTTAATAGATATTTGGAAAAGTTCTGCAGCCACCACTAGGATATGAATGATTCATTTAGAAAAACACAATATATAACCAAGCTTCATGAGGGTCGATCATCCTCATTCCTTCAAGTAACTGTTCCCCTCTCCGCCATTAGGATTTCACAATTATTTTAGCTTGCTACCTTTCATCAAATCCATCACATAATGTTACCTTCCAGATGCATGTTCTTTAAGTAAGGATCTATCAAGCTACTCGCTCATCAACATTTTGAGTCAAAGCACACCCAAACTTGCCCACCAGCCCTTGCTGCCTGCTTCTATGCTGGCTAAATGTTCACCCAACCTACCTCCACTTTTATCTGTGACAAACCCATGAATTGACCCTCCCCATCATTATACCTTTGACTGTAACATCCACTCCTCAACAGTTACATCGTCTAGCTCTTATTTGTACATCCCTCGTGCCCACTGCACACTTCCTCCACACTCCTCTGCCACACTTTGCTCAGCTAGCCTGTGTCATGGATCCACAAAGAACAACCAACAGCACTCTGGAGCCAGCTGGGCGTTCTGCTTATAACATTTCCTACCCCTAAAAAAGCAGCGGAACGCCTAAAACACAGACTCCTCAATTCTTATCCAGAAACTCTGGTCTCTGACCTCTATTTTTGTACAAATAAAGGAGCTATAATTAGTGACCTAATTATTTACACAAAAAACAGGCACAATAGAGAAAAGTCCTCCTCTCTCTACTAGTGATCGCCACAAAACCAAAACATGCCCCATGGTCTCAAACTGTCCGTATTCCCTTCTGCATCATGCAGAGCAGCTGTAACTATCACCATCTACAACAAGGGTATTATCCTCATCCAGTCATCAGATCACCACCTTAAACTATTTGAGGAATGTTTCCCTCTTATCAAGAAAACGGTATTGAGGTTTGATTCCTTCTAAGTTCCATCTAACGCTGTAGACATCACTAATTCACCTACTTGACCCGAGGGGATAGAAATCCCTGCCCATCACACTAGATTGCAGCCTCACCCCACAGCTAGTGCTATTATTTCAGATTTAGTTAAGCAAGTTACCAACTCCCTTGCCCGGACTACACAGCTTACCTCTGCCCTGGCTCATCCACTGCCTACCCAGAATGCTGATCCCCCAACAACATTTAATAGGACTCCTTTAGCAATCCTGCTCACCGATCTACTGGGTTCTTCCCTCTAACGTAATTCTTACTTCTACCCCCAGCCCACACCCTATGCTCTCTTCCCCTATACTTCAGCTCCCGTTTCCCAATGAAATCATCACCCCTTGACCTCCTTTCCACCTCCAAAAGACCTGACTACCCTCCCCATTCCTTATTAGATCCAGACTGGATGTGATTACAAAAATCCTGCTAGAGCTCAAAGTGGACTTACATATATATATTCATTCACATCACCACAGAGATGTCTGCATTCAGTGTCCTATTGAGGACCATAGAACAAAGATACTCACCACTGACCAATCCTTTAACTGCCCTGCCATATCTCCAACACCCATCCCTTCTAAACTGACCTTCCCTACCACAACTTCTATGCAATTGAGCTGGAAAACTGAAACCTATCCCAATGAGCTCACATGACCGATTAGACAGAATGTCTCTTTATCCGACAATGATATTCAAATCCTCCTCTTGCCATATAACCCTACACTCCCAGATTTAACGGACAATCAGGGTATAATCCATCCTATCCCAACAAACCCACATAGAGCTTCTGGGCCCAACCATAGAGAGGTCCACAAGCACAATCTCAGACGAATTAACCTCACACACTACATCCCAGCACACTGTAAACCCAAATTGAAATGCATGTTAAGACATGTGGGAAATATTGCTTCCCTTATTCTCACACATAATCTTGACCTGCTAATCCTGACTGAAACTTAGCTAAATGACGCCTCTACTCCTATCCTTGACATATTAGTCCCTCTTAACTATGGCATTACTAGATCAGATAGACCCAGAAGACCAGGTGGAGGCATTGCCTACATACCTGTAGGAGAGTAGAGTCTGCTTTCCTATGGTCACCCCAATTTTTGCTTTTTGCTTCACTGGTTTTCGACTTAATGTAGGTGTGGGCCTGCTAATCAGACCCACAGCCTGCTGTTCTCTCTCTAAATTCAAAACCATGTACTTTAGGTACATCACCAATTGGGTATTGGGTCACCTTATGAGCCCCTGTACAGTGTACTATAGGTACCCAGGGCATAGGTGCATCCAAGGCCTACCAGGGGCTGCAGCATATCTTTTGCCACCCCTGGCTGGCCATCCAAACTGACAGAACTGGCTGATCACTCAGCTGGGGCAAGGTCGTGTAATCACCCCTTGCTTAGATATAGTATACCTATATCTAAACCTATAGCTGGACACATCTATACCTATAAGTCACTCCTATGGCAGGCCTTAACAATCCTGGAGGCAGAGTGCTTGGTTTTATGTGAGATGGTGCTCTAGCATGAGCTGAGCCTGTCTGTAGCTTTCGGAACCATGTCCTTATAGCTGTTCTAGGATATTGCCATACCATATACTCTTAAGTGCATTATAATCCTCGCGGTTATTGCCAACTTTGGTTTGGCTTTATCAAAACATGTCGTGTAAGGTGTCATACGATTTGGAATACTACCCCCTCGCCAGTTCTGGCGACGGGGGTAGCATTCCACCCTTCTAGAGGGGTAAGACATGTGGGTAACAGTAAACGCGGTTAAAACTAACCAGAGCCTCAGCATCACAAAATGGATGCTGCTGCCACAGACACAAATCTGGCCTCCTGCTGCTGACCGAAACTCCAGCAGGGGAGGCCTGGACAAATGGTATCCTGTCACGGGGAGGTGTTACACCACCCCAGACAAGAGATAGTGGATTGAGGCAGGCAGGGCGAGTGAAACTAGACACTGCCTGGGGCGCACAAGGCTCCCCATGCATAGCCCAGTTCAAACCGGTCCTGGGGCACTCCAGCCCCAGCTCTGGCCCGAAACTGGACAAAGGGCAAGGGGTGTAACCACCCCCTTCCTGTGTCCCATCCATAGGAGGGACCTAGCAGGTAATCCAGCCCCTTGATTTGGAATAAAGGTAGGAGCTGTGTCCATAGACTTTAGATAGTCCTGACTGAAACTTTGATACAGAACTCTGGACCCTTCGACATCCTACTCGACGTAGAAGACTGAAGAATCTCCCTTGTGGTCAAGGAGTGGCCACCCTGTGCAAACAGGCACCATCCAGCGCCCAACGGTTTGCTTTGTTGCAGCTCCCGCCGGAGCTCGAGCGACAGAGATCGACAAGAACCAGATTCCCAGAAATCCAACAGCCCGATCCACAGCCACAGCAAAGCTGAGACCCGTGGAGGCGACGTGAGACGTGGGACCGGCCATCTTGAAAAGTCTGCGAAGTGCTTCCCGTGCAGCTCCCGAGGCACCCTCGAAGCTGTGCATTGGGGACTGAGAAGCCCCAGCCCCGAGCAGCTTGTGCACCGAAGATCACCCCTCCACACTCACCGAGTGCTGCGTGGGGCCCTTTTGCATTTTCCTGCTCGACGCGTCTGTCCGGTCACTTGCCCGTTGGCTAGTGGCCTCTACGACGACGAAACTACAAATCTACTCTGCTAGTCTGGTTGCTACAGACTGGCCCTCGCTCCCCTGAAAAGGAGCAGCATCTCTGACCTTGCTGGTCCGAGTAAGAAGCGATCTTCAAATCCTGCGTGGGTTGCCTTTGCCAAGGCCTGTTGACTCCGTTCCGGAAGCCGACACCGCCGACAGCGAGAGCCTTCGTGGGACAGCTCGTGTTCCACTCCTGGTCATCGTCGATGCCCCCGAGTCCACGTGGCAGCGGAGTCAAGCTTCTCGACAACCACCTGATTGCGCCCGACATCGCCTGGTTCCGTCCTGGTTCCATCCTGGTCACTGGCTAGTGACCCAGACTCTGTCCCCTCTGCTTTCAGGTACTCTACATCTTCGATCCACCCTTGGATCCAACCGGACTCTTCTCTCCTGGCCGCCTGCAGCATCTTCATCTCCAGGCTCCATAGAACTCCACGACGAAACCTGGCACACTTTGGCACCTATGTGGGTGAGGTAACGATTAAACACCGGTGCTCCTGTAGTGGTTTACACCTCTAGTGTCCTAGTTTAAAATGGCTAAGTTCTAGTCCAGTCGGAAGACTTCCAAAACAGCAACATTGTAACTTTTACGCACCATTGACTTTGCATTGGTGCATGCGTGTGCTTTAGGCACGGCATCCGAATCCCCCGGGCTACTCCCGTCCTAACCACAGTTAGTCCAGTGTAGTCCCAGCGATTCCCAAGGCCCCAGGCCTTACCATTGTTCGTGAAGTGGTTCTTATACCACTTATTTAGTATATGGTTTAAGTGGCCACCGGGCCTATCCATAACTGTGCAACTTTTGTATCTTTAACTGTGCTTTTGTTTAAACGCTTGTGCCTCTGTCTTCATAAAGAGTACAGAGGATTATTCTAGTAATAAATACATATATTTTTATAATATATAACTTGTGTGGTGTCCTTTCATTTGGTATTAAAATGATTGCATATGGTAAAACAGCTGGTTTCACATGCCCTCTTGAGTTAAGCCTAAGACTGCTTAGTCCATGCTACCCCTAGGATAGCTTGTCTATAAGGTTGACTTTACAACCACCACCATAAGGGTTATTTGGACTGATACAAGGTGCTCACTAGACTAGTGAACATCATACATCAGGCCAACTTCTCATAATACCCAACATCAACCTATCAGTGAAACATGCACAAACCCTGGTTCTATCCACTTGCAAATACCTTTGCCTCAACATTTCTTGTAATAACAGACCCTTATGCAAACTAAACATGATCTGCCACCCCCCCAGTAGACAATCTAGGTTTCATGGAACAAATTATGGAACCCACTGTAACAAATGTTGGCCAACATTGTGGGCAAATCTTCCTCTGAGACTTCAACCTCCACTGCAACGATCTGAACGATCATGCAAATAACAATTTTAAAACCTCCCTGTCTGACCTTAACCTGACCCAATTTTGTGACAGACCCACATACAACAAAGGATCAACCTTAGAGCTTATCATCGCTAAGCCCAAAGCAATTAAACTTGAATCTATCCTCCCCTGGATTGGTCCGATCACCATCGCATCACATTCTTCATCAGGGAAGTGGTGATAACTAACAAGGGAAACGACCTTAATAACGGATTTCTAACAAGTGCACTGAACAACGAATCCTAAACAACGACCTGTACCTGAACCACGACCTCCTTAATCAATACTTCATTCACAACGAATTTTCAGAGGTACGTGTATTTATAAGTACAGAAATATGGTAAATGGTTTCAACAAATCAAATTAGTATAATTGGTTTAATTAAAAGAATGAAAACAATATCATGTTTATTAAAATATGAAAATCTTTATAAAAGCAAGCACGACAATTGACAATTAGTGATCCGTCAGTATTTATTTAAAGTATGTGACAAGGGTAGGAGGCTAAAAAGTATGTCGAGTTTCATGACCTTGAGTTTAAATCCACTACCTACTGCAAAAACAAACTGGGCTAATTAAAAGCAGACGTTTCTAGATGCAAATGAACAGTACGTGTACAGTAATTTTGGGAATACTGACATCTAGTGGCTAGATGTAACTTGACACGGCACGGTTAAAAATACACACTTGCTTATTTTGGCAGCACGCAATTAACAAATATCAATTAGTGACCAGCCGAAGTGATGACCCAATTTTCAAGATAAGGATTTTCGGAAAGAGGCAACACAATTACTAATAGTCGTGGCAAAAGCATTACTGAGTTTTCTTTGAAAAGGGCTGATTTGCAGCAATACATTGCTTCAGCGTGAGTCCCTCGGACAGTCTGGAACAGTAGAGGCACAAGATAATTTATTGTAATTTTTTTAAAGAAGTGTTGTTTAAATTAATTGCATTTTTTGGATTTCAAAAATGTGTTGTTTTGAACGTAGTGGTAGATTCGTAGTATCACCGTTTCACCGCGCGCATCAAAGGGGATATGTCAATAGATACATTTTCGTGGTTCAGTACGTCGTGGTTCGGTACACAGTTGTTTGGCTTTGGTCGTTGTTTAGCCTTCGTGGTTTAGGCATTCGATATTTAAGAGGTAGTTGTTTAATCATACATTCAACTAACACAGCTCAACCAAGGAAAGCAAGACTCTGGAAAAGGAGCATGCGCAATATCAACCGTAATAAAGTAACCTCTCTTAGCCACACATCCTGCCTCCTCCTGGAGAGGTTTCAGATGTCCTTGATCTTAAAAATCATTGCACTTGTGCCATGGTGACTGTCCTTGACGCAGTTGCTCCACTACAACTTAAAAGAGTGTCCGCAAAAGATTCCAAACCATGGTATGATGGTAGCCTCAATACAGAAAATCGCAACTTGAGGTTAGCTGAACATCAGTGGAGACCAGCCCCATACCTTGAACATCTCAAGTACTTGAGATCACTGAGGAATAGTTACAACAAAATCAACAGATCCTCGAAAGCAAATAGTTTCAGAAACCAGTTGGATGAAGCTAACAACCATAACCCAAAAAATCTTTTTGAACTCATAAAAGCCCAATCGAACTACGCAACCATCCTGTCCTTTGTTGGACCTATTCCTCTTCCAAACTGCGAGGATTTTGCCTCCTCCTTTCTCCAGAAGATAGAGAGCTGCATACTATTGTGGTACAATGTCCTCAAACCATCCTCTCTACCTCCCGGTCTACTGTTCCTTTTTGTCCCATGGGGCACTTCCCCACAAACAACGCCTCATGGAACTCTTTTGAAACCTTTGAGGAAAGTACCATTCATAATATTCTAACAATGCTCAAACCACTTTATTGACCTTCTACCTCCTAACTTCGAGGAGATCATATCCGCACTACTCCCCCTTTAGACCAAGATTGTTAATACATCCCTCCTTCAAGGCACTATCCTCCACTGCCTACAGTCCAGTCAGGTTTGCCCCATCCTAAAAAAAACTAAAGCAGATCAAACTGACGTAAACATCTTCCGTCCTATCGACAAACTAAATGAGGACTGCACCACTCAAAGAGAACCAGTTGTTACATATAGTTTTAATCCAATAGGCTTCGAGTTAGGAAAGTATCTTCTTTTTAAATTGTATTCTTAAAAAGCCGCAGCCAACGCGTTTTGTCCTGTCGCGCAGGACTTCTCAGGGCATTCACGATTCGTAGTGGGCAAAAGGAAGTCGGTAATTACTATGCAAAAATAGCTCCACACCGTATTAACGGAAATCTCGTCCGTATTTAGAGATACATATCCATGATACGAGTCATATTATTCGTCCATCCAGATTCAATTAAAAAAGGAGATAATGATAGCAGCATCCGTAGAGTAACGTGATGTGATAATCACTATAATATGAGCCAGGTGCTTTTTAATTAAAAGCAACTCATAATATACCTGAGACTGGCTGTCTGGCCGGATGTGATGTGCGACAAACAATCGCTCTCACTTCCGTCCTATCTCCAATATTCCTATCTTGGCACAGCTCCTGGAAAAATGTGTTCACATCCAACTCCTTACCCACATCGATCAATTCAGACTATTGGACCAATTTCAATCTGGTGTCCACCCAGGGCACAGCACCGAATTGGCTATGACACACATAGTGGACGATGCCCTAAAAATGCTGGATCAGAACCAAACCTGTCTTTTAATCCTCCTTGACCTATATTCAGCATTTGATACGGTTAAGCATGACAACCTTCAAGACCTTTTGGAACACAGTGCAGGGCTTTCAAGATCAGTCCTTAACTGGTTCACCTTCTAACTCCATAACAGGTCTCAGAGTCAAGATTAATCACTCACTACCGCAGACCACGTAGGTCACATTAGGGGTCTTACAGGGCTCCTCACTTTCTCCCACTCTCTTCAACCTGTTCATGGAACCTCTTACGCAAGGATTGTGTTCATCTAACATCCTCCATCACATGTCCACTGACAATACCCAACTATACTTAAAAGTCTCCACCCAAGAAGACATCAGTTCCTTCAGCAAAACCCTTCAGAAAACTCAAAATTGGCTAGCATCCAATCACCTTAAAATAAATGCTCCAAAAAATTAATTCCCACTAATCAACCCTCCTTATCAGTCACCCACCAATGAATACTGGCTGAAAAATCTAACTACCATCAACTGCATCCTACAAGTCATTCACTCTACCCAAGAAGACATCAGTTCCTTCAGCAAAACCCTTCAGAAAACTAAAATTGGCTAGCATCCAATCACCTTAAAATAAATGCTCCAAAAAATTAATTCCCACTAATTAACCCTCCTTATCAGTCACCCACCAATGAATACTGGCTGAAAAATCTAACTGCCATCAACTGCATCCTACAAGTCATTGACTATGCAAGATCTTTGGGATTAACTCTCGTGAAGAACCTCAACATGAGAAAACCCATCAGCGCCACCGCCAAAGAAGCGAATCACCAAATGAACATTCTTAGAAAATTAAAATCCTTCCTCCCCCAAAAACTTCAAGCATGCAGTGCAACCTCTAGTGATTCCCAGGCTATGCTATGGAAGTGTAACCTTCTCTGGACTGTCCAGATTCATACTCGCTCCTCTGAGAGCTTCGCTCGACTATGCTGCTAGGCTCATCATCAGTGCAAAAAGAAATATCACCCCTGATCCGAAATCTCTCAACTGGCTACTTTACGGAGCAAGAATCCAGGTGAAAATTGCCTGCATGACACACAAAGCCCTCCACTTTAATTCCCCCAGATACCTTGCCCAGAAACTAGAACTATCTGGTGGCTCCAGATCATCCAGAAGCTCCAAATCCTTTCTTCTAAAACCTGAGATTCAGAAAAAAGAAAACCTACAACCGTTCCTTCTCGGAGATTGCTCGAAGAATTTGGAACTCCCTGCCCCCTGAAATCAGATTGAATCCCTCAACGGTATCCTTTAAAAAAGAAATCAAAGCATTCCTTCTGAACAGATTTCTTCCTTTAACCTACGATACCCATCCTGATTTCTCAATTTTCTTCATGACTACGGTATACCGACGACCTAGTGTGTTCAACTCCTCATTCCTGACCCTACCCCCACTTTTCTCAACACTACATGATCCTGCAGTTTTCGTAACTATGTTTTTTTTTAACTTCTTTTTATTGATGACAAGTTAAAACAACTCGGGTACAATTCTAAGCAGTACTTACGACATCAACTTTACACATTATCATGCAGTGAGTAACTATCTCTAACTTCTTGCTGTGCATAGATTCACATCACCCTCTAGTACCACTGTTAATAAATGTCTGAATCAGGCTGTTGTGCTGCTTGAGGAGGTTCGCAGATGTTCTCTCTATGCTCGTTCCATTTACCCCATGCCTGTGACCATTTTTGGGACATCCACGTGACTCATATACCGTTTTCACCCTCACCATGTACCAGTCCATGTCTTTCTTCCATGTGCCCAGTGGTGGAGTATCGGGACCTTTCCCCAATTGTGCCAAATTTCGCTTAGCCACTATCATCCCAAGCGTCACCCAGGTTTTCTCTGCCCCGTTAAAGTCGGTGGGGTCCCACACATTTAAAAGACAAAGTTTTATCTTGAGCTCTACTCGCTTTCCCAACACCCTTGTCATGCACTGAGTCACTTCCGCCCAGTATCGTTGGAATGCAAGCACATTCCCATTTGGTATGAATAAAAGTGACTTTGTGACCACATCCTACATTACAACCGGGGTCGTCTCTGTATCCCATCTTGACTAGGGTAGTACTTGACACAGAAACTCTATGTAGTATTTTGCGCTGAACTAGCCTCAGCTGGAACAAGATTGCTACTTCTTTGGCGGGGGTGTCTTGCCAGTCGTCATCCTCCAGTTCCACCACGTCTTTTTCCCACTGACTACGAAGTTGTAAGAGGGGGTCAGGCATGTTATTAATACATTTTCGACATGTCAATGAGATTGCCCTTTTGGGCATGTATTCGTCTAGAATTCTGTCTTTCAGTGGTGAGGGTTCGGGGAGCGACTGGCCTTTTGAAATAGCCAATAGTAGGGCATGTTTGACCTGGATATAACAAAATGTTTCTGTCTCCGCCATTTCATACTCTTTTCGAAGCTGTGCAAACGGGACCTCTCCGCCTTTTTTCCACAAATCACCCACCCTGGAGATCCCAATCAGGTCCCACCCTGCGAAGCCCCTAGAGTTTCCCAGAATACCTAATATCTCGGTATCCCACAGGGGTGTAGCCTGCGTTATCTTCCCGCACATCCCATACTATGGTTCACCGTATGCCATATTTGTACAGTGTGCCTGGTTGGGCCCATCAGAGATTTTGTGCGTTTGTTCGCATAGAGCGCCCTGGAATAGCTCCCATTTGGGAGAAGCCACCTGTCCATTCTGTACCCCGGATCGTCAATGGGCCTGTATATGCATTGATTAACTGGAGCCAACTGTGTTGCCCAGTAGTATCTGCATATGTCGGGTAGCCCTATGCATCCATCATACCATCCCTGCATGAGTTTTTGGATTGCTATCCGTGGTGGTTTCCCTTTCCACAACAGTTCCCGCTGTGTACCCTTTACATTTTTAAAATAGTCTGTGTTGACTGGGGCCAGTGAGTTTTGCGAAATGTAGAGGAATCTAGGCAGTGCCATCATTTTAAAAAGCGCAGCTCTCCCAAGAGTTGACAGAGGGAGGGACCTCCAGTGTTGGACATCGCTTCTGAGACTCAGTAGAGGGAAAAAGAGATTATGTTCATAGTATTGGACATGGTCTTTGGTGATGTATATACCAGGTATTTGAACCCTTCTGTTGCTTCTGGTATTGCGTACCCTTTAGGTGTTGTGTAGTTCCTATATATCCTATACAGGATCTGTGCGTTCGGATAACAAACTGTGGGGTTGGTGGCAGACTGGTTCAGAGCCCCCCCCCCCCCCCCCCACCGGATACGTTAGCCTGTTTTTATCAGCTAGCTCACAGTGCCACTAGAGTCTCCTCTTATTGGGGAAAGAATAGTTTCTTGCAACCTCAGAACATGACAACTGTGATACCTCAGGATCGTGGAAACAATATACTACCTTCCGCTCAGTCACTCGTGCTCACTTAGTTTGTCTCAGAGATACACAGAATAAACAGTCTGGGTGTTTCAATAAGGATTTATTGAACAGTTGTTATTCTAATGTAGAATAGATGAGCTGCAACAACCATTAGACAGTAGTCGAGATATATGATTAGCAATACTACAAAAGTACAGGGATGGTATAGTTGTACCATCTTGCAGAAATCATGAATATATACATGTACATGTAACACATGATAAAAAGTGCAACCTAAAAGTGAGTACTCCTACGATGTCTCCCTAACTAGATGTACCTAAATGTACCAAGCATCTGTGTAGGTGTTATGCCAAGAAACCCTCTAGGATCTAGTCAACCCTATTACCTGAGAGTTCGAGAATATGGGACCCCGTCCTGGTCTCGAGTTGGACACCCTGCGAGGGATGTTAGACCACTGATAGCTGGAGCATCTGCATGCAGGAACCTCAGCGTCTCTGGTCAGTGTGTCAGCTGGGAAAGCACGGTCTCCTCTGTCTTTCTATGCATGACATGATGTATATATACCCAAAGGTCTCCCCAGGGGTGCTACCTTACTGAGTTACTGTGTCGGCCTAAAGGATGACGTCAGGTTTGAACTTTAACATAGATATTATACAGGAGATGTTCGTCCTGCTGTGCTTCCAAGAAGCCTCATGCATAATGTATGAGTTTCTAACCAGGGAAAAACCCGAGTTCTGAATGCAGTGTCGTATCTAGGTAAAAGGTCAGTCCCTGTGAACCATTATGTGTGTAATGTAGGGAAGGATATAGGTGAAAGATTGCAGTGTTACCTGCACCTATCTAGGGTACCTATATGGAATATAGCATCCACTCCTCTTCTGACTGGACGACATATGTAACCTATAAGTGTACTACCATGCTAACTAGACATTGGTACCCACAAAGTGTTAAAACATTTCTTTAACTAAAAATGTTTAAAAACTAAACGTGGGCAGAGAGCTCCGCTCCTCCCGCGGAGTGTGCGGAGATTTGCCTACTCTGCGTTCCGTGGAGAACGCGGAGTAGGCAAATCCCTGCACACTCTGCGGCGGGGTGGAGTTGACCAGCCCCCGCCTCCAACCCCCTAATCAGAATGAATTAAAACTACATTGAAGATAAAAGATTAAAGACTTACCTTGAATGTGGCGTCCCCGAGCTGCCATCCTCCTCTTCATCGCCGTCTGAGGGAGATCTGCGCATGCGCGCGTGCCCGTGCATTTCTCGCAAGGAATGATGCGCATGTGCAGATCACCCTGAGACGGCGATGAAGAGGACGGCAGTCCGGGGACGCTGCAGTCAAGGTAAGTCTTTATTATTTTAGCTTTAATATAGTTTTAATTAATTCTTAATGGGGGGGCGGATGGCGGAGCGGAGTTCCACAGAGTTTGTCTCCAACTCCGTGGACCTCCGCGTAGTCCCACTCTGCCAGCTCCGCCCAGGGTTATTAAAAACGTCTAAAATATCTAAAAATGAAAAATGTAAAAAATAAAAAGTTTCCAGGCCCTTGCTCTAAAAGTGTCAGTTGGTATAGTCCGAACCACTATAAGCATTAGAAAGCCATTTATGTCCAATAAATGAAAAGGAATGTCAATTTTAGTTTCATAGTTCCAAATATGAGGTTGTTTGGACAAACTTTTCCCAGCACAAGACGAGCCAAAAATGAGTCAATTGTTTGTGTCTTGGCTGGTAGACGCACCATTTTCGTTGCTTGCTTTTGCAGTCGACAGCCCTCTTAACACCTCTCAGAGTACGTCAATTGAGCACTGATGATGTTCCATGCTGTCCGCAGCCGGTGCTGAGGCAGTGTGATCCGAACCCCTCACCTGACCCAGGTTGTCGGCGCCATACTGGGTTTCAGCATTTCCCGAACACGGACCTTGAAGCGTCCGTAGTGATCAAAACCCCACCCCTCTGTCCTCTGTCATTCCAGGATCCAATCCCCTTTGCGGATGTACCGGAAGGACATCCGACTGACCCCAGAAGTCCAACCCTTCCCCAGGAGTTGGAAGCAGGAAGCAGCAAGTACGAAGACGGAAGGAATGTCGGTGGAGTGAAGGCGTGGCAGGAGATTCAAGACAAAGGAGCAGCGGAACGAGAAACGGAGACGGGCGAGGAGGAGGAGGAGTGGAGCGAGGAGTGATGGTGTCCAAAGGAGGTGGCTGGGGAGCGGCCGCAACTCAAGGAGAGTTGCCGCGGAGCCGGTGAGTACCCACTACCCGAGAGAGCAGATACTGAAACACGATAGGCGGGAGGTGATAAGGGCACTGTATATAGTAACCATCACAGAAGGGTCACGCTGCTCACTATAAATATTGTATAGCACGTCCTAGAAGAATCTCACTACCCTTTACCCTTACCCCGCTCTTGACGTTCCTTCAGAACCCCAACACGATTACCCGCTCCTGCGTTGCTAGTCCCCTTTTCTTCTTCTTACTTCCCGTTCTACCGTCGATTCCCTTTCCCTCCTCACCGTCTCTCTTAAACCCCTCACTTCCCTGGTTTCGGTAAGCGGTACCCTTTGTCCATAGTCTGACAGGACTAACGGCTCCTTCCTTTTGTTTTGTATTTCCCACACGCCCTCCGAGGACTACCAGAGGAACGATACCGAGGAGACGCCGAGGATCAACCTACTTGGTGTCCAGACCATTTCCCAGGAAGAAGCCCCGGAAGCCTACTCTTTGGAGCCTCGTTTATTTTTCCTTTACCCGCCCCTCCATATGTACTTTCCTTAATAAATACCGAAACCATTGCACAACTTATCCGGCCTCCATGCCTGTTTTTCCGGCCCGCCCTACCCCCACGATCACAGGCAGCTTGTGCGTCATCCAAAGCCTGGGTGTCAGTGAAGGATCTGGTGTCCATACCAACAGGTGCAGTTACTACCGGCGGTCGCTCAAGGAATGCCGCCATCAACACTGGAATATGCGGAGGACATTGCAGAACATGGGGCGTTACCGGGTACAATAGCGCATTCACGTCCGGTTGCGCCGATGATCGGAGTGTCAAACAAAGGTCTAACACGCATTCTTCTCCTTAAAACAGGCATCAGAGGACAGGTAAGATGCAGTCCATCCAGACTGGTCGAAACGACAAGAACCAAGATGCACTTAGTTCTCTTAGGCGAGGCATGCCTAGATGTTGTACCATGTGGTCATGGTATTTACGCTCCAGGAGTGCTTTTTCCATCTCCTTGATTACTGGGACGTCCATTGCGTAGCAGATAGAAGACAATCAGGATACATGCTATTAGAAACAGGATCAGCGGAAGTCCTCCAAAGATGCTTCTGAATACGGAATGAATGAATTTTGGTATAACTCCAAGTACCATCTGAAAGGTCCCTATAAGTCCAGAACCTATGGTCTTAAATAGGTGAACAATGCCCGTCGCATCAGACATGTTAAAGATACGATTTACCATTTCTGCGAAATGGTAAGGGCTGTTACTATGAATAAGCGCCTGAATCTCTGCTGAAGACCTTGCGATCAGGAGATCAGAAGTCTCTCGAGCAGAGGTTAAGGGCACAGACTTCTGTAAAAGCATGGCTATCATTCCACTTAGTGTATCAAACCGTATTAAAGAAACATTCAGTGAAGGCGATAATGGCACCTCCCTGACTTTATGTGTCGGTGGAAACAATACTTGCATACAACAAGTAACCCTGGAACTCACGGTTATCAGAGATGCGACCCCCAGAGCATTCCGCTGCAGCCTTGACTGTTCAGCATCAAGTAACTCCCATTTGAAAGAATCCTAAATGCTGGAGTAATCACTGCAGCTGGGGCACCCCTCAGATGACAGGACAGGTTAGCTACAGAACCATTACAAGTCCCGTACAGCATTATATCCTGACATATAAATGATCCACTTAGTGTTCTCACAGTTTGTACCGCTTAGAAACACTTCTCGATCCCCACTCCGGCATTGAAATCTGTATGGTAATTCCCAAGATTCCTTAATGTATTCCTTACCCATGTTTTCATATTTGTACGCCTGCTTTTGTTCAAGGTAATATTGAAATTGAAAAGTAGTGACCGGTAGAGTTATGTGGCCATGGATTAGCCATTCTGTGTGCGGTGATTCTGCCACTGTAAATGGTAATATATCCAGTTTTTCGATATGCCATTTCTATCTGTTAATCTGTTAGATTGTATTCAGAAAACAGAGACGTACTGTTGATGAAACGCCAAGGCACATAGCATGCACGCACAGATTGCAGCGTCCAGCTCAATAACATAATAGAACTTAATTGAGATTGCCTGTGCTGTAATATGGCCAAATCTTGTTCTAGAATGTCTATCGCAGAAGATACAACGTACCTAAGGAATATATCCTGGAGGTCAATGTTGTTAACCCTTTGCCTACCACTGCTAGAGATTTCTGTAAGTTAATACGGTCTATTTCCCGTAATTTTTCTAGGGCCTCTTGTTGTGATATTTTCTAAATTTCATTGTAGGCAGCATAAATGAAACATTTTTGGCTTGGTTTCCTGGGACCTAGTAAATAATCTCTAAGATCCATGTCCTGTGTGAGTAAAGATAAATGTTGTTTCACCTCTGAGGGTTTCTGGCCAATTAAGGCACAACTTCCCAACACTGTACGACGTCACTACCCCTGGATGTTGTTTCTGTACATAGCGCGGATCTGGCCTATGGATTGTGAACCCTTTGGTTTTACTCATGAATCTTTCCTGACAACCATTGGTGTCTGTGGGCCAAATCAGCCATTTCTTCCAATCAGGGGCTGATCTATTGTATTGTATGATGTCATCTAATGCAATACCTTCCTGTGATGTTTCATTACCCTCGGTGTGTGATGGTGTTGGCAGCCGAGGTGTGTTCAAGTCTTTATTCTCGGCTAGTCCAAGGCAAAACGTCTGTTGCACTGTCTCGTTCAAAAACATAATTTGTTGAGGGATAAGGAATGCTCTAACCAAAGCTTCTGTTCCCTGAACTTGCCATTCTCTAGTACCGCAGACCGATTTTAAGTCAATGCTGTCTTTCATTAAGTCGAAACCTTGTTTAGACAACTGGGCAATAAAGGAAGCAGAGTAAATCGGTTTGATGCTTGTTAACATAATTTTCTGTGCGGATGTTGGTGCAACTATATAATAATATGAGACTGGGTCAGACATATTAAACCATAGAAATACGGTAACTTCAGTGTAAATGTTTTTGAACTGCCTGTAGGCGGTGTTGGACAATGTTCCCACTGATGGTATGTGAACACAGTTCTACGATTAGCAGATTTATGCAAAAAATGATGACCATAATGTTGATAACAATACAAAGATTCGTAATCTGATGTGCCTTCCAATGTTTCACTATTGGCAAATGCAGCAGATTTTTCTAAATCAGAAAACATGTTAGTTACAGTTTCAAAGTCCCAATCATCTGAAAATGTACTTGAGGTAATGATATCACTCAGTGATATTTTAAATAAATGTGGAATTATAAAAATTTCTGTTGGACCAAATATATCGAAATCAGCCTTGTTCGATACTATACTATCAGGTATAGGAACTGCTGTAATGTTCACTGATGACAAGTCGCTTCTTTCTCGATGAGATGATTGATGTGGTTTCAAAACTAAATTCACCTTGTGGGCTGCAGAGCTTTGCTGAACGTATTGTCCACTAATAAGCATGTTAAAAACGATCACTAAGCCTAACCAGAAAAGAAAGAAAAGCACCCCGGTAATTATCCATAGTTCTACCCAGGGTGATACCAGGTAAGTTCTTCTAAGAAAGTTCAGGAAGTCTTTAACTTGCTGTTTGCATGATTTTTGGACTGGCGTTGTTTCAAGTTCACTTGGATCCAAAGAAAACATATCAAAGTTTAGAAATAGCCAGAAGCAGTTTGATCAATTGTTGGAATTGCATAAGGATTTGTTGAAATCGCACTTTTCTCTTGTCGAGGCATGTTGACGTAGACGTCTGTATTTGGTTGAATAGCAACTTGTGTGTGTTGGATTTGGCCCTGCTTGCCGGGTCATCCAGAAACCTTTTGCCTTTCCCTTAGCCCTTTCGCTGTGATGAAATTGGTGGGCCAGGATGTTTGGCGCTGGTTAGCAGTGCAAAGTGTGTGTGCTTTCTGCCTTACATAGGTATATTAGGAATCCACCCCCCCTTTAGGGGACATCACCCCCATGGTAGAGGAATGTAGAGGCCATGTGTGGCATGAGATGCCATAATACATGCTGCGCAATGGCGTGCGCAGACTGACTTTCACTATTTAAACATGTCACTTTTAAAATGGATGCCATTTCTGCCTGCTTGTGCCGCCTGCCTGAGGTGGGTTGGCGGTCTAGTGTTTAAGTGACAAGGTGCTCTACACTTCCCCCAGTGACAGTGAGGCTGGATCTGCCAGGGACCTTCTAGAAGCTTCCAGCTCTTTCTGGTAGGTGGGAGGAGGGGTGTATATGTAGAGTAGTAGAGATGTCATGGGCTCAGACTGAGGGTGGACTGGAATGAGAGGGGACACTCTGCCAGGCGGTACCGCCGCATGGGCCTGTGTGCTGGCTCCTGAGCCCATCTGTACCCCTCTGCTGTCCACAGGGCCACTGAGAGCCTTTGCTGGAGTGAAGACTGCTGTGTCGGGAGGAGTGCCACTTTATGGGAGATGACTGCTTCTAGGAGCTGCTGTCCTGTACTGATGAGTGCCCACTGTCTGCTGATCTTGCCCAGCCTGGCCTGCCTGCTCTGCTGTCCTAGCGCCTTGTGAGTGCTATACTTTGACTGCCTTCACTCCAAGGAGGTGAGGAGCGTGGGCGCTACTCCCACGGGTGGGACCCCGGGAACTGTAAGTCACCTAGCGCCTGGTGAGCGCCATATTTGAAGTGACTGTGCTTCTCTGCCTGCACTCTAGCGCCTGGTGGGCACTTTTTTCCTGATTACCAGAAGAGGTACACTATCTTCTGCCCCTGAAGCTTCTAGTGGGACCTAGTGCCTTGCAAGCGCTATTTTCAAGGTGCCAGGGGAAGAAGAGCGGACGCCTGCAGCGCTGTGCTGTCAAAGCACTATATTTCAACTCCCCTGCGTGTGTGCTGCATTGGGGTGCTGCCAGAGTGCCATATTTGCATTGACTGTGCTCTGCTTGCTGCCAAGGCGCTACAACTGTGCCCAGGAGAAGAGGAGCGGACGTCTGCAGCGCCGGGATTCTAAAGTGCTACGAGGGGATCCCAGCGTGTGGGATTCCCCCCTGCCTGCTTGGTTGACAGTGGCCAACTGCAACGTATTGGGGGGCATTGTACTCCTCAGGAGAAGAGAGAGAGGAGTGAGATACACTCCTGCCCTGCCCCAGTGCTTTGCGCAGTTTGCTTTTGCTGTTTTTGCAGCCAGCCCTGACTTTACAGGACATAGGGCATTTGAGCCCCGGAGAGAGGCCAGTTGGCCTGGGGCCAGTTTCAGAGTGTTGTGCCCCCGATTGTGGCGAACTGTGTTTATGCTGGCGAGGCCTATTGCCCCGTATGATTTCTTGCATAATATTGTTGCATAATGCATTTGTACCTAGGATGATACCTAATGCTTTTCCCTCCGGTTTGCAGTGCTGATTTTGGGCCATTGGTAATTTGAGAGCCCCCCGAGTAGGGGCGCCCCAGGGGCAGTAGCGCCAGAAGCGGATCTGCAACCTTGGGGCAGCTATTCCAGGTGTATTTACATAAAGTGTACTGTTAATGTTGCTTATGCCTAATGCATGAGGTTATATGGCTAATGGTTTCTCCCCCCCCCTAATGCTTACAGGATGTTTGGGGTTACTAGGGATGCACCATTATGCTAATGCTCTGTCCTAATGTGCGCACTGATGAAATGCCTCATGTGTATGCCCCATTCTAATATGATTAGGCCCCATGTCCCGCAGGAGGTGCCTTATGCATCTGCTAATGCCTAAGGTGATGTTGCCTAGCGTTTTTACCCTAATGAGAATGCTTCATGCCTACTATGTTTATGCCCACAGGTTGATGCCTAATGCTTTTCCTGCCTAATAGGTTATTCATACTGGTTGTATGCCAAATGCATGAATGCTGGCAATGCTTTTACCCTAATGCTACCTTGTGGGGGTCCTGCGTAAAGTGCCTAATCTAAGGTCATTTAATGCTCCCATGGTTTAGGCCCCAGCTGAGTATGGTGTGCCTAATAATATGCAGTATATGCTCAACCGTTATGCCTAATGTATTCGTGTTTTCAGGTCCACTGTGAGGGTAAGCCTAAGGTGTTGATTCAGGCTTTATGCCTGACCACTGTGTGTTTTATGCCTAGTGCTAATGGTTTCTTTTCCCCTAAGGCTGCAATGCTGGTGTTCTGCATACTATGCCTAACCCAAGGTTCTCATTCCAGGCTACAGCAACGATGATTTATGCCTGAAGTTATGCATAATGTGTTTTCTTGATTAATGCCTTTCTGCTACTGTTTTTCCCTAATGCCTACTTGGCTGGTTTCATGTTTAGGCCTGACAAATGCCTAAAGTGATTTATGCCAAGTGCATGTCTACTCACCAGTAGGTACGGCCGGTGAGATGTTATTGCTTATGGACTTTCAGTTATCCTTGGACTTGTGATGATGGTACAAAAGGGGGTAGTGATGGACGGAGCATCTGCACCAATCAAACACTCACACCCAGTCAACAGATCTGGGTTTAATCCATCACCGTTCTTTAGCCCACTTTGCCACTCCAGTTCAGACATGCCATATGCAAATCAGTCTGACCCTGAAACAAGCTTCCGAGGACCGGTTTCTGGCATTTCAGCCTTCTTCAGCCCGGCTTGCTTGAATCCAGTGGCAAAGTGAGCAAGGGACTCACGTCTTAGCATACCCTGCCAACCCTTGGCGAACAAAGTGGTACAAAAGGGGGTGGCGATGGACGGAGCATCTGAACCAATCAAACACTCACACCCAGTCAACAGATCTGGGTTTAATCCATCACCGTTCTTTAGCCCACTTTGCCACCCCAGTTCAGACATGGCCATATGCAAATCAGTCTGACCCTGTGCCTCGTGGGAACAGTCCAGCCCGAACTGCCAAGCCATGCCTTCCCTGGACCGGAAACAAGCTTCCGAGGACCGGTTTCTGGCATTTCAGCCGTCTTCAGCCCGGCTTGCTTGAATCCAGTGGCAAAGTGAGCAAGGGACTCACGACTGAGCATACCCTGCCAACTTCTGGCGAACAAAGTGGTACAAAAGGGGGTGGCGATGGACGGAGCATCTGAACCAATCAAACACTCACACCCAGTCAACAGATCTGGGTTTAATCCATCACCGTTCTTTAGCCCACTTTGCCACCCCAGTTCAGACATGGCCATATGCAAATCAGTCTGACCCTGTGCCTCGTGGGAACAGTCCAGCCCGAACTGCCAAGCCATGCCTTCCCTGGACCGGAAACAAGCTTCCGAGGACCGGTTTCTGGCATTTCAGCCGTCTTCAGCTCGGCTTGCTTGAATCCAGTGGCAAAGTGAGCAAGGGACTCACGTCTGAGCATACCCTGCCAACTTATGGCGAACAAAGTGGTACAAATCCATCGTCCATCATCCCCTTTTGTATCGCTTTGTTCGCCCTAAGTGTGGCAGGGTATGCTCAGACGTGAGTCCCTTGCTCACTTGGCCACTGGATTCATGATAGCCTGGCTGATGAGGATTATGAATCCGAAACCGATCCCAGGATGCTTGTTTCCGGTCCAGGGAAGACATGGCTTGGCAGTTCGGGCTGGACTGTTCCCATGAGGCACAGGGTCAGACTGATTTGCATAGGGCCATTTCTGAACTGGGGTGGCTGAGTGAGCTAAAGAATGGTGATGGATTAAACCCAGATCAGTTGACTGGGGGTGAGTGTTTGATATGCTCAAACGCTCCGTCCATCATCCCCTTTTGTATCGCTTTGTTCGCCCTAAGTGTGGCAGGGTATGCTCAGACGTGAGTCCCTTGCTCACTTGGCCACTGGATTCAAGATAGCCTGGCTGATGAGGATTATGAATCCGAAACCGATCCCAGGATGCTTGTTTCCGGTCCAGGGAAGACATGGCTTGGCAGTTCAGGCTGGACTGTTCCCATGAGGCACAGGGTCAGACTGATTTGCATATGGCCATGTCTGAACTCGGGTGGCTGAGTGAGCTAAAGAATGGTGATGGATTAAACCCAGATCAGTTGACTGGGGGTGTGTGTTTGATATGCTCAAACGCTCCGTCCATCATCCCCTTTTGTATCGCTTTGTTCGCCCTGTATATAGTCTCCCTGTGATTACCTCTTGCTGTCCTGCATAATACATATGCTGTTTTTTCCACCTAAACTGGTGTGGTCTCTTTTTGTAGTGTGCCTTATGTGTCGCCTGTGTATGCTGCGCGGATGCTTTACACAATGCCCTGGAGTTTAGCCTACCCGCTCCGCACCACGCTACCCCATTTCTAACAGTGTGTTATTTGGAATTCCATTTTGAAGTTGAACTTCAGGTTCAAGAGGAACGAGACCCTTGGCATTGTTGCATATTCCATCATTCAGTATAACTGACTCTTAGAACGTGATGAGTCTTTCCGTTTGAACTTCTTGAATTGCAGCGAGAGGAGGGCGTCTGCTACTTTGGAGTCCACGTGGCCTACTGCTTAGTATCGGCCACAAAATGTGGTTTGATTATGTCAATTGAGACAAATCTTTTCTCCTTTTTTCCGGCAAGAGGCGGTAGAAGTACAATTCTTGTTCCTTCAATTGCTAGGACCGGTACAGGCTTTCTGTAGGATGGCCTAAATATTTTCCTGTCCGCTATTTTCACTCTGACCAGATCCTCGACTTTTGGGGTCCAGACAGGTCTTGCCGTGACTGATTTGACTTCCCCAGTGGCGGTCTGCTTCAGATGGACATTACTTTGTTGCGTACTGGATTCAATTAGATGCTGTAAAACAGCCAAACAATCATGGATGTCAAAAGGCTTTTCATTCACCACTGCGCCTTCACAATCAAGATCAGGTACCCATATTCTTGTCCCAAATAGGACCTCATAAGGAGTGACACCCCCTAGAGAACTTCTTGGCATGCTGTTAAGGGCCCTCTGGACTCCATACAGGTGTTTTAACCAACTCTCTCCCGTGCCTAATACTCTAGCTGTCAAAGACAGCTTTAAGTCTTGTTTTTTTCACTCCACAACCAAATTTCCCTCAGTACGGTACGGTACGGAGAGAAGTAACGCAATGCTACACCCAAACTTCCCATGGCTTCCTTGTAAGCCCTAGAGCTAAACGTGTTGCCCTTGTCAGAATGTAATGTGCCAATTTCCTATGTCCCTTTAAAGACTCGCAAATCTCTGATGACAGCTCGCGCGTCAGCCGAATGCTGGGGCCACACCCATAGGAATCTCGAGCAGGACGCACGCAAATGGACAGTCTGATGCTGTCCAACAATGGGATTAGCACTGGACCTGTTACGGTGGATCCTTTCATCTGCTGACAGATGTCGCATTTCAAGACATAGTCTTTAGTCTGCTTTGTTAATCCAGGCCACCAATAGTGCTGTTTCAATAAAGAAACAGTCCCCATAACACCTGCTTGTGCCGAACCTCTCCCTTCGTATGCTGCTAGAATTAGCCCTAGCCTACAATCCATATTTGGAATTACTGTAGCCCCCACTCCAGGAATCTGAGCAAATGGAATGTTATTGGCATCTAACTTGCAGGAGTACTTGAGCGGAAACTTCTTTGGAAATGCTGTGCTGTTCTTGCATGAAGCAAATGACAGCTGCCATAATCTCACCATCTATTCTCGTTTTAGAATGAGTGATTGCAGCTACGGAAGCCGTACGTACCGCCTCCTTCGCAGCTTCATCAGCCAATGAATTCTCTTAAACGTGAACACCATCACGCTGATGATTCAGTGTGTGTATCTCGTGAGTCCTTGGTAGTTCCGTTTGAAACTTCACTACCTGTTCCTATAGCATTTTATGCTTAGTTTTGTGCCACCTTTTGCATATCTGAACCCATTTTGAACCCAATACTGCAAATATTCATTATAAGACTGCACACAGTAAAAGGAATCGCATATAATTTGTGTGGGGAATTCTCGATCCGTATTCACTAGTGCCAGTATTATCGCTTTTAATTCTGCCAACTGTGCCATGCAGTCTCCTAGAGATTGCGTTTTAGTGCAACTTGGATTGAACTTTCCATCCCACATGCGACCTTCAAGGATACCACATGCCGCGCTATATTGTTGCTTACATCCTATGGCCGGTTGAGCAGATCCGTCAGTGTAAATGATACATTCATACTGATCTAGAGGCATTATTTCATTAGGAAGAGGATCTTTTTGTTCCTATTGCAGGAATGCTTGTGTCTTTAAATTTGGGTTGTACCTGTATTCTACGTCTGTTGCAGTGGGAGAATTAGCCCATTGTATCCATCTCAGATGTAAGGCTTAATCGTGAGGGACGCTTGCCTTTGTCGCAGTCTCTAAGGCTGTCATGACAATTATATGTTTCCCCTGAGCCAGTGCTCTTTCTCTCACTACAGCAGTCTGTACCACTGTTAGAATCTTTTCTGTAGATGGAAACGCATCTCAGCATTTGTGTACAAATGTGATTTATATGCAATTGATACTGTCTCACCTTTATTATATGTTAGGTGTACCCAGATTGACCCCCAACCATACGGATTACTAGGTTGCGTACATTTACGCGTGTCTGTAAGTGTTTGAAAGCTATCATATCAGCTTGTAAGGAACAAAGTGTATCTGTATATGCCTGTGTCCAGTTTCTCGTTGAGAATTCAGGTTTTATTAATTCGTAGAAAGGTTTTACTCTTTCTGCGTAATCCAAAATGTATGTTCTACCAAAATGTAGGAATCCCAGGATTGATTGTAGTGATTTGGGAGGTTGGAGCAGCGCGCATTTTTCTAAAGAATTGGCTGCCAGGCTTTTACCTTTACTTGAAAGCTCATATCCAAAAAATAGGACACAGGGGTGGGCAATTTTTGATTTTGTTAGTTGAATTTGTAGCCCTCGGATGCAAAACCCAAAAATATGGTATTCACTATGTTCATGTGTTCCTCGAAGTCATCCTCCATCAGATAAATATCATCTACATAGGACAATGCCTCTTCATCTAATTTCTGAAGTAACTCAGTTACTCTGGCCGACAAATTACACCGGGCTGTTCCTATACCCTTGGGGGAGTCGCCAAAATTGACGTTGAGACCCTAGCGCTGACAATGCTGTTAGATACCTGCTTTCAGGTGTGATATTGTGGCAGAAAAATCTCCCCAGGGGTCCTACCTAGCTGTGTTACAGTGTCGGCCTAAAGGATGACATCGGGCTTGAACTTTAACATAGATATTATACAGGAGATGTTCGTCCTGCTGTGCTTCCAAGAAGCATCATGCGTAATGTATGAGTTTCGAACCAGGGAAAAACCTGCGTTCTGAATACAGTGTTGTATCTAGGTAAAAGGTCAGTCCCTGTGAACCATTATGTGTGTAATGTAGGGAAGGATATAGGTGAAAGGTTGCAGTGGTACCTTCGCCTATGTCGGGTACCTATATGGAATATAACATAGGCAATTTAGGGATTTGCCCCTCAAGACATAGATGCTCGATTTGGACCAGTTTATGGTGTATCCGGAGTATTTGCCGAAGTTTGCAAAGATGTGAAGTGCTCTATTTATGGAGGCACTCGGTGATGACAGGTATAGCAATGTATCGTCCGCATACAAGGAAATACGGTCCTCCCAGTCTGCGACCCAGCATAATCCCCGCAAGACCGGATCTTTCCTTTTCCAGTGCGCGAGGGGTTCCAGCATCAGTGCAAAGATTAGTGGGGAGAGGGGGCAGCCCTGCCTAGTTCCTCTCCCATTCTTGACTATGTTTATTCTGCTCTTAATGGTTTATCACCTCTGCTCTCTGAACAATGTTAAGCTTACCCTTCCTCTCTGGTCACTACTTTATCCTGTATTTTTCCTGAATAAGATATTGTTATTATTAATCCGCTATCTGTATACCTGTAAAGCGTCATGTGTGCGCTATATAAAACGATTTAAATAAATAAATAAAATAAAGGAGCTACATTTTGTGATGCATTATTTTTCTTACAAAGCTACACAAATCGACATTTGCATGGCTATGTAAATACCAAAAAGGATTTTGCATTAGGGCTGCATCAAAAAAGTGACCCAACCACACTGCAAAATCTTTGTAAGTATGGGCCTAAATATATTTAACTTCTTGATTAAAAAAAAATGAACAAGTTAAAACAGGTTAGTCAAATCAAGAAGAAAAGACAAACTGACACAGACATTGCAGGCCCCTTTCAAGGCCCCCAAACCAAACTACCAAGCCAAGAATGTATTTTTGGGGGATTTCCCACCCAAAACACCCCTGCTGAAGTTACGCCCCTGGTCAGCATCAGCCAGTGTGCTCTGCAGACACCGGTGCAAAGCCAGCCAGTGGAGGACAATCAAGAGAGCTTGAAGGCGTTACTGGCACAGGGTCCAGCCGGGACCTCTCTGATATCGCAACTCACAGGCTGTTTCAGCCATCCTCTTTTAGACAATGTGGTCCATGCTACCTCCAGAAACCCCCTTAGGTAGAGGGAAACAGTCTTGTGAGGAATTCACGTCCCAGGCTTCATCACCTCAACGGGAGCAGGATTAAATATTGAGCCTGGTTCCTACTTGGCAGAGTTAGCAGAATGTTTCAAGATGTTTCAAGATGGCCGTCTGTGGTTTTAAGATGCGTCTGCCATCTTGGTTGCTCTGGTTGTTTTCTCTTTAGAGCACCTCTCTCAGGTCTCCTTTCTCCTGCTCATTTGCTCCATGTAGTTAATTAAAGTTGACTCCACAGTGTTCCCTCCAGTTTTCATAACTGCTCACTTTAATGGAAGATTAATATTCCTTTTGTGAACTCAATTTGGTTTTGCTGTATTGTTGCCAGGTACAAACAATGTCTAGTTTGGAGTGTAAGGTGTCACATTTCAACTTCCATAGTTTAAGTTCTTCTGTTTCTCAGTGGTATGTATCAATCTGCCTATTGATATCCTCCAATATCTTGGTCCTTTCTTCTTTGCTGATATGCAATTGTATGTCCTGTTTCAGATTATCTCTCGCTGCTTGTAAAACATTTAAGACTTTTGGACGTTTTTTGATTGTTAACAAAATGAGATCAGGTGGACACTTATTTAAAACAGCATTCCCCTCAATTATTAATCTCTGGCATTCACTTCACAATGTTCCTATTTGTACATGCATAAGCCTTGACGAACTCTTTGAACCCTAGGACATTTAGCTATGGTAACTGCATGTAGTCTTATGTTGATTTTTATCCTTAGTAAATATTAAAGATTATTGAGTTTTTGATCAGGTCTGTCAGTAGGGTTCTTGGCCTCATTTGTCTCCTCTTTAATTAACAGCAACATTTTATCAGTTTTATCTCGATAGTATCCCCATGCTTAGCCCCCGCTGCACTTGGCCTTGATAGAAGGAGGCAGTCTTTACCCATGCTATATAGACAGCGTTCCTCTCCTATAGTACGGGACGCTTGATAACAGGCTTGGGCTACCATGAACCATATAGCCCAGGTTACACTTGACCCTAACTGAAGTGGAAGGGTCAGTCTTTATCTGCATTATATTTAGAACATGTTTCTCTCCCACAGCGCAGGAAGCTTCATAACAGACTGGGGTTACCAAGGACTACAAAGCCCAGGCTGCCCTCTTCCCTGATAGAAGGAGGAGGAGGGGTAGTCTTCACCTGTGTTATATACAGGGCATTGCTCTCCTGCAGAACACGAGGCCTGAGTGAAGACAGGGCCAAGAGCATGCCCATCTGCGCCTCTCAGCAGCCCAAGAGGCTGGGCCTCCTCACCTTAGTTCTCCAAATCAGCAAAGATGGGTAAGCACAAGTTGGTAGGTAATCAGACGAATGCATCTAAAACTCAACAGTAGAGGGCTTCCTTAAACATACTTTAGGGGTCTAGAAGGAAATTAAGCTAGCAGAAATGTGCCTTCTACTCCCGAATTGAGATACTGAAGTGGACTTCTGCTTTAACACTACAAACAGAAATTGTTATTGCATCGTCAGTTCATCGTGATGGCAGTGATTGATGCCATCACATCTGGTATTCTACCATCGCCAGTAATGGGACCGGCAGCAAAGCGTAAAAAAAGATTGCAGAAATATAAGGATCTAGGGCCCGAATAAAAGTGCCTTCTTGCAAGCTTCTCCAGATACAAATACGTCAATCATTCAATCATTTCCTTTATTTTGGTTAATGAAAAAACATAAAGGTGTCAATCATGCATGAATAAAATTCATAGAATCAATTACATATGTACAAATCAATCAATTTGAATGAACTCTCCAAGTTATTATGTTCAAAGTGTAAGTCCCTCTTGGAAAATTGCCTTGGCAAAATTAGGGACAACCTTACCTGTTGCAGTGGTTCATCCACCTACTACACATATCACTGCTCCTACTCCTATGGCCCCACAGGATAAAATAATGCAGAATGTGTAAATACAATGAGTGACTATGGGAGCTATTAATCCTAAGCGTAAAACTATTAATGGCCAAACAACTGTCTAGCCAACTCAGGCCGCGGGGAGTTGGCAGGGACACTCCAACAACTATGTAAACAGATTTACTCAGCAGAGTGCTTGCAAGCCCTCTATCATACATCTATCTGCCCCTTGCAGCACGTCTATGTGTTATTGTTTTTTCAAATGTACCACCTATAGCCCCCTAGCAAGAGAGACAACTGATCAGCTGAAAATAAGGTCACACATTGGTTGCATAGGAAAACAAATCCAACAGTCATGTTTTTATTGATATTCTGATGATGCACAGGGTTGCGTGGATCGGACGCTGACGAAATATGTTAGCGGGGATTGTGTTATTGTTAATTTCAGACAACTGCAAATAGCTGGAGGGCTTGTGTGCCAAGGACATCAGGAGCTAATATGTCTGGGATAGTAAAGCTTTTGCCTCAAGGATTTTTCTGCAGACACCTGAAACCGGGTATGTAGGAATCGGCTTTGGATCCGCAATTTGTTTCCACCCTGAACCCATTCGCCCAAATTCCAATCATCGATTCCTTTTCTGTGCTCTCACATATATCTGAAATCGACTAACTGACAGATAGCCTGACCCTTGCCCGATAGCTACTACTCTAATGTCCTTGTAGTGGGTTATTAGTTATAATGAATTCAGCAGCACACCTTCTTGGATACATGATTTAAAAGTAATATGTTGGAACATAGAGGGTGTGATGGCAAAATTAAATTTGGAATACTGAATAGATTATATTGATATTTTAAATATAGTTATGCAACAGGAAACTTGGGTCACGAATGAAGTTAGGGCTATGGCTGGCTCAACAACATGGTATAAGAAACTCTTTGGTGTTCTATTTTACAGATTACCCTTAATAGTGGGATGTTTCAGGCATTCCATCTTGAATTAACTGAAATGAAGAACAAGTTACTTACCTTCGGTAACGATGTATCTCTTAGAGACATATATTAGTTGTAGATTCCTTACCTTAAAATTTCCCCCAGGCATCAGTCTGAATACGGAGATTTTTTGTTTGCAATACCGGTGCACATCATCAGGTAGCGTTGGTCAGCTCCGCGTCCGTCTTCGGCATCGTGGGAGCGGGTATGACATCATGGGACCTACATAGACGCAGTCCATGTGCACTGACATCAGTTCTTAACACGACTTTCGACGCCAGAACCGCAGAGCCATGAAAGATACTGACCACTGGTGCGTCCAAACTAGGGCCCTGTAGGGGAGTCTGTATCCCTAGAAACCAGTTCGCAGAGCGGGGAGAATGGGTGGGGCGGTAAGGGATCTACAACTAATAGATGTGTCTACCAGATACATCTTAACCGACGGCAAGTAACTTGTTCATCTCACAAAGACTATTAATTGTAGATTCCTAGCTGAGAATAGATACACCAGCAATACCGTCCCTAGAGGAGGGTCTGGAAACCTAGATCAAATGAGGAAGTCCTGGAAAACCGAACTGCTAAGTAGCCGTCTCTTGGACTTGACTGTCCAGACTGTAGTGCCTGGTGAACGTCTGAAGAGATGCCCATGTCACCGCCTGGCAAATATCAAGGAGTGGGACTCCACATGCTAACGCAGTGGTTGCGGCTGTAGCTCTAGTGGAGTGAGCATGTAACCCCACAGGACGTCCCTTCTTCGCCAACGAATAGCAGATTTTAATACAGAGTACGGCGTCCTCATTCAGCGCAGTGTTCTCCCTCAGCCAAGAGTTTCGTCTGTTTTCCTCTTCAAACTCTGCCCCTGTATGGTGCCCCGAGGTGACGTCCTCCTTCAGCCAAGAGCCTTAGCATGGGACATGCAGCTTGAGCGTTGGTGATTCCTCTCCAACATGTGCAAAATGCCAATACAGGTGCTCATGAAGTTTGTTGTTTAAAAACTTGGCATAACCTTCACTGAACTGTGTAATAAGGACTGCATGGCTGGGAGATTTTGGGTGAGGAATCGCTCACACAAGGTAAGGTCATCATCTTAAATGAGAAGTCACCCCAGCGATTGGACGACGGTGACTACGTTTATTGTTTTAATTTGTGGTGTTACAAATGTTTTGACCTGCTCTAATATGCATATCAACTATATGCAGCTGGGTGTTTTTACAATACTGTTTTGGGGGCATGTTGCAGTTTTGTGAAATTGGTCATTCATTGGTTCTATTTATCTGCATATTGAATCTGCATGGAATGACGGGGGAGAGTTTGTATACACAGTATGGTGTTGGTTTTCCCTAGGGGTTGTGATGTTACTGGTCATTCTTTGGTTCTATCTATCTGCATATTGAATCTGCATGGAATAGAGGAGGTGAGTGTGTAGTGTAGTGTCCCTGATTACTCTGGTCACCCTAGTGTGCGTTGTTGTGTTGTGACCTGAGTAGTACTTTGAATTTATGGGTAGAGTATTTACCCTTGGTGTTTCTCTTAGCCTTTGGTTTACCACTTATTTGTGGTTATTTGGTTGACATGAGTTTGTCAGTTCCCCTCACTATTTGGATTGTGTGGGTGAAAGGTTTTTTCCTGTTTGGACTGCGTTAGGAGAAGACCTCTTCTTACGAAGCTTCTCTGCGTGTACCTTGACAAGAGTTTGTCACCTGTGTGGGTAAAAGGTTTTTCCCTGTTTGGACTGTGTTAGGACTGTGTTAGGAGAAGACACCTTCTTATGAAGCTTCTCTTAAAGGTTTTCTCTGTTGGGACTGGGTTATGAGAAGACACCTTCTTACGAAGCTTCTCTTGTTTTACCCTTGAAGTGTTTAATGAGATTCGTGAAGATTGTAGTATTGTTAAAGCTTGATGCTTCTCTTGAAACTCTTTCTTTATGGATTTTTTGGGATGTGAATTGGTTGATTAATGAATTGTTGTGCATTTAATTTGTTTGATATGTTCTTGATTCATTTGCTCAACGTTTCCTTCAGGCATTTTCTCTATTCTAATGTATGTTCTATTTTGATTGCTTTATGTACTTCCAATTGCATTTAATTGTGTTTTGGTTTCCTTAGGAAGGGGATGTGTTATGATCTACTGTTTGCCTTTCCCCATGCCTATGTATCTCTTCCCTACTGCTTAGCCAGAATGAGTGTTGGTGTGCTTGGAGATGTCTGGAATGTTGGATGATTGATGATGTCGTGGAATGCATGGGTGCTTGGTGAGGTTGGGAGTGTCAGTTGGAGTGAGCAGGCTGAACAGCAGGGAGGCTGCTCCTGGTGGGGCATCACCTGGACTTTACATTTTCCAGTAACTTATTTGAAGCTGTTATCTTATCAACAAATCTACAACATACCTATACAAGATCTGGCTACCGAAGATCTTTTATTTACAACAGAAAGCAGTCTTGACAGCCAGCAGCCTGAGAGGACAATTATGAAGGGGTTCGAAGGGAGCACACATAAGAAGGGTTAAAACCTAATTGGAGCATTTTGAAAGGAGACAGAGGAAACAAATGAGTAAGGCCCCTAAAGAACCTAGTAACAATGGGAGACTTAAATAAAGAAGGCTGACCTGGAAGGTGTAGAAAGGTAGGGATAGCTGTAAGATAGCCTTTAAGAGTGCCCAAAGTAGATCTCTGCTGGGCCAAAGAAAGTATGTGCATGAGAATCTCTGAAAGAGGGGCAGAAAGGGGATTAACAGCCTTTGCTGTGCACCATGACACAAATTTGCTCCAGCTACAGGCGTATACCATTTTAGTGGAGGGACGCCTGGCTAACAGATTAATGTCACAGACTTAAGGGGGAAGGTCGAAAGCTGTCAACTGCTGCCACTCAATCTCTACGCAAGGAGGTGGAAACTGGACAGGTTCGGTGCAGAGCCGCCCCTGCTGCTGCATCAGAAGATCCTCCCTAAATGGCAGTCTGATCAGAGAGGATCCATGGCCATGCTCAGAAGGTCGGAGAATCATACTCTTCGTGCCCAATCCGGGGCTACAAGAATAACTTGAGCCCAGTTGTGCTTGATGTTCTTGAGCAGTCTGGGCAAAAGTGGAATAGGCAGAAAGGAGTACGGGAGGCTGTAGCTCCACTAGCGATGAAAAGTGATGCAGAGTGAGGGCTGCCTTGGAAACTCCAATGGGCAATATTTCTGTATTGCATGTTCTCTGCGGAGGCAAACGGATCTAACCAAGTTTCTCCCTACCACTTGAAGAGACCTAGGGCCACCTCCGGATGGAGATACCATTTGTGTTGAGTCTGTCTGCCCTGGTGTTCAGAGAGCCTGGAGGTGTTAAACCATCAGGGTCATGCCCTGATGTTCCAGTCGTGTCCAGTGGCAGACAGGCTCCTCACAAATGGTCCACGACCCTACCCGCACCCTGTTTGTTGCAGAACCACATGGCAGTGGTGTTGTCCGTTAACACCTGCACCACTTTCCCTTTGAGAGAGCGAAAGAATGCCTTTAGTGCCAGTCTGATCGGCCGGAGCTCCAAAAAGGTTGATATGGAGACAGCACTCTGCCGGAGACAAGACACCTCTTATCTCCGCCTCTGCCAGATGGCCGCCCCATCCCAGAAGTGACGCATCTGTCACCACAATTAGATCTGGTTGGGGAAGGGAGAGAGATCTGCCTCTGACCCAATCTTGGTTCATTAACCACTACTGCACTTGCTGTGCAGTTCCTTCCAAGATCTGGACGTAGTCTGAAAGATTCCCCTGATCTGTGCCCACTGGAACTTCAGGTCACACTACGGAAGCCCGCATATGCCATCAGCGGTACAAAAGGGGGTGGTGATGGACGGAGCATCTGAATAAATCAAATACTCACACCCAATCAAAAGATCTGGGTTGAATCCATCACCGTTCTTTAGCCCACTCTGCCACCCCAGTTCAGACATGGCTATATGCAAATCAGTCTGACCCTGTGCCTCATGGGAACAGTCCAGCCCGAACTGCCAAGCCATGTCTTCCCTGGACCGGAAACAAGCTTCCGAGGACCGGTTTCTGGCATTCCAGCCGTCTTCAGCCCGGCTTGCTTGAATCCAGTGGCAAAGTGAGCAAGGGACTCACGTCTGAGCATACCCTGCCACACTTATGGCGGCCAAAAGCGGTACAAAAGGGGGTGGTGATGGACGGAGCATCTGAATCAATCAAACATTCACACCCAGTCAAAAGATCTGGGTTGAATCCATCACCGTTCTTTAGCCCACTCTGCCATCCCAGTTCAGACATGGCTATATGCAAATCAGTCTGACCCTGTGCCTCATGGGAGCAGTCCAGCCCGAACTGCTAAGCCATGTCTTCCCTGGACCGGAAACAAGCTTCCGAGGACCGGTTTGTGGCATTCCAGCCGTCTTAAGCCCGGCTTGCTTGAATCCAGTGGCAAAGTGAGCAAGGGACTCATGTCTGAGCATACCCTGCCACACTTATGGCGGCCAAAAGCGGTACAAAAGGGGGTGGTGATGGACGGAGCATCTGAAGCAATAAAACACTCACACCCAGTCAAAAGATCTGGGTTGAATCCATCACCGTTCTTTAGCCCACTCTGCCACCCCAGTTCAGACATGGCTATATGCAAATCAGTCTGACCCTGTGCCTCATGGGAACAGTCCAGCCCGAACTGCCAAGCCATGTCTTCCCTGGACCGGAAACAAGCTTCCGAGGACCGGTTTCGGGCATTCTAGCCGTCATTAGCCCAGCTTGCTTGAATCCAGTTGCAAAGTGAGCAAGGGACTCACGTCTGAGCATACCCTGCCACACTTATGGCGGCCAAAAGCGGTACAAAAGGGGGTGGTGATGGACGGAGCATCTGAATCAATCAAACACTCACACCCAGTCAAAAGATCTGGGTTGAATCCATCACCGTTCTTTAGCCCACTCTGCCACCCCAGTTCAGAGTGGGCTAAAGAACGGTGAAGGATTAAACCCAGATCTTTTGACTGGGTGTGAGTGTTTGATTGGTTCAGATGCTCTGTGCATCACCACCCCCTTTTGTACCGCTTTTGGCCGCCATAAGTGTGGCAGGGTATGCTCAGACGTGAGTCCCTTGCTCACTTTGCCACTGGATTCAAGCAAGCCGGGCTGAAGACGGCTGTAATGCCAGAAACCGGTCCTCGGAAGCTTGTTTCCGGTCCAGGGAAGGCATGGCTTGGCAGTTCGGGCTGGACTGTTCCCATGAGCCACAGGGTCAGACTGATTTGCATATAGCCATGTCTGAGCTGGGGTGGCAGAGTGGGCTAAAGAACGGTGATAGATTAAACCCAGATCTTTTGACTGGGTGTGAGTGCTTGATTGGTTCAGATGCTCCGTCCATCACCACCCCCTTTTGTACCGCTTTTGGCCGTCATAAGTGTGGCAGGGTATGCTCAGACGTGAGTCCCTTGCTCACTTTGCCACTAGATTCAAGCAAGCCGGGCTGAAGACGGCTGGAATGCCAGAAACCGGTCCTCGGAAGCTTGTTTCCGGTCCAGGGAAGGCATGGCTTGGCAGTTCGGGCTGGACTGTTCCCATGAGGCACAGGGTCAGACTGATTTGCATATAGCCATGTCTGAACTGGGGTGGCAGAGTGGGCTAAAGAACGGTGATGGATTAAACCCAGATCTTTTGACTGGGTGTGAGTGTTTGATTGGTTCAGATGCTCCGTCCATCACCACCCCCTTTTGTACCGCTTTTGGCCGTCATAAGTGTGGCAGGGTATGCTCAGACGTGAGTCCCTTGCTCACTTTGCCACTGGATTCAAGCAAGCCGGGCTGAAGACGGCTGTAATGCCAGAAACCGGTCCTCGGAAGCTTGTTTCCGGTCCAGGGAAGGCATGGCTTGGCAGTTCGGGCTGGACTGTTCCCATGAGGCACAGAGTCAGACTGATTTGCATATAGCCATGTCTGAACTGGGGTGGCAGAGTGGGCTAAAGAACGGTGATGGATTAAACCCAGATCTTTTGACTGGGTGTGAGTGTTTGATTGGTTCAGATGCTCCGTCCATCACCACCCCCTTTTGTACCGTGTTGGAACCTGGGATGTCAGGTCACCTAGGGTAGCCTGGCCTAGGGGTAAGGCATGCAATTCTAGAGGCACAAGTGTGAGGTTGCAAACCACCCAATAGTAAATCCACGCAATAGCACACAAAAACAACACTACACCAAAGTATAGGAAAATAAGTACTGCTTTATAAAAATAATATCTTTGCTCTTTTGCTTTCAAAATATACAGTTTAAGCACTTTAGTTTGTCATGGAAACATTAACTCCACTTTTACGTTCTAAAACATATTAACAACCAGCATTTCAGGACAATACCTTTAGTCAGGCCTCTTAATCCAAATTGTTAAGTAACACTTAAATTCTATTTGCTCAGGAATACATTTACCACACTCTACTTTACTCTTCAGAAACTTCCCATCACAGTATTACTTTAAAAGAAACCAAATTAGCTCTTATGTTGAAACAGATAGGCAATATTAATCACATTGATAATTCTATAATCCCCTTCTTGGTTTGATAAAGAAGGATTGGTTAACATCACTTAAACCAGCTTTTCAAATAAGCCCAGATAAGGGTTCCTCAAGGACGCTGCACTCTTAAAGACAGAGTCTATGTTTACTCATTTATGAGGTCCCAATCTATGCCACTAGTTTCTCTTGTGGAAGTCACTTCCCCACATAACTACCTCCTTACTTGCATTCAAGGTGTAATCCTGTAATCCTCCTGCGCCAGAAGGAGGGGGAATAACGAAAGCGAGGGGCTCGAGGAACCGAGGCTGAAGAGGCTCTCTCGCCTCAGAAGACTCCTCGGTGCCCTCCCAGCTCAGGCCGATTCCTCAATGCGGCACTTGCGCAGGAAACAACAAGGGCAGATACCACGATGCCCCCCAGGCCCCTACCAGGCCTCTTAATTCCCCCTCCCTGCTCGGGCCAGCTCCTCAGTGTGGCACTCGAGCGGGAAGAGAAGGCAGATCACTCGGCAGTTGGAAGAAGCACCCCCGGCGCCTCTCCTCAGCCGCTGGTCGGCGAAGACACTCCTTTTGCGGGCATGCAAGGAAGCGCTCGTTGATGCCGCTGCCTACTGCTTCTCCTCGAAGAAAGGACGCTTCCCACGCCGATCCCAGCCGGCGCCGCCTCCCAGAGAGCGGCGGTTCCACAGGGCCTGCGCGAAGGAGCAGTGTCTCCTCACTAGAGGTCGCGCACTCGCGCAGCACCTTCCCTTGCTCTCCTCACGTTACCAGCGAGTTTAGCGCTATTCTGGCACTGCTCTACAAGCGCTGGCTTGGGGGTCGATTTACACAGCCTCACTCTGCTTCCGCCCCTCCGCAGGATGGCTCCTCTCCACAGCAGGTCTCTGCCCCAGCCAGTAAGTGATGAATTTGGGAGGAGGGGGGGAGAAAGGTCCTGCCACCAAGGAAAGTCACGGCAGCCAGTGGCAGGATACAGATGGCTACTGCCACTGGGGGGGGGGGTCACAAGATTTACCCCTACCTCTACTGAACACTGCTCAAGAAGAGCCTCTCTCTGCTGGGCAGAGGACTACACACCGCAGCACTGCAGTCTCCTTCTCCTTTGACACCCCGCTATTCCTAAGCTAGGGGTTAGTCAGGCGCCCAGGGTCTCCCTTAATCTTCCACAGCGGGGACAAGACAAGAAACCCACAGGAGAGGTAGAGAAGTGGAATAATTTGGCTGCTTCCCAGTCCAGGAGTTTAACCCTTACACTAGTCTCCCCCCACCTGCCAGGATAGCCTGTCCTCCAGCTGACTCTCTTAGGTAGACAAAATGGCTGCCCCGCATTCCGCCTTATATAGGCTGCCCCCTCAGTGGTCCAGAATGGACCAGAAGGTTCTGGAACGCCCTATACTAGTCTATAGACAACTTCTAGGCTTGGCAGTTAGGGCAGTTGGTAGCCACCATTTTGTGGTTCCAACTTTTCCTGTCAAAACAGGCCTCTGGGCCTGAGGTGAAAGACTATGAGAGGAAAAAGAACACCTATCCCCTTGGCCAACTCCTATAAAAACTAGTAGACACAAAAATTAGTAAGGGTATGAGGGGCAAAAAGGGGACAAAATAAATAATAATTTGGAGGGACTACGCAAAAAAACCAGACAGGTCTAACACGCGTCCTCCCAGCTGAAAGTGGGGAGAACTACCCGACCCCTTGGGAGTCCTCATCACTAAGGCGGAAATACCTGGAGAGACCGTCTGCATTGGCGTGGTCCACTCCAGGCCGATGTTCCACCCGGAAGTCCATTCCCTGTAGGGAGATGGACCACCTCAACAGCTTGGGATTTTCCCCCTTCATTTGCATCAGCCAACGAAGGGGTCGGTGGTCAGTCTGAACCAGGAAGTGCGAGCCAAAGAGGTATGGCCGCAGCTTCTTCAAAGCCCACACCACCGCAAAAGCTTCCCTCTCAATTGCACTCCACTTCTGTTCCCGGGGAAGCAGTCTCCTGGATAAGAAGACTACAGGCTGATCCAGGCCCTCTTCATTTAGTTGCGATAACACTGCCCCAATGCCATGTTCTGATGCATCTGTTTGGACAATGAACTCCTTGGAGAAGTCTGGGGCCCTCAGGACCGGTGCTACACACATTGCCTGCTTCAACTTTTCAAAGGCTTGCTGACAAGCCTTCGTCCAAACTACCCGTCGAGGTTGTTTCTTGGAGGTGAGCTCCGTGAGGAGCGCTACTATAGTTCCATACCCCTTCACAAAGCGACGGTAGTAGCCTGTGAGGCCCAGGAAAGCTCAGACCTCAGTCTGTGTCTTGGGGGGTTCCCAGGCCATGATTGCCTCAATCTTTGCCTGCAGGGGCTGCACTGACCCCCTACCCACCAAGTGTCCAAGGTACACAACCGACCCCTGCCCAATCTGGCATTTGCTGGCCTTGATTGTCAATCCAGCCTTTTTCAGGGCCTGGAGAACTGCTTGCAAATGTTGCAAATGGTCCTCCCAACTGCTACTGAAGACAGCAATGTCATCCAGGTAGGCAGCAGAGAAACTCTCCATTCCAGAGAGGACCTGGTTCACCAGCCGCTGAAATGTGGCAGGGGCGTTCTTGAGCCCAAAGGGCATCACACAAAACTGGAAGTGTCCCTCAGGCGTGGAGAAGGCTGACCTTTCCTTTGCTCCATCTGTCAAGGAGATCTGCCAGTACCCTGAAGTGAGGTCAAAGGTACTTAGGTATTGGGCAGCTCCTAGCCGGTCAATTAACTCATCCGCCCTAGGGATCGGATGAGCATCAGTCTTTGTAACTGAGTTCAGTCCTCGGTAATCCACACAGAACCTCAGTTCTGGTGTGGTGCCTGGTGGGGTGGCTTTTGGCACTAGCACCACCGGACTGGACCAAGGGCTGTTGGAAGGTTCTATCACTCCTAGCTCTAGCATCTTGGCAACCTCTCCATGGATGCTAGCCTTCACCTTGTCCGACAGCCTGTAGATCTTTGACTTCACTGGGGGGCTGTCTCCTGTGTCCACATTATGGGTACACAGGTGGGTTCTTCCCGGGACAAGGGAGAACAGCGAAGAGTACTGCTCCAGTACCTGGCGACAATCCTCTCGTTGCTCAGGAGTTAGGGATGGGGAGAGAATCACTCCCTCCACCGACCCATCCTTCTCTTGACATGAAAAGAGATCCGGGAGAGGCTCGCTTTCTGCTTCCTCAGCACCATCAGTCACCAACATCAGGATGACCTCTGGCCTCTCATGGTGGGGTTTGAGGCGATTGGCATGCAGCACCCGTAGGGGCTGTCGCGGGGTCTTAAGATCCACCAAGTAAGTGGCCTTACCCTTCTTTTCCAACACCTCAAATGGGCCTGTCCAACGATCTTGAAGGGCACTTAGCTCTCCAGGTTCCATCACCCAGACTTTTTGGCCAGGCTCCAACTCCACCGGGTGAGCATTTTGGTCGTACCATTCCTTCATTACTGCCTGGCTGGCCTCCAAGTTGTCAGAAGCCTGCTTCCACAACTTGGCCATCTGGCTTCTGAAGGCCAGCATGTAGCTCACCACATCCTGAGGAGGTTTTCTGGGAGACTTTACCCATCCATCCTTCACCAGGCTGAGAGGCCCACGCACAGGGTGCCCATACAACAATTCAAAAGGGCTGAAGCCCACTCCCTTCTGCGGCACCTCTCTGTAAGAGAACAGCAAGCAAGGCAGGAGGACGTCCCATTTCCTCCGTAAGCTCTCCGGCAGACTTCTTATCATGCCCTTCAGGGTCTTATTAAACCTCTCAACCAGTCCATTTGACTGGGGTGATAAGGAGTGGTGAACCGGTAGGTCACTCCACACTCCTTCCACATTGTCCGCATGTAAGCTGACAGGAAGTTGGTCCCCCTGTCGGACACAACTTCCTTGGGGAATCCTACACGGGTAAAGATTCCCATCAGGGCCCTAGCCACCACAGGTGCAGTAACAGTCCTCAGAGGGATGGCCTCTGGGTACCGTGTGGCATGATCCACCAGAACCAGGATAAACCTGTGACCAGCTGTTGTTGGTGGATCCAATGGCCCTACAATGTCGATGCCCACCCTTTCAAAGGGGGTGCTAACGACTGGAAGTGGTTCCAGGGGAGCCTTTAGCTTCACCCCTGTTTTCCCACTGGCCTGGCAGGATACACATGTCCGACAGTATGTGTTGGACGCCACTTTCATCTGAGGCCAGTAAAAGTGGAGGACAAGCCGTGCAAAGGTCTTATCCTGGCCTAAGTGTCCTGCCAAGGGTATTGCATGAGCCAATTCCAGCAGAAAGGCTCGGTATTGCTGCGGGACCACCAAGGCCCTTGATGAGCCAGGTAGGGGTACTTTGGGTTCACTGTAGAGGAGTCCATCCTCCCAGTAAATATGGTGGTGTCCCGTAGCATCACCTGCTGCCTGGGCTTCAGCCTGACGCCTCAGTCCCTCAAGGGTAGGGCACTCCCTCTGCCCCTTACAGAATTCCTCTCTGGTAGGTCCTCCCTCCACATGCCACTCAGCAGGGATGGGTAAATCCTCCAGAGAGTCTACTTCCCCCTCCATGGACTCCTGGCCTACCACCGCAGGTGGCCGATCTGTCACATGGGGCGTGGAAGCCGAAGCAGGCTCTTCCTGTCTCCGGGTCTGTCCCTTTTTGGCAGCGGGTTGGTCCATTGTTCCAGGCTCCAACCCAGGCGAACTCCCTCTCCGGGCAGTCGCAGACCGTGTGCTTACACAGGCCCAGTCAGGTGTACCCAGCATCGCAGAATGCGTCCGGTATTCCACCTCTCTCCAAGTGTTGTGCTCCATGTCATTCCCCGACAGACAATCAACTGGCACGTCAGGGCTTACGGCAACTCGAAGTGAACCTGCAACCCCCTCCCACTCAAAGGGAACCTCAGCCACTGGATAGTGGCCCATTCTGCCGTCAGCCATCGCGGCGGGGTGGAGTACATTAGGAACAACCTGCTCTGGAGACACCAGTTGACTTCTCACCATAGTCATACTGGCTCCTGTATCTCTCAGAGCCTCCCCTCTTTGGCCATTGATGGTGACCCATTGCCCATACTTTGTAGTATTTGGGGGCACCTGGATCTTTGGAACCATCTCCCGCTCTCCCAGGGACACTAAGGTGACACCCGCCCACTCACCCCCCTTATCTAAGGGCAACTCCTCCCCGAGCGCTACACTGGCTACTCCCGGTGACTTTCCTCCGGTGGGAGGGGGTGGTCTCTTTGGGCATCTGACATCTCCCTTATAATGTCCAACACCACCGCATTCAAAACAGTGGAGAACCCTTGGCTGCTGGCTTTGGCCAGGATTAGGGTTTCTGGGCGGGTTTGCCCTAGGGGTGAAACCTGCTCCCTTACATTGGAAAGTATTTTGGGGACCTTTGGAGAACTCCTTCTTTTTATCTCCCCCCTCCTTCTTCTGGGGGGCGCCCTGTCCGGCTTTTTGAGAATCCCCTCCAGTCCCCTTTGAGGACACCCGGGTACTTGCCCAAGTGTCCGCCTCCTCTGCAAGCTTCCGGGGATCGGTCAGCTTGCTGTCCACCAGGTGTTGGCGCAACTCGGGAAAACATTTCTCGAGGAGGTGTTCTTTCAAAAATAGATTGTACAGCCCCTCATAATCTTTCACCTCGCTGCCCTTGACCCAACCCTCCAAAGCTTTCTTGGCGTAGTCTAAAAAGTCTACCCAATTCTGGGTACTCAGTTTGTGACTTCCCCTGAATTTCTGTCTGTACCTTTCAGGGGTAAGTCCAAACTTCTTCACCAGTGCCACCTTCATTGTAGGGTAGTGGGTTTGCTCATCCTGCTCCAGAGCCAACAAGGTGTCTCTGCCAGCAGGGGGCATGTATTTATACAGCCCACCTCCCCAGTGAGTTTCTAAGATCCCGTGAGCCCTTAGAGAAACTTCGTAGGCGGCCAGCCATTTGGCAATGTCATCGCCTGGGGTGTAACTAGCGATGACATCTTTGGGTAAATAGGGTCTGGGTTCCCTGGTGTTCACTTTATTTTCGCTGCCACCATTATCTGGATTGGGAGACCTTCGTATTAAGGCTTGTAGGTCCATCTCTTTGATGGTTCGCTCATGGGCTAACCTCCTGTCCTCCCTTTCCATATCCATCCTAGCTAATTCCAACTTCATTCTCCTCTCCTCCCTCCTATCTTCTAGCTCGGCGTCAGTTAAACCCCTCTCTGAGACGCTGCTGCTCGCCCTCGAAGGTGTCCTGGGACCTGTCAGCAGATTCCCCCTTCCAGGTTGGTTCAGCATTGCAATCTCAAGGACAGTGTCCCCGTCACTCTCTTCAGTATCTGGTTCTTCCCTTAAATGAGCTTCCACCCATGCCCTTATGCTTGTCAGCAACTCGCCTTTCTTGGCACCTTTGTTAAAGAATACCCCTTGTTGCTGACACCATTCTCTGAGTTGGGCCACAGTATGGGATTCTAGCTCTTTAAAATTCAATTCCATCTTTCACTATGGAATAAAATTAACACACAGGAGAAAACCAAAAAGTGACCTGAGGTTAACCTCCACCCACCACCAGAAATAAATTTGGAAAAACAAAATTCAAATTAGGAGGGCCGCAAGGAGAAAACTCCTGGTGTAGGTCAGTGTATTGCGTTGAATTACTAATGAGTAGCTGCAACCAAGTCAGAATCCCACCGCTAGGCACCAAATGTTGGAACCTGGGATGTCAGGTCACCTAGGGTAGCCTGGCCTAGGGGTAAGACATGCAGTTCTAGAGGCACAAGTGTGAGGTTGCAAACCACCCAATAGTAAATCCACGCAATAGCACACAAAAACAACACTACACCAAAGTATAGGAAAATAAGTACTGCTTTATAAAAATAATATCTTTGCTCTTTTGCTTTCAAAATATACAGTTTAAGCACTTTAGTTTGTCATGGAAACATTAACTCCACTTTTACGTTCTAAAACATATTAACAACCAGCATTTCAGGACAATACCTTTAGTCAGGCCTCTTAATCCAAATTGTTAAGTAACACTTAAATTCTATTTGCTCAGGAATACATTTACCGCACTCTACTTTACTCTTCAGAAACTTCCCATCACAGTATTACTTTAAAAGAAACCAAATTAGCTCTTATGTTGAAACAGATAGGCAATATTAATCACATTGATAATTCTATAATCCCCTTCTTGGTTTGATAAAGAAGGATTGGTTAACATCACTTAAACCAGCTTTTCAAATAAGCCCAGATAAGGGTTCCTCAAGGACGCTGCACTCTTAAAGACAGAGTCTATGTTTACTCATTTATGAGGTCCCAATCTATGCCACTAGTTTCTCTTGTGGAAGTCACTTCCCCACATAACTACCTCCTTACTTGCATTCAAGGTGTAATCCTGTAATCCTCCTGCGCCAGAAGGAGGGGGAATAACGAAAGCGAGGGGCTCGAGGAACCGAGGCTGAAGAGGCTCTCTCGCCTCAGAAGACTCCTCGGTGCCCCCCCAGCTCAGGCCGATTCCTCAATGCGGCACTTGCGCAGGAAACAACAAGGGCAGATACCACGATGCCCCCCAGGCCCCTACCAGGCCTCTTAATTCCCCCTCCCTGCTCGGGCCAGCTCCTCAGTGTGGCGCTCGAGCGGGAAGAGAAGGCAGATCACTCGGCAGTTGGAAGAAGCACCCCCGGCGCCTCTCCTCAGCCGCTGGTCGGCGAAGACACTCCTTTTGCGGGCATGAGCGGAAGCGCTCGTTGATGCCGCCGCCTACTGCGTCTCCTCGAAGAAAGGACGCTTCCCACGCCGATCCCAGCCGGCGCCGCCTCCCAGAGAGCGGCGGTTCCACAGGGCCTGCGCGAAGGAGCAGTGTCTCCTCATTAGAGGTCGCGCACTCGCGCAGCACCTTCCCTTGCTCTCCTCACGTTACCAGCGAGTTTAGCGCTATTCTGGCACTGCTCTACAAGCGCTGGCTTGGGGGTCGATTTACACAGCCTCACTCTGCTTCCGCCCCTCCGCAGGATGGCTCCTCTCCACAGCAGGTCTCTGCCCCAGCCAGTAAGTGATGAATTTGGGAGGAGGGGGGGAGAAAGGTCCTGCCACCAAGGAAAGTCACGGCAGCCAGTGGCAGGATACAGATGGCTACTGCCACTGGGGGGGGGGGTCACAAGATTTACCCCTACCTCTACTGAACACTGCTCAAGAAGAGCCTCTCTCTGCTGGGCAGAGGACTACACACCGCAGTCTCCTTTTCCTTTGACACCCCGCTATTCCTAAGCTAGGGGTTAGTCAGGCGCCCAGGGTCTCCCTTAATCTTCCACAGCGGAGACAAGACAAGAAACCCACAGGAGAGGTAGAGAAGTGGAATAATTTGGCTGCTTCCCAATCCAGGAGTTCAACCCTTACACTAGTCTCCCCCCACCTGCCAGGATAGCCTGTCCTCCAGCTGACTCTCTTAGGTAGACAAAATGGCTGCCCCGCATTCCGCCTTATATAGGCTGCCCCCTCAGTGGTCCAGAATGGACCAGAAGGTTCTGGAACGCCCTATACTAGTCTATGGACAAGTTCTAGGCTTGGCAGTTAGGGCAGTTGGTAGCCACCATTTTGTGGTTCCAACTTTTCCTGTCAAAACAGGCCTCTGGGCCTGAGGTGAAAGACTATGAGAGGAAAAAGAACACCTATCCCCTTGGCCAACTCCTATAAAAACTAGTAGACACAAAAATTAGTAAGGGTATGAGGGGCAAAAAGGGGACAAAATAAATAATAATTTGGAGGGACTACGCAAAAAAACCAGACAGGTCTAACATACCGCATATGCCATCAGGCATGATCCACCAGCAGGATGCAGGAGACTATGAGGCCCAGCAGCCTCTGAGTCATTCTCACCAAAATCCGGGACAGAGGCTAAAACATCAGTATCGCAGCCCGAATATCCCAGACTCGCTGCTCAGGAGGATAGGCCTGAAACTGCACCGGTCCCAGCATCGCTCCAATGAAAGGGAGTATCCGAGAGGATATCCGAGAGGAAATCAGGTGTGACTTCGGTACGCTGATAGTGAACCCCAGTGAATTCAGGAGGTCCACTGTAGTCTGGCGTGGGACACGACAGCCTAGGGCAAGCCCGCCTTCAACAGCCAGTTGTCACAATAGGGGAAGACTGGAACCCCTTCTCTGCACAGATGACGTGTGACCACCGTCATCACCTTTGTGAACACCTGAAGGGCGTTGTTAAGGCCAGAGGGGAGCACTGTGAATTGAAAGTGCATGTGATACACCATGAACCGTAAGTAAGTCTTTGAACAGGCAGTACAATGATATGGAAAGAAGTGTCCTGCAAGTCCAAAGCTACCATCTAGTCTCCTGGGTCGAGGGCAGAAAGGACATGGACCAAAGTGAGCATCTTGAACTTCTCTTCCAGAGGAAGTTGAGGGCCCGGACATCTAGAATAGGACGCAGGCCTTTGTCCTTTTAGGGCACCAGAAAGTAGTGGGAATAACAACCCTGACCTACTTCTGGCACAGGGACAATCTCTATGCCTCCCATAGCCAAGAGTGCCAAAACTTCCTTGCGGAGAAGTGCCAAATGATCTAGCAAAATGTGGCTGTAAGAAGGTGGAATGGAAGAAGGGGTAGTTTCGAAGGGGAGGAAGTAGCCCCTTTAGATTATTTGCAGAACACACCTGTCCGACGTGATGGACTGCCAACGGAGGAGGTGATGGCAAATCCTGCCGCGACCGGCTGATGATGGGCCTGAAACATCTGACTAGGAAGGTTTGGAGGCAGCGGCAGGGGGGTAAATGGTGGTTTGGTCCGCATGCTGGCTCCCTGATCTGCGGGTACACTGGGCCCCACGACCATGCAGACACTGGACTGCTTGCATGTACCTGTGGCTGGGCTGGACAGGACATTGCTCAGCGTCCCTTCCATAGCCACGAAAGGGACAAAATGCAGATTGAGGTGGACGGGTGGCTACTGTGAGGCCCAAAGATCTGGACGCAGCCCAAGAATCCTTAAAGCGCTCAAGACAGTGTCTGCTTTGTCGCCAAAAAGACAAGTGCCATTAAAGGGCATGTCCATCAAAGTTGATTGGACATTCCCAGAGAAGCCAGAAGTCCTCAACCAGGCGTCTGAGTGCTACCGACATTGCAATCATTCTGCTCACTGAGTCTGTGGTATCCAGTCCACACTGTATGGTGAATTTGGCTGCAACTCTCCCAACAGCAACTGCCTGGGAGAGAACGGCCCAGGCCTCTTCTGGGCACTGAGTCAGCACCTACGTGACCGTATCCCAGATGGTATTAGAGCACCGGCCCAAGAGGCAAGATGTATTTAGTGTCCACAATGCCAAGCTGGAGGAAGAAAACATCCTCTCCCCAAGATGATCCAGCTTCTTGGACTCACTATCTGGGGGAGCAGAAGGGAATGCGCCCTTTGAAGATGAGGCATGGACCACCAAGCTCTCAGGGGAGGGATGTTGCATCAGGAACACTGTGTCGCCCGGAGCAGGGCGGTGGCTGCGGGCGATTGTCCTGTCCACACGAGCCCCTGAGCAGTGCTTGACCAAGTGTCCAGATTGAAAACAGTAAGGGCTTTGCTAAACAGCAAGAGGGGTTCGGACGTGGAAGCCGTAGGCTCAAGCACCTCTGTCAAGAGGTTAGACCTGACTGCCCCAGAAGAGAACTCAAGGTCAAGAACCTCGGCTGGCTTTCTCACAACCACAGCATTGTAAGTTCCCTCCTCTGTAGCCACAGTAGGGGGAGAAAGCAAGCCAGTGTCAGGAGAAGTGTCCAGGCCACTGGCATCACCCAGGTCCATCTGCCAGTCCGGTTCAACAAGCTGGTCAGTTAAAGGGTCCAGTGGCCCCTCCCATTCATCTTGACCTCCTTTTGGCCCAAAATGAATGCCAGGAATGAACACAGAAACAAAAGTTCCTTCTGGCATTGGAACCGATGTTGAGCGACATTGGTCCGGCCCCATGCCCACTTCGGTGATGAGGATGAGGTAGGCGCAGTCCGGGGGAACGATCGACGATGTCGGGATACATTGGAGAAGGATGAGTAGGATCATCCTGTGTCAATCTGGATCCGATACCGGATTTATAAGGGCCCTCTGGAGTTTGGGCCGAAGCCGCCAGCGTGAAAGGCCTAGGGCCACCGCCTGACTCCACGGGGCCCAAAGGCACATCAGCGGAGCGGGCATGCCCAAAAAATTAGTTACAAGGCCTCATAAAATGTATGGATTTGGGCACAAGACACCCTGGCATCTGAAAGGCGGAGAGGTGCAGTGTGGTCTCAGCAGCCTACTCTGGAGATGGAGCTTTTGAGCGACTACGCTCGGAGTCCCACGCTGCAATGGTCGATGAACGGGGAGAATTCAAAGAACGCCTCTGTTTCTTTTACTTCTTCTTGTCTTTCCCTGATTTAACCGAAGATCTACCCGACAACTTTGAGTGCGACGAGGAGTGTGAGCTCCGCGACCATCCTCAAGACCTTCCCCTTGAACTAGAATGGGAGCGACACGTAGCAGAGTGCCTGGATTTCAATACCTTTCGGGACCGCTCCTCCAAAGCCTTTGGGTTCTTGGCCCAGCACTCAGAGCATGACTTGAGGTAGGGTGAATGCTCCAGACATCAGAGGCACACGAAGTGCTGATCTGTAATGGACATCACCCGGTGATAGGAGCCACAGGGCTTGAAGCCCGTCCGACGTTGGGACATTATCGACACACCAGGTATCAACGACTCAGGAAAAATGTCGACAAAAAGTTGGAAAAGACTAGACAAAAAATGGCTAAGTGGTAGCTCTCTTCGGATTTGCGCTTATGCTGGTACAGAAATAGTCAGAACTGGTGTCAGCGTGCATGGACGGCATCTATATAGGTCCAGCAACGTCATTTCGGTGCCCACGACACCAACAATGGACAGGGAGCTCACCGACACCACCTAATGACACGCAGGGGAATTGCTGCCGAAAAATTTCCAGATCCAGACTGATGTCTGGGAGAAATTCTAAGGTAAAGAATCTACAACTAATAGACTCCATCATCTGAATTTCAGTTTTGTTTTAATCAATTTCTATATGGATGATTTTTCTGTAAGAAATAATTAAATTTTTCATACATGTTTTGACTTCATGGAAGAGCTGGCTTTAAATGAAGACCATAGCCTGGTGCTGGCAGGGGGTGTCAATACAAAGTTGCGAGACACATACTCGGCACCGAAAGTGTAAGATTTTGTATAACCCCCTGTTGGCACATAATTTCTGCAATGTTTTAGAGTGGGCAGGACCCTCTAAACCCAATATATATACGTATACATGAAGGGGTTGCAGTACTATGATTATATTTTTGCTTCAAGGAAATTGACCAAATACATCATGGAGGGGTCTATGCAAGATAGTACACATAGCAATCATAACCCATTGGCCATTTCTTTTATAACTCTATTAGTGTTGTGTAGTTCCCGCTAATCTGTCGAACCTGCATGTTTGATGGGCAACATAAACTTTGGGTGAGGTGCCTAGACTGATTCTGGGCACCACCGGAGAATGATGGTCTAGCGAATAGCTAGCTCACAGTGCCTCCATGAGCCAACCTAACCATCAGGGAGCGAATCGTTTCTCCGAACCACTGAACATGACAACCCTGACCCCCCGACCCCCCCCCCCCAGGTAAAGAATCTGCAACTAATAGACTCCATCATCTGAATTTCAGTTTTGTTTTAATCAATTTCTATATGGATGATTTTTTGTTAAGAAATAATTAAATGTTTCATACATGTTTTAACTTCATGGAAGAGCTGGCTTTAGGTGAAGACCTTAGCCTGGTGCTGGCAGGGGGTGTCAATACAAAGTTGCGAGACATATACTCGGCACCCAAAGTGTAAGATTTTGTATAACCCCCTGTTGGCACAGAATTTCTGCAATATTTTAGAGTGGGCAGGACCCTCTAAACCCAATATATCTACGTACACAGGAAGGGGTTGCAGTACTATGATTATATTTTTGTTTCAAGGAAATTGACCAAATACATCTTGGAGGGGTCTATACAAGATAGTACACATAGCAATCATAACCCATTGGTCACTTCTTTTATAACTCTATTAGTGTTGTGTATTTCCCGCTAATCTGTAGGACCTGCATGTTTGTTGGACAACAGAAACTTTGGGTGAGGTGCCTAGACTGATTAGCTAGCTCACAGTGCCTCCATGAGCCAACCTAACCGTCAGGGAGCGAATCGTTTCTCCGAACCACTTAACATGACAACCCTGACCCCCCCCCCCCGGGATCGTGGAAACAGATCAGAACTTTTCACTCACTCACTCGTGTTTACTAGTGCTAAGAGTAGTATACAGAATACACAGTAGGGCATTTTCCATTTTGTGAGAAGCTAGCCTGGTATATGATGTCCACTAATGTCCACCTTTGATGCAGATGTCCATTAATGTCCGCCTTTGATGCAGAGCCCACGGAGTCCGGAGAAGCTCAGGATCTGCAGACTTATTTGTGGTGCCTGCGAATGCAGGGGAGTGACTCCTTCACTCCAAGGGAGATTACTTCGGTAGTCCTTGATGCTTCACAGGCCTTGGAAGATTCCTGTATGATGCACAGGCACAGACGATGCAGCAGACTGGAAGGAAGACGAAGTCCAGCCCAAACAAAGTCCAGAGTGCCCAGATGGTAGAAGTGCAGTGGTTTCAGTTCTGAATCTTATCCCATGACGTATCTAGGGACTTACACCCAGGTAAGCCCTTAAGTATCCTAAGCAGAGGGTTGGGAAGATTCAGGGGACCCTCCTAGGGGAGGGTCTGGACAGGGGGGGGTTACTTTCATGTCCTTTGTCTAGTTTCATGCCAGAGTGGGAGCCAACGGCTCCCAGGACTGGTTTGAACTGGACTATGCACAGGAACACCAAATGTCCCCCTCATGCAGACTTTCAGGCACTGGAAAGCGCACCCACCCAGCCCGAATACACTAAATCCTGTCTGGGAGGTGGTCACCCCTCCCTGTGACAGGATGCCTATTGTTCTACCTTCCCCTGATCGAGCTTGGCTCAGCAGCAGGAGGGCAGAAATGTCTCTCTGGTCGGCAGCAACCATTTTGTGCTGCCCGGGACTAGAAGGCTGGTACCGGAAACACTGAGAGCTTAAGGAAGGGCTCTTCCACTGCATGGAATCATACCTCCCACACAGTTTACGGTTTGGGAGGTATGATTCCAACATGTTTGATACCAACCATGATAGGATTCGTTGCTGCTGCATGAGATGGTAATCGCGCAATTACGCGGTGCCCCTCTATATAGTACATGGCTGCTTCACTGACAACCCGGGAGAATAAACTCTGTAGGCTGCAGGGGTGTCCTGCTCATGCAGGGGCACCCTCTCACTTAGAACCAAGCACCCTGCCTTTAGGATTGTAAAGGCCTGCTATAGGGGTGACTTATAGGTTTTAAGTGCAGTGACCCTTAGATATAGTAACCCTATATCTTTAGTAAGTGGTGCATGCACCAACTTACACAGGCTGCAATGGCAAGCCTGTAGTTCCATTTTGAGTTGTCTCTGATGTTTGCCATAATACATGTTGCAGCCCATGGGAGACCTCTGGGGTACCTATGCCCTGGGTACATGGGTACCATATACTAGGGACTGACAAGGGTACCCCAGTATCCAATCTGGGATGTACCTAAGTACTGAGCATAACAATTTAGGGAGAAAGCAGATAGACTGGTGTCCTGGTTAGCAGGATCCCAGTCAGACTAGACAAAAACAGCATCACATCACGCACAAAGTGGGGGTAACCATAAGAAGCAGATCCTACAAATCTATTTATTGAACCTTTATTCTTCAATACATGTGCTGCGATAATCATTAGACAAAAGCAAATGGAAGTGATTACAAGCACCAAGAGCGTAAATAGATACAGTTCTACCACGGTGCTAATACAGTGCACATAAGTAGGCATATAAACAAGGCAGTAATCTGGCGTACTCCTACTATGCAAACCCCTACTCTAAGTGTACCTAGAGTGTGTGTAGGCATGAAGCCAAGTATCCCCCACGGGATGATCCAACCCTTTTACCTGGCAGGAGAGAATGTAAGAGCCCATCTTGGTCATGAACTGGACATCCCCTCACAGAGATGTCAGACCGCTGCGTGGTGAAGTCTCAGCATTCAAGGACTCTCAGTGTCAGTTGAAGTGCCTTCTCTGCTACTCTATCGGGATGCTCATTATTTATAATAGAAAGCAGTTTCTGTGCGAGGGCGTAGGAGCTCTGCCCTTTTTACTTTCAGAATCAGAATCAAAATAAAAGCAATATTAAAATGGATTTAAAAACAAAAAAACTGGTAACACTCTTAAACAATCTTCCTGTGGAGCTGTTGCATACTGCCACTCACTGTGCTGCTTATTGCTGTGATGTCAGTGATGCTTTTCATAACCATTCTGCCCTTGGGCGGGCCCAAATTTAAGAGTATTTGCCGGGCTGTCGTTCCTACAGCCCTGAGGCATGTGAGGCATGTGAGGTCATCAGCTCGGCAAAACATAGCCTTGAGGACCAGCAGTCTCCACCCCCTAATGACGTTGGGGTAAAGTTACCCCCGGGAGCTTCAGGCTGAAGCCTTGTAGCGCAAGCACCTTTACGTCAGTGAGAGAGTGGAGAGTATGGCCACCACACGGGACGAGTTGGGAAAGGGTGGGAGTAGAGCCTGCAGGCTGATAGGAAAATAAAAAAACAAGTCTGCACAGTTTGTCATCAGGCTTTTGAAGACTGCACAGTCTCGAGGTGTCTGCTTCCCATGCTGCAGTTAATGCAGGACGTCATTTCTAACAGCAGACTCATGGAAAAGATGGTGCATGTGTCTGTACAAAGCAGTCAGCATTGCCTAGTTTGAAGCTTCCCTCCAGGTCAGATGGAGTCCCATGGCTTCCAACTCTGAGAGTGGACCACCAGGTGATATAAATAAATAAATAAAAACTATGCATCTGGGCCTGGTGTATTCAGTTAGTAGTAATACACGTGGTGTGAGGCCTGTTAAAATGAGTACCTATTTTGTTGCTTGATTGTTATCTCTGTACTGCCTGAAGGGTTTTGAAAAACAGCAGCTATTTTTATGGGACTGTCTGTGTGTACTTTGTAGAGCTGTTCAATGAGCATGTGAGTTAAAATTATTTTTAGATCTCGCCTATGCCACGCGCATGCGCTGTATAGGAGGAGACCTTCAGGAATTGATTCGCTTTTTCTGCCAAAAAACTTGCACGCTTTGCATTGCTTTTAATGGCAACGCGTGCACGTTTGGCGATTCCCTTGCAGGAGCGAGCTTTGAAACCATCTGCTTGTAATTAACTTTCAAACAGATGGTGCCCCTGCTCGCTCCCGCAAGGGAAACGCTGTGTGGGCTCATTTTGTCGCAGCTTGTTCCACTCCGTACTGCGGTTTTAGTGTCACTTTTAGCTGATCTTTGGTCGGCGTCCTTTGAACTCAGCATCTCCTGCTCGCTACAAGATTGCTGTGCTTTATCTACTTTTATTTACATTGCTGAGGATGAGCACTTCCCAGCAGTGTTTCGGTTTTGTTTAATTTTTAACGCTCACCCGCTCCACGATTATCTTGCTCCATTTTATTTATTTTAATGGTAAGGATGGAGCAGGTTATCCATTTTTAAAACGTATTTGCGTTATGAACCTTCCCAGTAATTTTGACAGGATATGAAAAGACAAACAAATGCAATACCGGTATTTTTAAAGTTGACACACGTTTCTGAGGTGCAGGTAAGTAACAACATTCTGAAAACTGCTCCGTGGCCTTTGCGCGCTTGCTTTCTTCAGCTGGTCATTTCACTGTGCTTGAGAATGCGGCTTGAAATACCCCAGCAGGATGACTAAATAAATGGGACTAGCCAAGTTACGCCCCGTAAAGTCTGCTGATGCATATTGAGTGTACTGTGGTTAGGAAATTAGAGCCACAATGCCTCTGGAACAAATCGTTTATCACCTGCTGCATCTGCTAGTCACATTTATTCTCCACAAGTTTTAAGTGATTGAGGAACAATTTTTATGTTGCAAATACAATTGTGAACATAGAACTATAAGCCCCCTTCAAGGCTTATCTTGCAGCCCAGCAGCAGGAACACTCTACACAACAAGAGCAAGGGCTGGTGCCAACAGGTGTGGGCTAGAGCACTGCTTTATAATGTAAGCAAAACCTGCGTTTCAACAGATTGCTTGTGCGCAGCCACTGGCCAGTGTGGCAATAGGAATTGTTGGTGAGATGGAGGGACAGGGTGATACTCAGGCAGCATCATTGGTGGCAAAGATTGACATAGGCCAGATTTGTGTAACTCATAAATTGTGATGCTTACATGTGACCTATTGTGCAGCTAAGAGGACAACTGTGAACTTTCATGTAAGTTTAACCAAGTCGCCATATCATTGGGCTCAGTGCATTGCTTTGTTTTTGCTTAAAATGCTAAATAAAGTTTTTTTTTAAAACTAGAACTATAAGCTGTAGGAAAATGCTCGAAGTATAAATTGCTTAGTTTTTGGTGAGTCTCAGCACATGTTTTTTTTATCTTGCCATCACCATTTGTTAACTAGAGTTCAGTTTTTTTCTGCTTTTTCGAAACGATGTTAACTGAAGCACTATGCTCGACATTGCAGTGTTTCCTGAACAGGTCCTGATGTTTGCTTAGCCCGGAATGCAGGGCATCATAAAAAGCAGAACGCAAGCCCTTAGAAGCATAGCTTTTTCTAATGCTACTTGATGCTGATGTAGTTTTCAGCAGTATTGTTTTATTCTGATAAAATATTCAACTGCGTCATGGGTATAGCATTGGCATAGCCAATAGATCTCGCCTTTGGGACCTTAAAAGTGTTTAGCCAAAGGCAAGACCTATTGGCTATGCCAATGCTTGTTTAAATTGTCAGTGAGACCCAGGACATAAATTAAATATTGGGAAGATCCAAGACGCAGAATAAGGATAAAATAAATGGTACGCTGCTTGAAGTCCCTCAGGGTTCGACCTTGAGCCAGCTGCTTTTTAACATCTATCTGACTCCACTGATCTCCCTGGCCGAAGAGCTGGGTGCTAAAATTATGGCCCATGCCGTTGACACTCGGCTTCTGTTTACCAGGAACGGCCCTGTTCTATGTACGAAAATGGCACAAAGCTGCCTAGCTGCCGTATTCACATGGCTGGCACGGGTCAAACTCAAATGTAACGAGGGGAAATCAGAGATCCTACTATACGGCCAGTTTCCCCCTTCCTTTACTGAAACCTTGTGGCCCTCTGATTTCCCCCGCCCACTCTCTGAGGGCAGTCCGGCTAAGAACCTGGGAATCTGGTTTGGGGAGGATCTCAGGTTCTCGGAGCACATTAAGAAACTAACGGGTGTCTGCTTTGGTACTCTTAAATCCTTAAGCAGATTTTTCCCTCTACTCCCTCAACCAGCCAAGGAAATGGTGGCTCGGGCGCTTATCATATACCGCCTGCATTATGCTAATGCGCTTTTTCTTGGCATACCCGGATTTCTGGTCAATAAACTGCAATTTATCCAAAACGCGGCAGCCAGACTCTTATTCAACATCTCTAAGCGATCAAGTATTAGATCACACTTGCGTGATCTTCACTGGCTACCCGTGGCCCAGCGGGTGCAGTTCAAGGCCCTCATTCTAACCCACAGAGCCTTGCATGACTCCGGTCCCTCCTACATAAGGAAAAGGTGGCTTTCTATACACGCAGGAGATCTTTACGATCTGCTTCCCATAGGCTGATGACCACCCCTCACTTTCGTCGCTCTAGGATGGGCGGCCAGTCTCTTTCAGTCAAAGTAGCCTCCCTATGGAATGCCCTTCCTGTCGTGCTGCGTCACACCCAGGATTTCCAGCATTTCAAGAAGCTTCTCGAAACTCACCTTTTTAACCAGGCCTATTAATTCTTGTTCTAGCCACAGGTTGCTACCTCATCGCGCCAGGATACTCAAGAGTAATTATGCGCGTAACAAATTCTATATAACATAACATATAACAAAGTAGTAAGCTGCTAGTTGTCTGCCTCAGGGAAGAGTACTCAAACTACTATTGTGTAAAAAAAAGGCTTTAAAACAAAACTTAAGTGAGCATAATTACTCGCAGTGTTTGGGAAGAACCTTGGTCGTCACAGGGTGTGTGTCCTGGAGAGGTCGCTGGCACCAGAGCGAGGAGAATGCACTGGTCTTGGAATTTCCTACAAGGTAGACTGACTTAAAGCTGCCGCACTTAAGCAGTTTCTGGGTGAATTCAAATTGCACTCTTTAATAAATCAACAAGGAGTTAAAGGAAGCTGGTGATGGCATGTAGGTTCTTGAAACATTTGCCACAGAGACTGCTGTGATGATATTTTACTGTGTGTTGTGTGCCCTCTGAACCTATGCACCTTGATCAGGTTTTCAGGTTTTTAATGTCTTTATTTCAATAATAAAATCATAAAAGACAAAAATAAAAAACATTACAAAACATAATGAGCATATTATACATTTTAAAGCTAAGACAGATTATTACATTTTGTTAGTTATACAAGACAAATATAAACACGGGACTAAAAAGCAAAGTTTAGCAAGAATTTTTTAACTTAGTAAAATCTTGCATGGTACAATTAAGATGGATTCCTTCTAGCCCTAATTGCCCATGCCCAACCTAAGAATTTGGCCAAGCATATCACAAAAATTTCCGAGGTGTTAGTTTTCAACATCCAGATTGCCTCGGAAGACCTTCTACAGGAAAGACATTTGAACAGGGGTTTTAGCCATGTGGAACGGGGCTCAGAATACTGCGGACAGGCAAACAATAGATGACCTTCTGTTTCTTTTTGGTCTGGGCACCAGCTACAGAAACTAGAGGAGGTTTTGCCCCAGGATGAAGTAAATGAATTCAAAGGTAAGGCACCCACGCGAAACTGATGATAAAGTTTCTTGTCCAGTGGTCTGGTGATGATGTCCCAGTAAGACTCACGGGAGGGGTCTAGCTTAAAGCTTAAGAATCGTCCCGTGAGGTTACCAGAGCTGGAAACAGTTACCAAAGAATGGCGGGTTGAAGCCCAAAATAGTTCTTTGAATTCTTTTTTTGATGGAAAAGTGTTGGTGCTTGGGGAGACCCACAGATGTTTGAGACCCATGTCGTGCAGGCTCTTTTTCACCGAACGAAGCCAAGGGATTCGTTCTGAGCCCCCCATGGACCTCACCTCTGCTAACTCCTTAGCAAATAATGTGAGATCCGGGCAGGTCCATAAGCGCCTCCAAGTAGCCACTACTCGGAATCTCGCCATGTCTGTGATTGGTTGGCAACCCATATCATGACAAAGGGGTATCGATGGGGAAGACTGTGGTAACCCTACCAAATTCCGTAAAAATGTGCACTGGATTTTATAAAGACTGGAGAGGTCCATATATCCCCATAGCTCAGCCCCATAGAGTATGGCAGCATTTATTTTGGTGTCATAAATTCTCAGGGCGGGGATGACCCGTTTAGTAATAGATTTCTTCTGCTCGCGCAGAAGACAGCCAGTCAATTGGGCAAATTTTAAGTGCTGCGTCGCGGTTTGATCTTTCCACGACAGACGGCGGTCCAAAGTGACCCCCAAATAAGTCATAGTTTCAACTTGTTCCAGGTTGACCCCGCTCATTTGAACGTTACTGCGTATGATGTTGTTCCTGGTTAAAACCATGAACTTGGTTTTACCCACATTTACCTGGAGGTCATTTTTCGCACAAAACTCCTCAAAACGGTTCAGGGCCCGCTGTAGGCCTGCCCGGGTCTTGGATAGGAGTAGGGTGTCGTCGGCGAAAATAAGCATGGGGAATTTGGTCCCTGCCAAGGTCGGGGCATCAGTATGGGTGGCCGAGAAGAATTTTACAACTTGATCTATAAAAAGCAGGAAGAGAGTGGGCGCGAGGACGCACCCCTGACGAACTCCTCGGGTTACAGGGAAGGAATCCGTATGTTGTCCCTGTGCTCCCCACCTTACCCTAGCATAGTTCTCTTCGTGCAATCTAATAATCAGCTCCAGTAGTGCTCCAGGCATTCCCAATTCCCTCAGTACCTGCCTCAATTTACCCCTGGGTACCAGATCGAAGGCTGACTTCAGATCTATAAATGCGGCAAAGATGGTACCACCGCCTAGCAAGACCACCTTCCAGAAGATCATACAGAATCGGAGCACCTGATCAGTGGTGCTCGTACCAGTTCTAAAGCCCGCCTGCATGGGAGATAGTATGTTTTCGGTGTCCATCCACCCCTGCACTCTGGCCAAGATCATACGGGCAATGACTTTTTGGAGGCAGTCGATTAAGCTAATCGGGCGATAATTGCCCGGATTAGATCTGTCTCCTTTTTTATATATAGGAAGAATCTCGGCCCCCTTCCATGTTTTGGGAATACAAGCCCCCTTTGCTATAGTATTAGCAATGTTTGTTATATATGGTACCCAAAGAGCAGTGTTTGATTTAAACAGGTCGGCTGGTATTTGGTCCAAACCAGGAGCTTTCCCCCGCTGAGTTAAACCAAGGGCTAATTCTGTCTCGATATTGGAGAAGATCAGAGTTGGTTCGCAGAGGGTCATTACATACAACTTATTCAAAATAGGGGGAGGGTCAATGCCTTCTGAGCTAAATTGAGTGGAGTAATGGGTTATCCAGGCTTCTGGGGACACATGGTTAGTTGGAATACGGGAATCACCATCCTTCCCCCATTTTACTATGTCCCAAAATTTAGTCTGGTTGTTTGACTTGGTGGCCTCCAAAAGATCAGCCCAATAATCATCCTCCCACGCCCTCTTTGCTTCCCACTGTACTCTTTTGTACCGTTTCCTAGCCTCCTTAACATCAAACTTATTTCTAGATTTAACTCTTTCGACTAGGTTGCGGTGAGCCTCCCTACAATCTTTGTTATACCACTTGGCCCGGGTGGCAGGCGGTCGCCCAACACCCCTCTGACATGGTTTGGAGATAAGTAGCTTAAGTTCAGAAAAACATTGATCATGTACGTCCATAATTTTGTTAGGTTCTGAGGTACCCCACCTTATGTCCTTTGGCATCATTTTATCTGATGCGAGCATCACCACTTTTTCTATGTTGGTCTGTATGGTTTCGTCACCTGATATGTTGGACCACTTCAGTCTCCTTCGATCGTTTGATATGGTTACAACCCCAAGCCCCTTATGGTCTGGAGCTTCCAGTCTTACCGCACCATGCACCTTTAGTTTCAAAGACAAGGGATTATGGTCGCTTTCTGGACGGGGGACAATTTCCATATCAACCAACAGACTCCAGAATTCCATTTTTAAAAAGATATAGTCTATGCGACTTTTCCTCATGCCATTGTCAAAAGTAAAATTGGCGCCAAGGTCGGATGGAGTACGGCCGTTTGCAGCCCTAAAACCCCAGGTGAGACAAAAAGCAGTCCAATTCAGGGCAGCCTCCGTTGCTTTGACCGGATTGCTGATCATTCAATCCGGTATATTCCAAGTAGCATCCTCTTCATGCCCCCAGCTGTCCCCTGCTGAATAGAGCGGCTCAATGGTGCAGTTTAAGTCGCCGGCTAGGAGGATCAGTGTTCCTTTGTTCCACCCTGCCAAAAGATTGTCCAGAACACCCACCATCGGCGGGCAACGACCACCAGGGAGACCACGGGAGTAGATGTTAATAATGAGCATGTCCTGACCACCTTCCTTGCTCAGCCCAATTGCCAAGATGTCGGGTTGATCGACATAAAGTTCGGTGGTTGTGTATCCCCAGTCCTGTTTGACCCATGTTATCAAACCCCCTGAAGCACGCCCTTTGTTACTCTTAGTTGCGGGTTTGAAAAAGTTTATAAAACCAGCTCTATGTGTATGTGCAGTTGCCCAGGTTTCTTGCAATAGTACTGCGTCATATTTATCGATAAACTCCAGCCAATCCTCAGAGTCTATATGAGCCTTCACTCCAGCGACATTCCAAGACACAATATTAAAGGTTGCTGTGGTGGGTTCAGCGTGATTATTACCTAAATGGACCGGGGAGGGGGGGAAGGTGCGGATGGTACTTTTGGGCATATTTCTGACCCCTTTTTCTTCTATACAGATTTTTTGCACACTTTCCCCCTCAGCCAGGACCCTCGTTTTTACCTTTTTAAGTGGCATGAGCTGATTACCCAACACAAGTGTCGCACGTTTAAAGGGAGTATGTACTTCTTCCCCGGTGTCAGTGGTAGAGTTAATGAGTGTGGTTGGAGAACACAGTCAATCTACCAGCTCCAAATCAGACAGTGCTCCAAAGTGGTTAAAAAGTAGGGGGTACTCTTGTAAGTGGGGTGTTCTAGGCCCTCTAAACCTCCCATCACTGACTCTCCACTGGTGTGGGCCTATAGAATGGTTAGTATGTGAATGAGGGTAAAAATAAGCGAGGTCCAAAGTCTGGACGTCGCCCTGCCGGGCAAATCTTGCTTTTCGTCGTATTAGGTTGACCACCCAGGGGTCTTTGAAAGATATCAGGATACAGTCCCCTTCCAGGTCTTTAGTGCCCTTACCCACCCAGTCTACTCTCCTTACATATAGGATTTCTGTAGGGGATGATGGAGGTAGGGGGCGATTTTTATTTAGCCAGTAAATTACTTTGTTCCGCAATTCCCCTTGGGTCTCCTTAATACCATCCCGTAGGGGAGGTACACCAGTTAAAACTATGGTATATTGGGACGCTTCTGGGGGTAGATTGACTCGGGGAGTGGGGCGCAACTTTTGTTTACCCACAGGCTGAGTCCTAGGGGATTGGGGATTAGTGGTACCCCTACTGGGTGGTTGAACTGGGGTAGTGTTAGAATGTTTTGCCATGCCTTTAAAAAGTGACTGGGTCGTTTTAGCTGAGTTAGATTTGATTGGGTTTATCTCCCTTGGTGGATTATTTGGGAGACCTCTACTAGCATTGGTTATAATGGCATTGGACTTTTCCCCTAGTATGGGTTTGTTAGTATTGGTAGTTGACCCTAGCGGTGCCGGCTTGGTTACCTGGGTCGCAGAGAAATTATCTGCTGACTGTTTTTGACCCTGGTTCGGTTTACGAGCCCCCACCCCGGGGCTAGTTGTTGATAAGTTTTTCAATAAGCCCAAATTAGTGTTTACTACTGTTTCTAGTGCGTCGATTTTAGCGGTCATCAACCTTGTTCGTTCCAGGACCGGGAGCAAAATGGTCTTTAGCATAGCCTCGATTTTGACCAACAAAGTATCGTCACTATTGAGGCATGTAGGACAGGGATTAGATGACCCCGAGGGAGCTAAAGATGGACAGTACACAATTGGAAAACCTTGGGGTGGTTGGGGTGGATTACTCACACTACTGGTGTCGTTCAATTTGGGCTGTTTAAGATCTTTATCCCCCTGGGGACTTGAGATGTATTTTCGCTTCCGGGATATCGGTTTTGGGCTTGTTTTGGTCAACTCAAACATATTAGGTGGAATGGAATCAAAAGATTGGGGTGAGTTGACCAAACTGTGTTCATCATCCCCTGCATTTTGGCTTACATCCCCGACCCCTGGCTGATTAACATTTGGTATCTGGGCGTGATAGTTTGGGGAAGGATGACGGTTAACCCCATCTCCATCCATATGGACTATTGCCTCAGTCTCAATGGTAGAAATGCAATTAAAAGCTGCATGAGAGACAGGGCTTTTGGCTAAAGCTAAGGTACCCAATGAAGAGCGCTTTCCAGTGACTAAATCAAGAGATAGCCTTTGTTCCACCATTTCTATTTCTTTTTCCAATATTCCAGTGGCCCTGGTGATAAAGGCGTCCAGTGGGCCCGAGACTACACCCTTAGATGTTTGTATATGAACTAAGCGTTCTTTCCCTGATCTCAGTGGCATGGTTAGGTATTAAATGAGTAGATAAATGTTTTCACTATACTTTTGATGCTGTATGACCCCCTCCCTTGTGAAGGCAGTTAATACAAAATACCTTTTTTTACACCTTGCAAATTGATAGGTCTAAAGAAATTTTTAACAGGGGTCCAGGCCCAACCCAACCTTGTCCGACCACGGACGGCCACAGACGGTCCCGGGCTTTTCCCGGCGCCCCCCCGGCGCCCTCCCGCGCGCTCCCGCGTAGCGGGGTTTACGGCTTCTTTAAGTAGCTCACTAATAGATGGTCTAGCGGGTGGGCGGGGCCGGCAGGGAGAGCAGCCCAGCTGGTCCCAAGGGCGCGCAGGGACTCCTGGTCCTTGGAGTCCCTGCAAATGCTCGCAGCCCTGCCGGTTACCAACAGAGCACCCCTGATGATCCTTCCAGCTGACGCCTGTGTCAGGGGACGATGCGGGACCCGCGCAGCGGGTCCGGCGAGGTCCCGAAGTGCCGAGTCTGGCAGGAGAAGGTAGAAAAAGCTCCAAGAGGCGCTGTATCCACGAGCAGCGCGATGATGCACCTTGATCACTGCGTGGCTTCACAGATGGGATCTGTTCTTGCTGAAAAATGTGGAATTAGGGGCCTTAAGGGTCTGAAGTTCTTAGCATCAGTATCAGTTTCTTATAACAGCTGCCAGTCCCAACATTTCACTTCAGCCACTGGTGTCAGCCACACTCACTCCCCACCAAAATGCTGTGGTCAAGGCTACTTGCCCATTCAATATATGGCCTCTTTGTTGGAAATGTGGATGACCCAATGATGTTGGAATTGTAATTGTCGGTTTTCTGGACACAGGCAGGAATTTTAGCTAATTTGTAGTCTTAGAAAGTGTTGTTTAATATATTTGTATTTGTTCCTCATAATTAGCATTCACTGTTGACTCCTGGACAGGAGGCAGGAGCGTGTCTCTCTTGAATGTACAGTTCCTTTACATTTCTAGTGCTCCAGACTCATCGTGCGGGTACCTTCAGCTGATTTCATTGAGAAACATAATCAGTCTCCTTGGATGCCATGTGCGCTTTTTGTGTGGGCAGATCAGCACACCAGTTTGTGAATGCAAGTTGTGTGCGCGTGTTCAAATAAAAAAATACTTTTTTTATTTAGCTCTGTGTGCTACATTTTTGCTGAGCCTAAGCAACAGGCGTGCTTTCACTATAAACTATTGTCTAAGCATACTCAGTGTATATTTGGCAGGTTATGTAAGCATGCGGTATGTTTACATGCCCACTTGTTCAGCATATTACATTCAGTACTAGCTTGTAGAGAATTGTCCCAGAGTATATATTATGACAATGCTATCTGTATTCAGAATAATATACGTATAAACTTAGTTTAGTCCGCAGGCACATACCTTGGGTGTATGGTATATTGGTGTGTGAGCTGTGCATGAGTGCAGTATAATATGCAAACACAAGGAGATGATGGGCGGAGTGCTGAAACTTTTCAGACACTCACCCCCCGTCACAGATCGTGGTTGAATACATCATCGTTCTTTAGCTCACTTTGCCATCCCAGTTCAGACCCAGCCAAATGCAAATCAGTCTTGACCCTGTGCCTCATGGTACCAGTCCAGCCTGAACTGCCAAGCTAGGTCTTCCCTGGATAGGAAACAGGCATCCTGGGACCGGTTTAGGAGTAACACCCCTCATCAACCAGGCTGGCTTGAATCCAGTGGCAAAGTGAGCAAGGGACCCACATCTGGGCATACCCTGCCAACTTAGGGCGAAACCGGTGAACACTTGAGGGACACTGGTGAGACCAAAGGAGAGCACAGCAAACTGAAAAGGCTCCTCTCCCAACACGAACCGGGGAAACGGCCACTACAACGAGGCCGTTTCAACTAAAACCATAACCACGCATGCATTACAACGCATGCGTGGTTACAACGACAGCCTTTACCACGCATACTTTTACTACGCAGTACGTAGTAAAGGCATGTGTGGTAAAGGCTACAAATAAAAAAGGGGGGGTTTGGGGGGGCTAGCCCCCCCCAAAAAAAAACACTAACCTGTAAAGAAGATGTGCAGGAAATCGGCGGCGCAGGGGAAGGAAACGGCCGTTTTTTTTTTAACGTATGACGTCACCACGGAAAAAACGTGGAGAAGGAAAAGCGTGACAATAGTGTTCCGTTGTAACGCATGCGTGGTAAAGGCATGCGTTACAACGGAGTTCGTTGTAATATCATACAACCCACGAACCGTAGGTAGTGTTGCTAGGTTGGCAGGACAGGTATTTGGAAATGGGCATCCTTCAGGTCCAGTGCTACCATCCAGCCTTCAGAGTCGAGGGCAGAAAATCCTGGGTCAGGGTAGACATTTTGAATTTCTCTTTCCGGAGGAAGCTCTCATGAGGGAAGAGGTCTGAAATAAGACTTGATGGGGCATTGTCCCTAACCGTGAGATCGGTTGGTGCCATGAGTTCAGAAAAAGGTGAGGAACCCTGGGGCTGAAGGGTTGTGTGTGTGATGCCCCAACCAAAACCATGGGAAGATTGAGCAGGTTAATGTGGTGGGTGCGGTGGAGCAGAGAAGCCCAAGGAGCATGCTGTGTCCCTGCTAGCTTTAAAGGTCTTGCAGAGCAGAATCCACTTTATCCCCAAAAAGCATAGCCCCTTCGAAGGGCATGTCCATGAGGGATAACTGAAATCACTGTAGAAACCCTCTGGATCTCATCTATGTATGGCAACAGATGGCTACACATGGAAGCAATAGACCGACCTATGGAATCTGTGGAGTCTAGGTCGCAAGAGACAGTGAATTTAGCTGCATCACATTCACTCTTGATAGCTGTTCAGGACAGGACGCCGGTCATCAGGGATGCTGGGGAGGATCTGAGCCACAGTGTTCCAGTTAGTGTAAGAGTGAGAGCTGCAGTGGAAGGTGGCAATCACTCAGTCAATGGCCAAGCTCGTAGAAGAAAATATCCTCTTCACAAAGGTTTCCATTCTTTTTGACTGTCTGGCAGAGTATTTGGGAAGGCATTTGGGTCTGTTTTGCAGGTGGAACCTTGCACCACCAAGCTCTCAGGCAAAGTGTGTTGAGTCAAGAAGTTAGGACCGCTCATCAATTTCATCCCAATTGTCATCAGAATCCCTACCAAATAAAGATTGTAAAGTATGGGGTTTGTCTTGAGGAACCAGGATGTTAAATGGTTCCGGGGGGACAAGCAAAGGCTGCATCTCCATGGGCACCAAGAATGGTGTTGGCATTGGCGAGGTGTTCCGGGAACCGGTGTGGATCAGAGCTGGAGGCAGAGTCAGTGCGGGCGCCAGGTGAGGCCCAGTGATGGGTTCAGTTTATGTAGCAGGCTGCAGTAAATGATGTCGTTTCTAGAGGTTGCTTGAATCAGGCACAAGTCTTTTCTGCAGTAGGCTGCAGTACCTTGTACTGCTACTAGAGGTCACATGCTTCAGATGCAGGCCCTTAATGTAACCTTGCTATGGTACCGTGCAAAGATACTGGAGAGCTCTTAAGTCAGACACACAAGCCCTTACACTGAGGAGCAGGCTGCAGCACCGTAGGCACTTATTAGAGACCCTACATTTATCACATTTGCTCTGTTCAAACGTCTCAAGATACGAGAGATGTTTGAACAGAGCAAATGCCCTTGAATGCCTGCTTTTGTTGAATAGGGAAGGAACAAATGGCAAAACATGCAACTGGGCTCTTGCTTTCGGTAGGGCTGGTGACAGAGAGGACATGGCTTCAACATACATTTGCATATTCATTTTCCCAAGTCTAATTTTGTTGTTTGTCTTCTATATCCAAAATAAATATGGCAGCGCTGGATTATGATGGCGATAGAGATTATCAAGGCTATGGGAGCATCTCTAGTATGTTCTAATAGTCACCAATATGTTCTAGAAGCCACATTGATATTGGTGTGAAGTGTCAGTCACTTGTTGGTAGTAAAAAATACCTCTAGTCTAGAACAGCTCTTTAGCTGTTTCCGGAAGGTTTATTGGGCAGAGTGTGAAAGCAGAGTGCCCATCAAGGTCCAGGCAAGGAAGGCAAGTCAGGGTAGGGTGATATGAAACATCTCAAACTGATGACAGCGACCGAGGGAGAATGGCACATGATAGTGGACTGGGGTGAGGGCGACTAGGACAGTGAATACAGACAATGATAGGGGTGAAGTGGAGTGAGGAAGATGTTTAAAACTACTTCTTGAAGCACATCCCAAAAACCTTATGGGATCAGTAATGGGTCAAAGTCACGTTCCTCACAATAAGATGGGCTTGGTGAACAGTCTATGAAAAAAGCACACCGCAAAAAATTCATGAGGGCAAGTAGCTGAAGGGAATGACGCAAAGCCCACTCTTTCTTTCTCTTTACAGTTATTCTTAGTCTACTGTTTTATGTATTCATGACATGAGCTGCCAAGACCACAAAAAGACTTGCAAATCTGCTTTTGCAAGGAACGCTTCGCAGTGTAGTGAAATGCATATGATTAATACCACTCAAGATGTGATGGTAGTCATCATGTGTAACTGTTTGTATGCTTAAAATCCTAGCCAATGTTTATAGAGCATAAACCCCACCCAAAGGCAACAGAGCGCTCGCTATATTTGAGCACCAGAATACATTACACAAGGTTAAATTCTTGTTTTTTGTACGCAAGATTTGCCCAGAATCACCGGCTCTTGAGCAGACTTCAGGACTTGATCCGGGTTCCCCAGTTCTAAGGTCATCAGCTCAGGCTGAGAAGCCACATCTACCCTGGAGATTCCTTTGCTGTTGGTAAAATGTTTGTGACTCTGTTTACACCTAGGTATGCTAGCTTGAGAAAGTATTTTGCTTGCCTAAGGTTGTTCCGATCTTAGGTTAGGTAGAAAGGGGGCCAAATAAGTCTGAAATGAGACATTGTAAATCGTGTCAACGGCAGGGCATTCCAGTCTTTGACTAGGTACCTCTGCTTGCCACCCCCTTATCTCTTCTGCAGAATGACCACGAGTGTCTGAGGCATGTAAAGGCGTCAGGGGGTACTACCTGTAGAGGGCGCGGGCAGCATCCAGAGCCATGCGCTTGCGAGTATCCCAGGGCAGCTCCGCCTCCTTCTCCAGCACACTGCGCAGAGTCCCCTTCTCACAGTACTCCATGACAATGGAGAACACAGGACGCACACCTGGCAGGAGACAAAGAAGACGTGCAGTGAGCCGACACCCCCACCACAGTCCCTCCTAACGAGTCCAAGCACCTGGAGCTCTCTCGAACCAAGTAATGACCTAAACATAGGTCCCTAGGAGTAAGTTGATCCTGCCTTGACTGTTTGAAACAAGCAGCCATGTTCTCCATCCCCCCTCCCTTCAATACCCCCATACATTCTCTCAAGAAGCAGGCAAACATTTTATTACAGACTCGTGCCAGCAGACACAGGAGTTCCCAAGAAGGACTTTTTAACCAGAGGCAATGAACAGGAGTCTGGAACGCGATCACTAAATATTGATCCAAACCGACTACATACAGCCTATTCATATATTGTTTGGTTTAAGAGACAGGTGGGTATGTGCCATGAATGGTTTCCTATTAATTTGAGGAAGAAAGACTTAAGTATGGTGTTTCATTGTACAAATACTGATCGCGTGACCAAGCCACACACCCCAGTGCCAGTGAAGTTACAGTAGAATATGCAGCTGGTTAAAACTAGTTTCTCTGAGGAGAGTCAGTCATGGAAATTGTGTGAGCTGAGGAGAAGGCAGTTCCTGCACTAAGGTGCTACCCATGACTCCTCCTGCTTAATATGGGAGGGGTAACAGAAACATCATCACTGCCCACGCAGTTGGGCCACTGCTTAGCAACATTAATCTTCACTGGTGACAGATGTGCCTTTTCTTTCAAGTGCTTCATCAAGATCCACTGGACAGATGCTGCTGTCTCCTTTACTCACTGGTGACTGGTAGCCTTAGGACAGACATTGGGGTTGAAACAGCTTTCAGACTGGGGGTGTGGTCACATCACTCAACTCAAAGAGGTTGTGAACATTCTAAGTGTCACACAATGAACAAGTGTAGCAAATGAGCCGTGCCCATTCAGCATGAGAGTATTATGTACCTGGTAGTGGCATTTGGAGCACATTTTTGCAAAAATATTATTAAAGCATGGTGAGGTAGCACTCTGTCATTAACAGACAGTGTATTCTGCATTGAAATGGCCACTCATTTTGCAAAGACATACAGTTTTACCGATTAAATTATATAGTGCACAAATGCTTAGATTTCATTGAACAGGTGATTTGCGCATCACCAACTAAAGTGTCTTGATTTTTTTTTGATCCAATTAAAATCTTTGTCTCGGTCACACTTCAGGATTACCACATAAACACTTCATTTGCACCTTCCTGACTGCTGATGCATTTTGAATATTCTGTACAGTTCAGTCATAGGTATTTAAATCTAGTTTCAAGTTTATTTTTATTTTATGTTGCGTAACTCCGGAGAGATCCACATAAAACTTTATCCAAATACATAAATTCACAGAAATGTGAATAAAATATGCATATGTGCAAATGTGTACCCTAAAGTGTATTAAAACCCACCATCACATTAAAAGAATCGAAAAAATAAAACACATATTAAAAGATTTCATAGCACATGACAAAAACCTTGTATCTAAAAGGTGACTGGCGCCTCTAGTGCAAAATGTACAGGTCTATTAGCTACAATAATCATTAGCTACAACAAAGGAGGAGTGCAAAACAAATTGAAAGAGCAGGGTTCCGGCTTCGGTCTCACTTTTATCATCCGTTTCATTCAAACCAGAATATTGTTAATACAATTTAAAAAAACACTTTAAAAAGTTAAAGACTCTGTAACAGGACATTTAATTAAAAGACTGAGGTAAACTTGAGGCTGAGGAAAGAGACAATTGCAGAAAATTGGCCTCAGTCAAAACCGTCGACATTATAAATGACAAGGTAGACAAAAAGGACAAGATTTAAATCTTGGGGCCATTTTGACATAAATTACAAACCTCCAAGGAGCCACCCCATTTTGCCAAGAGGGAAATTAGCGGGAGCATACCCTACCTCAGGAGAATCCAAAAATGTCTCAATCCATGAGGTAAATTCCAATAAATATAAGGCTGCACTTTATTTACCATCCAGGAGTCTATTACATTTTGGCAACCCCTTTTCCTAATACAGGCCTCCCTGTACAGACGCAGGCTTAAAGATCATGTGACGTGCTTTAAGCTCATTTTTAGTTGCTGCGCCGTCAGAGTGAGAACTAAAGAAGAATCAAGTTGTAACATATCTACCGTAGCAACAAAATTGCTATGGATTAAAGAGTTCTCTTTTAGGCCACCCAAAATGTCTTTCTTTATACAGGATCTTAACGAGCCATCATCACTCTTCCCTGAGCACACAACCCAACGCATCACACCTGCCACACCCTGAGCGAAGGCGCTTTTCAGACTAGATTCTAGCATTAAGGCCGCCACAGGTAGAGCTGTATTTACTGTAGCTAAGCTTCTAAGAACTCGGCTTTCCATCATATTTAAAAAGCCCCATTCACAAGCTTCAATCAATGTTAATCTATACAATAAAGAAGCCAAGATTTTGACTCGGTAAACCTTCAAAAGAAGCGGCAAGTGTCTTCTCCTAGTAGCTCTATAAAAAGAACCCAAACATTTAGCGTGCGATTGAGCTTCGGTCATATTATTTTCAATATGGGCTTTTACGCTTAGATATCACCCCTCCTCGTATTAAAAAAGGATGTATGACGTTACAACGCATGCTTTTACAATGCATGCCATTGCGACACAGGTTTTACAACGCAAGTCGTTACAACGACTTGCGTTGGGGGGCGCTGGATAGTGAATAGTTTAATTTACTATTCCAACTCCAGGCCCCATGGATAGTAGGGAAGGTGTTGGACAGTAAATTAAACTATTCCCTATCCTAGAGCGCCCTCCAGCGCAATTCGTTGTAATGATTTGCGTTGTAAAAGTTGCACCGTAATGGTAGTGCGTTGTAAAAGTTGCGTTGTGAAGGATGTTTCCCGTTAAAAAATACTTTTCATTTATCACCTGAAGGGCAAGTATATTGTCAATCATTCTATGTTTACTCATAAACCCTGTTTGCTCCATGGGAATGATTTTATTTTCAGACACCCACTCACGTCAAAATACTTTATTCGGTTTTTCGAGAATAAAAACCATAAAAGCAACAATACCACAATTAATATAATACACAGTTAAAACATGATCTGTAGTCAGGAACGCAATCCATTATATAAAAAAAATTCAATTTAAAAAGGGTATAAAATATAAATAAACAGCCATTGGGGAACAATTAAGCTGGTATCAGTAAATTGTGGAACAGTTAGTTATCCCTGCAGTTTCTGGATTTTAGGGCTGATTTTAAAAAAACAATCAAGAATAAAGTGCTTTCAGGTTTCAACATTTGCAAATAGCAAAGGGCTGGGCGAACTTGGATAAAATTCAGTTTTTTTAAAAGGGGCTTTAAAAAGAACCTCCAAGGTACATCATAGAAGGAACAAACAAATAGGAAGTGCACCAGGTCCTGCGGAGACACACTGTCGCAGCCGCAGGACGGTAACACTTGTCCTCTATGAGAGGCCTTCGAAACAGCTAATAAAAGGGGGAAATAATCCAGCCGAAACCTGGTTAACAAGAAACGCTTGTGTCCTGGTATGGACCATGATAGATAGGGCTCAAGTGAAGGCGTGGTTTTAAGCATCACGTAATTGCGAACACTGGGTTTTACCATTTCCACCCCTTCACGATTGAGTTTTTTCATTAGTGTGAAGGATTTTTTCACAAACTCCACATCTGCGATAACAATCGAGTCTGGATTTAAAAAGAAGTCCAGGCGACCAAGTGCAAAAAAACAGCCTTTTAAGTATTTAAGCCATGGAATATTAAGCATGTGGTCCAGGGACAATATTTCTTTTAATAGCTGGTGGTTTAGGACCAGATCTTTGTTTAACCAGCACTTTAGCCAAAATACTAAAGGCCGTAGTGCTATAATATCACCAATATAGGGTATACCAGTTTCCTCATGAACTATTAGGTTAGAGTTTCCTTTTGGTACCCCCAAGAGCTGTTTTAAAAAATTGTTCTCAACCACCCCGATGCCCTCGGCTGCCACATACCCCCAAAGTTCGCTACCATAACTTCCTAGTGCAACGCTTTTTGCCTGATAAATCTTTAATAATGCAGCAATAGGTCGCTTACCCATTTTCTTCGCAAAGTTAAATATAGCAGTATTTGCCCGGGTTATCTCCCCTCTTTTCCTTTGCAACAATGGACCCCATTTTAACTGGTCGTGGAATAAAACTCCCAGGTAAGAGAATGTTGTAGTCATGGGAACCTTCTCTGTGTTTACCACAAATGGATACAGTTTCTTGGTGCGCAGCCCCACCTGCATGATGTAAGATTTGGTGTTGTTAATGGCTAAGTCATGAGCGGCGATGAAATTACAGAATGCATTCAATAGAGACTGCAAACCTCTGGCGGTTCTAGCCAGGAGGACGGCATCATCTGCGTATAGCAGAACGGGCAAATCCTTGCACCCAACATCAGGGAAGTCAACTCCAGTATTGACCAGGCACTCGTCCAGCTCGTTGATCTATAAATTAAAAAGAAAGGGGGCCAAAATACAGCCCTGCCTTACGCCCCTATGTACGCTAAAATCCCTGGATACCCTAAGGTCCTGCGAGAATCTAACATTGCCCTTTGTGTCCCTGTGCAGGTCCCTCAGAAAGTTAACCAAGGTGGTCTCCACCCCCATGGCGCCCATGGACTCCCACAATTTCCCCCGGTTCACACAGTCAAACGCGGAGGAAAGATCCATGAACGCCATGTAGATGGTGCCCTGGCGGGCTATGGTATACTTCCCGAGGACCATGTACAAATTAAGGCATTGAGCCAGTGTAGAGTGACCTGGCCGAAATCCATATTGGATTTTGGAGATAACCCTGTTTTCATCGGCCCAAGATGTCAGTCTATTCAGAATTACTCCCCCCATGACCTTGACTACAGAGTCGATGAGGGAAATCGGTCTGTAGCAGGTGGTACTATTACGGTCTCCCTTCTTAAACACTGGCACAATTGTAGAGGTTCCCCATGGCCGTGGGCATCCAGACTCTGTCGCTGCATTAAGCACGGCTGTGAGAACCGGCGCCCATTAAAGACACTTTAGATTTAAAAAGATCCGGGGGCATGCCATCTGGTCCCGGCGCTTTGTTACTTGTCAGCCCTAAAATACCTCTCTCACCTCTTTCATGGTAAAATGGGGTAAGGTTATACCTTGCCCACCGCCAGATAATTCTAACTGAGATGTATTGCTCTTGAAGATGGAGCTGAAGTGGGACACCCAGTCGTCTTCAGTGATATTAGTACCAATTTCCTGCTCCCCTTCCCTATCGAACAGTGGTCTGTTAATAATACCCCAAAATCTCTCGCTGTTGCATAGTGTATTGGGGTCTAAAAGTTCTTGCCAAATCTTATCTTTTAGTTCAGCTTTACGTTTTACCAGGGCCTTTTGTAAGTCAGGCGTAGGGAACGAATCAGTAGAGGGTCTCTAGGACTAATTTTCAGTGCAGCCTTTAGCTCTCTGGCTGCTTTTGAGCAAGTATAGTCGAACCATTTGGGGTCCCTGGATGATTGACCAGATATAGGGACGGTTAACATAGACCCTACCTTTGTGACAATCCCCTCAAATGCTTGGAGGATATCCAGGGGGAGGGATGTGGGGGACACACATGATGTTAGTTCGGGGGCACATGATTTATGGATGCTATGATAAAGTGAATCCGAGTTCACCTTTAACCACTTGAGTCGACGCCTTTCGTCCGTTGGTTTCAAAACGCCCTGGGTTATCGCCTTTTCCCGTAGGTTCACTAGATTACCACCCAGGAAAACACAGACTGGATTATTGTCACTGTAAATACTTTCCTGAATTTTGAAGCCCGATATGATGGATTGAAGACCGTTAGAGAGCAAAATATGATCTATAAAGGACCCCCCCCCGGTATGACCTTTAAATGTGGGACAGACTGGTTACTACAGACGTCCACCACAGACATGGCAGAAACCAGGTCAAATTCATTAATTTGGTGGTTCAGCATATCTCCCCGACCAGAGTGTTCAAAGTGAAGGGCCTCCATCCTATCACATCCTAGTTCACCCATAGCAGTGTACATTGGGTTCCCACAAAGATGCACATTGAAGTTCCCAGTTAACATGATATGGTTGGAGTTACTTCCACAGTGCTGTCTAACAAAATCACCCAATTCGGCGATCTTACATTCCCCTCTAGCATTTACTGCATTATAGAAATTAATCATGGACAGCATTACGTTCCCTCTTTTAATCAGTGTTGTTGGCAATTATAGGTTTAGCTAAACAATTCAAGGCCAGGGCAATATATAAAGCCAGACCTCCTTTCGCTCTGCCACTGCGTGACGGTGTGGCCGGCAAAAAGAAAGCTTTGTAACCTTCTAAAAATATGTTGCATTCCACCATCCAAGTCTCTTGCAGACAGATTACCGAAATGCCCTTTTAAACTCTACCCACTTTGGATCTTGAACCTTCCCCGCCAGCCCGGCAATACTCCAGGAGATGACGTTATGAGCCACTTGTCTAGATGGAGCCACAAGAGGGGCCACTTTTAGACCCTCTGGGCAAACGGCTAAGCTTCCCTCATCCAAGATCTGTCCAGGAGGTTCCCCCCTTGTATACTGATATTGAGGAGATGACAGCGGTTCATTGGGATCTATGTGTGCTTTCAGTCAGTCGCAGACCTCTAACGTCGAGAGGGCTGCAAATCTGTTTGGCGCTAGCGGGAAGGATAAGGGATGACGTTCTCCCCAGGTGCTATCTGCTACCATACGGGGGTCAGGTGGTTAAATCTATTGGATCTATTGTCAAGTTCAAATCTTCGCGGCTGCCAGCTAGTATGTAAAATAGAGTTATTATTATTTGATGATGCGGGTTGGTGGAAGAAACCCAGGGGGAGGATCTGTATTCCAAGGCCTGTATTAAGCTTTTTTGCTTGGGTCTCTCTAAATATTTTCTCAACGATCAAGCGATCATTGAAGTTCACAATTATACAGTCGCCCCCACCTGACTTTCTTGAATTCCCCACCCATCCCACTTGTCGCGCCATAATAATGTTATGTCCTATTTTGGGGCCTACTAAGATATTACTAGAGAGCGAGTGAGTTACCTTATTCTTAAGCTGATAGAAAACTTCTGTGGAGCGATGGCACGTTGCCTAGAATAACCACCAGAGGTGTAGATTGGGGAGGCAGATCTATTGCTAAAGAATTCGAGCTGCTAGTGGTTGACTCGCCCTGATTCCCACCCCTATTAAACCCTGAGCCCTGCAATGTATGTTTTTGCTGTGCTTTTAGGGGTGGCCTATTCGTTGTTATATCCTCGGTGGTACCCCTCGCCACACTCTCTGAAGGTCTAGTACCCATGCGACTTCCAGGGGGGTCCCTGTTACAAGATGGAACAACACAGTTGTAATCACCTGAAACTTGTACAGGGACTGCTGGAGGAGTCGACTTAGTTGGCATGCTGTATAGAGTAGCAAGAGGACGTGAGGAGATCTGGGTCATAGTTGTGAGCCTGTGCTTTATATCGGACAGCTTAGCCATAATTGGTGTCAACCTTTCCTCCAACACGGCACTCAACACTAATTTTAGAGTATACATCAAGTGCTTCTCTCCCCCGGGTACACCCCCTAATACTGGGGTCGGTACATGTGATTCGTTAGGGTTAGTTTTTTTCGCTTGTCTCACAATGGCCTTACACTTCCTTTTAAGGCTGCCAGCACGGCAACCAACCACACTTGAAGGTGGAGGTGGGGGTGGGGGTGGGCTAAAGCCATGAGAGGCCTCAGGTAACTCAGGCCTCAGGTAACTAGACATTGATCTTCCCACCAAACCCACAATTCCCCATGATGGCAGCATTTACAGGGCCTTTTCTATTTTCTATAGTTATTACGGGAGACAAGGGCTTCGGTGGTACCACCCCCGTGTCTGCAGGTATATCATTGAGAAGATCTGTAGCAGGTAATCCGCTGGCTGTGCCCGTGTGATGACGGATGCCCTCTAATCCTTCTATCGTGACATTAAGGATATTATTAGGGCTCTCCCGGAGATGTTGGAGAGAGCCCACCGGTGATCTGGAGAGACGCCTATTCACCAGTTCGATCTCCTTATCAATGACTGAGGCTGCCCTTGATAGGAAGGCATCCATAGTTATAACTGTTGATTTTGCGGCCCCTATTGGTGCTGTCTGTGGCTTCTTTCTGACCATGATTACTAACCTGTGAGAAAATAATGGGTGGCCTCTCTTTATATCAACTAACCGCCTAACTGTAGCAACCAATCAGTCTGCACAAATCAATGGCAATCAGCATGTAACATTCAATACACTAGTAATTGTCCAACCGTTTGAGAGTTCTTATCCAAATGATAAATAACGTGGCCCAGCCTCTTCCGGCCGCTGACGGGCGCGGACGGGCCCGCCCTTGGCCCGGGCACGCCCGCGCATGTCCCGCGCTGCGTTGGGCCTCTCTCGGTTAAGTGCGCCTCCTGGCGCTGGGCGATGACGCGCTCAGTGCGCGCCGCTGAAGGCCTCTGGGAACTGTAGTTCCTTCCCTGTTGAACTGTCTGACCGGGGTTTGATTGCGGGAAGGGTCGCTTACTAGCAGCGTTCTTCCCCCTCTGGAGATGCAGGTAACCAGAATGTGATCGGGCAACAGAGTTAGCAGTAGTAGTCTCTTTTTGTTGTTTTTTAAGGGCGATTCCTGGATTCGTGCACCAGTCCCTGGATTCGCGCACCAGTCAAACCACCCAATATGAAAGTCTAGCTCCTCGAAAAAAAAAGTAAATATCTGCCAAGCACATGTGTCCATCAGACCGTCACAACACTATACACTGCTCGGATCAGCCCCTTAATATCAACTGCTCCCTCACACTTGCCATCATTCCAGTGTACTTTGAAGTCTTCTGTGTACCTAAGCGTTCTGCTCGTGGGCCGGACTCTCAAGGGGAATCTGATACACGTATGCTCCTGGCCCAGCTTCTCTTCTGCTGCCGCTCAAGACGGGCGGACCACAGGTTGTTGTGGTGCAGGTGCTGCTGCCTTGGATGGTGCACCGTCCGCACACAGGACTCCACTCGCGGCTCCCGCCGCATTCGGGAAACCGTCGCGGCTCAGACCGCACTCAGGACTTGACTTGCGGCTCACGCCGCGCCCAAGGAACCACCCGCGGCTCCGGCCGTACACAGGGCTCTATTTGCGACTCCTGCCATGCCCAGGAAGCCGTCGCAGCTCCAGCCGCACTCAGGACTCCACTTGCAGCTCCCGTCGCGTTCAGGGAACCACCCGTGGCTCCGGCCGCACCCAGGACTCCACTCTCTCCAGCCACGCCCAGGAAACCCTCGTGCTCCAGCAATACCATTAATCTGACTTGATAAACATTTAGGCGAAGACTTTACCCATGGCATCAAGGGGGGGTGATCTGACTTTGCCCATGGCATCAAGGAGGGTGATCTGACGATAATTTTCTGGCAGATTACGGTCACCCTTCCTGAAAAGAGGGAACATAACTCTTCTCATCCATGAGGGAGGGATATTTTTGGTTTCATAACTTTTAAAAACCTGGCAAAGAATTTTACTCCAGATCAGTGCATTTTGTTTTATTACTGCAACTGGAATTTCGTCTGGCACCATCTCGGCCTTAGTACGTATTCCTCGTATTGCAAACTCAATTTCTTTTTTAGAGGGAGCATCATATAGGTGGGTATCCCGGTTTGCAGCAGGTCTTTTAAACTGTCCATAGTTTGCCACATATTGACCCCTAATAAAACTAACCCATCTCAGTTCCTCTATAGCCAAGGGAAAAGATCTAACTCTTGCTCCACAACACTCCACGACTACTGCCCAGAAGGACCTAGTCTGACCTTTTACTACTGTTCCTGAACTTAATCCACAGCCTATCCCACTCCTCTCTCTTCAAACTGACCTTAAGTCAATTCCTTCTCCTTTTTAATAACAAGACCCGAGTTTTCCTTCGGGATCATAATCCAAATATTGTAGCCTAACTAGGGCATTTATTTCCCTATTTAATATGAGCAGGGGATGGGAAATCACCTTAGGCCTACACGTTTGGTTCTTTCGATTAACATCTTTTACAAACTCCTTCATAAATATATTAAAACATTCTATTTAATTTCCCCACCAACCATCAACAGTATTAAGGGTAGCCTCTAAATTGATTTTCATGCCTGTGAGCATCCTATTGTTCCACTGTTTTCTCCTGTGTTTTTTCTCAAACCCGGAAGAGGCTCCATCAAACATCCATGAGCTAAAAGGCGAAGTATGAAAACTCAGGGAAATAGTGAACAGGCTGTGGTCACTAAGTAATGGATCTACAAACTTTAAATCACCCAACAGAAAGAACGAGGTGCATCCCACCACCACATAATCCAGAATTATTTCAAGAACCCCCCCTCCCCCCCCCGCCCAGGAGCTTTATGAGTATAAGCTGCTGGTGAACTGAAGTAACCTCCCATTAGCTATGAAGCAGGCAACCTTTATTAGCTGAGCAAATATTACTTTCCCTCTCTTAATAATTCTCATCTCTGAAGGAAAGAGAGCAGGTGGATTTGCAAGCCTTCTTTTTCAACATCTCGTAATTGTTCTAGAGCAAAGTTGGATAATTTTCAATTCAAGTCCCATACCAAAATTATGTGCGGAGAATGGTCCTTATCAGAGGCTATTTTGATATAGGCAAAGACCTTGCATAAAAGCGCATCAAGCATGGCCTCTGAAGGGATTGAAGCATTTACCAACAATAGGGGGTATCCCTTATCTTCTTCTAGAGTTAAATAATGTTACTGCTATGAACAAATTACTTGTGTCTTTGTACTATTCATACCTCCACTCAAGTCTGTTGGACAATAAACATGCCCCCCCTTAGCATGTCCCCTCCATGATGGTGTAGCTTTATAGCCTAGCGTGAGGTAAAATTCACATACCTTCTCTCCTGGAGACAAATCACATCTGCTGAAAGTAAACTCATAAAATGCTGTTTCCCCCTGTTATTCTTTATTCCTGCTGCATTCCAGGAAAGGTCGTTGCTACACTGTGAGGCACTAGATAATGCTAAAGAGCTCATCTTCATGCACTGATTGGGCAGTAAGGGTGGGGGATTCCCGAATGAACACTTTCCTGCCATGTTTACCTAATTGGATCTTTATCCTCTTATAATCAGTCAGGGACCCTCCATTAGTGGCCAAAGTTGGGGGAGGGGAGACGGGGGGGGAGGGGGAGGACTGTCTATTGCTCACAACATTAATCCAATTAGGGATCATGCCGATAACTTGCTTACCATCCCATTCTATTTTTGGGATTACATTAATCCCCCTACATTGCAAACACTCAGAGCTTTTTAGTATCATACTTACCATAAACTTAGAATAAAAGATCACCCTTGATTTTAAGCCAGATCCAAAGGGTAACAGGGAAACCAAGGTCCTTATTTATGAAATGTGTTGCATCGCTAGGGTAAAACAGTGATGCAACACTTTTCCGTGTGCCATCCTTGTGACACCATGGATGCGCCGTATTTACTGTGCGGTGTTCAATGTCAAAAGGATTGGCAGATACGTCAGGAATCCGGAGGTATATGTCAGTGTAAAAATCATGCATTTCTGGAGTGTGTATGGAAACAGACGCAACTCCAGCAATGTGTCATTTCGCATGGGCCAAGCCCCATGTGAAAAGGCCTGCGTCACCCTTTATGCCTGCTTCAAGCAGGTATAAGGATTTGATGCAGTGAGGCTGTAGAAGTGTCGCAATAAAATCCCATAGATTTTACTGCGACCCTTCTGTGAGCCTTTTCTGCACCGGAATGCCCATCCTGCATACATTATACCAGTCGCAGTTATAATGTAGCGTAGGGGTTTACAAGGTTAACAAAATGGTGCATCTGCCTAGATTTATGACGTTTTAAATATGGCACAGTGTGGCATATTTTTTACGCCGCTGCTTCACAAAAAGTGATGCATCTGTGGCGTAAGGACCTTTTTTTTATTTATTTTTTTCTTTTCTTCTGTCCTCCGTTGAGTTTCTGTGGTTCTTTAGCGCCGGGACGCCTCTTTGCTGGGGCAGCTGTTTGCGCTTTATCAAATAATAACATAACATAACATAACATAAATAAGGCCCCAAGTTAATACCACTACCCTGAATTAACTTCAAGTTCTCAGTGTCTGAAAGACATTTAAGCAGTGAGGACATATTTAAAATGAAATCTACATCAAAAAGGAGAATAAAATCCAACATACAAGCATCCACATTACTCCATATAGAACGTATCTCTTCTGTCTCTGAAGGACCAGTCTTTATGCCATTGTCCATAAATGGAGGAGCCATTGGATTTAGTGCAGATGGTAGACAAGAACAATGAACCCCATAATCTACTGCTGATACCACTTCAGTCCTCTCATACAAAGCATTAGCAGGGCCATAGACAGGATCCACCACTTGCTGGACCAATTGGGGAATTTGCGTTGAGTCGTCTATGCTTTGTGGGGTATCAAAATCTCTCTAAAGAGTAGTCTCCTTCTGCCTTTTTTCGAGAATCTGCGGTGCGTTTGCTTCTTTCCTCTACAACTTTTTTTCCTCTCTCTGAACATAGCTTGGGATGTGCTTCGTTCACTAGCACTTAACTCCAGCTTGGACTGGGATTTACAGGTTGGAAACAGATCCTGAACAACTGCCTGGGGATTGCCCTCTGAGCTCTTCACGTTTGGAATGGTATTAAAAATAAATCTTATTGAGTCAACAGGACTATCAGTAGGGTGGACTTTTTTGGGGAGCATCTTGTGGTTTTCCTGCCTGCGAGCCAAAGTCAATTTGACGAGTGGCATCTTTAACCCTTTCTGTGCTGGGAGACCACTCCGTCACCAGCCATGGACGCGCTGTGCTGGTGACGAAGTGGTTCTGTCACGGCGCGGCCGCCCCGCCTATGCGGCGTCAATTCTGCGCCTGGGCGGCCGTTTTATTGAGCGGGCGGGGACGTGTCGGAACCACTCCATCACAAGCACAGTGCGCCCGTGGCTCATGACGGAGTGGTTCCATCACGAGCATGGCGGCGCCGCGCGGCCCCCCTCACCCCCAGCGCCGCGGCGGAATTACCGCCGCGGCCAAGGGGTTAAGGGAGATCTATCTAACAGGCACCGCAACCCCTACCATTTCAATTGTCTCTCCAAGACCTATATGCTTATCCTTCTTGCTGCTCATAAGTTCCTTTAATATTGCGGTCACTGTACCACAATACAATCTGATCCTCTTACAAATGTTTCTAGCAGCTGTAATATGGAGGATAAAAGTCTTTCCAAACACAATATGCAAACTGACAACTTTACATCTTCGGTGGCAAGGCTGTATACTACTTACATCAAGGTGAGATAGCAGGGAAGGATGATTTGATGGAGTACTACTAAAAAGATGCCGCCCCATTAGGGAAGTCCGAGGAGAGGACCCACAGGGCTGTAAAATCTCACCTTTATCTTGTAAACCATATCTCTTACATACAACTAAATCCAGATTTGACAAACTGTAATCATCGTCCCAGGCCTTCACAACTAGATGTTGAAGAGGAGGATCTTCTCGGGAAATTGTCCTAAGGATGTCTACCACCTCAGAGATTGGCAGATGGGTCACTGAGGAGAGAAGGGAGAGGGAAAGTATATGGAGTGAAGCCAAAGTACCCCCATGAGGCTTTGTGTCGTCCTTCTACAAGGAGGTCCCACTAGGCCTCGAACTTGAGATCACTCTCTCCAGCTGCAACATACGCAACCTATAACCTAAAAGCCAGGCATGTCTGGATATTCAAGTTGCACATTTTCATATGACCCTCCGCTTGGCTCCACAATCAAATTTGACTTGGCTTTTTCTTTTCCCAGAGAATAAATATCTGGCTCTTTCCTTTAATCATCGTAGTAGAAGAATCTTTGTTCCACAGTGGATTATATTTAGTTTCTGCTCAAGCCTTTCCCTGGAGCAGACTGACACAATGCATCTTTTTTGGGTCACTGTAAAATGTAAATGCTGCTAAGGTGTCACTTAGCAGTTTTCCAGATTAATACAAGGTGTTAATGTTAATAAAATGTATTGAGCGCATGAATACCAGGAAGTGTCTTGGTGCTAAGACTGTGGTAAGCCCAGGGAGAAGCATCTAATTCTGAAATAGCCATATTTTGAGATCCTTTCTATAGGCGGTAAGAGAGCTAGCATTTCTGATATCAATTGGAAGCTTATTCCATAGTTTTGCTGTGCCGTACGAGATGGTTCCGCTCCCTAGCATGAGGTTCGGATCCTTGGAACCCTCCTAAAAAAGGGAACCCCCTCTGACTATTCAATTTTAGGTCTCGGAGAAAAGGGGGACAAGTAGCAAACAAACCATCAAAAACCTCCCACCTGACCTATATTTCTTTCCTATAGGGCAAAATAAGTTCCAATGAGTTATTCACATTCAATCTGAGACATGATGCATGCAACAATTACAACTTTATTAAAATATTTCTATTTATTTTTTAGCATGATTTATTTCATGGTTTGTATCAAAAAAGTTAAAAACCATACATTATATTCATAGTTTTTTCCATTTTTCTTTTTTTACAATTGTGTTGTACAGTTTATAAAAATTTTTGCACACAAATGATATTTTCTATGTCGAACCCCTATATATCCACCACGCACTCGTACAGGCTTCTTGCATCCACACTCATACTCGCTCTTACCATCCACACTATCAACCCACCCAAGAACACATACACATGATGGTCATACAAGGGACAGAGATGTTTAAGTCTCCATGACCGTGTTGTGGGTTGGGTGCACACAAAGGCAGGTTGATGCACGTTTCGGTGGTATTAGCCAAATTACGACCACCTTCTTCAGGACCATCAAAGTTTTTAAATTTTGGGCGAGTGGTGTGGGTATAACAACTACATCAGATTGAATATCATAAAGGAACCACTGTTCTGCAGATCACTAGAACTGAGATAACGTCAGTATTGCATTTGGCCTCTCTTCTAGGTGAGATGCATAAATCTCTATTTAGCACTGATGTCCGGGAAGTACCACTGCACCATCTCAATCCAAACGAGTATAGTTCACAAGGTTGGTCTATTTGTCACTCCCCACTTTATAAATGGGTTATCCTCAAAGCCCGTTTGTATATTTCCTAATATGCCATGAGATATTGGATCATATCCACTTTGGAATGTTGTTGGTGTTAGTTTATGCGATCACAGGGTTTATCGGAGTCTTCAGTCCTCATTTAACATAACTCCAGTGTAGTGTACGGGTGCTCTGAGTCCGATCCTTTCGCCATGCACACAATACGCTGTAAAAATGTGCGGCGTTATATTGCATCCTTGGAACCCTCATAAGTCTGGCGCCTGTGGAACGTAACTGTCTGGCCAGGTGGTTTCCAAGAAAAGAGAATTTTGAGAAACATTGGTCCGGTGTTGTTCAGGCCTTGTATGCCAAGCATAGCGCCTTGAACATAATACGATGTGCCACCGGAAGCCAGTGGAGTCTTCGAATTTCCTTAGCTACTGACTCGTATTTAGGGACATTCAGTAGTAGTCTTACGACTGCGTTTACTATCATATGAAGCTTTTTAAGGTATTATTCCTGCATATCAGGTAGAGTCCATTGCAGTAGTCTAACTTTGACTGCACAAGTGTGGTCACTACCGTCCTTTTGGAGTCGATGGGAATATAAGGTGACATCTTCTTCAATTTCTTGAGCAGAAAATGGGAGGTGGACACAATAGCATTGGTCTGCTGAGCTAAGGTGAGTTTGTTATCAATTGGCACCCCCAAATTTTTCACCTTTTGAACTGGTTTTGGCAGTTCCCCCATTTCTGCCGGCCACAGATGGAAGGCAGCTAAACCCCGGTGGCTAGAGGATCACAGTAGTAAGAGCACAGGGAGTAGTGGGGGCAGCAAACTGCACCACACCCTTGAGTGGCCACTTCTACCACACACCGATATCTCCCCTCTAGCAGCGGTAGCCCTATTTGCCACTACACCAGGGTGCTCGCACACTTTGCTTGACTATTCATCAAACTTAAACCCGTCCTTCAGCCTTTACCCATTGGCTTACACTCAGTGGCCCACTCCATTATCAACATTGCTCTTTTTGCAAATGCTCCTCACTTTTGTCACTTGGCCTCTCACTTCCAGCCCATGTACCTGCCACCGCTCCTGTAGTCTCAACCAGATGTTGTAATATTCACAATGGAAAGGTTTACAAAAGCAACATTTTGAAACTACAAAGACTAATGATCCTCACACCATGGGAGTTGTCTTACATGGTGAGGGGCTCATCTTGCAGTTTTCGCTGCCCCTTACAACTAGGTTTTACCCAGCAGTAAGAGACTCCGAAAATCAGAATTGGCAGTTGAATGGGCAAACCGCCGATGGCCCCAACTCTTTCGACTCGTCAGAGGGTTATATCAGCGAAGGAGACGGAGTACTTTCCATTGCTGACATACTTAAGGTCTGCCTGCCGGTAAATCATACGAGTGGGCCTTCAGTTTGGTGAAGAGGGTACTCCGTCACAGATGTGAAGGAGTACCCTCTCTGCCTAACTCTAATTCAGCCCCATAGTCTAAATCAGGCAAATTATGAGAGCATGCGTGGCATTTTCTAATTTTCCATTTAAACACTTCCCAAATGGTATTTATGATATTTTACATACACGTGGGAAATCAGTCAAAGGAGGAAATGTCACCTTCATGAGCTAAAGTATGACAGAATAAATTAAGCCTTTATATTCTCTGTAGCCTTTATATTCTCTGTAGCCAAACCTTTAACAGTGGAAACATTTGTGCAAAAGAAGACAGACACAGGAGGTAGGTGTACCATGAAAACAAGTATTTGTAATGCAATCGGTCTTGCATTTGTGAACGTTAGAGCTATTGGCACTGTAAATGATATTGGTTTTTTTTTTACTAGAGGTGCCTAGAGGACTAAGAATGAACAATTACCATTGGGAAAAGAGATGCAGCTGCAGCCCTGCCTAGAGGGCTTAGAATGAGGAATTACAGATGAGCCCAGAGAAGCAGGTAGCAGCACTGTCTATAGTACTTAGAACAAGGAATTGCCGACTGGACAAGAGAAGCAGCTACCAGCACTGTCTAAAGGACTTAGAATGAGGAATTACTGACAAGAACAAAAGAAGCAGCACAGCCTAGAGGTCTTAAAATGTGGGAATTGCCGATGGGACCAGAGAAGCAGTTGTAGCATTGCCTAGGGAACTTAGAATGAGGAATTATCGACGAGACCAGAGAAGCAGGTGGCAGCACTGTCCAGAGGACTTAGAATGAGGAATTACCATTGGGACTGTAGAAGCAACTAGCAGAACTGTCTAGAGGACTTAGAATGAAGAAATACTACTGGGACCAGAAATCAGTTGGCAGCACTGCCTAGAGGACTTAGAATGAGGAATTACTGGCGTGACCAGAGAAGCAGCTGGCAGCACAGTCTAGAGGACTCAGAACTGGGAATTACCACTGGAACCAAAGAAGCAGCTGTAGCAATCTCTAGATAACTAGGAATGAGTAATTACCATTGGGACTAGACAACCAGCTAGCAGCACTGTCTGGAGGACAATGCATGAGGAATAACAACTGGGAACAGAGACACAACTGCAGCACTGCCTACAGAACTAAGAATTGGGAATTACCACTGGCACCAGAGGATCAGCTATCAGCACTGCCTAGAGGGCTTATAATGAGGAATTACCCCTGGAACAAAGAGAAGCAGCTAGCAGCACTGTCTAGAGGACTTGGAATGTCCCAATTCATGTAGGGGACAATTCCCTACCCCAATAGGTGCAAATACCAATGTTTTTTGTGACATTATTATACAGAAGGAATATACAATGGTGCTTACTCATGGTCCTTTTAATAATTCATTAATCCTGCACATAAGAGTGCACAAACAAAAAGAAAAAAATATAAATTCATGCCGCTCCTAGTTAAACGAAGTAAAATCTTGCATCGGAAATAAGGGTATGGCAAACACATTAAACAAAACCAAAAATAAAGGAATATTATGTGAACGAAAATGTAGTCTGAATTGAAAATAAACAGGACACAAAAAGTGGAGCTGTTTACTAAACGTAAAAAGTTAACAAATAATGTTTATCATTGGCTAATAGGCTTTGTATTAGCACGTGAAAGTTGTTTTCAATAAAAGGAAAAAGGATTTTATCTACAAAAAAGTGCATACTACACTATAGTTTAGTAAAAACAGTGGCATTAGCGTACCATACATTGCACACATCGCGCACAGGGTTATGTAACTAAAGAAACCAAAAAGAAACATTCTTTACAAAATGCTGCAGCCTACACAAAATTAAAGTAGTGCACAAACACAAAGGTAAAAAGTTTTTAAAGAAAGAATACACATCAAAAAGTTAATACTCCAGGGGAGGAGTTGTTGTATTCCACATAGGTACCGTAATTTAGGCCTCTGTAATTTTATCACCCTTTACCTATATTCTTCCCTACATTACACTTTTTTCCTAGATCCGACACTGCATTCAGAACGCTGGTTTTCCCTAGTTCGAAATCTCATACATTATGCATGAGGATTCTTGGAAGCACAGCAGGACTACCACCCCCTGTATAAAATCTATGTACAAAGTTCATGCCCAGCGTCATCCTTAGGCCAACACAGTAACACAGCAAGGTAGTAGCCCTGGGGAGACTGATGGGTATATATACATCACATCTTGCTAAGATAAAACAGAAGAGACCGAGACTTCCCGGCCGACACACTGACCAGAGACGCTGAGGTTCCTGAATGCAGGCACTCCAGCTCCCAGTGGTCTAAAACATCCCTTGTGGGGTGTCCAGCTCGAGATCAGGAGGGGGTCCCACAGATTCTCGCTTCAGGTAGTAGGGTTGACTAAATCCTAGAGGGATTCTTGGCTTAACACCTACCTCTATGTTAGGTACACTTAGATACATCTAATTAGGGAAGCATTGTAGGAGTACGCATCTTTTAATCATGTGTTTTATATACTCAGATGTATTCATGAATATTGTAAGATGGTAGAGCTATACCATCCATTTACCGTTATAGTACTCCTAATCATTTATATCTTGTACTGCCTAACGGTTGTTACAGCTCATCTATTTTACACCAGAAAAACAACAGTTAACACCCAGCTTGTATATTCTGTGTTTCTCTTTCTGAGACAGACTAAGTAAGCACAAGTGACTGAGCGAAAGGTAGTATATTGTTTCCACGGTCCTGAGGGATCAAGGTTGCCAGGAACTATTCTCTCGTTGGTAAGAGGAGATTCTAGTGGCACTGTGAGCTAGTTGGTACAAGAGGCCAACATACCCAGAAGGGGTGATCAGAGTTCGTCTGAGACCAATCCTACAGCGTATGTGGTCTAAACGTGCAGATCATGCATACTTTTTATACGAACTAAACGACATGGCGCCGCCAACGTTGGTTGGGTACTTATTTAACAGTAGAATCCGAGCAGTTCAATTGTGCTAATCTCAGAAGTCCCTATTCACAAAACACCAGAGACGTCTGGAGTGGGTGGGCAAAACTCCACAACAGCTGAGTAGGCGAAATATCCTATTTATTGACTGTTGGTTAATCAAGCTTGAAGGACACAGTGTTCCTAATAAAAATTGTGCAAAACACCTGATCTTAGTTACCTTGAAAAGTTATTTTGTGTTCTAAACACAATGACTAATCAGGTCTGAAACACACTAGACCAGCCATTACCACTCTCGGAAGATGCAAACGCAATACATATTGCGGCAAATGTTAGAAATGCAGTCACTCTGAAGCTGCTTGCGCAAGGTTTAACACCTAGGGGTGGCATAGTAGCTTTCACGATTGAGGCACACGAATCATACAGAACAGAGGTATTGTATTCATGGGTACATTGCCAGCAGCAAATGCAAGAACAAAAATCTTTCATTTTAACACAGAAGATAATCCACCAGCGGAATATTGTCCGTATGAGGACAATGAGGTTCCGCTCACGTACCAGGAACACTTAAACTAGTTTATAGGCACCCTACCCCACACAAGAAGGGTGAGACTCAGCCAGCTTGGAAGAGAAGGGGTAACATGGCCAATATTAGCAACCTGCACACCACATCCTGACATCGAAACAATACCAGGACCAGATTTACTTATACTTCACGAAGAATTATTAAAACATTACAGAAACATGACGCAATTCATCATGAGGACACACACTTACAGTTCAGCTGGCAATGATTACAACAAATACAACTGCAGTTCAAAATACAGCAACTAAAATGACACCACAAACGGTACACGCAGTAATGGGTAAAATGCCCACAAAACGTGAACAAATGCCATTCTGGATAGCTCAGAAAAAAACACAACTAGAAGCAGTATTCCCAAATACCAGCGCTTATGAAAAACACAGAATGCTGACAATCTGCTTGCCCATGGGGATAACACCACAGACGGAGGACTGTACCTCTTGGGGTACAATTTTCACTGCCATTTATACCAGAAGTCATGGTATACCGTCCTTAGCAGTAATACCAGCTGTATTAAGAGAAATACAAAATTAGTACGGAGCAGAGCCTGCTCTGAACTTAGGGATGAAGTTACTAGGTAACTATGCCCAGGTATCAGCCATTATATTAGAAAATATTGAAGGGGAGGCAGCATCAGTGGCTATCTGCCAACGCCTAAGGGAGTTGAGTCCTTTACAACAGAAGCACGAACTACCAAAAATAATAGAAACTGCGTGTGCAGAATTAGGCAGGGACAGTTTGGGTGGAAAAGCATTAAAACTACAACTGATGGGTAGACCAGAGAAGGAGACCTTCAAGCAGACACCTGCTTCTTCTAAAAAGAAGTGGGACAATAACAAAAACCAAAAAGTTAAAGAAAACGGATCTCAATCCAGAGGTAGATCTCCTCCACAGGAGCCCTCCGAAAGAAGGTACAACCTTAGGAATAGGGATAATATTAAGAAACCTGACAGGTATCAGGTAACTGATACACGTTCCTCTCGTTCCTTTCAGGGTTCAACGAAAAACTTAGAGAGAGAAGGACAGTCAGACAGATAAGAAGAACATACAATGTCCAGAGACAAGCAACACGCTCAAGAATATACTTCCAAAAAAGAAGATAAACCAAAACAAAAACAATAGTTCAAAAAGAAGAAGGTTACAGTTCTAAAGATCAGACATGCCCAGAATGCTGAGGACTCGACTACTGAACGGGGAATGGGCTCTGAAGTAACAATAGCTCACCAGAACCTGTTGAAATTTCTGGTGACAGCGGACTTGAATGATTATATCACAGTGGAAACTCCTGATACTAGTGTAAGTGTCCCACACAAATTATATGAAATAACACTCCAAATGGAGGGAGACAAATGCAGGACAGCAGGAGAACCTAACATTTGGCTATGACATTTTGTTAGCAGAACAGGATAGGCCGCCAACATTCAACATGGATTGCCCTAGGGGAAAAACAATAATTTTACCAGCATTCTCCGACCATGTTCCCAAATATTTAAAATACACATATGCGCGGGAGGGAGCATAGCCCAGGCCCTGGCATTATACAAAAACCATGTTGGATGGGAGGAGGATTCAACCCACCACATAATTGCATTGAAAAATACTCCAACTGTACAAAGGCAGTATCCAATAAAGCAAGAAGCTAAAAAAACAGGTCAGGGAGATCCTAGATCAACTTGAATACCAAACAGTGATTGAAACTTGCACCTCTCAAATGAATAACCCTTTGTTTCTCGTATCAAAACCGGAGAACACATACCATCAAGTGTTGGATTACAGACATTTAAACACTTGCACTAAAACATTTAAAGTACAGAATGCATGCAGTGGCGCATTAATGAAGAACATTGTGCAGAAAAAATACAAACTACACTAGATATCTCAAATGGATATTTTTGCCAAAATATAGCGCCTAAGAGCAGATATTTGACTGCATTCTCAGCGCTAGGTCGCTAGGGTCAATTTTGTCGACTCCCCCAGGGGTATAAGAACAGCCCGGGGGTGTTTTCCGCTAGGGTAACTGAATTACTTAAAAATCTGGATGAGGGGGCATTGTCCTAAGTAGATGATATTTATCTGACGGATGATGACCTGGAGGAACACTTGAACAGAGTAAACACCATAATTTTGGGATTTGCCCTCGAGGGTTACAAATTAAACTTTAAAAAATCAACGATTGCCCACCTTAATGTCCTTTTTCTAGGACACGAGCTTTCAAGTGAAGGGAAAAGTCTAGCAGCTAACTTTTTAGAAATTGTGTGCTGCTCCAACCTCCAAAATCATTAAAAAATGTTCAATCAATCCTGGGATTCCTGAACTTTGGCAGAACATACATTTTAAATTACGCGGAAAGAGTAAAACCATTCTACCATTTGATAAAACATGACTTTTCAGTTAGACAGTGGACACAGGAACACACAGATACTCTTTGTTTCTTACAAGCTGACACGATAGCTTCAAAACACATACAGACACGCATAAGTATATGCAACCTGGTGATCCGTATAGTTGCGAGCCAATCTGGGTACACCAATCTAACATATAATCAAGGTGAAACATTACCAATAGCATACAAATCACATTTGTACACAATTGCTGAGATGCGTTTTGCATCAACTGTAAAAATTCTAACAGTAGTACAGAGTGCTGTAGTCAGAGAAAGAGCCCTGGCTCTAGGGAAACGTATAATAGTCATTACCCTGTAGTACTGAAAATCCCGAACTCATGGAACAATTCTGGACTCGAGAATAAAACTTCGTCGTATCGTGACGAATTTGGTATCAGAAGACCGAGAATGACGAGTACATTATGCACAAGCATTTTCGTCGCATTCGAGTGATGGTTTCACCTCGAAATCGTCACTTGTACCTTGAACCCTTGGCTTCCATTTTATATATGGCAGCCATTTTGTGTGTTGCCCTTCACATAGGCTTAATTCAACATCGAAAGGACACGTACTCCTTGATTGACTTTCCTGTGACCTGGGCAGGTTGGAACCATTGCCCCAGGCTAAACTCGTTTGGTCAGTTCCTCTCCCAGTGGCCGGTCGAGATAGCATCTAGGCGCAACCGGCCATAAAACCCTTTCATCACACACACACCCTGCCGAATCTTGCCCACACCTGGCCCCACTTTTTTTTCTCTGACTTGTTTTATGATGGGGACGTGCTCGTTTTTATTGGGGGAACACCGATATCTGATGGAAATGCCGGACCTTGCCGGGCAATTCATTATGGATTGGACAACCGAAATGTGAGCTTGTCATGATAACTCTGTTACTTATTTGTGTTCGAAATATGTGAATAGTATCCTGAAAATCTAGGAATGTTTGCCTGAAGCTTATTATTTTGCATAAAAAGAGAAGCCTGACTTCGTGAATTGCGGCAGTCTCCTGAGAACATACTTCCTGTGTGTTGTACTTCTAGGACGCTTGTTACCTTGGTTGCAGCCAATAAAATCGATCTTTGACTTCACCTAGAAGACTCTGAGTTTCTGTGGTCTGAATCAGGAAGAACTCGAGGTCTTTGGGTGTACCCTGGCACCGCTGGGTTACCGGATCAGTACCGGTTCTGAAAAACCCAGTACCTCAGTTGGCGCCCAACGTTTGGGGCGATTCCAGCTGTACCGGTCCAGCCAGAGGTTCGTGAGGAGCTTCGTGTGAAAATTCCAGAGGACGGCCAACCACTTCAACAACCCCTGCATGTCGACGTGGTCCGAAGGTCTTTGTTGCGAGGTTCCCAGCTTTCCGACGGCTACGAAGGACTGCTGCCCTGGCTATCGCCCTGATTTGGACCCTTGAAGTTTGGTAGAGCGAAACACTAAGACGAGTCTTCTAGTGACGTCATCGATATTTCAGTTAAGTATAAGTGGAGCGTCTCCCAGTTCTTAGTTGGTTCTGTCGTGGATTGGCAGCAGCACCAGCATATACTCGCCACTAACCTTTGCTCAGATGTCCGGCAGAAACGACGTCGGATGCTAATATCCCCAGCCCTACCAGCTACGGATCCCACAGTGAAGGTTTACTCACTGTGTGAACACATACCCAGCAGGGAAAGGGTAAGTGGATAAAATAAAAAACAGGTAATGGTGAATCTTGAGGACCCCTCTTGGTCTGGTCTAAGGATGGCTGGGGACCGACAAGGACACTCCACCTGTCCAGGGGAAACAAAGGAACAACGTTACCCCCAATGCTTTTGGAGTCTGAGAACACCACTAACCCCCTTTTGGTTTCTGGATCTTACCAGACTCACACACCACCCAGGCCTTTGGAACCGGATAACAACAGCCTCCTGTGGGGCAGAGAGCCCTCTGACTCTACAGGAGGAAAGTGTTCAGAGGATGGTTGATTGTTCCTCAGACAGGCGTTACCAGCACTGGACCTGTTGCGGACAAAGTACATAGACTATGACGGTTTGTTGACAGCACAAACCGTACATAGCCTGAATTCCAAGGAAGAGTACTAGTGATAACAAAAAAGTCAATGAAATATCTCTGCCTCCTATTCTAGGCTTCACAGTACAGGACGTCACAATACTACAACTCCCAGAATCCCTCTCTGGGGGGTAGCGGACGACAGTAGGCAAATCCTCGGCTTAACTGCAGACGAGGTCCCCTCTTGGACTCTTCAGAGGGGAGAGCACCCAGGGTTCTCAAAGCAAGCAAGAGCCCGGTACCAACTGAATCCCTATCTAACTATGGTACCATACAAATACAGGGCTGGAAACGGAGACGGGCCCGTCTCCGTTTAACACAGTACTTATCAGAGTGCAGGCAGCAGACGGCAGGATACAAACGGCTTCAGCTCCTCTGCAATCTTGTGCTTCTCGCTGGAATCCGGCGGGGAACACCATCCGCCCATCCCACGGCTTCCGGATCAATTGTCAAGCACCTTTCTGTAGGAAGGGAGGTGCCTATAAACGCTGGGTCTCGTGGCTCCACCCGCTTTTCCTTGTGCAGGCTGGTTCCTGTAGTTCGTGTGCCTTATCCTACAGCTACTCCCAGGCGCCCTACAGCGACGGGGATTTCCTCGGTGACCGGTACCCAGCCCCCAGGACCCCGCAATCGCTACAGGTTCTTAGTTTTGGATATCTTTGGGATTACATTTGGAACTTGCAAGTGCCAAAGCCGAAGGACTCGTGTATTCACAAGAAATATCGTAATCGATAATCCTTTGAAGTTTGGAACTAGACTAGAGAGCGAAGATGCCTGGTCTTAGACTTAGAAACCTGTTTTGTCTTGGTTGTAATAATAGGGACTCCCGATTGGAGGACTCGTGTCCGGTTCCTCCAGTTGGAACTCCAACTTATGAATTGTATGTGAAACATGGAGTAGGTCCCATCACATATAAATACACCAGAAACAATGGTGTTTTAAAATGGCCCCAACACGGTAGTTTTGACGCTGAAATCCTGGATAATCTTGAGGTCAAACTTTTCAAAAAGAAAGCCCGGCCGGCGATGTTTGACTCTTTTCGCCTATGGCGTAAGGAGGCCAAACAAAAGGAAATTAAATTAGCCAAGAAAAATAAGAGAGAAGGGGCTACTTCAATAATGCGAGCTGCTATGCAGTTTAAAGACAATGAAGAAGAACAGATGAGTGAGCAGTTGCACAGGCAACGTAAAATGGTGATAGACAAATGTTATCCAGTTTTGCCGACTCCTAAGCAAGATGCAGCAAAAGAGCTGGGAAAAGATCCGTTAATATCGCATTTGTTAAGTTCGCCACCCCCTATGCACAAAATGCTACAGCACCTCCGCAACCTTTAGTTGCGCCACCTGTGATTGCTATGCCTCCTGTTTTTCCACAGCACCCACCAGCTACTCTTCAGCTGGCTCATGCTCCTCTGGTGCAGCCTCCTCAAGGCGCACCGATCACATCTGCTCCACCTGTGCTTTCTACGACTTTTTCTAGTGTACCTTCTACTTCTCCTGGTGCACCCTCTGCAGTTGCCTCTGCTCCTACCTTATCTCAGCCTATTTTTCCGCCCGTTCTTCCGTCAGTTTCTCCTTCCATTCGACAAAGAATGGCCAACACTGTTACTAATATTTTCTCACCTTTTCTTGGGTCGCCTAACACGACCCCTAACACAGAACGAAGACAGTTGCGAAGTCAACTGCCTATCAAGAGAGAGATTTACTGAATCGTTTAGCACGAAAATGGGTTATGGACACTGTAAGATATGATGTAGATTCTGTCATGGATGTCTTCCGTCAATGGGAAGCATCGAAGCAAAGATACGTTTTTGAACAAATGTGTGTTTTTCTCTGTGAAGATTTGGAAGACAATGATCAGGAATGCAACCCGCCCGAATTATGTCGTGCGCGGTTCGATTTTGCAGAGGGTATGATTGTAGGTCCCGATGTCAAGAAAGCGGTTGAGATATTGTTGTTGTATCGAAGTAAGGGAAGCACTTCTGGGTCACTATCTGAGCATGATACATCCAGTAGGAAAAGATCGCGACAGTACCCCATGAGAGAAGTCCCCCCACAGTGGAGGGAAGGTGACGCTAATCCACCTATTCAGCCTCATTTTCAGCGAGTATGGGTACATGTGCCATGGAAACGAGCTGGAGTCTTGGCCCTTAAACAGACATTGCCAGATCCGCGTAAAAATCCTGCAGGATATTACAAAGAGTTGTCACAGACTGCTGGTTCATGTATCATGAATTTAGCCGACATAGACATGTTATTTGGGAACGTCGTTCCACAGCCTTTATGGGGAAAAATTAGGCATACAGATCATGATCAGAAACTAGGTGACTCATGGGCTAATATTGTTGCTGCAGATGCCCTACAAACTGGTGGTGCTAAACCCGAGCCTTTAGTAGCAGAACTCCCTGGTAGGATAATTGCTTACATGAAAACGATAATCCCTGCGATACGTGTAAACTGGGACAAATTGTCCGCGTGTAAGCAGAAGAAAGACGAAACGGTGTCTGATTTTTCACCAGGTTTGAAGAAACGTTTGTCGACCACAGCGGCCAAGATATGAGCACAGAAGGTGGTCAGCGTTTGTTCGTCGATAAATTTGTGCACAATTTACTCCCAGAATTGTGTAAAAAGTTAAAGGATTCAGAGAGTTCTTGGGCTGTCTCTTCTTCAGCACAGATATTGGCCACTGCCCAATATTACGAAAATAGAGACAAAGACGAGAAAGATAGAGCAGACAAGAAAACTAAAGAGTTGAAAACGAAGGTTTTGTTACAGCAAGCCTATCCGCCACGCGGTGGTGGTAACGGCCAGAATAATGGTGGTCAGAACAACTATCAGAATAATTATCAGCAGCCTCAACAGTATCAGAGAAACTCACAAAGAGCCGAGTACAATCAGCCACGTGTTCCTGTAGGTCCCAATCAGTGTTCGTATTGCAAGGAAGAAGGTCATTTTAAGAATAGTTGCCCTATCCTGTTACAACGTGCGAATGGTGTTTCAAACACAAGAGGTAGAGGCGTTCAGCAAGCGCCTAGAGGTAGAGGACGTGGAAACGTCCCCCAGAACACGCAGTCTTTTCCACCACAAAGTTCTATGAATAAGTTTGATCAGCAGAATAACGCATCTGGTAGGACAGCTCAGTACTATGCTGACGATTATTAAACAGAAGGTGAAAATTGGGAAAGTAACGATTGCTAGGACAGCCATGGACAAAGAGAGGGAGTTGTTTCAGTTCCAGTAGATCAGAGTGGACCATACGTTGAGGTAACTACATCAGTTGTGTCAGAACCTTTTCTGTTGGATACTGGTGCTACTAAGAGTTCTATTATGCACTCCAAACTCCCTGGCGCACCTTTGTCTGGCGAAACGAATGTATCAGTAGGTTTTTCTGGCGCCCCAGTTGGAAATCCGATTTCTGACCCTTTGTCTCTGTCTGTTGGTCCCTGTGAATTAGAAGCACCCCTTATTCTGACAACAGGTTGTGGTGAAAATTTGTTGGGATTAGATCTGTTAAAAAGATTGCATGCGACTTTGTACTGTTCTCCTTCAGGAGTACAACTTACTCTAGGTAAGAAGGTGGTTTCTCCAATGTATTTGTCGAGGGATAAAATTCCAACAGAATTGTCGCTTCTGCCTGATAGTCTTTGGGCTACTGGTCCTAATGATGTGGGTCTTTTAGAAATACCACCATATGTTGTAACATTGAAAGCCAATGTTAAAATGCCACGAATTCCCCAATACCGAATTTCTAATGAGGGTGAAAAAGCGTTGCTAGCTATCGTTCACGATCTAATTGAAAAAGATGTAATTGAAGAGACAAGAGGTAACGTTTGCAATAGTCCTGTTCTGCCGGTTTTGAAGCGACCGACCCTTCTCAGCCACCTGTGTACAGATTTGTGATTGATCTGAGAGAGGTCAATAAAATAGTTGTGCCACAATTTCCAGTTGTCCCCGACATTACTGCCCTACTGACTATGATTCCAGCTTCTGCAACGTGGTTTTCAGTGATTGACGTGAAGAATGCTTTCTTCAGCATCCCCATTGCTGAGGAGAGCAGGGATATTTTTGGCTTCACGTTAGGAGGACGAAGCTTCCGTTTTAAACGCGCTGCTCAGGGCTACTGTGAAAGTCCATCCATATACAGCCAAGCTTTAAAGACACAGCTTGATACAATCGTTTTACCTGATGGTGCTACCCTTGTACAGTACGTAGATGATTTACTTATTGCTGCAGATACTGAGGAAATATGTAGGAAAGCCACATTGTCATTGTTGCGTCATCTGTGTGATTTGCATCACAAGGTGTCTCTTTCCAAACTACAATACTGTCGACAGGAAGTGACCTACTTAGGTCATCTCTTGTAGAAAGAGGGAAGGAAACTGACCCCAGAGAGAATTCAGGCAATAGCGAAATTGAGTGTGCCAAGAACACAGAGAGAAGTGCGTGCTTTCTTGGGTATTACATCGTACTGTAGACAGTGGATTCCAAATTTTTCGTTATTGGCCAAACCTTTGGTGGCATTAACGTGTAAAGGTACACCCAATCCCGTTCCTTGGTCTGAAGAGTGCCAGAAAAGTTTTTCTGAATTACGTGATGCATTATGTTCGGCTCCTGTGTTGGGTACCCCCAACTACAGTAAGCCCTTTACATTGTATGTGCATGAGAAACAAGGTTGTGCATTATCAGTACTGACACAATTGTTTGGAAACAAACAGCGCCCATGTGCATATTTTTCGTCGACTTTAGATCCGGTAGCTAAAGCATTGCCAAGTTGTCTAAGAGCTACAGCAGCAGCAGCTGTTTCTAATCGACAGTCCGCTGGTATGTTGATGGATAACACCCTGGTTGTTATGGTCCCACATGCAGTAGACATATTGTTAAACAGAACCAGGACACAGCACTTAACTAGTGCTCGATTGTCCGGTTACGAATTGACCTTGCTAGCGAGTCATGTCCACATAAAACGATGCAGCACATTAAACCCAGCCACATTGTTGCCAATAGTAGAAGAATTAGATGCTTCAGAACAGCATGATTGTTTCCTTAAGACAGAAGAAGAAACGAAAGGGAGAGTAGATCTATATGATACTCCTCTTGCTGAATGCGATGGTACATTGTGGGTGGATGGTTCATGTTTCAAGCTACCGAATGGTGACGCGACTGCAGCATATGCTGTCACGACTTTGCACACGATTGTTGAAACTGCACGTATTCCACATAATTCAGCTCAAGCGGCAGAATTAATTGCACTCACGAGAGCATGTGTGTTGTCGAAAGGAATGAAAGTGACTGTCTATACCGACAGCCAGTATGCATTTGGTGTGGCTCACAGTTTTGGACGATTGTGGAAGGAACGTGGATTCCTGACTTCGCATGGAGCTAAGATTCAGCATGGTCAGTTGGTGAATGAGCTTCTTGAATCACTGACCTTGCCTCTACAAGTAGCGATTGTAAAATGTAGTGCTCACAAGAAGGTGACTGATGATGTTGGTCGTGGAAATGCCTTTGCTGACGAAATCACGAAAGGAACTGCGAAGAATGTGATGAGCCGAATGTATGTTGCAGGACCTGCAAGATGGGTTGGTGATGTGGGTATGTGTGAAGACACGATAGAGAGTGTGAAGTCCATTCAAGCTGAGGCTACAGACAAGGAGTTGAACACATGGAGAGAAAGTACGGGTAGAATGGATGCGAATGGTTGTTGGATTGAATTGTCAGAGCATCAGAGATGGTTGTTACCCGATGCGTATGTGCTTGCAGTAGTGACAATGGCTCATGGAATGGCTCACATCAGCGCGAAAGGGATTTGCAAGTTGTTGGCTCCAGTATGGCAAAATTCAGGGATTCCCAAGTGTGCAGAGAATGTTGTCAAGAATTGCATGGTGTGTCTGCAACACAATCCTGGTAGGGGAACCCCAACTCCAGTTGGTCATTTTGCACCTCCCACGTATCCGTTCGAGGTTTTGCAGCTAGATTTCATTCACATGGAGAGGTGCAACAACTTAAAATACGTGCTAGTTGTTGTTTGTGCCTTCTCAAGATGGGTAGAAGCATATCCCCTAAAAGACAATACTGCCTTGTCCACAGCGAAAGCCCTTGTGAAAGAGTACTTCCCTAGATTCGGAATGCCTAGAATGATCTGGTCTGACAACGGGAGTGAATTTGTGGGTCGTGTGATGAAGAATGTATGTGAAGGACTAGGTATCCGGCAGAAGTTCCACGCTGCAAATCACCCCCTATCAGCTGGATTAGTAGAATGTTACAATGGCACGCTTAAGTTAAAATTAGTCAAAATCCAAGCGAGCACAGGTCTTAAATGGCCTGACGCTCTACCCCTAGCACTCCTATCTACCAGAATGACTGTACATTCGCGATTGAAACTCAGCCCCTACGAGATAGTCTTTGGCCGTCCGGCCAACATATGGGGAGTGCCTAGACCCAAAAAGTTTAGCGAGCTAGAACACCCTGTTTTACTTGATTACCTATATGAATTGACGGCTAAATTGCGTGTTTTGCATCAACAGGTCAACAACACCCTGCCTCCGGTCTCTGAAACTCCAGGCCACGCCATCAGCCCTGGATCCTGGGTCCTCGTGAGGAATTTTCAGAGGACGAAAAAAGACCAGCCCAGGTGGACCGGACCGCACCTCGTCCTTCTCTCCACAAGATCAGCGGTCCGAGTGGAGGGGAAGAAGCACTGGATCCACGGGGTCCACTGTTAGAGGATCCCTCTTCCTCTGCCGTATGACCAGTGGGTCCAGGAAGGTGTCGCTGACTCAGAGACTGACACCGTGCCGAAATTTGTACCTTTCAGTGATGCACGAGTGAAAGGAACTAACTCTGAACGTGAAAACGAGAACATTCTGCAAGAGACTGTGCCACTGTCGAAACGATTGAACACTTTGGAGCCTGAACTTCTGTTTCAGGACCACACAGTACCAGGACGAAAATGGTATAATTTGAGACCAAGACCTATGGAATAATAAAATTCCTTTTTTCTCCAAGTACTTTTTAAAGCGCAGCTCTCCCATTAGAAGAAAACTTGCTTATTTTTGTTTTTCGAACCGCCATCCGGGTTCCGCTGCTAGGGCCGCGGTTGACTAAAAGTCTTTGGGGTGCAGCTGACGACGTTAGGTCGGTGGTTTTGGTTGGTCTAAGGGAGTTGCCCTGGACTGACAGAAGCATCCCTTAGCAGAATCAACCTGCCACCGCGGGCAGCACTCTAGAGAGGATGAAGTTTTCTGACATGGAGAGACCTGCCGAACAAACGAACTCTGAACACAAATTATGTAGAGTGATGACAAAGAAAGGTTTTTTAATATTGTGCATTTTCATGATATTCAGTGTGATGATATTTTTAATCGGATATGTTTTATTCTCCTTTCATGTAACATTCGCACCCACTACATCCCCTACACCTCCTCCTCCTACTGTTTCCTCTCATTCTTTCCACTCCCTTCCTGACCATGAATCCAATAGAAGATTAGAGTTCATTAATAACTCCTTCGTTCAGCTCCTGCACCAGCACCAGCTAGTAATGAACACAACCAACTGTTGGGTTTGCGGCCTTATGCCTCACACTACGGATAAAGGTATCCCTTATCTAGTGCTGCCTTTCAGTCGTAATGGCTCTGTGTGGGCATACAGAACGATGTTCATATATGCACGAGAAGTCCAACCCCTACGTTCTGTAAAAGACAACCTCAAGACTAGCGCCCTAGTCAAAGGCATAGTTGACATGATTAAGGAAGAAATTTCTTATGAAAATACTCCGGAAAAAGATGAGATATTTGCATATGTAGGTTGGAACGTGACCGGATATGGAGCTACTTTAAGTGAGAAACAGCAAGCGAAGAGGTCTTCCCCGATCTGGATCGTTCCCCATCAGGGCAACCTGTGTCTGCAAGGTATTGGCAATAATCCCAGAGCTCAGTTAGGGAAGAGTGTCTGTACTGAAACTTATGTTTTTGCATCTCAGACTTCCCCTTCGTTTTTAGCAGCTAAGGGTACCTATTTCATCTGCCATGATAGAGCCTATACATGGTTGCCCCCTGACTTTTCGGGCACATGTTTTGTTTCATTCCTGTTGCCTCCCACCTACACAGCTGCGGCAGATTACCATAAGACAAGGATATCCGCCTGGGGGTGGAAAATTCTGATGGTCATTGGGATGGTCTTAGCCATTCTTTTCCTGTTCTGTCTGTGCGTGCAGTGTGCTCCTGCAATATGTGGCCTCTGTGTCACATCATGTGTAAGGAAACCTGTATCCAGAGACGAGCTAAGTACTAGGATGATGTTACAGCAACATCTCAATGACTTTAGGAATGTCGACCTAGACTCAGATTAGCATGAGATTAGGTTAAATTGCCTATGTAAGGGCAAAAGGAGGGTTTGTAGTACTGAAAATCCCGAACTCATGGAACAATTCTGGACTCGTGAATAAAACTTCGTCGTATCGTGACGAGTTTGGTATCAGAAGACCGAGAATGACGAGTACATTATGCACAAGCATTTTCGTCGCATTCGAGTGATGGTTTCACCTCGAAATCGTCACTTGTACCTTGAACCCTTGGCTTCCATTTTATATATGGCAGCCATTTTGTGTGTTGCCCTTCACATAGGCTTAATTCAACATCGAAAGGACACGTACTCCTTGATTGACTTTCCTGTGACCTGGGCAGGTTGGAACCATTGCCCCAGGCTAAACTCATTTGGTCAGTTCCTCTCCCAGTGGCCGGTCGAGATAGCATCTAGGCGCAACCGGCCATAAAACCCTTTCATCACACACACACCCTGCCGAATCTTTCCCACACCTGGCCCCACTTTTTTTTCTCTGACTTGTTTTATGATGGGGACGTGCTCATTTTTATTGGGGGAACACCGATATCTGATGGAAATGCCGGACCTTGCCGGGCAATTCATTATGGATTGGACAACCGAAATGTGAGCTTGTCATCATAACTCTGTTACTTATTTGTGTTCGAAATATGTGAATAGTATCCTGAAAATCTAGGAATGTTTGCCTGAAGCTTATTATTTTGCATAAAAAGAGAAGCCTGACTTCGTGAATTGCGGCAGTCTCCTGAGAACATACTTCCTGTGTGTTGTACTTCTAGGACGCTTGTTACCTTGGTTGCAGCCAATAAAATCGATTGTTGACTTCACCTAGAAGACTCTGAGTTTCTGTGGTCTGAATCAGGAAGAACTCGAGGGCTTTGGGTGTACCCTGGCACCGCTGGGTTACCGGATCAGTACCGGTTCTGAAAAACCCAGTACCTCAACCCCGGTTCCAGCCTTAGAGGCTGCGACAAAGGCAAGCGTTCATAACGCTAAAGCTTTGCATCCAAGATGGATACAAAGGGCTAATTCTCTCACTGCAACAGAGTTAGAATACCTGTACGACCCAAATCTAAAAACACAAGCATTTCTGCAATACGAACAAGAATATCCTCTACCAAATGAAATAATGCCTCTAGATCAGTATGAATATATAATTTACACTGACTGTTCTGCTCAACCGGCCATAGGGAGAAAACAGCAATATAGCGCCGTGTGTACTATCATTAAAGGATGCATGCAGGATGGAAATTATCACCCGAAGTGTACAAAAACACAGTCTCTAGGAGACTGCACAGTGCAGCTGGCAGAACTAAAAGCACTAATACTGGCACTGGTAAATATGGATCGAGAATTCCCCACACTAATCGTGTGTGATTCCTTTTACTGTGTACAGTCATATAATGAATATTTACATCACTGGGGACAAAACGGGTTTAAGGATGCAAAAAGTGGCACAATAAAACACAAAACGCAATGGGAACAGGTAGTAGAGTTGCAAAAACAAGCTACCAAGGGCTCACATGATACATGCACTGAGTCATCAATGTGATGGTGTTCACTTTGAAGGGAATTCACTACCTGACAAATCCGCAAAGGGGGCTGTACGTACGGCTTCCTTAGCTTCAATCACTCATTCAAAAACGAGAATAGACGGTGAGATAATGGTTGTGATTATTGCTACACGCAATAACTCAGCAGTACCGAAAAGGTTTCCACTCAAATACTCATACAAGTTAGATGCAAACAATGTTCCATTTGCTCGAATTCCTGGAGTGGGGATAGAGTAATACCAAATATGGATCGTAGGTTAGGATTAATTCTAGCAGCACACAAGGGTATAGAGTCTGCACATGCAGGAGTTACAGCAACTGTTTCTCTACTGAAACTGCGATTTTGGTGGCCAGGACTAAGAAAGAAGACTAAGGACTGTGTCTTGAAATGCGACATCTGCCAGCAGATAAAAGGCTCCACCGTAACATGTCCAGCGCAGACACCATTATTAATATCAGTCAAACCACTGGCGTGTGTCTATTTGGACCACTGCGGCCCATGATTGCAGTGGATTCCTGCTCTAGGGTCCTATGGGTGTGGTCCCAGCACATGGCTGAGGCTCGAACTGTTATAAAAGATTTGCGAGTCATATAGGGACATACACAATAGGCACATTACATCCTGACCATGGCCCTGCGTTTAGCTCTAGGACTTACAAGGAAGCTATGGGAAGTTTGGGTGTAGCCTGGCAGTACTTCTCTCCCTACCATCCCAAGGGAAATGTGGTTGTGGAGAGGAAAAACCTGGTCTTAAAGCAGTCTTTAACAGCTAGAGTATTAGGCTCGGTGGAAATTGGTTAAAACATCTGGTTGGAGTTCAAAGGGCATTAAATAATCAGCCAAGAAAGGGGGTGTCACTCCTTATGAGGTCCTATTTGGGACGAGAACGTGGGTACCTAATCTTGATTGTGAAGGCACAGTGGCGGATGATAAACCTTTTGACATCCATAAACGTTTGGCTGTTTTACAGGACCTGAATGAATTCAGAGCACAACAGAGTAATGTCCAGGTGAAAAGGACCGCCACTGTGGAAGCAAAAAGTGTCACTGCAAGCCCTGTCTGGATTCCTAAAGTTGGGGATCTGGTCAGAGAGAAAATAGCAGCCAAAAAAGAATTTGGGCCATCATACAGAAAGCCTGTACCTGTCCTGGTAGTTGAAGGAACAAGAACAGTACTTCTGCCACCTCTTGACGGTAAAAAGGAGAAAAGATTTGACTCAATTGATCTGATCAAACCACACTATGTGGCCGATACGGAGTTGTAGGCCGCATGGACTCCGGAGTAACAGACACCCTCCTCTCACAACTATACAAGAAGTTCAAACAGAATGACTCATCACATTTGAAGGGTCATCTGCACGGAAAGATGGACTATGCAACAATGCGATGGAACTCGTTCCTCTTGAAACTGAAATTCAAAATGAGAACTCAACTGAAAGACAAATTTTAATTTGACCAAACACGGATATCTACATCAACATGCCCAAACAAGAGCAAGCTACAGTTTCCACAAAACCTGCGGGATTACCGAAAGTTGATCGAACTGCATCTGGCTATTTTATTGACCCTGGTACTTTTTCATTGGATCCAAGTGAACCTGAAACAATGCCAGCCCAAAAATCTCATCTATAGCGATTCAACGATTTTTTGAACTTTCTTAAAAAGACTTACCTGGTATCACCTTGGGTGTTACTCTGGGTAACTACCGGGGTACTTTTCTTTCTTTTCTGGATAGGCCTCGTAACGGTCTTAAGTATGCTTATAAATGAAACTTATCTTCGAGAAAGCTTGGCAGCACAAGAAGTGAATGTGATTCTGAAACCACATCTATGATCACATGGTGAAAAAAGAGACCTATCATCAGTGAACATTACAGCAGTCTATACCTGACGGTATATTATGGGACAAGGTTAATTAAGATATATGTGGCCTGTCCGAACCTTTAAAAATTCCACATTTATTTAAGATTTCATTAATTGATATCATTACCTGCAGTACATTTTCCGATAATTGGGATTATGAAACTGTTAATAATATGTTGTCTGGTTTAGAAAAATCTGCTGCTTTTACTAATAATGAAATTGTAGTCCCGCGCTCTTCGCGAGCGGGACTCCCTAGATGGTGCCCGCGACTAGACCGCCGGAACAAGCAATAGGAGGTCTGGTCTTTCCTGGAGACAACGCGCCAAGCCAGCAAGTGGAAGAACAAGTATTGGGGCCGGAGAGCATTTCGGCGTTCTACACCATTCCGGAGGACTACGAATCCGGAGCAGGCTGACAGAACCTCAGCCCAGAAGGAAGACGTCAAAAAGGCAGAGAGTCCGACGACCGAACTGCCCAGTGGTAACGCGCACGGGTCCGGCCGACCCAAAGAAGAGGAGGAGGAGGGCGGCAAGACTGCGACAGCCATGACCCTGGAGGGCCGGAGGCAAGTACCTTTGTTTAATTACCTCACGGTGGGCTGGTGGAGGGCAGGATTGTGAATAGTCCCCTGGTCCACTGTTATCTCCCCTTTTCTTTTGTTGTTCCCATCCTCAATCTTTGCACAGAACCCCCCTCCCCCGAACTGTACGCAATCCTGCTTTGTTGCTGACCCTGTTATCCCTTTATTTCTCTTGAGGGTACCGGCCACCTATAAATACCCTGACAACTAGGAGGAGCCGACTGACAACCACCACAACTTCATCCCTGCCCGGAAGACCATTGAAGTGTCCCTCCCTGAGACACATAGACAGAACCAGCATTCAAGGAATTCCTTTTTCCTGTTTTTTCCCTTATAAACCACTTGTTTTCTTCCATTTCTGGACCTCACCCCCTTCTTTGGGACTTCCCCAAACCAACCATTAAAAGAATAAATAAAAGAATCACCACTCCCACCAGTGTCTTTGCATCCTGTATACCTGGGCATCACAGAAATGTTAGAGGGCACATCAGACTTTGAAACAATGTATTGCTATCAATATTATGGTCATTAATTTCTGCATAAATCTGCTAATCCCAGAAATGTTTTCTCATACCACCAATGGGAACATTGCCCAACACTGCCAAAATGGAGTTCAAAGTCATATGCGCAGACATTTCTGTATTTTTCAGGGTTTAACAAATCAGACCCAGCCTCATATTATTCTAAAGTTGCATCAACACCAGCACAGAAAAATATGTTGACAAACACCAAACAGATTTATTCTGCTACCTTTATTGCCCAATTTTCTGAACAGGGTTTCAACTTATGGAAAGACACCATAGACTTAAAATCGGTCTTGGGTACTAGAGACTGGCAGGTACAGGGAACAGGGGCACTATTTAGAGCATGCCTTATTTCTCAGCAAATAATGTTTTGGAATGAAACATTGCAACAGACGACCTGTCTTGGATTAGCCAGGAACAAAGATTTAAATATACCTCGGATGCCCATACCCTCACACACTGGGGGTAACATAACATCACAAGAAGAGGGTACACCAGATGACGTCATGCAATACAATGGATCAGACCTCGATTGGAAGGGATGGTTGATTTGGCCCACAGACACCAATAGCTGTCAAAAAAGATTCTTGGGTAAAACTTAAGGATTTAGTATAAGTAGGGCAGATCCACGCTATGTGCAAAGACAACACCCAGGGGTAGTGACATCATACAGTGTTGGGAAGTTAAGCCTCGATTGGCTAAAGCCCTCAACACTCACACAGGTGAAACAACACTTATCCTTTCTTTCAGAGGATGTGGTCCTACAGGATTTTTTATTAGGTCCTAGGAACCCACATCACAAACATTTCTATTATGCTGTCTACAATGAGATTTGGAAAATATCACAGCAAGAGGCCGCGAAAAGATTACAAGAAATAGATTGCATAAACCTAGAGTCAGCTCTAGCAGTGGTCGATAATGGGTTTACAACACTAACCTCCAGAATATATTCTCTAGGCAACATTGCATCTTCTGCTATTGATGTACTAGAACAGGGTCTGCCCATATTACAACAAGGGCAATAGAATTGCTTTCCATTATGTTATGAAGCTGGACGCTGCAATATTTGTGTGCAGGCTATGTGCCTTGGTGTTTCATAAACAGGACGTCTCTGTTTTCTGCTTACAATCTGACAGAAAAACAGATAGAAATGACACAAAGGGGAACAAAATATACAATGCTGCGTATTGAAAAAATGGATAGATTAGTATTTACAGTGGCAGAGTCACCATCCACGGAATGGCTAATTCATGGCCACATAACTCTTCCAGTCACACTTTTCAATTCCAATATTTCCTTGAACAAATGCAGGCAGGCAGATATGAAGAAATGGGTAGGGAATTCATCAAGGAATATTGGGAATTACCGAACAGATTTTGATGCCGGAGTAGGGAAAAAAGTGTTTCTAAGCCGTACAAACTGCGAGAATACTTTAAGTGGATCACTTTTATGCCAGGATATAATGCTTCATGGGGCCTGTACGGGTTCCGTAGCAAACTTAACCTGTCACTTAAAGGGTACCTCAGCTGCTGAGATCACTCCAGTGTTCAGGCTACTTTCAAATGGGAGTTACTTGATGCTGAATGATCACGGTTGCTGTGGGATGCTTCCAGGCATCGTATATCTGGTAAACGTGAATTCCAGGGTTACTTGCTGTATGCAAGTATTGTTTCCACCAACATATACAGTCAGGGAGGTGCCGTTATGGCCTTCGCTAAATGTTTCATTAATACGGTTTGATACTTTGAGCAGAATGAAAGCCATGCTTATACCTTTGATCTTCAAGTCGCAAGGTCTTCGGTAGATATACAGGCACTTATACGTAAAAATTGACCCTTACATTTCATAGAAATAGTGAGTCGTATATTTAACATGTCTGATACTACTGGCATTGTCAATCTATTTAAGACCATAGGTTCTGGACTATTAAGCACCTTTCAGATGGTCCTTGAAGTTATACCAAACTTTACACACACTATATTTGGAAGCATATTTGGAGAGCTGCCGTTGATCCTGTTTCTAATAGCAGGTATCCTAATTGTCGTTTTTCTGCTACGCAATGGACGTCCCAGTCACCAAGGAGATGTAAACAGTACTCCTGGAGCGAAAATACCGTGATCGCATGGTACAACTTCTAGGCACACCTCGCCCAAGGGAACTAAGTGCTTCTTGGTTCTTGTCATTTAGACCAGTCTGGATGGACTACATCCTACCTGTCCCCGGATGCCTATTTTGCGGAGAAGAATGCGTGTTGGAGCTCTGTCTGACATTCCCATCAAGTGCGCAACCAGATGTTGATGCTTTACTGGACCGGATAACGGCCCAAATTCAACAGTGTCAAATTCTACATTTGACTTTTGGAAAACTAACGGAAAATTAGAACTCCATATTGAAATTTACATTTTTGAGCAAGTATGGCTTTCAAATGCTTGTAGTAGATCGAATATACCTACAGACATATTAGAACTATAGCTTAAAGGTCAATTTCTAATATCTCCTAAAAAAAAATTATAGACATTTTTTAACGTTTCAAAAACAATGTTTTTAACACAATAAGAAACTGTTGTTATATCTATTTGTATACAAGTATCTAGTGCTCCTAGTAGTACGTTTAGAATGTAACTATGTCGTCAATTCGGAAGAGGAGTGGGTGTTCTATTCCATTTAGGTACCATAATATAGGCCTCTGTAATTTCATCACCGTTCACCTATATTCTTTCCTACATTACACTTGTCAGGGTTTACAGGGACTGACCTTTTACCTAAATACGACGCTGCATTTAGAACCCGGGTTTTCCCTAGTTCGAAATCTCATACATTATGCATGATGATTCTTGGAAGCACAGCAGGACTACCATCCCCTGTATAAAATCTATGTACGAAGTTCATGCTCAATGTCATCCTTAGGCCGACACAGTAACACAGCAAGGTAGGACCCCTGGGGAGACCTATGGGTATATATACATCACATCTTGCTAAGATAAGACAGAGGGGACCGAGACTTCCCAGCCGACACACTGACCAGAGGCTGAGGTTCCTGCATGCAGGCACTCCAGCTTGCAGTGGTCTAAAACATCCATTGCGGGGTGTCCAACTAGAGACCAGGACTGGGTCCTACAGTCCCACACTCAGGTAATGGGGTTGACTAAATCCTAGAGGGATTCTTGGCTTAACACCCACGTCCATGTTAGGTACACTTAGGTACATCTAATTAGGGAAGCATTGTAGGAGTACGCATCTTTTTATCATGTGTTTTATATACTTGGATGTATTCATGATTATTGTAGGATGGTAGAGCTATACTATCCATTTACCTTTATAGTACTGCTAATCATTTATATCTTATACTGCCTAATGGTTGTTGCAGCTCATCTATTTTACACCAGAATAACAACTGTTCAATAAATTCTTATTGAAAACGCCCAGCCTGTTTATTCTGTGTATCTCTCTGAGACAGACTAAGTAAGCACGAGTGACTGAGCGAAAGGTAGTATAGTGTTTCCACGGTCCTGAGTGATCAGGGTTGTCATGTTCAATGGTTGCCAGGAACTGTTCTCTCCTTGGTAAGAGGAGATTCTAGTGGAACTGTGAGCTAGTTGGTACAAGAGGCCAACATACCCGGTGGGGGTGATCAGAGTTAGCCTGACACCAAACCTACACTGTATGTTGTCTACAAACGCAGATCCTGTATACTTTTTATAGGAACTACACCTGGGACCTGAAAATGTGGGACAAATAAAGGCCATAACCAAACAAAAGCAATCTTTTACGAACAACACATATTTGAACAAATTGCCAACAATGGGTGGAATTAAAGCCCACATACCAAACACAGCATGCCTTGCAGAGCAGCGCATGCAGTGCCTAGGCTCGTGCTTTTTAAAGGTGAGATATCTGAAGTAGTAAAAGCAAATTGACCCTTATGATAATGGTTCTGAGAAGGGTATTTGCCTCTTCCCATGCAACATGTGCAGCAGAGAAGTGCTGGGGGAGGAGAGGGATAATGCAAAGAGCTTTCAGCAGATGAAACTTGGTACTGCAAAACAGAATTGGGAACAAATTGAGTTAAATTAAATAAAGATTGAATATAGTATTTGCAGTGCATATAGGGACATTGGGTATTACTCAATTTAATGTGAATGATGAGGGCGGAGGGTGATTGCCCACTCCTACCTCAAATACTAATTGTTCTAGGAGTTGTGAACTGGAACGGACATGTTGAAGGGGTTCACATTTATGTGAAATGCACCCACACAAACACTAGATCCCTAGGGGGATCTGCCTCTAGATCATTGAGACATGTATGTTCCATTCACAGGATTCAGTCACAGATCCCCACCACTAGGCCCATAGGGATACTTGTCACACTGGCACTGAGGCCTGTATATTCCATGAACTGGGTCAGATCACAGATCCCCACCACTAGGTCCACAGGGGTGCCTGCCACTAGATCACGAAGACATGTATATGTCATGAACAGGATTCAAATCACTTACACCCATCACCAGGCCCACAGGGGTACCTCCCACTCTAGCATTGAGACCTGTATATTCAAGGAACAGGATCAGATCACAGATCCTAACCACTAAGTCCCCAGGAGTATCTGTCACTAGATCACTAAGACGTATATGTCCGATGGGCAGCATCCAGTTCACTGATGCCCATCACAATGATAATATTATATCAGCCCTTCTTTTTACCAACACAGTGGCAACACCTCTGCTGGGGCAGAGAATGTTCTGGGAGCGGCAGAAAGTCGCAGACATGAAAACTCTGCTCACAAGTAAAATTAAAATAAATAAATTCTAAGAAAACTAGTCTTGAAAGCTGGCAACACCTTTCAGAGGAAAATAAATTGATACCAATCCTTACTGGTCAAGTGCACACAGCACAAAAAAAAAGAGTGGAAGTATGCTAAGTAGACAACCAATCCCCAACCATGGTGTGACTCGCTGGGTGCTCTACAGCACCACTGGATGCCTCCTTCACCGCTTGGAGATTTAACAGCATGGGGTTTGCGACCTTGTACTTCTTAGGTCACCAGAGGTTAGTACCGGACAGTAGGGAACAGAAGCCTCTTTGCAGCAGCTGAAAGTGTTGCAGAGGCGGAATTGCAAAGAGTGGACACGTACCTTCCATGTCGATACATATTCCATACATGCATAGAATATGGGGACACCTGAAGTTCTTCATGGTCCGGGCCTCTTTTTCAAAATCCTTCCGCACCATGCTGCGAAAAACAGGGCACAGGCCATGAGCACATTCATCAAAGGAACCAAACTAAAACTGCATTTTGTTAAAAGGCAATGCCATGGACAAGGAGGTGCAACAGACTGTAAAATCAAACATGTTACATGACCTAGCTCCTCGCGGAAGCCAGTCCTGGAGCGGTGTATATTCTTTTACCCCTTGCAATAAACTTCAGTTTTTTTTAGTGTCCAACAAACAAAATGGCAAAAGTACATAATCTTTCTCTCTGGAGAAGACTGTTAGTCTCCAACTCAATACACACAATAGGACTAATGCATATAAGAACTTGATGCCCAATTTGCTGGTGGGACATGCTCACGAGCATGATAAGAATGGGTACTTCACCCACTAACAAGCCAAACCCTCTTTGCCAGTTGCTATCTTTGCACAGTCCTCCAAACACTGAACCGCATGAGATCTCTAGAAACAGACAGCCATTTTTTACAACCACATAGCATTACATTTTGACCCCGAGCACCTCAGAGCCATCCTGCCTATTGTGCCACTCTTGAATCTACCCGCTGGACAGGGCAGGAGGCTTTGCCATGACTCCGATATGTCCTCTTGGCCCCCAGCTTAATCACGTTTTTTTGCAGTGTGGCGCTGATTTTAACATTTTTGCCAGAACTTTTCCTGGTTTTCCCTTGGCCTTGCTCTCACTAAGTGTTTGGTACAAATGCGGGTGCCATGTCAGCAGCACCTCCTGTTTTTCTGTCTCTTAGAGACAATCTTAACATTTTAACTTTTTGTTTTACAAAAGTAAGTAAATGGTCTTGATATATTCATAAATATGTCTGGCTCTCATTTGCTGGGCCAATACTACAAGAGCTCATATCCGAGTACGTAAATAAATGGATTTCCCGTGCTCCAGAAGGGACTCCTCCCTGCAGATGCGATATGGTGGCTTCTCTATCTGTTGGCTGCAGACTTACAGGGTGAAAAGGAGGCAGTTTGGTACTAGGAGTACCATCTGAGGGAGCAGAGGTGCTCAGTGCCAAACCCCAGGAGTCTTTACGGCAGGACCCTGTGATGTAAGCGACGGAGCCCCATAAGTCCTTCAGGTGATTGCAAGCCTGAGGAACTAGGGGATTGCCTTTGTCTGCCCCCCTAAAATGGTGTGATTACTAATCCGGGACTGGTGGTCTCGGATTTAAGGGAGCAAACTTCCCAAATAAAAAATGGTAGCACCGAATGGGTTGGCCCAAAGTACAGTTTTGCTCATCAGGCAGGTGGGCAGCTTAGGTCACTCACTGCTGCCTGCCCTTGGGTCGCCCGTAAGTTAAGACACCACATTGGCATAGTTCACTTATGAAAGAAACCTGCAGGAAACAGTTTTCCACCAAACTATGTGCTGGCTAATTAATTTAATTTCTTGTGTCCAAAGCAGCTATTTACCATGTTTGCGGGGATGGTTGTCGATATCGGCGCTATGCGGCTGCCCGCAGCACACGCAGGGCGCCCTCCCTAGAGGGCAGCCCCTTAGTGCCGCATTCTGGCACTTCAACTGCACTCCACTCTTTGGGAGTGCCCCCTTCCGGTCCCCCCCCGCGTCATTTCCTGCACATGGGAGGCTGGGGCCAGGTACTTAAACCGGCCCAACCCAGGGGCCGGGCTCTTTGTTCCCCCGCTGGACAAGCTGTCACTCACCGTATCCCATACCCAGTGTGCTGGCGGCGGTATTTTGTTTCTGATGCTGAATGTTAATTTTGTGTTGCAGCCGGAGTAGGAGGGTGATCGGGAGGCAGTTTGGTAAAAAGGGGTCCATCTGAGGGAGCACCACAAGGGTGCTCAAAGCCAAACCCCAGGAGTCTTGACAGCAGGACCCTGCGATGTAAGCAATGGTGCCACTTAAGTCCTTCGGGTTGTTGCAAGCCTGAGCAACTGGGGCTTGCCTTTGCTTGCGCCAACCCTAAGAGGTATGAGTACTAATCCGTGACTGGATGTCACAGATTTAAGGGAGAAAATTCCCCAAATACAAAATGGTAGCACCGAATGGGTTGGCCCACGGTGCTGTTTGGCTCATCACGTGGGAGGGCAGCTTAGGCCATTCACAGCTGCCTGCCCTTGGATCGCCCTTAAGTTAAGGCTGCCCTTGGAACACTAATTTTGAGCATTTTAAAATCGCTGCTTCCATCATATTTCAGGTTTAAAAGAAATGTGGTTAATCTTGCCTAGGTCATTCTCGGCTGTTTCTTTACCTTTTCTTTTCTTTCTCCGACTGCAGTCTGCACTTACTTTTCTAGTGTTCAAATTAAATAAATTAAGCAGGAATTGGTCAGTAGGCCTAGCCTCACAATTCACCTCAGTCTTTGAAGTGCAGCGAACGTGACAAGTTGGATTCATGGTTAAATGCATCTTTATTTACTTGGGCATACTTTAATTGATCCTTCTACCTGAGGGGTGAGGTGTCTCCCACAGCCAGTAACATAGGCAATTATGCATTTGCCCCATATTCCCCTTGGTATGTGCAGAGGTGTATATTTAATGGAAAACTCTTTGTGACATAATTAATTGGCGGAAAACTAGCGTGAGGAATAACTGCTCTGTAATACCTTGGATGCACCCTTGACCCACACTTGTTTCCCAATAAACAGAATGGATTATTTGCTGGTATTTAGGAAATGCTGTACCCTCCACTTGCAAGTGGTGGGCTCGGAGACAGGATTCTTTATAGTAAATCATTAAGGCTGAACAGTGTTTTCTGGCAAGGAAGTGCCTCCAGGATGTGTTTGTATGACCTGCATCCACCTCACCCAGCCGCCGCAATAAACGAGTCCAGATGCCCTTCTGTAAACTCCACAATCACCTGAACCTTGGCCCTAGACAGCCTGTCCTAGGCCAAGTCAATGATCCTTCTCTAGGCATGGCCCTTCAATATCCAAGGGCCTTCTCACCCCACAATACATAGGCCCCCATTAGGATGGTGGGCGGACTTTGCCCGCCCGCCATCCTCACGGAAAACGGGTCCACCCGCGAGCTGTGCGGCGGTCCCGCCTAGCATATTATGATGCGCCTGCCACAGTGGCGGGCGCATCATGCATTTATAACATTGCGGCGGGCAGTTTTCACACCAGCACCCGCCGCAATGCTATAAATGCTTGTGATGCATTTGCATACACAAAGCGGCAGGCCCCTGCACGGGGCCTGCCGCATTGCGTATGCAAATGCAGGGGGGTACCACAGGTGTCCCCCATGTGCACCCCCTCCTCGCCTTCACCATGGGTGCCCACAGGGGGCCCCCAAAGTGAAGACCGCATGCCTTTCCGTGGCGGGCATCTGATCCTGGCCATCCTAATATGGCTGGCGGGGTCTGAAAGACACCGCCAGCCATATGAATCCTTTTCCACCCCGTACGCAAGGCGACCGGGGCGGAAAAGCGGCGGACAGAGTTTACGTCCGCTGCGGTCCCCCCCGCCATTGTAATATGGCGGGGGGAAATGGGTGGCGGCCGGTGACGGATGTCGGGCGGATTGCCACTGCCTGCATGGCGGTGGCGATCCGCCCGACATCCTAATGGGCCCCTAAGTTAGGCAAATCTCAGCTTGCCCTCATCTCTGCAAGCCCACAGTTTCTGATCACATAGTATAACGATCCACCTGTTGGGTCGGGTTTGTGTGACTGGAATAATAAAAGCAAGAAACACCATCACGTCTATGCTGTCCTAAACTGCATAATATAAGGCAACATGTTTTCAAATGCCCATGTAAAGAAAATGAAGACCCTAAGACGAGAGCCCCTTCTACGACACACAACTATAACTGTGACCTGCAAACTGGTCTGGCATAGGTAAAACCGTGAGGCAATGGCGATTTAAGCAAATGTGCCTAATTAGTCCTTCAAGCGGTTGCAAGCCTGAGCAACCGGAAGTTTGCATTTGTCCGCTCCACCCCTAAAAAGGTGCGAGTACTAATGCAGGACTGGAGGTTTTGGGTGGTTAGTATAGGTCACTCCCCGCTGCCTGCCCTTGGATCGCCCTGTAAGTCCTCCCATCACATTGCCATATTTCACTTATGAAGTAAAACCTGCCGCAAACTGATTTATACCAAATTATGTGCTGTCTAATTAATTTCATTTCTTGTGTGCGAAGCATCTATTTACCAAGTTTGTGGGGAGGGTTGCTGATATTGGCGCTAAGTTATGTCCTCTTGGCCCCCAGTTTAATCACAGATTTTTCCAGCATGTCGCTGATTTGAACATTTTTGCCAGAATGTATCCTTGTTTTCACTAAGTGTTTGGTACAAATATGGGTGCCACCTTAGCAGCACCTCCTGGTTCTTCATCTCCTAGAGTCTTTGATAACGTTGATAGGGCCAGGTTATGGGAAAAACTGGCTCAATGGGGCATACCTCAGCACACTTTAAACCTGCTAAAACTTCTGCACACGGATACCTGGGTGCAGGTGAAATTAGGTGGTGGCTCACACATCTACGCAAAGGTTCCCACAACAAAGGGTCTGAAACAGGGCTGCGTGCTTGCCCCAACCCTGTTTAATCTGTTTATGGCTGACCTTCCAAAGGCGCTCAACACCTGCAATTCCCACTCACCAAGGATTGGAGGGCAAACACTGTCAAATCTCAAGTATGCTGATGACGTAGTTTTGCTCAGTCACACGCATGTTGGTCTCCAGCATCTACTGACGGCAATGCAGAACTACGCCTCAGAAAACAACCTAAAAATAAACTTGAGCAAGACACGGACAGTGTCAATAAACAATAAAAAGAACCTCCAAAAAAGATGGTTCCTTGGTGGTACAAAACTTGTCCCAGTTCATGAATACAAGTACCTTGGAGTGACATTTGGCAAGGATGAGATGTTTAGACGTCAGAAAGAGGAAGTTAGAAGGAAAGGTTTGCTGATTGCATTAACAATGAAAAATCTTGCAAGCAAACTAATAAGGCCTACCCTGACTCCGCTTTTGAAAGTAGTCCGGGCCAAATTACTCCCCTCAATTACCTATGACAGTGAGGCAATGCGGGGAAGAGATGCAAAAGTGTTGTTAAGCACACAAGTCAAGGCCTATAGAATCTTGTTCAGCCTTCCATCCTACACATCACCGGATCAAATAAGGCTGGAGTTTGGTCTCCTACCGCAAGATCTAGCTAGGCATGGAGCGTATATTATCTGTTTGCACAGGATCAGAAGTGCCACTACAAATACGTTAAATTATCTGCTGTGGCAGGGCATACAGCACAGGGAGCATTCCCAAGCCAGAAGCTACCTACACAACTAGCCCTAGAATCTACCCAACTCACAGAACTTTGGAATGCACAAATCGGCTATTCCAATTTCAAGAAACTGGTCTGGAAATCCTTAAAACAAATCTTTTTGGTGGAAGACAAAGCAACCTTCTCAAACAGACCGCACGCCTGGATGACCCTTAACTCCTATAAAACACTGGCTCCACAATTGTATTTCAACCAGGGCTACTCGAAGTCCATAAAAACTAACTTTTTGAGGCACAGGATGGGAATCCTTCCATGCGCTCAGCACCTTCCACCATGGCAAAGGCCACTAGCACACGAGTCGTGCAGGTTGTGCAACACCAAACGAGGCGACATACTACACTTAATCTGCCTATGCAAGGACCTGCGCCAAGCACGGAATCAGCTTCTTAAAGAACCCTTCAGACAGAAATGCATTAGGACCAGGAGACAAGCAGTGTTAGCATGCTTTAAACCAGAAAATACACAATTAAATTGTAGATTGGTCAAATTTCTTATGCTGGCTGAACAAAAAATGCCCAAGTCAACGGAAACGGAACAAGGCCCGGGCTGCACAATGCTAAAACGCATATGTTCCTAACCAGACCATAACAAGAACATACTGATAGAAGTAAAGGGTTAACCCTCACAATAATCAGAGATAACTGGACTAAAACAATCATGATGACCTGCATAGAATCCCAATGACTGGACTAAAATAACACGTATCCGTAATTCATAGTAGTAAGACACACAAAGTCCCACACAATGCCTACAACTTACTCAGACTTTATACTGGCAAAGATGTTCCCAACAAGGGGTTTTAAGTTTTGTTTTAACTAGATATACACACTGATGAATGTGTTAATTTATTTCTGTATTTTATGTAATAACAATGCAATGGTTTTAAGTAACAATGCAGGAAATAAAGAATCTGAATCTGAATCATCTCCTAGAGTCAGTCTTTTTTTTATCGTTTATTCGTTATCAGAGGTAGAAAGGAGTAATAAATATTGCAATTCATCAAGACAAATTCATCATTGTAGATAAATGTAAAAAGGAATTGTATAGATACCCATCCCCAAAGATGTCCAATTTTTTACCAAGTTCATAGTTTTATCCATCGCTCTAAGTCTAGCCCAGTATGTCTAAGATTTCTCCCCTAAAAAGGGAGTATTCCCTACATCTTGCCACAGATTTTAAGACGTTTTTAAAAGGTTCCCACTCTTTGGGAGTACAGTATTTCTGTAGGTTCAATTTGAGGCATCTTACGTTCCCATTGGCTAAAAACTGGAACCTCAACTATTTTTCATTTTAGCAAAAATCAAAGATTTAGCCACCAGGGATGCAATAAACACTAGCTGTTGTTGGCAAATGGATACATTGAGTGTGACAATAATTCCAAACAAAACAGCTATCACATCAGGGACTAAAGATGCAGACAACTTTTCTACTAAGCTACTGGAAAATCTGACTCCAGAATTCTATAAGGGCCAGGCATGTAAAGCAGACATATAGCCGATCTCATGTATGATAGTTGCACCTAAAGCATGCCCCAGAAACAGATGGAAACATTTTTTTAAAGGAGGTGTAATAAAGTTGAAACTTACAAAAAAAACATACCTTGAAGTTTGCCCCTCTGATGGCTTTATGAGCCCACTTGTTATAGGTCTTCAATGTATGTGCTTCTATTCTACATCCTGCAGAGAGGTCTGGATCTTTTGTAAAGCTTGAGGGACAAGTTTTACAAAAAAAGTTGTTGCTTGAAGATCTGGTACCAATTCCTTATCCTCTAGTCTCCCTTGCATAATATGCTTGGCTAATCAAATTTGCAAGTGTGTTGTATGTTCCGCTTAAAATTATGGAGTTGAAAGAAGGAAAAAAGCAGCGAGGAGGGAAATTCCGGATTACCCAATTTAGTCGGTTCCATGTCTTCATAACCACCTCTACTAAAAGATCTCTAAACCGGTAAATCCCAACCTTTTCCCAGTTCCTGATACTCCTTTTATCTAAATGGAGACCTAGTCTACTACTGTGCCCAGTCCATATTGCGGGATGAAAGGAGATGAACTGATAATGTTCCTTCAATTGGGAGAATCTATAAATAATTACTTGAGGGATCTTGGATCTACTGCGTTTTGGAAGTTTGTGATTTTGATAAATGGGGCAAGCTGGATATTGTTTTCTAAACACATTTTTCTAAGATGGAAATTGCCTCCCAAGTCCTGCGAAGCAACTGCCTACCCTCACCAATCCATAAAAGCTGTCTGCTAAATTATTTTTTGAAGTGGAGGAGCGCAAGGCCACCATCTTGTATATACAACTGCAAAGTTTCTACTTTGTTACAGGGTTTCTTTCCTGACCAGACAAAATTACTCACCCTCTGGTCTATCTCATGAAAAAAGCTTTAGGGGACCTTAATTATAACATTTGGGAATATGAAAGGAAAAAGAGGAAGAACCATCATTTTTATTAAAGCAATTGGCCCCTCAATAAAAAAGACAGAGAATGCCACTACCTTACAAGATTCTTGGCCTTAGACAATGGTGACACATAATTAGGCTGAAAAATTTGCTAATATTCATACGAACCATAAATGTCCAGATGACGGACTGAGCCGGTCCGCAGACCTGATTCCCCATACCTACGGGAAGAACTTGATCCAAGCAACTAAACAAAAATATGTCAGATTTTGAATGATTAATTCTGTACCTCCCTAGATATGAAAAAGTTTTGATCTTGCTAAAAGTTCTGGTATTATTTTGTTCCTCAGCCGCCAAGTACACAATTAGATAATCAGCAGAGAGTTTAAGCTTGGGAGCCCCTAGCATTGGTGCCCCGATTTGAGAGTCTTGCCTTTGCAGTGCTGCTAGTGGTTCTATAAATAGTGCAAACAGCAGTGGCGACATAGAGCACTCCTGTCAAATGCCACAACTAATTTTTTGCGATCCTGCCATGTGGGAGTTAATTATAATTTTGGCTTCTGCTTTGCTATATAGGTCCTGTAGAAGATTTATAGATTTGAAAGGAAAGTTGACTCTTAATAAGATAGCAAACAAGATGTCTCACTGGACTAGATCGACGACTTTTTCAGCAAAGATAATATCTTGTTGTTCGTATAATAGTCTATTGTGTGAATTAAAAAGTAAGTGTTGTTTGCAATACTTCTTCCTGGCATGAAGCCGCATTAATCTCCGTGCACCACGTCTTGTACAAAGGGGTTATTCTGGAGGCCAACATGTTTGAACGTATATTCGTTATTAAGTAAGCTGATTGAACAATATGAATAGCCGGCTTATAGGATGCTTGTCTGTTTTTCAAGAAGCTTACTATAGCTGCCTCTGAAAAAGATTTTGGGATCTGGCAGCCTTCTAGGATTTCAATAAATAGTTGCATTAGGATACTCACTAGTTGAGACATAAACCCCTTATAAAAGTCTTTTGGCAGTCCATCGCAGCCACAGGTTTTCCGATTGGGGGGGGGGGGGGGGGGGGGGGTTAATGGGCTCCTTAATTTCATTGACAGTAATGGAAGCCACTGCATGAACTTGTTGGTCACTACTAAGTATAGGTGGTTCTATAGGGGCTCCTCGCTGCAGCTGCCGTATGGTATGAAAACTTCTGTAGCTGTTGGCTGCACGTTTGCTATCTGGATTTTTGCTCGCTGGCCCCCACATACAATTACTGGAGATAAGTGGGCAAAAATTAACATTCCGCAACCACAATAAACCATACAAATGAGTTTGTGTAAAGGTATTTCACCTACCTCACCCTAAAGAAAATATACAAATAACAGGCACTGACGGGGCATTTCACAGCTCCATATTTCAATTTCATTGGCTATAATGCCTGACGATGTACAGCCATTTGCGAGTGGGAACAAATAAACATTACAAATATCTCAGGGTCTGCCAGAGCATTCAGGAAGAATATTTTCCAAAAGAAGAAATTCATGTTATGCTCCATTAAAGTTATGATGTGGCGGGTACAAAAAAAGGATGGACAGCAGACAACACACGTACCACAGTGGATACAGTTGCTGCCTGAGAGTCCCCTGATAAACAAAATAAAATATCGACACCCTATTGCCCACCAAGAGTATTTTTCAATTAAAGGCCTGACCACTCATCACTGTTCTTTGCTAGTTAAAGAGACCTTCCAGACGTTCTCTATTGCTTTTAATTCTACTAAAACTGTGATACGATAATGGTGGACCTTCCTGTCACGGGATATACACAAATCCCTCACAGATTTCTCCCAGCCCCTCCCGGCCTCAAAGCAGGATAACAAGCCTTAGCATGTGCTATTTGGTAATGGAGATGAATAACGTCTAATATGTGTTAGCATTTCTAGTCTGCACAGTCAGTGAAGTTATAAGCATCAGGATTTATGGAGTTGGTTTCTCACCACACAGTTGGCTGTAGGCGATGGAATGTGTAAACATACAACCAAATCAACAGAGTTCATATTAAGAACGCTGAGATCAGACAGTAGAGCTTTCAAACACCTCTGCCTGCTCCCCGGGTGTAGAGAGTAGATTGTGACTGTGACGCCAAGACCAGGGCATCAAGGAGCGAGTCACGAACCCTGTGAGTGAGCTCCTGTAAGAACACAGGAAGTGCCTGCCACCCCTCTCTACGCTCCCGCCATCACCGGCAACCCCTAAATAGTGACCCTAAAGTGCAGCCCACTTGTGCTCCTACAGGGAAGGGGTCTAGGACTCTGTTGGCTCTCAAGCCCTCCCCTTATAAGACCCCTGGACGCTGCACCGCCTGAGGGCAAATCTGCACAGCAGTACTTGTCCCATGGCGCTACCTCGCTACGGTGGTGGCGACTGCACTGCTAACGAAGAGAGAGCACATGCAGCCTCCAAGGCTCCCAGTACTGTTTGTTATATCAGCACATGCACTGAATGCTTAGACTTAAGGTACAGCAAGGTTGTATTTATAAAAAAAATAAAGGTGCTCTCTGGGGGTACGGCCTGGAGCAAGATTTCAGTGGACGTGTAGTCCTAGAGCTCCTCTCCAGCCACTGCTACAGCATCCACAATGTAGCACCCAGAGGCCAGGACGCAAATGGGGTGGGCGCAGCTAGGGGATCTCCTGTGAAGCCAAAGAGCACCTGTGAAAAGAACCCATGGCAGCCTTCGAGGGCAGTCAGGCAGTGAGGGTGTGACCCGCAGGCAGATCACTGAGACAAAAGTAGGTTTCCCTTGCAGTACGGTGATCAGGGGATGCAGGTACACAAACTTGGCAGCAGGAGGAACAAGCATTTGCAATGCAATAGGTCTCGCATTTACCAGAGTTTAAGCTATTGGCATTGTAAATGACAATGCCTTTTATTTATGTTTTAAAAACGAAACCAAAAATAAAAGGCATTGTCATTTGCAATGTCAATAGCTCAAACTCACGTAAATGCGAGACCTATTGCATTGCAAATGCTTGTTTCTTTCTGTTACCTACTATTGATACTTTGGTTCAACTGTTGCATCTTTGGCAGCTTAAATCTCTCCACATGCAGCGCTACAGTAGAGTTGTGATGTTAACATGTCCCGCCTTCGTAAAAGCAAGGGGTTATTCCCACATGATTTATGTTATTAAGGCTATGTGTTGCCCCATTATCTTGTAATAACCTGCTGCGTCAAGTTCAATATAAAATGCCAATAAAAAAATACTTTAAAAAAAAACAGAATATATTTCCCGGCAACATGGAAAGCATAAAGGCTGAAAGGTCGCGAGTTGTAGCATAGCTGTTAGATGAAAAAGTTAACAGGAGAGATTTAACTCAAAAACTCTGACACAAAGATCGTAACACGTGACTTCAGGACAAAAACTGAAATATTTGGAAAGGTTTAAAACTAACGAAATAGAATGTGGTGGTAAATCACTTCACTTGGAGAATACTTGGAAGTAAGCAGGATCTCACAAAGCTTACAAATCTTTTTCATGCAGAGCCATCGTGATGCAAGTGCAGAGACGTTGCAAGAATGGAGTGATGACAATATGGCATGCTTCGAGCGCAAAAATGAAATTCTAATCAATATGATCGTATAGCATCCAATAAATTGGAAAAAGAAATAAATGCGGTTGAAAAGGAGATAAAAAGCCTGGAAAATACAAGGGAAACAAGGCGCATAAATGCTTTGCCAGGGGTAGGTAGCGCTATATAAATGCAATGTTCAATTCACGAACAATGGACCAAATAAAGGAACACCATAAAAAATTCAAATAAGAAAACAGAAATAATTTCATAGAAACAAATATGATTATGAAAATGGGCAGATTTACACATTTGCCTAAAGGTTTGAATCATTAGGTAACAGAGAAATAACAGATGTTTAAATGAAACACACAGAAGCTCTGAACGGAGATAGATTCGAGTGATGAGGAAACGACCTCCATGCAGATCTTGAAACAACAAAAGGTTACTTTTGTAGACAAAATGCATCTGATGCACCGAGGGCAGAAACCAAGCAAAGGAAAAAGTCGAGAGTGAAAAAAAAGACAAAGAGAAAGACTGGAAGAGGAAGCCAGAAATAACAAGCAATGTCCGCACGCAAAAGTGAAAGCAGCGCGACGCGGCGGGGGAGAAGTGGAGGAGCGTGAAAGCAATCAAGTGAGAGCAAAGACAGATGGCACTGAAAGCTGGTGGTAGCGTGCGTGCACGCAAGCGCTAGGCCAGCTAAAGCAGCTTGTGATAGCACTTTTTAAAGCCCCTACTAAATGTCTTGCAGAGCAGCGCATGCTCTGGCTCTAGGGAGACCTAAAAAGAGACGCAATACTGACAGCAACCGGACTGCCACTTAGTTGGCACACCTGCGCAGTGACACCCCTGAACTTGAGCTCTGGGAGGTGCTGATCAGCTGTGTCTAAGGATTATTTTCGCAAAAAGATGGACAGAATGTTAAACAATGTCAAACATTCACCCCAGTACGAGATCTGGGCCTAAATCTATTGCTTTTTTGCTCTCGTTGTAACTCCAGTTTAAACCCAGCCATATGCAAATCAGTCTTGATCCTGCTCCGCATGGAACAGTCCAGCCCGAACTGACAGGCCAAGTCCTCCTTGAACCAGAAACAAGCAGCCTAAGACCGGTTTCAGCATTCCATCCCTTTTCAGCCAGGCTAGCTTTGCTCCAGTGGCATTGAGAGCATAGGGACCCACATCTGGACATACCCGTCCCACTTGTTTCAGCAGCATTTTTCACCCAAAATCGGATGGGTATGCCCAACGTGGGTCACTTGCTCATTTTGCCTCTGGATTCAAGCTATCCTGGCTGGCAAGGGGTGTTACCCCAAAACCGGTCCCAGGATGCTCATTTCCGGTCCAGGGAGGACCTGGCATGGCAGTTCGGGCTGGAATGTTCCCATGAGGAGCAGGATCAAGACTGATTTGCATATGGCTGTTTAAACTGGAGTGGCATGTGGAGGTGAATGTTTGATTCATTCAGCATTCGTCGACCATTTATTGCTGCAACACTAAGGTTTATTTCCAGCAGGGGAGGAAAGCAATGCTCAACTAAATCCTTTGACAAAGCCTGCACCATGTTGGTCATGCAAACATATAACACAGTGGGTACTCAAGACAACAGGCCGAAGCCAGTGGGAACAAAGCTAAGGCAGCAGAAAACTTCCAATCAACAGAATAAGCATAAAAGAGGGGAACTGAGATCTACACAGAGTGAGAGCTGTGGGGATAGCTCTTGCTTGTATGACTATCCGGAATGTGAGGCTTGGACTCCTGACAACCTATATTCATTCACACGTGGGATGTTGGGTGATCAGTCGATAGGGGTCTGAAGCAGAATGATCCTTAAGTTTACGAGTGGATCGACGCAATCTTGTTCAACAGAGAAAATGTGACAGACTACATCTTTAAGGGTGGGGTAGAAAGTAAACAGAGTTCATATGTCCAGTAGGGAAAGACACACAAGTTTTTGATAATTTGATAGTATGCAGAGGATTTGTCAGTTGTTTGGGCATGTGGGCACATGGTCCATCCATATGATAAGATCTTCAATTTTCACTTATTTCGTTGCCAATCTCTCCCATGTTTTGTAAGATTGCATCCATTTCAGCAGGCAGAATGGTAGGCCCACTCCAACGCCCTGACAAAATCTGATCTTTTCTCCGCTAGGAATAGTGGCAATAAAAAACAGCTGAGGAATTCAAGTTAATTCATCGCGTGTCCTGGCTCATGGAGGGTCACTAAACGACTACACCAACCTAGAAGACTGCAGCTCAAGTACGGGCTGGAGGATGCCGAGTCCCTGGAGTTGTGGCAGGGAGCAGATATGGGGAAGACTGACACCCATTTAGCTTTTCGCCTCTTAATGTTCAACTGGTGGACTTTCACCTTGTCTGGATGCAGTTCAAAGGACAATACTACGCAGACCGGTTATGCCAATGCGGTGCTTGGCAGCGTGTGCAGCATTTGAATGTTTTAGCACGTTCTCGGAGTGAGTGGTGAAGTCAGTAGTGGGCTGTGAGCAGATTACCCATTACCCGAATGCTATCCTTTTTGTGGGGGAGGGCTGGAGTGTGTCAGGTTAATGGCAGTGATGTAGCATGTGGTCAGAGAGTTGAGGATACGGCTGGCAGAGAAGCAAACTGAGGGCTCAGCCATGACTCTGACCTTCCTGGGGATTGAGCTCGACTTGGTGCTAATGGTGTTCAGCCTGCCCGAGACGCTGGTGACCCAGTGGGGTTTGCTTGAGAGGGATTGCAACTATCTTTTGAACTATGCTTTTTTGGAGCCTCCAGATTTTTCAGCATCTTTCACAGCTGAGTTGGGAAACTGTGAGATTTGGGTCTTGTCACTGTAAGTCCACACCAAATCTTGTGTGGGCAACTCCTATTCCCACCAATGCTGAATACAATTACGATTTACATCAATATAAACAGATCCACCCTACTTAGGGCGCAAGCTACCTGCAACTGATCATTTCACTACCGTGCATTTTCTCTCCACCATAAGGGAGGGGCAATATGCCTTAAAAAGATGATTAATTGAATTACGTGCCAGCTGTACTATTTGTTCAAGAAGACTGAGTGAATGTGCAGCAGATTTTAGAATTGCTTATCAGTCAATAACAAGCATTTAACTGAATCCATTTACAGTATTATATTGCGGGGTCTGTTTTAACATGATTCTACTCTGTATACAGGTCTATACTAACCATGGACACTGACTTTGATTGGATAAACAAACTTTAAATAAAAGGAGGCACATATACTTCGCATGGAAGACATCTGGATTACCAATACCCGACTCTGGACTTTAAATTGTGGTGTGCTCCACGGATATGGGAGAATCCCTGCCTCCCCACAGCCTGTTGAATTGATCCCACAATAAATAATGTTTTCTGGTGTACTGACAGATCGTTTCTAATGAAAGTGCTTCAGGGGGCATGTCCAAGCAAGATGTACAAATAGCTGCAACTATGTGAGGTTCACCTCTGAAAAACCTGCACAATTCTAGCAATCCAGAATGTTGAGACTGGAACAAAATGCCAGAAAGGGTCAGCGGAACTGGAAGGTAACCCACTGCAATTGAGATATTAGAAATATCCACCCTCGAAGGCCCATGGCCAACTCTGAAAGGCACTGAAGGCTATGTATCTTGCGATTAACAGTAATAATGGACTTTCCGAGTGAGACTTTGCTGTTGATTACCATTGGCCTGCCCGGAGGGCAGGGCGCCATTTGCAGAACAACATGGCAAATAGAGACAGAATGCAGGGCCTGGTTGGTCCTTGCAAGATACCGGTGATTGGCAGGCCACTTGGCAGGCCTTAGAAAGGGAAGATGTAGACGGGCTGCAGGGGTACGCAGTAGTCCTTCATACCCAGTAGAGGGATTGAGCAGACCTGTGGGTGAATCTGGTGGCGGGGCAACCGTGTGAATTTGAGCTCTGAGAGGAGGCATGATCCTGGTGCCACCCTCCCCCGCCAACATTGCGGCTTGGATTGGGTAATGAAGGCCATAGAAAGTGTGTGATGTTGGGTAGTCGAAGCCCACCTGAGACAGATTGATTGCTGGGACTCACAAAAAGACTGTACTGAGATTGTATGAGTAGTGAAGTGCCATGACTGGCGAAACCATCCCTACAACCTGCTCCTCCTCCGCCTCCATGTGGCTGGATGCTCTGAGACAGACAGGTCAAACACTGGGCCCTGCATTACCCCAACAGAAGCTTGTGAGACTGAGGTTAAGATGCTTACCCACCTATAGCACTGGCTGCAAATCAAAGAATTCCATTACTAGCTTTAAATATAATTATACAATCCTGCTACAAGTGGCCCAGTTTTACTTAAAACACCAAAGTACAAGGGGAGGAAGGCCATGTAAATTTCCAAGCAGCGTTCACATATGAGGCCACAAGAATAAAGATAGATTCGAGGTCAATGCGAAGACAAAGTAATTGCAGCCTTGGACTGCCCTATGTTGTATGTTGAAGAGGGGACATATATATATACCACCTTTTTGCCTGCAAGGAGCTAGAACAAAGTAAAAAAATAATTACAATTGTTTAATCGCCTCCTTATTTGCAATTGGAAGCCAATGAGCCTTTGATTTTTTTAAGTTCAAGGAAATGTTTTTTGAAAAGATTAATATGATCATAAGAACAATACTTCGTATATGCGGTTATTTGTTAATACATAGATACATAAAGATACAATAAAGAATAGTAATAATACATAATATCCACTAAAATGATAAAAGGATAATATAAATTATGATATGAGTACATTCAAAGGTTCACACAAATCTTAAATAACAATATATGTCAAAAATACACAATTTAATTTTTTTTTTTTTTTTAAAACATCATAGAAGATGAAAAATCAAACATAATTATAGATGAACAGTAGGAGGTCAAGGAGCCTTGATAACTTCTTGTTGTGAGGGAGTGGGTAAAGAAGTTTTCTTCACCGTATCGTCTAGAAAGTGTGTGAGTGGGCCCCAAAGGTGAGAACGTTTAATGGCAAGAGAGATAGGGTGAACGAGTGCTGTATCAAGGTGATGATTGTGACATACAGCATACCACCAAGCTAAATAGGACAATTTAGAGGAATCCTTCCAGTTTTTTGATATTTGCTGAAAAGCTACAGCTATTAACAAATCATAAGTGGCAGCTGAGATTGACTTGTTTTCCAATCCAGTGATAAACTACCTAGAAAAATGTTAGTGGGGGAGAGGGGAATTGTGGTATGAAATATAGAGTTGATTTGGTGCCAGACCTGTTTCCAAAATGTAAGAACATGTGGATATGTGAACAGCATATGATGGAGATCAGCGTCGACCTGGGAACATGTCCAGATGAGCCTTTGATTTTACTTAACCAGTTGCTGATCGAAGAAATGAATGGCAAAGTGCAAATCGGAATCTTTTTTGCAGTGATCTTTAATTTCTGGAAATATTGGGTCCATACATCATCCATAGAGAGGCGAAAATTTTAATTCCTGAAAACTTGACTGACGTTAACCCCCCTCCTTTGCTATATTACGGTCCTAGTAGTTCTGTTCAATTAACTGCATGAACAAGAGGGACATCGACTGTGTTGGAATAAAATTCTGGGCAGTCTATGTGGTTATATCATAGAAATGTGCACGACTTATTGCTTTGCCAAAGTTTGTGCATGATTTTTAGGTAGCTCGCCAGCTCAGGCATTGTCCACATTCGAATCCAATACAGTATTACAACATTATTGATCAACAGCGAAGAAAAGTAGTAAAGAAAGCATTACCATACCGAGATATTTTGTTCATGCAGGCAGGCGATTTAAAGGTATATTCGATGGTTACCTAGACAGATAGGCACCTAAAGCAAGTATCATATAGGGTTTGGCACTGTCTCTTGGAGAGATAATGAGGGAGGCAGAATTGATGGATTGGCAGCCCTCAACAGATATAGTGTTTTCTTACAATTCACCCACATGATACATATAGTAAACTGGATGATATACCTGTGAAGCCGTAAGATTACAACAAATACAATGGCACAATATACCTAAGGAGGTGGTTATTGGATGTATTGTCTCTAAAGCTGCACAGGCATGGATACAGAGCAAGACAAAGGCCTGAGACATTCTTCACATGTACCACACAGCCTGTCCACCTCACATGAGCCATAAGGATTGCCAGCCCCAGATACTGCACTTGAATTCATACAGTATTGTGAAAGCTGGTGTTAAGAGGATGGACTTCAGTCCAATCTTCCTGAGGTGAGTTAAACTGCTATAATCAAGTCTCACCTGTAAGGCAATGTCGGGGCAAGTGATCTCCGACAACTGGGTATTGGAGACGGATCCCCAAAAAAGGGTCCCCTCCACCATAGTTAGTGTTCACAAGGGCAATGGAGCCACCTGCATCTAGACTGCGCGTTCTAGGATGGTGGATTTGGTCAAACAGTTGGAAAAGAAAACACACATTGCCCATGTATGCAGATGGTGTCCTTGTTAATTTGAAATACCTGCAATAATCAGTCCCACTCTTTCTACAGGAACTGGGGGATTTTGTTGGGGAGTCAGGCTTGTTGGTTAACGTGGTTAAATCAAAATTATTTCCATTTGACCAGCTTAAAGGGAAAGGTGAGCGTTGCCTGCCAGAAGAGGGCATAAATATGAAAGTGGTTTGAAGTTTGGGAATCCACATTGCTCTTAGTGAATCAGCACAATGCACAATAAACACTGACAGAGTAGTGGGAGGCCTACAGCTCTCAGAGAGATCTGGGCTACTTTGCCATTGACAATTGTGTGCAGGATCTCCCTTGCCAAAACACACTCTTGAGCTGAGCTCCCTGGTCATGGCAGGTAAACCAACAGAATTAACCCACACTCAAACTACCATAGGAGCATGTGGGCCTGATTCTTCACTGCACTGTAGAACATATTAGCTAACTGAATTAACTCAACAGGGAGAAAAAAAGAGTACAGAGAACATAACCATAGGCCAGCATGTTGCAAGACGCCCTGATGATGGAGAACATATTACCATATGTTATTAGACAAATGAGGAGAGTTTGGATATACGCAGTAAAGACAGTTCTGCGCTGCCCCCTTTTGCACCAGGTATGCCTTTATTGTGCAAAAGTCCCTTTAAAAACATAACACACAAGAAGTTGATTACTAGTTGGCGGGAGGTTGAGAGACATTGACACTGGAAGACGTATACCTAAAAGATAAATTCCTAGCGTAGTAGAAGTTCAGGAGATTTTTGGGGTGTGTCCAGGGGCAGTTATCAAGCATGCAAAACTAGCATATATAGAGAAAGAGTTTTGGAAATAATTTTCAGAATCCCAGAAAGTAATCCATAGAAAAACAATGCTGAACTTTCATGCAGAAAATCTAGTAGCAAATATATAGTCTGTCAATGCACCAAGACAATGAGATGGAGTTACTTTGGTCAGGAAAAATGGACACTGGATTGACCTGTCAAGGTCTGAGACGAGGAATGAAGTAAGTTGCTCAGAAGTCGAACAGGCATCGACTAATTTAAGTTCAAGGTGTATAGTTTGATTATCTTCATAGAATTCATTTGATTCCATAAACATATGTGCAGGGTAAATCCACAGAGGTGCCCGGCTTGCACTAGTTGTAACACTCCTCATTCCTGATTTCCTTTTTGTTTCTTGTGAGTGCCCACAAATACAGAAATGTTGGCGTTCAGTAGTTGTAATACTACAGCAAGTGAAATGATAATTTCCCAGATGCTTGCTGGGGATATTTCCTGAAAGAAAAAACAGAAAGCATTCAACACAGATTTGCAGCACTGGCTACTTTCTTGGATATAGGGAGGATTGTAATTCATTGCCCCAGACCATGGGAGTACAAGGATTGATCGAGCTGGAATGGGCCCTGGCTGAAGAAAAACCATAAAAAGATTTCCCGAAAAGAGAAACACCCCACAGAAGACCTAGTGAAATGGTCGAAAATTCTGACCCAACCGACTCACCCCCGACACAAGGCTGCTTTGATCGAAAGGGCTTACAGTCAATATGTAGAATCATTAGCTAGCAGAGGCAAAAGTGATCGAGACAATTATTTTTGCAAGCCCAAAAAGAGTTTTACCAGCTCTAATGATGTTCAAAGAAAGCTCCGCAATGGATTGAAAGAGAGATCCTTTACTAAAACCCCCCAAAAAAGTTGGGGTAAAAAAACACGAGGCAGAGTCTGCTGTTTAGAAAAATCTAACAAAAACAAGTTTAAAAAAAGTGCTTCCATCAAAACAGTGGGAGAACTTTCTTTAGAAGTAAATGCTGATCTTTTTGCTTCTCAAAAACAAGTCTGTGCCGGGAGGCCCAACCGCAAAAGGTTCAAAAGGCAATACATCAGTAATTCCTCAACTGTAAGTGGAGCAGGGGATCCACCTGTTTGGAGGAGCGAAAGCACCACCACTTAACAGATGGCTCCCTCTCCCCACAAAGGTACATGAGCTCTTTTTAGGTTGAGTCTCGAAAACGCTTGTGCTGTCTGCAAGACGTGTTGTATCCTCTTCTGTGGGCTTTTGGCACACCCACCGATTGCCATTAGTTGTTATCTGTGGCATTCAGAAATGCTGGCATGTTATTGGTGTTTGTCCGTGTTGGTCCCTCCTTTCTGTGTCTGTTCCCGCCCCATAGCGATTTCACTAATGGTTTCTTCTGGTCGGCCGCAATGCTCCTTCACAGCGCGCAACGGCCCCTCTTCCCGTCTGGGCATTGCAACCATAGTATTCTGTTAGGTGTCCATAGCTGGTACCGAAAACAAAGCAAGCAACAGAAACAAAAGTGGCCCTTGACGTTCCTGTTATGTGAGGGCTCAATAAAGCGCTCTCAGGATTCTCTGTGCTTGCTGCAGACTGTTCCTCCTGGTCAGCCATTTACAAAGCAGGCAATGAAAGACGGATGAAATAAATTCACAACTATTGCTTAATTTTGCAGATCTAGGAGCAATAAATAAGGGCACTAGAGGACAGTATGCCATTAAAGATTAATGTAGACTTTTCAAATGACACCTCTGCAGTTTCCTCTTAGAACTGCATTCCTTCTTATTTACATCACAGATGACTTTGATAGAGTGGCACCTTAATTTCAAGTGATCATTTGCACCCATGCACAATAATAGAGCTGCATAGTTCAAAGGCCACCAATTGAAAGTAAGAGATACCTCATGTCTCTTTAAAAGAAAATCGAGGAAGATTAAACCGACACAAGGAAGCACGAAAAATAAGATTTGTATGAAAAGAGCTGGTACTTAGGAATAAAGTGGTTCAAGCAAAGTGAATCGCCTCTAGGTGCTCTACATCTTCACACCGCCTTGTTCTTCTGATGTTTTATGGCACCTCTATTGAGTACTGTGGTGCAAAGCATTTACAGTAATTAACAGCAGAGATGTATATTGCCTTGACCTCTTGTCTCAGGTGTTGTAGTCCCGGTCGGGTGTATTGTGCCCCTATGTTTCCAGGCAGTTCGTACACCCGTCACCATGTGTGAGGAGGGACAGTGCACAGCATGTGTCCTCCGCCAGCATCCCAGAGGTGATCTGTGGTCAGCCACAGTAACAGCAGTTGCAGGGTAGCTTCGCCAGCGGGACATGAACCCTAGTGCAAGAAACAAAACGAGTCCCCCTGCTGCTGTTTAAATGATAAAATACAGCAATAATCAGAGTTCTGTTGGCCCCTCTGACCCCTGTGCCACTGCACCTGCTGCACCAAAGGAATTACCCCCCTGTACTTAAGCCCTTTGCTGCGTGGCTTATTCCCTCAAAAAGGATTAAACCTCAAACATGCCTCCCACTGCAGCCGGGATCTGCAGTGGCCTCTCTGCAAAGTGCTGAGTCTTGAGACCGAATGAACTATGCAGTCTGGGGGATAAGCTCTTTAGCCAAAGCGACCAAACAGATCCTGGCTGCACTTTGTCCAGACCCAACTCCATCACTTGACCTCATGCCCCTGTCTTAAGAGTGTGCCTTGAGATGACTGCAAGCTGAAGTAAACAGATGCATGCACCCATCCAGCCTCTCACACGTCGTTCAACTACTCATCCAGCCACCAATCTCATTACATTCATCCATGTGCCCACTCATCCATCCATTTATCCCTCGTGCATCCATCTACTCTATGGTCGACACGCTCCCATTCGCTTACTCATCATGCATCCACTAATCTAGCTAGAGGCCTGTGCACCTGCAAACCTTCTTGAACCAGTCCCTCAGTGACCCACTAACTCATCCACTCATTGCCCCATCTATCCATCACCATGCAATGTATCAATCCTCACTCAGGTTTCCACTCACTTACTATTTTTGAGATCTATGTTTGAGATATTATCGACGTTCTCACCGATTCAGTGACCACCTGCAAAGTGCACAATTATGAACTGACTGGGTGCTTGGTCTGTTTACTGAGGAACTCTTATGATTTCCAGTTTAAGGAAGACATAAGGCAGCAGCGAGTTTTGTTTTCGCCTATGTTGTGTCGGGAATTGCCGTCACTGGTCCCTGTGCTATTCGAAGTTGAGGTTGAAGGGAAATCCTCTTATAATAATTAGGGCACATTTGTCCTCAAAGATTAAATGCGTGGTAGGAGGCATTATGGTAACATTTCTTTGAAAACCAAGAGGAAAAGCGGGCCCAGGCTTGTTTCAGCCGTTAGGGGGTGCTGTGCTGCAGGCAGGCCAGCTCTTGTGGCTAGTGAGTTGCAGGTCTGTATTACACTCTACACAGGGGGCCCGATCTCTCTCTCTCGGAGTTAAACAGATCTCCGCACCTACAGGCGGGTGTAAGCAGCATAATGCTGGAGGTGGAAGCCGCCACAGGTTTGTTATGGAAGACAACAGCTACCGGACCCAGGTAGTGGGGCAGGGCCGAAGGACTTAACGAATCATTAAAAATGAAAAAGCCACTTACCTGGAACAGCCGGCAGGCCACTACCTCTCCTGCGGCTGCCGTCATCTTCCTGCAAACTCCCTGCCAGCAGCAGGAAGCACCCGGCTCGCAGGCTCCCTTGAACTAATCACAACGCTGCAATGCACCGTTGTGATTGATCTGATTGCGTGGTTTGGCGCTCAGACGGGGACAGGGAGGATTTGCATGTTCCTCACCAGGCTGTGTAATGCTGCCTGGTGGGGGGCATGCAACTGCGCATGACTGTTTACCCGGCCGAAGAGGCCCGGCCAAGCAGTTATGCGCACTTCAGGAGTGTAAACAACTCCACTCCCTACGCCGCCAGCCAGCCCCGTCTGAGAGCCACTAACAGAAATAGGAAAAAAAAATAGGAACAATAGTTATTATAATTTAATTTTTTCTTTTGTTCAGTGGGACGACGCTCCTCCATCTTAGCGGAGGAGAAGCAAGCCATCTCAAGCCCTTCAATGGGATTTACAAAGTCACCTAAGAGGCGATTTGTGCCGTCTTGCAGGACTGTACCGAAATGTAATGCAACGCAGCAGCTTTCCATGCGTTATATTTTGTTGTAGTAAGACTTTCATCGGTGGAGCATGGGTGTTACCTTGCATCCACAAATTTAATTTGACACAATCCCCGATTTACTAAAGGCAGTAAACCTGGGATTGCGACAAAATGGTACACCTACAGCATAGACACGTAACAAGGAGAAATATCTTTATTTCCCCTAGTTATTCCTTTTTTTCATGTGTGCTGCATTCTGCAACACACATTGAAAGCGTAATAAGCCTCTAAGGATTTTTTTGTACAGGAGGGTATTCCTACCTGCACAAAATGTAATCTTGCGCATAACGCAGGTACCCTTGCCCTATGGCAAAAGGGTGCCTGCGTTGGCACACCAACGTTAGGAGGCAGCATAAGTGAGCCATATCCTAGTTGATATGGGGCATTTCTGCTCCCTCACTTTCACGCAACGCCGCACAGCAAATTCCCTTGCTGCATTGTGTTGCCTGAAGCGTTAGTAAATTTGGCCCCAGGTGTACTTCTGACCCAAGAGTGAGGGGAACAACAGTGGATTGTGCCCTCCGGGTGAAGCACTGTGGACTGAAGATTTGTTTATATTATAGCCGCATATATATTCCCGGATAAGTGCCACCTGGAGTGTAATGTCAACTTGAAATGCAAAAATGCTAATCTATGTAGTATAGCAGACATTAGTGAGAGGACAGACAACCTATAAATCTCAATGCACAATACCACCAGGGCTGTCGCTATAGTAGAAAAGGTGAACAGATTCTGGCGGAGAAGAGGCTCTATATCAAAATGTGATTATATAAGATTTGTTGGGACTAACATAAGAAAAGTCCATTTCTTATAAAGAAGTAGCAAAATAGGACCACAATTGCAAAAATATAAACTCTGTAAGCATGCGTATTCTCCCATACTATCCCAGCATGCAATACTAATAGTAGACTTACTGAGTGTCAATGGCTAGAGAGTCCTTGAAGCGCTTGATGGCCACGGTGGCTCTGTGGTACTCTCCCTTATACAAGATGGAGGTGTCCGTCTCCATCAACGGCTCCCCAATCACAAGGTCTTCCTTTTTGATCTCAGTAATATCTGGTCGTTGCGGTATCATCGTTTTCGTCACTGCATGACATGTGACCCAACACAATAGAAAAGATTAAAAATGATTAATTATTTTTAATTAATTAACATTAATTCAGTTAAAATTCCTAAATTGATAGAGCTGGAAACAATTGTCCTACATTCATCCAAAAAGAAGGTGAAATGACAACTCCAGACAGTTATTCACAAGTGTACCTTTTTAAAAAAAAAAATGATCATCAAGCACAGACAAACATAGTCTATCAATCCAGAGCAACAGGATGTGGCTCTCTAGAATCCTACTCTCGAGGCCACCTTCAAAGAGCCAAACATAAGCGATTTATGGCCCGAAGTCAGGTTGACTTTCACTACTCAATTGATTCCGGGGAGGGGGGGGGGATACTTACCTGTAACACTGATATTGGGCCTTACTCTCTACTATGTGCACAGGGTCCTCATACCCCTCCTGTATAGGGATTAATTCTGAAAGCTCTTAGCAGAAGATCTGCTTGCAACCACAATAAAACAACATTAACATGAACTGCTGAATTCTCCTTTATTAGACTACACTTTCATCATTCACTTTTATCTAATTCCCTTCAGTGGGATGACACGGGGCCCTCGTGTGAATACATAGCTAATACAGAGCTGCAATATCAGCTGTACAGGTTAAGAATTCCCATCCTTTGCATAGGCAGATAAGCAGTGCAACGGAGAGGAAATGGGGGTGAAGAAAATATACTCCGCTTCAATAGATTACCTAATATTGCCCCCTTTCCAAGCGTTCTCTATCTGGGGAATCGATTCAGTGTGTAACACATACACGTGTTTGGAACGTTTGGCCAGACCTTCTTTGCTACCACAGTGAACAACTAATCCTTTTACGGTTTAGGTCCCTCCCCTTTTATTTTGATGTCTTGGAATATTGCAACATGGGGTCCCAATTCACAAACTGTACTTTTGAGTAAGCTTGCACTTTTGAGTAAGTTTACTACTTTTCAGTATTCACAAATTTGGAGTTTGCATCAACTAACATTTTTGTAGTAAGTCCAGCACTGCACATGACCAGCCACTGGTACTGCAACACCCTCCCATAGAAAATAATGGACCCTAGAGGAAAGAATGTTAAGTAAATTATTTAAAATAGTCATAAATATAAATTAATGCTAAAAACATAGACAAACTGCACATATTTATTATTTCATTATAAACTTTTTAATACCCTATTTTAACACAATACATTGAAATATGTCTGCCAGCTATCGTGACATGGTTAAAAAACATTTTAAGACAGCCACCTGCCAAAAGCGGCGGGCGGTCTCCAAAGTGCAGAACTGAATAGGTTGGGATGACAGTGGCTATTAAGCTGGGGCTATTAACAACAATTGACTTACCAAACCACAAAAGTCCCCCAAACTCCTTTACAGGCAGTACTGACCAACCGGTTATACCCATAAACACATCAGGCACCTGTCCAGAAATCAGTTCTGGCATGCAAAGACATCAGCACCTGGCAGTACATTTAGGGCCACACCGTAAGGGAGCCAGCACCAAAAACTCAACAATAAAGGTGGCAACGTCATCAGATCAGCAGGAGGCTACCAAGATAGACTGACCCAAACTATGCAACACATGGAGGGGTACAAACAAGTGTCCTCAAAGTGGACAGAGGGCCTCCTTCTCTGTCCTGGGCATAGCACATGATGTGGTAGTGGGAGCAGACCATGCTTTGGAATTGATAGTGCGACCAGCCTTTTTTTATTTTTGTCATTGAGCGTGTGGCCTACAGGCTTCCCTTATGTAAAGTTCTGCAATTATATAAATGTCCAGAACCTTGCACTGACATCCTGTGTGTATGTTGACTGCATGTGTACCGTACATGATCAATAGTAGGACTCTATGTGAGAGAGATTCCTGAAGCCAGTGGTATCCATTTATTATACCCCTGGGTTGACATGGCACAAGATGGAGGATGAGGACAGCTTCTGCAAGCAAAAGGAGGATGACCTATTACTTACCAGTAATCTTCATTACTCCTGGTCCTGTTGTCCTTGTCCCCTTTATTAAAAACAAGTGAGATAATCCTATCTCACCAACAGAAAAAAAAGAACGAAGAAATGATGGTACTACTCCTCCCCCTCCCTCTGGGAGTACATAACCATACCATTCCCAGCATTCGTCCTGAACCACCAATCCCCCAGATGAAGGCCGGTATGCCTGGGAGGGAGGGATGTAATGAAGGGGACGAGGACAACGGGACCAGGAGTAATGAAGATTACCGGTAAGTAATAGGACATTACCCCCAGGTTCCTCCTGTCCTCGGCCCCTTCATTAAAAACAAGTGAAAATAACGCAGCCGCAACCGGCAATCATCCCACAACAAACCACCAGGACACAGAACAAACAGAAAACCCAGTGATTTATTGATTCAGAAACAGAAAATAAGGGAATATCAGGAGCAGACAGCATGAAGCACCCCCAAACCAAAATTAGCATAATCCCCAGAACATTCTGAATGCAACAATACCTCACAAACGTATTAAAAGAGGCCCAGGTAGCCGTCCTTCAAATCCCAGAGAGGGAGACACCGCGGACTTCAGTCCAAGAGGTCGGCATCCCACGAGTCGAACGCCCCTGAACCCCAGCCGGAGGAGGGAAGCCAGAAAGGGAGTAGGGCAACATGATAACCTGCAGCAGCCAGTGACCAATGAATGAAGAAGAAGCCCTGCACCCACGAGAGGAAACACTGAAAGACAAAAAAGAGAGTCAGACTTTCGAAAAGGCACAGTGCGGTCCAAATAGATCCGCAACGCCCGGCAAACATTCTGCAAAGCCCACGGGAGCTCACCATCCGCAACAGACCCTGAGCTCAAAGCTGGCAACACCAGCTCCTGGTAGCGATGAAATTGAGATGGAACCCAAGGGAACTAAGTAAGAATCCAACCAGAGGACCACCCCATCATCCAAAAAAGACAAAAAAATGGCTCACGAGCCATCAAGGCCTCCAGCTCCCCAAGGCACCATGCAGAAGCAATGGCCACCAACAAGACAACCTTGAAAGTAACAAATTTCATATCTACGTCCAACAAAGGCTCAAACGGAGAAGCCACCAGAGCCCTCCACACCAAGGGGGGGGTCCCAAAGAGGAAAAGAAGGCCTCGCCACAGGACAGGATAAGGAAAAACTGTGCAGTAAACGAGACACCAAGTCGTTCACATCAGACAATATCCCCCAAGGGGAACGGAAAGCCCTGACAGCAGTACACTGAGCACGTGAGGCGGAGACAGCCAAATCCTTCTCAAACCTGTCCCAAAGGAACTGAAGGACATCAGGCAGGGGACAAACCAGAAGGGACAATTTCAACGCCTGACACCAACGCTGGAAGTTCACCCACTGACGATCGTAGGACTTAAGAGTAGACGGCCTCCTGGACTGTTGAACTGCCACAGCAAAATGCTCGGGAAGAGCCTAGTTCCACCACCTCTGCCTCTCAACTTCCAGACCGACAAACGAAGCCGCTAGAGGGACAACATCGGGGATGACCGCAGGGGAGACAGAAGGAAACACCAAGGGCCCTGAACAGCCAACAATTGGAGAGTGGGAAACCAGGAACGCCAGGGCCAAAAGGGCACCACCACCTGCCAATCCTCCAACATCAGATGAGACAGGAACTTGCAGATCAGAGACAGAGGCGGAAAGGCATACAGCTGGTGGGAAAGCCAAGGAATGGACAGAGCATCCACCCCCCAAGCTCCCACCTGATGGACCTGGGAGCAAAATCGGGGAAGCTGAGCATTCCGGGAAGCAAAGAGGTTGAGAAAAGGAAGACCAAACCTCACGCACACAATACGAAAGGCCACTGGAGTCAGAGACAACTCCTGGGAGGCGGGGAAAAGCAACTGAGGGCATCCGTCGACCCCATTGTCCACCCCCAGATGTGCACAGCTGTCAGAGACAATAGGTGCCCCTCTGCACAACAAAACAATGGGAACACTACAGCATTGAGGGACTTGGACTGAATACCACCCTGGTGATTTAGGTAGGCCACTGTCACGATGTTGTCCGAACGAACCACCACATTGAGATTTAACAATCGATCCCGGAACCCCATGACAGCCCGGAACACAGCCGACAACTCACGCTAATTCGAAGACCTCCTCCCTTCCAAAAGGACCAACGACCCTAAAGGGAGTCCAATCCCAATGTTGCTCCCCACCCCAAAGCACTGGCATCCGTTGTGAGGATAACTGGAGGAGAGGGCAGCAGAGGCAGCCCCAGGCGAGATTGTCCGCCACCATCCGCCACTGCAGGGCAGAGAGAACAGACAGACACCGGAAATCAAGAGGGACAAATTGTGAGACAACAGATTCCAAAAAGACAACATATGTGACCAAAGAGGCCGCAGGTGAAACCGCGTCCAAGGCACCGTGAAGACCGTAGCCTCCATCAGACCCAGAAGTCGTAACCAGAGATGAAACGGGAAGGAACACCCCTCCAGAAAACGATGAGCAAGGGAACACAAGGTCACTGACCTAGACACAGGAAGGAAAACCCGATTCAGGTCAGTGTGAAAACGAGCCCCTCTGAACGTCAAGTCCTGGGAAGGCACCAGCTGCCACTTGGGGAGATTCAGCAGAAACCCATGATCTCTCAACACTGAACACACCAACTCCTGATCCCTCAACAACAGATCCCGGGAGGGAGCATGGAGCAGCCAATCATCCAGGTAAGGGTAAAACAGGACACCCCGAAGATGGAACAAAGTCCCCAAAGGTGCCACAACCTTGGTGAATACCCTAGGAGCAGATCTCAGGCTGAAGGGCAGAACCTGAAACTGATAATGGCGCCACCGCAGACAAAACCACAGGAACCTGTGAGAACTGGGGTAACCAGGGACATGATAATAAGTGTTCTGGAGAACCAGGGTGCACATGAATTGACACGGGAGAACCAGAGGAATCACCAGTTGGAGAGTCTCCATTTTGAAAGACAGATGTAACACAAACGTGTTCAGTGCCTTCAAATCCAGGACAAAACTGAAACCCCCTGGTATTTTGGGCACCTGGAAAATCAGAGTAAAACCCCGTCCCCCTATCCAGAGAAGGAACCTCTTGTACAGCCCCCTTCTCTAACAGAGCCTGGACCTCTAGACACAGCTCTGACCTCCTGGTCAGACAGGATGGCAAGGGAGTTGGACGGACCCCAGAGCCTGGAGGAGGCTCTGAGAAATCGATGAGATAACCCAGTCTCACAATGTCCAGGACCCGCATATCGGAACAGGAACGCATCCAAGCAGGGAGAAAGTGCCGAAGTCGACCTCTGACCAAGAATCCGGTGTCGGCCACCAGATAGTCAGGAATGAGGCATGGCAGGTGAAAACTTAGCCCTCTTGTCTTGACTCCTACCAGAAGAAAACCTCCCATGGCCCCTAGAAACCTGCCTCCTCGAAAGGGGGATGGTAGAAGGATTTGGGCTTGAAGGAGGAGGAATGCTTCTTTTCCTTGAAAAGTCTATGAAGTTTATCCTCCAACTCCTCACCAAACATCATGGAACACTGAAAGGGTAACCGAAGAGCCGAGGACTTCTGGGCCGAATCAGTCTTCCACTCCTTCAGAACCCCTGCAAGGGCTGAAGCTCTTACCACATCGAAAGAAACATCAGAAAGGAACTCCACCTCTCTTTCAATATGTTCCAGAATACTCAAACAGTCAAAAGAATCATCCATGGACTCATAAAGAGATTTGATATCTGAAATAAGGGATTGAGTAACGTAAGTCCCATAAATGCCTGCCCTGAGAGCCTGAAGGGAACCAGAATAAACCTTACGAAGGGAAAAATTCACCCTCTTGTCCACGGGATCTCTGTCCACCGCATCGTCAACCAAAGACGTACGCCCAACCAGACTAGCCACAAACGAATCAATGGGAATGGAGTCCAGCAATTCTTTGGCCGTATCTTGCAGAGGGTAGAGCTTAGCCATGAACCTGAAAAGCAGAATGCCATCAGGGTCCTTCCACTCCCTATTGAAAATCTCACCGATTTAAGGCTGAACAGGAACATCCACTGTTGCAGTGCTTTAAAAATAGCAAAGCAAGGAACTCCCAGAAGTACTAGGGGCATCATCACAAGGAAACCCAATATTAGACTTGACGTGCTTCAGTAGGTCAGGCAATAAGTCCTTATCAATGTACTTGCCTTTTTGCTCCTCACCCCCATCTAACCCTCCTCAGATTCAGAGGAATGAGAAACAGGAACACGTCCAGAGCCTTTGGACCGGGGACCGCCTCCCATTTCCAGCAAGGTTTTCTTAATTAAACGTTTAATTCTGGAATCATCACCTTCCTTGCGCTGTTTGGAACACGCAGGGGCGGGTGAGGAAGAGGAGGCAGATGAGAAAGATGAGGAATAATCTACATGCCTGCTCTTCTTGGCATGTTTCCCCATAACCACAGGACCAGGAGCAGCAGATCAGGAAGAATGAGTAACAACCCTCTGCCGGCCAGAAACGTGCCCAAAGTCACAAAGACTCCTCCTGCAACAAAACCCAGCAAGCCAGGACAGTGGGAAGACGACAGGCACCCTCCACAGAAAAAGCCCAGGCTCCCACAACGCTGTAGCAGGATGACCGCAGCACTCCCGGAACAATTCCTCCAATGACGACAGGAACAACAATAGCACAATCAGCAAAGGAAGACAGTAGAATGGAAGAAAAAACACTATGTGGTACTTACAACAGGCCACCATATACCCCTGTACTCAGCTGCACACCAACGTAAAGTCTGACTACCTGTCCCCACGCAGAGGAAGTCAGGCAACGCAGTCCTAGAAGCATCCCAACAGCAGAGGGCCGCCGGGTCAAACTGAAACCTGGAGCGTTGCACCCCGACATGCCCGGCAGACCGGGAGGTGCGGCGCATTCCCCCCACAGGCAGGAATCTGCAGAAGAAGGCCACAGCAGTAGAAAAATGCCACACAGCCACACGAGGACCTCAACGAAGCGTGAGGGGCCAGCATGACTCCCCCCAAGCCCGGCAGGAAGGGAGACCAGGATACAAGTCACCAGCGCCGTCCCTTCCACCCAGGAGCAGAAAAACTGTAAGACGTGCAGGAGCCTCCCAGGCCCCTGCTCATACATCACCCTGTCGGTAGACAGAAAAAAGAACAGGAGGAATGCTGGGAAGGGTATGGTTATGTACTCCCCGAGGGAGGGGGAGGGGTAGTACCAGCATTCCTTCGTTCTTGTTTTCTGTTGGTGAGATAGGATTATCTTACTTGTTTTAATGAAGGTTTCGAGGACAGGAGAGACCTGGGGTAATATTGCCTTCATTTCTGTGGCTGGGGGTGTGGACACTGAAGTGAAGAGATTGGATACCGGTTTACCTTTGGAAATGTGGTTTACCTTTGGAAATTCCAGGAGTCCTTTTGTTAGCAAGGAGCTGCTGATTAGTTATTCCTGAGCACTGCCATTTGCTGCTATACAGCCTTTACAACAAAACTTTTACAACGAACTACCATTACAACGCAACTTTTACAACGCAAACCATTACAACGCATAGCGCTGGGGGGCGCTCTAGGATAGGGAATAGGTTTAATGTACTATCCAACACCTTCCCTACTATCCACGGGGACTGGAGTTGGAATAGTAAATTAAACTATTCACTATCCAGCGCCCAAAAGCATTATGCGTTGTAATGGTATGCGTTGTAAAACTTACGATGTAAAGGTAGGCGTTGTAAAAGTATGCGTTGTAACGTCATACATCCCCATTTGCTTGATAGTAAGGGTGAAGGATTGGACTGTAGTTTCTGCTGTACTAGGTGAGGAAGTTTCTAGATCAGGCCTGCCATTTTTAGGTCTCACCGGAGGATTGGACGACTTCTATACTTCAGCTGCGCATATTTATGGAACTACTTTTTTCTTTTCCAAGTACGCACTCCATGAGGGTGCATGTATTTTCCAGCTCTCCATTGTGTGCTTCTCCCCAAACAGATATCCGCTCCCTTTCACTTGTGTTGGAAGTTCTCTATTTTGTGCTAATTCCCGGCCAAATGAAAAGGGGGGGCCCTCGGCCCCCCCGCACGCATGGCGGCGCGGCGACCGTCTCCCCCCCTTTCCCCTTTGTTGTCTCTCGGTGGTGGGGGCGGGCCCTGGTGGGCGCGACCCACCACCGATTGGCCGGCGGCCTCCCTGACCCGGATACCAGGTAGAAGGTCCGGGTCAGGGGGGGCGGGCTACAGGAGGGGCGGGCTGGGGGGGGGCGTGCCCCCCCGCCTGGCCCCTTGAGAATAAAGAGGTGGGGAGCGCCCAGGAGACCCCCTTGTCCCTGGGCGCTCCCTCACAGCACGGTGTGCCCCGCGCTCAGGGCTTCTTTGTTTTTGTAATTTTCTCTTTTGTTCCCCCTGCAGGTTTGCGGGACCGTACCTTCAAACAACGGGTGCTTGCAGTGCGGAGAATACCGGAAAAGCTAGATCCTGGGAGAACGGACAACAAGGAGCAGCGATCGTCGAGGTCGACATTGTGGCAGATGGTTTTTGCCCTTTATGGAACAGGCGTCGCGCCCTGGAGCAGAAGCGGCGTCTTTGGGGGAGCCATGCTCGAAGATACAGGAGCATGTGAAAAGTTAAGTACCATGCGTAGAATGGTTTGCTGATAGCTGCTGTTGGCGAGGCCCCCAAGCCTTAAATTTAAAATTGCGTTCTAAAATGTAGTAAGCAGTGTTCTACCTTTAAGGTTTAGCGCTCTGGGTCCTTCAGCTGGTACGCATCTGGGGGCAGTAGTTAGTTGTTGCAGTCGCTAGTACCCTGGGTCGCTGGTCCCCCAGACCTAATTTCTGTACTGCTGTCGTACCTGCGGAAACCGTCTATTGCACCACATTGACGACGTGTTTCCAGGGGCCCCCAGAGTGGATCGATATTTCTGAGTGATCGGCACCCTCGATCCTATGCACCGTCAGCGTGCTTGTTCATGGCGCCCCTCCTTTGCAAACTGTGTTGTCAGGCCTGCCTCCGGTGGAATCAAGCCAATCTCCACTTTCCCTTGCTCGATTCACTCAGTTTCACGATCGGGTCACTCCCTACAGGATCCGACACAGCCGTAGATAATTAGAGCGGCATCACCAGATCAATGCACGGATTGTAACTGTGGCTTCACGTGGGGCCATTAGCACCGCCAACTTTCACGTGGTCTGTGATAACACAAGGGTCCGAGCATTTGGAATAGGCTCAGCCCTTAATGAAGTCAGAATGTCGCTGGTGAAGTAGAGTCTGTTATATTGTCAGAAAAGAAAGGCCTATTACAGCAACTTTCAAAGTCCTTGCACAGTTTTGAAATGTATTCGAAAGCTGCAAGGAATGTCCCCAGTCCTTTGAACGCATCAAAATCCCGTCCACCTGTGCTTATTCAAAAGAAACATAGTTGGAAAACACATAATTCAATATTATATCTTTGCACGATGAGCGTTTTCAAGAACACCAATCACTGCGGTTTGTAAAAACGCCAGCACCACAAGAAGTTGGACCCATGTCCACAGACGCTTTCAGTCTTCCTTGGCTATTAAGAACATCATTTAGCAATCTAGCATTGTAGTTTTGAATTTAAGGTTTTGCATTTCGTAGCACAGCATATAAGTACTTATAAACGCAAACAGGCAGACAAAAATGTTTCCTGGTTATGTTCTACTTACACAGGTTTGGCACGTTTTGCACCGGAATTGTAACCGCAGTAGAGCGGGTTTCACACGGTGTTTACATTCGCGGATATGAGGTATTGACATAGACAGTCAGTGACTTTGGGTCACTTGAACATCGTGAATACCTGCTTTGCGAACACTTCTATGTCCTCCTGCCACCGTCCAGCAATGGTAGGCAGTGGAACACGCCAACTTTCCCTTTTTGATTCCAAGTGCAGTACTGACAGGTCTCTCATAGCTGCCAAGGTTTCAAAATTGCTATGTGTGACATTTTCATAATGTCAGTGTAATTATGAGTGACATTCAAGGATTAGGAGTGATACTTTCACGTGCGCTAAATCAAGCTATGGAGATGAGGGAAGATATAAATATCAGAAATTACACCCATTTGAGCAACAAGAAATTCTTAAGAAAATGTTAAAACTTATGCAAACAAATAGAAATGGAGGGCACTAACCGAGTGCTCAGTTTACTTAAGCTTGTGATCATGATGCGCTAAAAGTAATTTAAGTAAAGGTAGGAGAAGGTATTAGTGACACTAATCTAAAACGAACAGCACGTGTCGGGACAAACGCTATTTAAATGAAAACAAATTCAGAGGTGTACTGCTGCACGCATGCTAGTACGCGGCAACACTGGTTTTAGTTCCGGCATAATTCAGACAGTCCCAGTTTCCTCGCCTACAACTACCCATTTTGAAGCGGTGTATTGCCCCTATTTAAATCAAAACAAATTCAGAAGGGTACTGCTGCAACAACGGCCCTTCCTTTTACATACGAAGACTTGCACCCTTCGGCGCAACGCTAGTCACCACTGCAACCGAGCAATTTTGAATGATTCGGTCAAAAAAGTAAGGTAATACAACGGTTTACGCCCGCGATAAGGGCAAGTAGCGTATGGCAAGACAGGGCAGCTTTAAGAACAGGAACTAACGTTACATAGGCAATACTGGCAGTTGCAGTGAGGAAACACAATTGTAAGAGGCAGCAAAGGGTGTTACAAGTTGAAAATGACGGGTACGTGTTGCGATAGATTCCCTAACTAAGGATAAGGGTAATACGGCATTAATAGCTTGATTGTCATCCGAGGGCGTATATTAGGCCATGGTCACGACTGCTGCTGGCCAGACGGGTACAGTAAGCGCTCTGAAGCTCCAGCTAAGACTGCACGCGCGCTACACAAAAGCATTACAAACGTGGAGTTTGGCTGCTGGGAACTGTCATAAAGTAAAACATCGACTTAGAGGCAGGGCGTAATAAATGGCTTATTAAGATGGGCGACTATTGGAAGGTTGTTGTAGGGAGCTGATCATGTCTAGACCAGATCAAGTAATTATACATCACTGGTGTTCCGGAGTAAAGCACACTATGTGACCATGGGCTTGTGTTTTCATCCACACCCCTCCCTCGTGTTTCCATCCTCAACCCTCCCTCAGGAATGAAATGTTTGTGTTGTGTGAGTATGTGCTAAAAGTTTGTATATACATGTTACCAAGAGAGCACTGTCTTTGTTTTGGGTTGCCTAACATTCTAAAATGCTAGTAAGTGTTAATATTGACAAACATGCTGATCTTGAACTGTTGATACTGATAGTATTACTCCGACATTGTTTTCCCATGTCTGTGCACAGGTTCCATCTCATTAGTACGGGCTGTAACACTTCAATATAGCAATAAGTAACAGCTAGGTCCTTTGACGGCAAGGCAACATCTATTGCTGCATTTTGTAACTTTTGAACGGTTTGAGCTAGACACAGTTTGTTTTGTAAAAATTCCTGGGCTTCTTTATTGATGTCCTCCAGGCACTTGCAATATTTTATCCAAGCCATGGTTGCTGCTTATTTATCTTACGCAAGGAACAGCCATTGACATAAGTCAAATTTTGACACTCTAGAATTACAATGATTGGTGTCTGCTGAGGTGATAGTTAGAACAATCGGGGAACAATTCACGAATAGGGTATACCCCTTTCTCTTCGGGTCCTCCTGGGGATTAACGCACATCTAAGGGTAGGGCTTGACGAGACTGTGAAAGCCAGTTTCCCAGGTCCCACATTCCTTTGCAAGCCAAAGCAGAAAGCCAAACAAGGGACTTATTTCATTGTGAAGGTAATCAACATCTGAGGCGCTGTTCACTATTCGAGGGGGGACATTGCAGCAGTCCAAATGACTCTTCATGATGATAGGTTAAAGTCAACGTTATTAGAAAGCTATCCTAGTGGTAGCTGTATTGCGTGCAGCCTTCAGGCTAAGTCTTGAAGGAAGGTAGAGCAGCTTGTTTTTACCAGTCTATAATCTCATGAATGAGTAAATGAAAAGAGAACAGGTGTATAACAAATATATGTATTTATTCTAAACACATCCCTTTAGTTCCTTTACGGGGCTAAAGGCAAGAAATTACAGTCAGTAAACTTATTTAACACACAAGTAAATTGGCACAATATACGTTGAGCCTATGATGAGATTAGAGGCGAATAATTACAGTCTGTAAACCTATATAGCACACAGTAATTTAGCACCAGATACGTTGAGCTATAGGGGTGTACCAAAGCCATATATCAATAAAGTGGTAGGGGAACCACAAATGGCATAGAGACAGGGCCTAGAGCCTGTAGAAAGACTACTTGGGGTCCTGAGAATACTACACACCCTGATGTCACACCTAGAAGGTGCCCAAGAGCCTAGTTGCGGCATCACATAGTTCTTGGGATGCGTGTGATCATGTACGGTTGCCTAGGATGATATTTACCAGAAGCCAAAGTGGCGAGCGTAAAAGGCCCTTGGGCCAGCTTACACCCTGGCATAGTTAGGGCTGTGCTAATGCGTTTAGCCCTAGATGCGGCACTGGGAAACAGACTGGCCTTTTCAAACCTAGACCCTATGGCCTAAAGGCGTGGGGGGAAAACTAGGAATAGGAGGTGATGTCCTGGTCTACAGCAGAATTTTAGTAGCCATAAATGTGCCATGGCACTGCCACTGGGTCACTGTACTGCACACGGGATATTGTGGCACTGCCACTGGGTCACTGTACTGCACACGGGATATTATTCCTAATAAAGGTCATTCTACAGGGCACTCTCCGTAACATTAATTCAGTCACAATACATGGGACACAAACTGAGGCTATGCGTAACATTTACTGTCGAAGTGGTGATGAGTAGTCATCTGGCGCTAATGTTATCTAAAACTTAGCAAGTGATGGTAATGTAAGACTAGCACGTGTACAGCAGTTATCGCCAGAAACACTAATGGTTTGTGTTTATCTTTTCCATTTATGTATGACCGGGTCCATGGTGGATACCTGGAGTGCTCCACATCACAACAGCTGCAACAGGTGGACAGCCCAAGGGATGCTTACGTCAGTCACGGCTGGGTCCATGGCGGATATATGAGGGGTGCTCCACACCGCAACATCAGCAGCGGGTGGACGTCAAAAGGGAAGCATACGTCGAGAAAGAGGACACCAAGGGCCCAAGTATTGCTGGCAGGTGTAAGTGCTACCCATTCCCTAAGGTGGAAGTGGGAATTGTCACACAGGTTTTCTTGGTTTTTTCCTGGTTCTTGCAGTTTCTCAAACCTGTGACGCAGGGGAGGAACTCATCACCAGAAGTGGAGGAGCTACAATGTCCCAGCACAAGCAACAGGCTGGACGCGGGACAGGGAAGATCTGGTTTGGGGGTCTGTGCCTTGGTCAGTTCAGGAACTTCTTTCAGGGACTCTTAGCTCAGCAGCCCGACCCCCCCGTCAGTGGTGATACTTCACCTAGGGGGGAATGACTTGGCCAAACTTGGAAGGCGAATACTCAGTGATGAGTTCATCTCCACTGCGGGTGGGTCTTCAGGACTTGCCCGGGTGGCACAGTAGTAGGGTCTCAACTTATCCCGCGGTGGCAGGGGCGAGGGGCGGACTCGGTCAGGGCGTTGAATCACTCGATAAAGAGGATCAACACACAGTTGGGCAAATTATTTCAAGCCCCCCCTCGGTTGCAGACGATCCAACATGGGTGTATTTGGGGTGCATAATTCTACCTGGTGAGGGGAGTCCATTTGACGGAGGAAGGAAAGGTCCTGTGGTATGATAATGTCAGGGCCTGGTTGGAAGGTTTTGCTAAAGTGAGAACTTTCTAGGGTAGGTCAAGGCAGGGGGAGGCCAGATCGTCGGTTAACAATGCTGGCCTGTGGCGGTAAGGTCATTATCGGTGAGCACATATTTGAGGTCTGAGGGGGCGGGCATCATCCTATGGAGGTTCCCGCCCAGGGGGAGGGGCCTGCGGGCCACTCCTAGAACTCCAGGGGCAAGGTAATTGATGCTGCAAAGGAGCGCGGGTAGGAGTAGTTCACGCTTTCCTTAGGCTGGTAGCCACCCCGCGCGCGTATACTCATGACGTCACCGGATGGCGCAGAGTAAGGGCCCTCCTTTAGTGGGTAAATGGAGTTCAGGGCGTAGACCGGGCAATTCCCGGGGTAACACTGCGCATGCGCACGTCTCTTGGGGAGGCGCAGCTTGTAGGACCTGACACCGGTAGTGACCTTGCCATATGGCCAGAAATGTACAAAAATCAAGATGAGGATGTTAGACTCGGTTAGGAAACAACATGTATTAGAGTTTTTGTTAAGGTCAGGCTCTCAAACTTGTTGACAAAATTTGTATCTAATGTCCTGCTGATTTTTGTATAAATTGTTGATCATGCAATTAAAACCTTTTTTAATTTCATATCTTAATAAATACGGCCGGGCGACTAGCGCCCGCCTTCCAAAAAGTAAAGAAGTCTCGTGTCCACGTTTCTGGGTGTTGGGTGCCGGTTTGGGGGGGGGGGCGGCAGCTAGTCGCTGACCATGTGAAAAGGGGGGGCCCTCTGCCCCCCCGCACGCATGGCGGCGCGGCGACCGTCTCCCCCCCTTTCCCCTTTGTTGTCTCTCGGTGGTGGGGGCGGGCCCTGGTGGGCGCGACCCACCACCGATTGGCCGGCGGCCTCCCTGACCCGGATACCAGGTAGAAGGTCCGGGTCAGGGGGGGCGGGCTACAGGAGGGGCGGGCCGGGGGGGCGTGCCCCCCCGCCTGGCCCCTTGAGAATAAAGAGGTGGGGAGCGCCCAGGAGACCCCCTTGTCCCTGGACGCTCCCTCACAGCACGGTGTGCCCCGCGCTCGGGGCTTCTTTGTTTTCCCACCCACCATCCCTTGGAACAAAAGTCTTGTGGCATTCATTATGTCTGGTTTAATTGTAAGTTTGCGAAGGTACTGTCCACATGTCTTACATGGTAGTAGAAATGGATCTGTCGGTATATTTTGATGATGCTTTTTGTTTAGGAATTTTTTCCCCTTTTTAGCAAACTGTGTGTGAAGTACTTTTTCTTTGATGCCAAGTGTCTTTAGGCCTTTTTTCCCTTTGTAGCTGTACGGTGATACTGTTATTTATTAGCCAGTGTAGCTGTCCTTGAGAATTTTTTTCCATAGGTCGTCGTATTTATTAGGTATGGGGCATGCGGTAAGGTCATTATCGGTGAGCACATATTTGAGGTCTGAGGGGGCGGGCATCATCCTATGGAGGTTCCCGCCCAGGGGGAGGGGCCTGCGGGCCACTCCTAGAACTCCAGGGGCAAGGTAATTGATGCTGCAAAGGAGCGCGGGTAGGAGTAGTTCACGCTTTCCTTAGGCTGGTAGCCACCCCGCGCGCGTATACTCATGACGTCACCGGATGGCGCAGAGTAAGGGCCCTCCTTTAGTGGGTAAATGGAGTTCAGGGCGTAGACCGGGCAATTCCCGGGGTAACACTGCGCATGCGCACGTCTCTTGGGGAGGCGCAGCTTGTAGGACCTGACACCGGTAGTGACCTTGCCATATGGCCAGAAATGTACAAAAATCAAGATGAGGATGTTAGACTCGGTTAGGAAACAACATGTATTAGAGTTTTTGTTAAGGTCAGGCTCTCAAACTTGTTGACAAAATTTGTATCCAATGTCCTGCTGATTTTTGTATAAATTGTTGATCATGCAATTAAAACCTTTTTTAATTTCATATCTTAATAAATACGGCCGGGCGACTAGCGCCCGCCTTCCAAAAAGTAAAGAAGTCTCGTGTCCACGTTTCTGGGTGTTGGGTGCCGGTTTGGGGGGGGGGGGGGGCGCAGCTAGTCGCTGACCATGCTGGCACCTTCCTCCACGCTCTGTGTTGCTTTCTCACTTGTGTGCTTCTGCCCTTGCCCGCTAGGTTTCTCCCCCTAATGTACTGCTCATCCTCTTCCTGCCCACTCCGTGCTTCTTCCCACCCACATACTCCTCTGCTGCCTCACTTTCTTTTATTATTTTTAAAGCGCATTGTCCCTCATCGTCGCATGTGCATTGTGCCCGTCTGGCTAGTGTCTACGTCATGACTCGAGCAGTGTTCATCAACTTTGGCCGCCTCTGCCTTTGGAAGCTTCTAGAAGTATGAAAGCAGCCCGAGACAGGAACTTCTGCTCAAACATCGTGGCCTCCTTCACCCTACAGGATTAGTGAAATATTGTCTTTTAAAAATTGTGTAGTTTCTGCTGAGGTTGACACTCTCGACTGTCTACAATGGCAGGCAGAGTCCCCACCTTTAAAAATTGACAGGCGGCTACAGCTCATAACTTCATTCTTGTACATTTCGCAGATTTTACTCATTTCACACCATCTCTGCCTGGTCATATGGATAACTGGGTCGTCTCTGATTATACACTTTCTTGGTGTACATGTTAGCAGAAACTTGTGGCCTCTCTGCTATGTTGGTGCACTGTAGCTGCCTTTATATGGTAGTCTCACAGCCCACCAACCCCCTTGCTAGACTACCTATGACTCCATCCAGGCAGATTCCTGCCTCTTTCCCATCTCCTCCTTCTTCCTCCTTCTGCCTGTCGACCTCCCACACTCAATACATTTTCCAGAGTGATCCATGAAACATAACAGATAGTTCCACACAAAACGTAGATTAATCTTACACTGATAAGAATGCCAGTGGCTTATTCCTATTCCCACTTTCTATCAATGGTATCCATTAGGCAGACCCATATTTTAACAGTCAAACTAACAAACTAGCAAAGCAAAGCTGACCAAAATCCCATTTTCTGTAGGTCTGGTTATGTATAATGATGTATAATTTGAGGAAACATGAGGCTGGCAAACCGATGAAAATGTTACTGGGCTCGATTTTAAAAGTACCATGTGCACTCTACCCAACACACATATAGGAATGCCATTCACGAGAGGGGAGCCAGAATGTTGCCTAATTTCTCAAGGCAGGAAAAATAGTTATTCATGGTGCTAAAGCACAGGCCCATCTCCCTTTTGGCTTCGGGACAAAGGAGACAGTCAGCCAGAGGTTTTCTCAGCTGCTGTGCCCAGCTGCGTTGCATAGGTCCTTTTCCCGAAGACCTTTGCCAAATGCGGCAAGAACACTGCATTTCAGGTGATCGGACTTCTGGCCAAAAGCCCTTGCCAGTGTCATCTTGTGGATTTTCGGTAATTTTGTGTTATGGTTGTTCTACAAAATTCCCAAATGATGCTATTATGTCACACTGCATAATTTCGCGTTGTTTGATACAAAGATTTAGCAGAAGCGCAGAGGAACAACGCAAAGTCCCAAACTGCGAGCAGCTGCTGTTTTCAACGCTTGTATTATTGGGCTGTTTTTTTGTTGTTTTTTTTTGTTGCATAAAACGTTTCTTCTCGTCTAAAATGGACACTTCCTGGGTCCAACCCAGGAATCGGCCAATATTAATTAATCATTCATAGTATTCAAAAATCCTGGAACAAAAATTCAAAAAGTACCCAGTCCTCTACTGCTATGCTTCCTCTATGGCCGCCTGTGGGGTTGGCTGCATGCGGTGGTGTGGTGGAGGGCATCGCAACAGTCCAGGCCTTCCAGCTGCCTCTGGAAGGTTGGGACAGGCTCTCGCTAGAGGCTAGGGCTTGTGGGCCGGCACCTGCTCAGGAATGGGAGTAGGTCCTGGACAGAGGCCAACCCCACTGTGCACGGCCAAAGGCCATGGGCAGCGGGACATGCTCATTTGTAGAGGGTTGTGCACAGGGCCTATTCTGCAACTAACTCCCACTACGCACCACCAAAGGCCATGGGCAGTGGGTCATGACTTCCTACGGAAGCGCAGGGCATGGTTAGAGGCAGGCTATGTACCCAACCTAAAAAACGGGCACAGCGGGGACTCGTCACCTGTGGAGGATTAGGCACAGGACTTTGCAGCCAACCAAGAAAGCTGTGTGCAGAGGGGGGTTGGTCAACCGCAGAGTGTTGGGGAAGTACCTGGTCAAACACCTGGCCTTAGGGCTAACCCTGCTGCCCAGGGCCGAAGGCAGTGCACCGTGGGTGTTGGCTGTCCATAAAGTATTTGGCTTATGCACTGCAGCAAATCTCTTGCTACTCCCGGCCAAAGGCCCTGTGCAGCGGCAGTTCGCTTCTCACAGCATATTGAACGTAGGAAACTCTTGGGTGTGGTATATGATCAAAACACTACAAAAAAGTCACTGAAATGGACTAAAGTTAAAGTGGAGTTATGGTTAGATTTAGCTATAAAACCTCAACCTCAGAAAGTCAGCTAAAAAAACATAGGACACTAATGTGCAGTTATGGTTACAAATTAAAAACGATAAACCACAAATGTACAAGTTATTTTTTTAAGTTTTAAGTTTATTCGAAAGAGAAAGAGAAATTTGCATACGTAAGAAGTAATATCATATACAAATAATCATATAATATGCATTTTTAAGAAAATACTAATTGAAAGCAATACAAAAGACCTAGACTATAATATGAAAAAAGGGGAGGGAAGAGGAAAACATGGGGGGGGGGGAGAGGGAAAAGGAAAAAGTCAAAAATTCCTATTCCTACTACTGAAGCTGCAGCTTCTTATCTTTTAAAAAGCAGCGCTCGTTACTATGGCGGTCAAAATAAAATGGGTAAACTTCTTGCTAATTATTTGAAAATTCGCAGGGAACGGACAAAGATAGAATCCATACGTAATGCTGTAGGTGTATCTCTCTTTAAGGATGAAGACATTCTGAAGGAGTTTGTTTCTTTTTATTCTAATTTATACACTCCAGAACAACAACCCTCTTTGGAGGCCCTTTCTTCTTTTTTTCACTCGTTAGATTCTCCTCCTGTACATGATTCTGATTTTACCTCTCTAACAGTTGACATCACGTTATCCGAGATTAAGCATGCTGTTTCTATATTAAAGAGAGGGAAGGCTCCTGGACCGGATGGTTTCACTATTGAATTTTATGCGCATTTTGCATCCTTCTTACTTGTGATGTGATGTGATAGGCATTTATAAAGCGCAGCATACACCATACGGTTTCTTGGCGCTAAGGCAAAAGGACAGAAGGTCGCTACCTAAGCAGTGCGGGGGAGAAAAAGGCAGGAACAAGGGTGAGGACAGAGAGGGGTGAGGGGGACCGGAAGGAGGAGAAGGATTTTCTATTCTAATTATAAGCAGAACGAAATAGGTGAGTTTTAAGGAGGGATCTGAAGTGAGTGTAGAATGAAGCCGACCTTATGTCCAGGGGGAGGGCGTTCCAGAGAGAAGAAGCTAGGAACGAGAATCTTAAGCCTCCCCATTTCTTGCGCTTGACTCTGGGGACTTTGAGAAGAGCCAGGTGAGCAGAGCGCAGATTACGGGAGGGGACATAAGGATGAATGAGCGAGGAGATGAACGTAGGGCCTAGGCCGGCCAGAGATTTGAAGACGAGGCAGCCTAACTTGAATTTGCAGCATGCCGCAACAGGGAGCCAGTGCAGGGATTTTAGCAAAGGGCGGGTGTGGTGGTGCCTCGGTTGATGGAAAATGAGGCGGGCCGCCTGATTCTGAACAAGCTGCAGACGTTTGAGTTGGTAGTCAGGGATGCCAACGTACAGGGAATTGGCGTAGTCAATTCTGGAGACGACTAACGCCAGGAGAGCCAAGGTAAGGGCTTCGGTGGTGAGGAAACGCGCGATTTTACGCAGTTGAAAGAAGCAAGAGGAAACAGTGGCATTTATCTGGGGTTTCATTGAGAGATCCTTACTGATAATGACCCCCAGACTCTTGGCCGAGTCAGTAGGGCGGGGGGGAAGGCCCAAGCAAGCAGGCCAGAAGTTAGAATTCCAAGGATTGGAGAGCCCTCCGACAAGAACCAATTCGGTCTTGTCGGGATTAAGTTTCAGGTGGTTTGCCCCCATCCAGTTACTGATGTGGCAAAGGGTGGTTTGAAAGTCGGAGACTGACTGGTCCGAGGAGTCGATGTTAAAGACTAGCTGGATGTCATCCGCGTAGTTAAACGCGGTGACATTCTTGTCTCGGAGGGAACTGATCAGAGGGGTGAGGTATAGGTTAAAAAGGAGTGGGGATAAAGAGGAGCCCTGTGGTACGCCGCAAATTAGCCCTACCCTATCAGCGGAGAACTGGGATAGCCTGACAGCTTGTTGGCGGCTGGTGAGGAACGAGCGGACCCAATCGAGGGCAGAGCCCCCTATCCCAGCCTGCCTGACACGGTCGACCAAGATGACATGGTCGACCGTGTCAAAGGCGGCCGACAGATCCAGGAGCACCAGAGCCTGACAAAAGTGACAAAAGATACTTCCTCATCTTTTGTCACTTTATCAATCTTTCATTAAGGACGGTTTTTCTTCCGGCTCTTTTCAAGAAGCCATGATCTGTCTAACTCCCAAGGAAAGTAAAGATCCAGCTCTCTGTAAAAATTATCGCCCAATCTCCTTATTTAATTTGGATTATAAAATTTTCGCTAAGATTCTAGCCCTCCGTATCGACCCCATCCTACCCAATCTTATTGGTCCAGAACAGTCAGGTTTTATTAAAGGTCGGCTGTCCTCGGACAACTCTAGCGTTTTCTTTAACATTTTAAGTAAAGCTTCTTCGCTTGACTACCCCATCGCTGTGATTGCTTTGGATGCTGAGAAAGCATTTGACAGGATTGGCTGGAATTTCATGTTTCATGCCCTTAAATGGATTGGATTTCCTTCTAAAATGATTTCTTTCATTTCTTTACTTTATTCTAGTCCTAAAGCTTTTATTTTTATTAATGGTAAAGTCTCTGATTATTTCTCTCTTTCCAGAGGTGTGCGTCAAGGATGTCCACTTTCTCCTCTTCTTTTTATAATTGCTTTAGAACCTTTCTTAACGAGTCCCAGGTGAAATTATCTGTCTATGCTGATGATATTTTGTTGTATTGCTCTAACGCTTCTTCTCTGCCTGCTTTTCTTTCCCAAGTTGATACTTTTTCTCGCTTATCAGGGTATCGTCTTAATTCAGACAAATGTGAGGTTCTTCCTTCAAATATTCTTTGTCACAAACAGGATTTTGTTTCCGCCTGATTTTCATGGAACCCCTCTAAAATAAAATATTTAGGGTTGTGGTTTTCTCCTACTAAGTCTGCCCACCATCCTAATGGACACCTAAGTCTGCTCCCAGTAGGAGGAAGATTTAAAAAATACTCCCGCCAGCTGGGAGCAGACTTGTGATCTGTTTCATTGCCACACTGATGCAAGAACCGGGAAGGAGAACAGATTTGCGACCACCCGGATGGGCAGCATAAATAGCTGCTCCCTCCGGGTGGGAGCAATGCCGGGTCTCGCACCATGCGGGGAGCCAGCTGGGGCCCTTGAGCTCTCCCTGCAAAACCCAACGTTTTGTTTGGTTAGTGCCCCGGGTGGGCACCCACCTTTAACTGATGCGGACCCCGGGTAATGGGTTTCGCAGGGCCTATAAAGACTCAGAGAGGGGAATTGATGTAATTTGAGATGGCATCAGTGATGTCATAGAGCATGTCATCAGTGAGGTAAAATGTGAGGTCATAAGCAGTGCATGGAGGGGGCGCCAGTTATAGTTAGTTCTGCTTACTTTAACCAACTAATTTCTGTATTTTTGTTAGTTCAAAACGTAAATGTTGTCACCGACATTTTCACCTAACTATAAGGTTGCTTTAAGCTTTGTTTATTTCAGAGAAGATATCACACACACCAACACACACATACAAATATAAAAGGATACATAATAGTTATCTATGTATTATGGGACAATAATACCATCAAGTACTTCTGGTTGCACAATAAACCATGAAGCAGACGTGTGTCCTACTCTTTTGTGTAGTAACACAGTCCCTTACTCATTGTTTTTCTCTTTTGCTAATTTTCATGTGCTCTGGCGACTTAAGTGGTGTGTTTTTTTTACATTTAAGCCCCTGAATGGTAGTGCTTTCTCCAACATCTTAGGAGGATGGAATGCCAGATATGCATGACCTAGAGAACTGTGTCATGTGTGAACTCCAACGTTGCCAATTGCTATGACACTTGTCATGTTCATTTCAACTGTAACATGTATTTGTTTTTGCTCATGCCACTTTGTAATTCTTTTTAGAAAGTTACATTTTCAGTCCATAACTTGTCTTTGTGAAAATACAGGAAATACTTTGTGAGCTGAAATTATATACACATTTGGAAACCATTATTAAACTAGAAGGCCCCTGTAGTAATATTTAGTGCAACATTTCCTAACTCTGAATCCACACAAAATTGTCCCACAAAAGTGCATGAGATTTGAGTTCTGTCGTACAGCTTATATCTCACCAGTAAAACTGTTTGTTTGCTGGACAACATAAACCTCAGGATTGCGGCAGACTGAATCTGTGCACACCCTGTGGTAGGTTGGCCTGTATCCCTGCTAGCTCACAATGCACCATCTGCACCCCAAACCCAATCAGTTAACAGAAGGATTATGCAACCTCAGAACATGACAACCCTGACACATCAAGGAAATTGGGGTACCAGATCTACAACCCTTTGGTTTGGTCACTCATGCATACTCAAAGAAATACACAAGAAATATTCAGCAAGGCCTTTCAATATCTACTCAAGCATTGTGATTCCTGTATAAAATACATGCACTGTGATAATCAGTGGAATTAAACAGATTACGAGAATGGTAAAAAAGATGAATAATTCTACCATTGAGCTATAACAGTGAATATATGCTGACATATAAGTACTATGTTATAGTGTACTCCTACCTAGCGCTTCCTACCTAGCTTTGCCAAGGGGGGGGTGATCTGCCAAATCCTCGACGGGTGGTCTAACTCCGCATTACCTGTGGGTAAGTGTCATCAGGGAGCCCGTTTTGGTTGTAAGCTGGACATCCCTCTTCGTAGTGGTAAACAGGAAGCAGATGGGCTGGGATTTCATCATGCAGCAGCTTTGCAGTGTCAGCAAAATGCTCCTCGCCCCTTTACATGAAAGCAATGCTACATATATAATAGAAAATACCCATGCTGCAATGCCGAAGCCCCAGCCAGGCCGCTATTGTTTATCCTTTTGTGATAGCTTTGTCGCCTACCGGACAACAATATGCAACAACATTTGCGCAAACTAACTTTATCTTTCGTACAGAATGTTCAAAGTGTCGTGCTAGTGTGCCTACGAAGTGGAAATGTAACCAATGCCGTTTCAGAGAATACTTTCCTGCACAGACAAGCAAGCAAATGTATGTCAAAAGACTCGGTGTAAAAAAGAAGGCAACTTAAGAAATATGAGCAAGTAAAATTATAGTGTTTCTAACTGGGGTTATCCTAACCACATGACACCCTCTCCTTGTACGCGAGACGATAAAAGCTATCCAAACTATGCTCAAACATAGGGAAAAATATTTATAAAGACCTAAAATCATGAAGAGCATTGTGCTACTTTAAACCAAGAGCACAGTGAAAGCCTAAGTGTTAAAATATTAAAATAGAGCAATTGTTTAAAAAAATGTACAATTTAGAAGCAATTTAGCATATAAAAACGAAAGCCGAATTAAAAAGTTCCCACGACTCGAAACTGTCAGAATGTTTGCACTTTCTGAGAAGTAGACAGAAAACTGCTGTTCCGAGCAACCACAGACAGTGTTCCCAGAGGCACCCATCGGAGCAGATCCAAAACGCAAATGTGTTCCAATCCATCCACCTCAGTAGCCACTGAAGGACGAACAGCCAGTGCGGAATATACAGGTGACAAGCCAATATCCAAATCACCAGGAGCTAAAGAATCCCAGGAGGGCCTGTAAAATGTGTTCAGAAGTAAAGGCAAGCATGAAGGACACTGGTACAAGGGAGTCGTTAGGGGGCCCACCAGTAATTCCATGTCCAAAGGTTGAACATGTTGCGTTCCTAGGCATATGTCCAGGACACATTTATTTAAGTGCCCAGAAGACAGCTGAAAGGACCAATGCTCATTGAGTTCATGAAGCAAGGGTGTGGCAAAACACTGCATCATGTGATTGCAACACAGGAACACATGTGGTAGTCGCAGTTCCATTTGTCCTTTTGATGGGCATCCGTTATGGAGCAGAAAGAATATTAGCACTGCCCCAACAATTAGGAACAGGACCAGCGAAAGTCCTCCAAAAACACTTCCAAGCCTGGAGTGTATGAATGATGGAATAACTCCAAATTCTCTCTGACAGGTGCTAACCAACCCAGAGATAATGAATTCGAAAAATGTGCTACTCCCGCAGTACTAGACATGTTAAAAATGCGGTGCACAAGCTCCTCAAAATGAAGTGGGAAATTAGTGCAGAGTAGCGACTGTATCTCAGAGGAAGACCTTGTGACTTGGCGATCAAACGTCGCTCTTGCAGATGTTAAGGCTACATCCTTCTGGAACAATAAGGCTTTCAGTCTGCTCAAAACATCAAAGTGTACATTCGAAAGATTTATAGAAGGCCAAAGTGTTGCCTTCCAAACTGTGTAGGTCGGTGGAAACAGTACTTGTGTGCAACAGGTTATGACTTCAGATTCAGAAACCGTTACCAGATAGGCAATGCCCGGTCTCATGCCACAGGAATCTGATCTTTCAAAATGAAATAACTCCCATTTAAAAGTAATCTGAAAGCCGGATGGAAAACAGCAGCTGGAGAACAATTCAGATAGCAGGACAAATTTGCCATGGACACTTTGTATGCACCATAAAGCGAAACTTAATACCAAGGAATGCCCTGAAGTCCTCTCGCAGTCAGTCCTGCTATTCATACAGCGGTATCTAAAGGGTAATATCCATGACTCGTGCACATATCCTTCGCCTAGCGCATCATATCTGCCTACTTGATGGTGTTGTAAACAGTATTGGAAGTGAAATGTCGAAATTGTCAGAGAAATACACCTGTGGATTATCCAATCCGTGGAAGGTATTTCTGCACCAGTAAATTGTAGCTTCTCGAACTTCTCTATGTGTAGCATGGTATATGTTGCATCCTTTCTTGCCATGATGGTTTGCTGTTTTTCTAAGTTGTAAGGTAAAAACCAGCTAGTGGCATTAAGGTGTCGCTATGATACGCGACCGGCACAAAGTATCTGGAGAGTCCAGCTTAGTAACATGATCAATCTAAGGTGTGACTGCCCATGTTGTAGAGAGGACATGACATTCTGGATGATGTCTATTGCCGACAACATGTTACCCAGAGAGTATATCCTAGCGGACAATGTAGTCATACCATCATCAACTACTGCTAGAGCCTTTTCTAAATTTACCCTGCAACTTTCTGCTGTGAAACCTTCCACACTTCATTGTATATTGCATACAAGAAGTGCTGTTGATGTGGTTTTCTGGGACCTAATAAAAAGTCCTGTAGACCCATGTCTTCTGAAAGAAGTAACAAGTGTTTTTTCCCCTAAGATAATGTTGAGATTTTTAGCCAATCTAGGCACAACTCTCAAACACTGTAAATTGGTACCACCCCTGAGTGTTGTGTCTGCACATACCATGGGTCTGGCCTGCTGATCTTAAACCATTTTGTGTCGCCTAGGAAACATGCATGACATCCATTAGTATGTGAGGCCACACTAACCATCCCCCTTGGTTGGTCACTGAAGAATTGTGTGAACCGTTGTGAAGCATGGTGTCAAATGTTTCTTATGGGTAATTTGTGAACAGTTACCTGTTTGCAAAATGTGCACATGTGTGGAATGTGAGAACCGCAAAAGCAGCAACTCGTCAGGACCGGGACCAAGTCAGGGGAGGACTCAATCTCCCAGATTCTCCGGTCCCTGAATTCATGGCCGGAGCTGCGTAAAATCATCGACGTAGCCCCACATCGTGGAACATGCCCGGGCGAATCTCAGGATAGTGTGTGCCGGTTTGTGGCCGATCGATGCCGGCCCCTTCTCTTGGCTGGAGCCGACCAGAGTTGGTGTTTCGGAAGTGACATACCATTTTTCATCTGTGGAAGGGAATTTACATCGCCTTTGGAGGGCAGTGGTGATCTAGCATTGCAGCAGTCTCACAATTAGTACTATTTTGACAGTGCACTGATTGCTTTTATTAGTGGCCCGACTTCTTGAACTTTTCACCTGGAGGACTCTCTCTAGCAGACCATCGTGGGGAAGAGGAAGGCAGTGCCCACCGATAAGTCCAATTGTATTAAGAGAGCCACTATTGACTCCTTCTCGGTGAAAGGAGTGGGGCTATCGCAAAGGAAATTGATAGAGCGGCGAAGAAATTATCTTTGGGATCCATTGGTCCCTCATTATTCTCGCCTGGTAAAACCTTAGATATTAAAAGCATAAACTCCCAAACCTTAAACCCGCAGGAAATCAACAAATCCGCTACAGGTGCTTAATTACCATCATTACCTGCTGCAATAGTTGTCAGACCTACTACTCACCCCACCCCTCCCCACCCCGGACCCATTGGCAGGCAACCATAGCCTGCAAACTAGGAGTGGAATTGGGGGAGGGGGGACGGGGGACTGGGGGAGTGCCCCAGCACCCAAGAGGTCACGAAGAGCCACTAAGCATAAAGAAGCCCAGTACAGGGGTAGGCATCCGTAACAATAAACCGGACAGATAAGAGAAATTTGGGGATTTCTTAAGGCAAAAAAGTCACTGAGGTGTTGACGGATTTGTTGTCCTAGATGTTGGACAAACGGGATACGGTACGATCAGACTCCCAGACTCCCGAGATACACTTGTTAGAGTACGATCTTGAATGCACTCGTTAATTAATACAAAGTCCACAGCACTACCTAATAACCATTTGAGGGGAAAAGGAGTTATGATTCACGAAACGGACCTGGGGAGGGCTCCCCACAGTTCTTTTAATCCCCAAGCAGGGGGCGGGGGTAGGGGTTATGGCAATAGGGGCTATGGTGATCAGCATCCTGTTATGTGTGCGTGAGACATTCAAGGAACGCTAATGTATTATAAATAGTCCTGGCCTATCAGTAATTGATCTTTCCCCAGCCTGCTACCCCTATACCGTGGTTTTGGCTGGGGTACCAGGCCTGGGTACCCGTAGTGAGGAACCCACGGACAAATGAATAAAGTGACGCATTGGCTAGGCAAATATAGTAGATTCAATGTGGCAGATCATAGCCACATTCTGATGGCCAGGAGGGTTTCTTGGATTGACCAGTCCAAGATAACAATCCAGGGATAAAGTGTGATTGTCTCATTCAGATTCCCAGAGCTTGCAAGAAATATACTGAGACATTCCTCCAGTCTCCCTTTTATGCTTCTGACATCAAGCCACTCACATTGGGTTTCTTCTATAGACCTACTCCCAACACCGTAAAAAACAAGCCATGTTTTAGGTCTTGGAAGGAGTGTCAGTGTCTTGGAGGGAATAGAGGCCACACCTAACCCCTTTGACCCCCTGTCGGATCTCAAGGGCTTACACTGACAAATTGAGGGTGATAATAATAGTACAGCGCGGGGTTACGCCAGTTGAATTACCAACACATGAAAGTAAGCCTAGTGAGCCTTGGCCCTGTGCAATGGAAGGTCATCATTGTGGCTGGCCAAATTCCGATAGACCAATAGAATCCCATGTGGAAGTCACAGTCCATCACACACCCTACAGGCTGGAATACGGGGGAGATATAAGTCTTATCTCCTGGAATGTGGCAGGTCTAGCCTACAAATTCGAAGAGGTAAGGTGGATTCAATCCATAAGATCGTTCAACATTATTTATATTCAGGAGACCTGGGAGGTGGTAAATAAATTCTTCATTGAAGGATACAAGACATTTTTCTTTCCAGCAGAGGGCACCACTTCGGGTAGAGCAAGGTGAGGTTTCATTATTTTTATAACCCTTGGGCTCGGCGGGTATGTGAAGCAGTTGAACTGGGACATCAAAGGGGCACAAGGCCTTACATTAGTGATAGGCAGAGCGTTGAGGTTAGCGTTATTTAATTTCAACAACCCCAAAAGAAACAAGCATTTGCAATGCAATAGGTCTCGCATTAATTAAGTTTGAGCTATTGGCATTGCTAAATATTGTAACACCAATTGCAACAAAAGTCTATAAATTGTAGGCCAAAAAAAGTGTACTTATGTTTGTAGCAATGGCAGCATGCTGCGCTTTAGATGAATATGTTTAAAAGTAAAGTGTGCCATACTGCGAATGCTACAATAGTTAATTGCGGATGCTCTATCAATTGATGTGTGCACTGATGGCTGGTGGTGTCTGTGCCTGTATAAATTGTGCACTGATGGCTAGTGGTGTGTGTGCCTGGTGGAAGTGTGCACTGCCGGCTGGTGATGTGTGTGCCTGGTGGAAGCGTGCACTGACGGCTGGTGGTGTGTGTGCCTGGTGAAAGTGTGCACTGACGGCTGGTGATGTGTGCCTGGTAAAAGTGTGCACTGACGGCTGGTGGTGTGTGTGTGCCTGGTGAAAACGTGCAATGACAGCTGGTGGTGTGTGCAATCCTAACCAGGGATGACCATTAGTAAACAGTGAGGCGTGGATACAGGCTACAAAAACTAAATAAAAGAGGAAGAAAACTCTGCGTCTGGCACCTGTTAAGTGTAATGCTGCATCTAAACATGTGTTTTACAGCGCCTCTAGAAAACACAAGGAGCTATGCATCAACCAAGCAATGTGTTCAGCTGTTTCAAGACGCACCAACGTGCCACACAGTGAATTCACAGAGGTAGTTAGAGTAGGACACTACAGACAGACTTAGTGGGCCAGAAGATGTGGTAAACAAACGACGTGCGGTGCCAGACTTCCAGGGCTAGCTTTAGGGGGGATGAAATAAAAGGTGGGGGGGGGGACTAAAAGGGGCGAGGGCTGTATAATTAAGGGCTTGGCTTAAACATGTAAACTAAAATTCCCAGAATGCCGCCCTACCACACATTTGCAGAAAATCACAAGAGCAACTAGCATACATGATCACTGCTCTGTGCGCTCTCTACAGGGAGGCCAAGAATTGAATGTCCATGTGTTCCAAAAACATTTTTTAGCCACTGAGCGGCATTGAGAGAAACGTTCAGTGCCTTCAGCCTCAACTCAATCATGGCCCCTAGAATCACCTGGATGAGACTGAATTCAAAACATGCACTATGCAAGAGTAACAGGCTGCTTGAAAAATATACCATAACACAGCATACTACAAATAGCTAAAACTCTTAGGGAATGCAAGATTACATAAAGCAGGTGAAATATGAACAGAAAGTACATGGATTATCCTAACATTTTTACACTTATTATTCAGAAATCGATCAATGTTTTTGCCTGTAAAGTTCAGGACATTATACAGGACCCAAAAGAGATCCGTTTCAATCTCCGATTTTAAATACTACCGGGTCTGACACCTCGCATGCATCTAAATACTTTCCATTTACAAATGTTTAAACTGCTAGAACAAAAATACTCCACATCTCATCCAAGTACGACTCCCATCTATTGCCTCGGCTGCCCGTAGTCTCCGGCGTTACTGTGGCTTCCCCAGCGCTCTGCATGGCGTCTGGAGCTTTCCGACACTGGGTTTTTTAGAGGCCCATCCGTGCGCGTATTAACCCCTGGATATGCCAAGGAGAAGTCAATTTTGATCACCGGCCACGTGCTCTCCTCTCGAGCACCACGAGCATCAACATGGAATCAAGTGATTAAATACAAAGGATTCCCTTAAACTGTGCCATTCGACCTGCAGCAGAATCTAGCTTTGAGGCAGGAGCGCTTTGCCTATGCTTAACCAATTCGTGATTCAAAGGCTAGAACTTTTGGGGTAGGAGGATGCCCACGAGTCTTGATTTCAAACTGTGAAAAGCTCTTACCAGCCCACTCAGGGCTCAAGGCCTGTCCCATCACATTCAGAACTTTCGCGAAAACTAAGTTCTGGGCGAAATTGGAATTACAATGACAAACTGAAATTCACATTTCCCAAAATGCTATTTCGCCTGCAGTATAGTGGTTTGCGATGAAAATGTCAAATCAGTCTGCAGTATGTCTTCCTGGGGGGAAAAAGTGATGTAAGATATCCCCAAACCACACCCTTACGTGCTAAAAATCAACATTCTCCATAATTTTCATGGGATTTTACAAGTGAAAAAATACATGCTTTCACACACCACCTACATTAATTCAGCTCATTGAGAACGTATAGCGTCTAGAGACGGTTTCATGTACAGGCACTATTAAAACAAGCAATAGAGAGGAGGAGCCAAGCTGGCGACCAAGATGGCCGCTTAGGCTCCCGGCTCCGTAGACGACCTCATCCTGCTACAAGATCCTGCTAGATATCCTGTGCCTATGCAACGCTCCGGTATAGACGAATCAAAACTATGCCGCTCCGTGAGATCCCGACGGTTCTATCACCATCGAGAACGGCTAAAAGTCGTCCTGAAGTTTGCGGCCTACATCAGCCTGAAACCGGGACCTCGAGTAGAAATCTAGCCGGCACCTAATTGAACAACATCAGACACAGGAGTTTGGGAGGGGCCGGTCCACCGGAATGGAAGTGAAGTTTTTTTATCCGATCTTCGCATTGACCAACCGAACAGATTGGCATTGTGCAGGAACGCCCCACAGACACTGCGGACACAAGTTGGGTATTAACTAACGGAACCAGTGCCATGAATGGCTTGGAAATAGTCGGAAAGGCGACCCGGCGGCTGCGGCCACGTCCTGAAAACAACCCCGATTTATCCTGTACGCGGTCGAAGCTGGTGTCCTCATCTTTAACTCTTGTTGGTCGGTCCCTATGGGCCCGAGGGCCTGACCACGGTTGAAATGTGTGACATGACGCCCAATATCGACCTGCGTGAGCTCCGACTCCGACCCTCTAATGGATCCATGGAAAGTCGTACGGATATCTTGGGACGACATATCCTAACCAAGGGGTTTTCGACATCGGTCCAATCTGTTGCCAAAGAAGGGGAACAATCAGTATCGGCCAGGAGTGAACCCACGCTCGCAACTCTAATGGCGGCTGTCGGTGGTCTTCACCTCTCCCTGAACCGAAGAGTCCAAGCACTGGAACTTAAATTGGATGCCGTTATTTTTGTGATGGGGCAGGTGAAAGAGACCTGTGTTTAATCCCGTGACAGTGTGAAAGTTGCAGCGTCCACAGCAACTGGTTTACTCAACGCCAGCAACCCTGTGCAGCGAGAAGGGAGTGAGACTCTGATCCGCAAATCAGCTAACGGGATGTATCGGATGTCTCTGTTGTGTTGGCATGTTCAGCATTGCAATTGACGGAGAGAAAATTGTGCGTAAAATGCATCTGAGGGCTTATGCAATGACTCAGAAATGGTTTGATGAGGTACCCCTCTTGCTTTATTCGATCTCAGTTAAATGTGACTGGCAACAATGTCGGGAGTTCCTGATGGAGCGGATGGGACTCAATGGCAATGTGATTCACTGCTCCATGTTGTTTCCGGCTCGCTCCTGTGTTCGGCACTCTTCCATGAAGGCGACTGTTTGGGTGAAGTACATTCGTGTACCTGATCGAACTGGCCAGGGTTGAGACCGGCTTATTCTTTGGGACTTTTGTTCGAGTTGTGGTTTTGTGGGACTCACTATATAATGTTGATACTGAGAGGCGATGTGGGCGAGTAATGAATCCCCCGAACTTGGCTCGAATGTGTAACTGTTGAATATCCTTACTTAGGGGGAGGCTTAGAGTTAGTGGGAGTGGAGAGGCCGGGAGCCTGTACGAAGGCCCTCCTCCATTCCTTTCAATGGGGCTTTAGTTTAGATGGAGTGACAGGCACACTTCTAGTTGGGGTTTGGCGTAAGCTGCATGCAGGGGTGCAGGGTGGGGGGTGGGGTGTTTAAGCGCTTTGCGTTTTCCTTATGGTTTATTCTATTTTCCTTTTCTTATATTTTTAATTATCCTGACCCCCTTTTTCAGTATTATAGTGCTAATGCGAGTATTGCTGTTAGATCAGCGAATCTTCTGCATACAAGGGCTGCAATGTATCCTGTTCATGATCTAAGTGTAAAGTGATTTTGTGACCGGCGGGGCCGAGTGCCAACACCCTACGGTAGAGCGAACCCTGTTGATTTCATAATCCTGATTGTTTAGGAGTGTTGAGTCCCGGTATACGGTGTCTTATGTTGCTATTATCCTGACGTTTTTATGATTCGATACTTGTATGTATGCAATTGCATTGCGCCTGATACTTTTTCATTGTTATAACCTTTTAAAAATCAATAAACAGATTTATAAAAAAAAAAAAAACAAGCAATAGAAACAAAATTACAAATGCCGATCATACTGACCTGAAGAACTGAGGCGACATCGCGGAAGTCAGGCAGCCTTCGTTGGGATGTGGGCGGGCCTGCAAAAGAAACAGGAAGGAACCGCCGAGAGAACGTCCGGAACCCTGCAGGATCAATGTTGAAGGCCCTGGCCCCATCAGAGGGACCGGGCGAAGACTGCATGGTGGTGAGGAAAGCCCCGCGGCGTGCCAGGAGACGGGCAAGGACCGAGCTGGTAAGTGAGAGCTTGCAGGCTGTTTGAAGACAAGTTGCGTGCACTGGCTGGGGGGGGGTGCGCGTGTGTGTGTGTGCGCCTGTGTATGCGTGTGCATGTGTGTTAGTTAAAATAATGCTATTGTATGAGACTGACTTGCCTCGGAAGTGGAACAGGAGATGTGCACGGCACGTGGCTGTACGTGCGCGTGCACCTGCTGAAATCGCCGAAAGCTCGTGCCCATCTCCTGTCCCACTTCCAAAGAAATTCCCTAACAATAGAGCTCGCTGCAGACAGCAGCGCTTCGGGCTGCTTACGCCAGCTCGACCTAAAAAGCAGGGCCCTTCTAGTCTGTCGGAGTTACGTGGTCTCCTGGAAATGCTACAGGGCGATGATCTCCCTCAGGAGAATCTTATGTTGCTATAAGACTTTAATTGTCACTTATGCCCAAACATTGGACAGATCTTACAAGACCTAGCGATATGCAGGGTCTCAGAGGATCTGCACATGGAGCATTCCCCAGAAGGCCGGGAACTAAATGCACTTTTAAACACTCATGGTCTAATATTCACGCTAGATAAGAGACCTAACCTCTCACACTGTGACCAGCTGTCATCTTATAAAGGGAGAGTATGTGCTACAATCATCGACTTTATTTTTGTCTCACCACCCTTGGGTCGTCTCATATCTCTCTTTAAAATTCTACATAGTCCCTTCAGTGACCACACAATTCTGAATCTGGTGCTTGCAGTACAGGGCATCCAGATAGTGCCAGGTGGTAGAAATGCGGGCACACTATCAGCAATAGATCAGGAGAGACGACTACGGTGGTCACAGGTATATACTAGTGCTTTTAATTATTCTCTTTTTAAATTGCAGCAAAAGGAGATTTTAAAGTGTTTAGATATGTCATCCTCAGAGGAAGAAATAGTTAGCTCATTTATTGTTATCGCCCAGTCAGTTGCAAGTTTGCTAACCGTCCAAGTAGCTTTCACCTGCTCGGACAATCCGAGATGGTTTGACAGAAAGTGCTCCAAGGAGCTAGGAACCTTAAGTTCGGCCTGAAACAGACTCCACACATTAGATCCTGCGTGGCTAGTTGTCGGAGTAATTATACAAGGGCCATCAAGGAACGGAGGTGCCTGATACAAAAACAAGCTCGAGATGAGTTGATACAAGCAAGTGATCTAAAAGATAGCACTCTTTTCTGAAAGGTAATTAACAGTCCTTGTTTCTCTGAACCGGACCAGCTGAATTTACGTCACCATATTACCTCTGACCAATTGAAGGCTCACTTCCAGGCTGTTTACAACTATGGTCATGGAGAGGGAGTCATTAATCAATTACAGCCCTTGACCAGTGAGGTATCTATTACCATCCTCCTTGATGAGGTCAGGATAGGAATTGAGGGACTGTCCCAGAATAAGGCCCCTGGACCCAATGGGATCCCTCCGGATCTGTATTGGAACAATATTGATGTGTGGCCTCTGGTCCTGACTCAGGAAGTAAATGCAACAGTATCTGTAGCAATGCCACCATCATGGTCCACCGCCACTAGTGTCCCGATCTTCAAGTGGGAGATAGGGATAATCTTTACTGCCATCACCCTATTTCCCTTATTGATTCCTCGGTTAAGGTTCTGGGTTGGGTTTTATTAAATAGGCTTTCTGAGTGGGCAGATAAAAATCAAATCATTTCAGAGGTGCAATATGGCTTTCATATTAGTAAATCTACAGTAGATCAGTGCCTGAATCTTTATCTTTTAATTTCCAAATATACGATCGCCAAAGCGGCATCCCTTTTCTTGGGTTTTATGGACCTTAGGGCAGCATTTGATAGAGTGAATTGTAACAAATTGTGGCTGTTACTTGGAGAGTTAGGAGTTGATTCAGCAAACAAATGTTTTAAAGACTCTCTAAGCCCATACTACAGCTGCGGTCAGGTTCGCCAAAGAAGGGGGACTCACTGATAATTTTAATTGCTCTAGAGGGGTACGCCAAGGGAGTATTCTTGCACCCTTTCTATTCACTTTATATATTAATGAATTAGAATCCGCTTTGACATCTTTACAGACCGATACACCGAGAATAGGCAAGAGAGCAGTTCTGTTGTACGCAGAGGACACTGTCCTTATAGCGCTTACACCTATGGCGCTGAAAGCCCTAATAGATGGGTTTGTCTCCTTTATGAATGGGTTGGACGTGTCCCCTAATTTCACTAAATCATTTAAAATGGAGTTAGGTAGTCAAGGGACTAGACCAAATACTTATAAGGCAGGTACACAGTCTAGCTAAGGTTCCAGCTTTTTCATACCGTAGCATTTTGTTCAATGCCAAACTAAACTGAAAATCCATGAAGAAGGGTAAGCTAAGGGATATGAAAAATTCCATGGGTGCAATTGTTAATTATGCATACAGAATATGCACACGGTCTCCGGGGTGATTTTAAAATTATACCAGTCTTTTCGCACCTCCAAGGTCCTGTATGGCAGTGAGGTTTGGGGGTACACAGTGGTTGATAAATTACAGACTGCACAAAACAAATTTTAAAGAAGGATGTTGAAGTCTCTCAGGGGACGCCTGCTTATTGTGTACACAAAGAACTAGGCATCAAGTACATAACTGACAGAGTCACTGTTAAGCCCTTGTTGGGTGAACGTTTGGTCTAAAGAGGAGGCATCTTTTAATCGAGCAGTAATTGTGGATTGCCTCTCACTTGACCAAGCTTTTAAAATCCCATGGTTAAGGTATGTTAAGGAAACCTTCTCAGCCCTGGAAAGAGCAGACATTTTTACGAGATACGACAAAGTGAAGCAACAGGACAAAAAATTGATCTAAGATTTATTAAAAACAAAAAGCCATGGCAGACCGAGAGGGCATGGAATTTAGTAAAACCACAGTAAGGGGACATGTCCTAGTTAAATCAGTACAGGGCATGTAAACTTATCTCTCCATTTTAACCATGCCAAAGACAGATTTTTAATTACCCATTTTAGATTAAATATGTTTCACCATTTAGTGGCATCCCCAGCAGGCTTTATTTTATGCACAGAAGATAGAGGTGCCTGTGGCTGCGACAATAGGTCTCCACAGGACACCCTACATTTTTCAATTTTTATGTAAATATTTTACCTATCCCAGGCGACTGTATCTTAAACCTTATTTAAAAGAATAGGGATTCAGGCAGGATTGTGTAGCCCTTTTGCACTTGCAACTCATGTCTAATGCTCGCACGCTATTTATTGTAACAAACTTCTTAAGAGCAGTATTAAAATCAAGAAATTCGAGACATGATTGATGTATAGAGGGATTTCAGCAATTTTGCATAATGATATTATATTTTTTTAAGGATCTGTAATTGTTTTTTATTATTTGTCTTTGTATCTTTTATGGCTGTGAATACCGCAGAATAAAGATTATTATTAATATTATTATTATGTGGGAATGCTTGATGTATATCTTTTATATTAGCCAGGTCAACATATGATGTTTGCTGCACAGTTTCATTCAGGAAAATCTGTTGATGTGGTATCTGGCATGCTGTAAATAAAGCCTCGTTCCCCTGAACCTGCCAATCTTTAGTTCCCCAAATGCTGTATTGTGACCACAAAAATATGCATACTTTTGTGCAAATGTTTTGAACCAACCCGTGGTGATGTAGGGCAGTGTTCCCATTGAGTGTTATTAAATACTGAACATGGAGTACTTGCTTTGTGTAAGAAGTGTTGACCATAAAGTTGAAAAAAGAACATTATCATAATTTGTCGTGACATCATACATATAATCAGAGTTAAAGATCTTCTAGCATTTTATGCACTACATCAATGTCCCAATCATCGGAGCTAGTACTAGGTGTGATAATGCCATTCAATGAAATGCAAAATACATATGGTTTGAAAATGGAATGTCTGACAAAATATAGAAAGACATAATATCGAGATACAAAAATATTGAAGCATTAATATCAATGTCAACAATATTGACATCCCATCTACAACAAGGTAAGTACAAAAATATGCCTTTCACTTTTTACACAATGCCTTTCACTCACTAGCCCCTTCTATTTTTAGGTTTGGCTTGAGGTCCCAAGCACTGTAAATACAACACATATTGCATTACAAATGCTATAGGTGTCACATTTGCGAAAGTTAAAACTATTGGCATTGTAAATGACAAAGCTATTAATTTCGCTATTTTCAAAAGCAACACATAAATAAAAAATGTGTCATTTACAATACCAATGGCTCAAAGTTTCCTAATGCGAGACCTATTGCATTGCAAATGCTTGTTTATTATGTAGTCAGAAGAGCATTGTGAGTCCTTCTTCAGTTTCACTTACTGCTCTGATCTGCATTCTGACCGTCCACCTCTCGCTGAGTATTTTTCGGATAATTACTGAAAAGAACGAGATGAACGTGTATCAGTATTCTGCTATCTGTCAGCCATTCTAATATCACGGTTATGCAGATTATATCGCTTTTTAGTGGCCACCTGTTGAGGAGATCTGCCCCATGACTTCTGGCTTGATTTAGAACTCGACAGATGGGTTACTCCATCACAACAGTGACAGATATCCCATCTGGAGAAATATAAATCCCGTAGGATGTAATGGGATTTATATTTCTGTAGGCGGGATATCCGTCACCGTTGTGATGGGGTAATCTTTGAGATGATTTGAATGTTTTAATGTTCTAAAAGAAAAGAGACAATCAACTGCCCTGGTCTTGATAAAGGTGGTGCATAGCAGGCAGCACACCGAAATGCGTCGACGCTTCTGTTGTATTAAATTCGGGGGACTATGGTTTTGGGAAGGATGATATTAGCCCAACGGTGTCTATAGATCCTAACGAATTAGTAATTTAGGATGTTTTCGCAATGAATCACCAAATGTCTCTTTTGTGATGGTTTTAATGTTTTTATAAATTGTTGGGGGCTTGTCAATGTGATTTATGTTTACCATTGTGTTTTTAACATTTTTTTATATTAATTACGAAAATACATTTTTATATTTTCTTAATATTAGGAGCTTCAATTGTGTTGTGCTTGTATCCACAGCTGTAAGGGGGTCCTATTTTTGGCATTGATACAGATGTATGGTAAGAATGGTGACTATGAGTGATATGTGATCCAAGGGAATTTTTCATATTACACTAAATGCTTTGTGAGCCTTAACCATGGAGGTAACTTCCCCAGCCGAGTGTAAGATCATGCTATAGCAGCATATGAGTAACAGCATGTCTGCAGTTTCCAGTATGTTTAGTGCTGCTGGTTCAGCCATAAGAATATGTTGAATTCAGAGTGTACCGCTACGGGGACAACTTTTGAAAGGTTCAAGCTTGAACAACCTACAGCCAATGCATAGGATTTACCTAATCAGCTAATGAGGATTTTCCCTAACACCAAGAATGACTCGTTAGTAGGGGTCTTTGGGTATACAAAAGAGAACTACTCAGGCGATCCATTCAATAGAAACCCAGATATAATGTTGGCAACGCCATGTTGTACGGCTTCTACCGCACTGGTAAAACTGGATATTTGCTGGACAACATAAACCTCAGGATTGTGACAGACTGATTCCATGCACACCCTCTGGATATGTTGGCCTGTGTCCCTGCTGGCTCACAGTGCACCATTTGTACCCCAAACCCAATCAGGTAACAGATGGATTATTCAACCTCAGAACACGACAACCCTGACTCCCCAAGGAAAACATGGTAAAAGATCTAGAACCCTTTCTTTGGTCACTCATGCATACCCAAAGAAATGCACAAGAAACTTTCAGAAAGGCCTTTCAATGTTTATTGAAGCATTGTGATTCTTGTATAAAATGTGTGCTGCAATAATCAGTACAATGAAACAGATTAGCGCAATTAGCATTACAAGAATGGTGAAAAAGATTAATAATTCCTCCACTGTACTATAACAGTGAATATGTGCTGACATGTAAGTACTGCATTATAGTGAAGTCCTACCTAGCGCTTCCTAACCCAGTTTTGCCTAGGGTGGGTAACCTGCCAAATCCCTGTTGGGTGTTCTAACTCTCCATTACCTGTGGATAAGTGTCATCAGAGTGCCCATCTTGGTAGTAAGCTCGACATCCCTCTTCTCAGGGGTAAACTGGAATCAGCTGGGCTGAGATTGCATCATGCAGTAACCTCACAGTGTCAGCGAAATGCTCTTCTCACCTTTACAAGGAAGCAACATTGAATATATAATAAAAACACCCTTGATTTAATGCTGAAGCTCCAGTCAGGTCACTTTGGTTTATCCTATTGTGATAGCATTGTTGCCTATCAGGCAGCAATATGCAACAACATTTGTGCAAATGAACTTTGAACAATTTAAGAAAAATGAGCATGTGAAATGATAATGTTTCTAACCTGGCATATCCTAACCACATGACAGTTTGGCATGGCAAGTTTCAAGCCCATCTGTCAAGCGAGTGGCGGGGGTCCTTTACATTGCCATTTTAATTCCCATAGGAATACAGAAAGCAAATGCTTAACAACATTTGATCAAACTTGGCATGAAAGTAAAACTTTACTCAAAGGAGTGCCATTGCTTGGTTTGGACTAAATGTGTTCAGGGTTTTGAGAAATTAGTGTTAAAATGTTTTGGGTTGCTAGACAGCGTTAAAAAGTTAGAGATATTTGGATTGTTAAGCTGTAGAGGTTTCCAAACCTGGGTTTGTTGACGTGCTGCCAACCTAAATTAAAAAAATATTCAAACTAGATTAGACAAGGGAGCTTTTTCTCCAATCGTCCTTTTGAGAATGAAAACAAGGCTGGGTCCTAAAGTCTTATGATTGGCTGGCAGCAACATTAAAATAATATTGGGTTCACCATTACCAGATGCCAGGACTTGGTCCTGAGATATAAAACTGAAGCAGTCATATAGGCCAGGGTGAAGATCACTTGACTGCATGATTCAGCTAGGGAGGGGAGGGGCTCAAGTCGTACATAACCATGTCTTTTTTTATTTTGTTTTTTAAATATTGTTGGGTTTGTGGACCAGGAGACAGGGGTCCCTGACCTCAACACAGCCACCAAAATTGCGTTTGGGGTGTGAGTTTTGGTTTGCATGGCTGATGTGCAAGTTGTAGGTTGCAGAGATAAGCATAACTTGGCAATTTCAGTGGCTTTTTGGTTTCAATTCTGAACCAAAACTGTACATTGGCTTGACTTCGTCATGTGAATTTCTCAGTTTTTTAAACATATGTTAAGATGTTAAAACTTCACTTTCATCTTTTTTCAGTTAAACTATATAACTGGAAAAAGTATTGTGTTTTGTTATGATAAGGTAAGAGTTTCTTTTGAAAAGGCCTTCAACAAGTCTGTATGAAATGTTTCAACAGAAAAAGTCTTCCAAAGTAGGTTCATTGTGGCTGGTTTCGTGCAGATTCATCGATGGGGGAGGGGATAGGGTATTACACAGGATTCTGGTGCAGTGTCATTTAGTACTCAATGCATTTATAAATCGACAACATTTGGTGTGTGGTTTAACTGTATTAATCTGTGTGCAATGCATTAATGAAATGTGCTAGGTGCCTGCATATTAGTCATAATGAGAGCCACGTGTATAGCAGCCACATAATCATGTATTGTGTGTGTGGGCGCCCTATATCCAGTCCCTTGCCAACGCCATTGCAAAAGGCTCCCCCATACCAGATACTTGGAAGGGTGCCGAGATTATCCTGATTAATAAAGGGGATCGCATGGACCCAGCCAATTATAGGTCTATAAGCCTGATCGATTGCATCCAGATGGTGATAGCTAGGCTCGTGTTGTTTAGGATCCAAGCCTGGATTGAGGAGGAGGATATTCTGTCTCCCCTCCAGGCTGGGTTCCGCACACACACGAGCACCATAGATCAGGTTTTTAGATTTGTGTTAATTTACTGGCGGGTGGTAATCCTTAGAGGTGGCACTCTTTTCGCTGCATTTGTCGACCTCAAGTCAGCATTTGACTTAGTACCGCGCACTAAGATGTGGAGTGTCTTTGCCGGCATGCCACTGGATGTACTGGCTTTTTTAATTAAACTCCATGACGCAAACTTTGCCCAAGTCCATTGGGGACAGCAAGGTAAAGTTACCGACAGGTTTCCAATTCGTAGAGGGGTACGGCAAGGGTGCGTACTGGCTCCAACACTGTTTTCGCTGTACATTAACAGGGTGATCCAGTACTTCAAGAACCACCCTACCAACGCTCCCAAACTGGATTGCAAACTGATCCCTCTGCTAATATTTGCAGATGACACTTTGTTAATATCTAAAACGCAGCAAGGCCTTCAGAAGGGTATTGTGTGTGTCGAAGTGTTCTACAAGGACTATGGTCTTACCATTAATGTGACCAAGTTTATGGTCATGCACAAGCAAAAGCTCGTGAGCGGGAGGGTTGCCATGGATGGTGTAATGTTAGAACAGACCCAACTCTTTTCCTAACTTGGCATAACCCTGGGTTCTAAGTTAGAATGGAAACCCCATATTAACCAGCTGGTCACTAAACACGCTCAATTACCTGGTGCCCTAATAAAGGAACTTCGCCTCTCGGCCACAAAACCTATTGCCCCAGCGCTTAAAATTTACAGTACCAAAATTAGCGCATCAATCCTTTATGGGGCAGAATTATGGGGGTTTAGCAATTTAGCGCAACTAACGAGCTCCCAAAACAAGTTGGTGACGGGATTAGTCGGTCTTCCACCATCTACGCGACTTCTGCCCCTTTTCTACGATCTGGGTTGCCAGCGACTAGAGGATGTGGCACGCTTTAGACCTGTGGCCTACTGGAGGAGACTCTGGGTTACACCTGAATCTCCCAGTATGCTCAGGCCCTCGTCGAAGTCAGAGATGCAGATACTACCAATAGAATTTCATGGCTGAGAGAGGTCAAGGCAGTTTACACCGCCATGGGTCTGAGCGCATTATGGGAGTATCCTACCGTCAATTCTTTTCCGCCTAGAAAGGCTCTCAGGGCGCTATACTGGCCAATGGTCTATATGCGAAATTTTAGAACTTGCATTGGCCCATCGCTCACAAGAAACTTCCTGGAGCTTAAACAAGAAATTGCTTATGAGGGCTACTGGGATTTTATAACACTTCCCGGAGACAGGAAATGGTACCACCAATATAGGGTGGGTACCCTTCCCGTCAATTCTTTTACCGGCAAATGGCAAGCTAAAACCAATACATGTTGTCCATTCTGTCCTTCTCAGCCGGAAAGCATACTCCCCATATTGTTCATCTGCCCAGAGTTTAAATATCCCAGGCACACGTGGATAAGCCCATTTGTTTGCTGAAGGGTATTACTACTGGTGCAGAGGGACTAAGGATTCTCCAAACTGATTGTTCAGAACCCATTGTTATTGCTGTCGCAAAATTTCTACATTGGATGTGGGCAATACGGATGAGAAAGCTACGCCAGAATTAAAACTGTTTCATTATACATTTTTGTGTATAATTAATTCTGTGATGCCTATTGTTCTTAGACCTTGGACCTTTTTATACTCTTAACTTATTTCATAGGCTTTTTTTATCTTGTTTTTTCAGATAAATCATTATATATTGTATGGATTAACTAGGTGACCTAATCTTCTCGCAGTGATGTCCTGCCACTCACATTGTATTGTTTATGTCTCTTTTTTAACATGTATAGTCTTTTATGATATGTATATTGAAATAAAGACTTCTTTGAATTGTATTGTGTGTTCCTTAGATCCTTACCAGAACCTATCCTGTCTTCGCTGGGAGACCTTTTCTCAGCTTTGCTGATTTCTCCTGTCCAGAGTGTTAAGCATCATACTTGAGCACTTGTGCTTTTTCCCTGGACCCTAAACTTGGTAGAACTGATGCGGACTCCTTTCCTCTTAGAAATTTCCAGTCTACTTTTGATGCCTCATTTAGAATAGGGAGGTTCCTTTATGGAACCAGTATATCTAATATTTGGTCTGCTTTATGTGGCTATATTTAGCATCTTGTTCCTCATAATATATAAATTGAGATTGCGCAATCGCTTAAACATAAGCACACACATATATTTACTTAATCAACTGGATTGGGACTTTGACAAAACTTGCTAATATAACCCTAAAGGTTTGGACAACATCCTCTCATTCATTTCTGTGTAGAAAATTGGTTTCAATGTGATTGTAATGTGTTGCTGATGCTAGCTCTTTCTTCATGCATCAAGTTGACAATCAAAGGTTCAAACAACCACTGGGGATTCTCTTTAATGATTATCCCAAGAAATTGAGATTCAAGGATCCCCGCTCCATCACGTGATAGCAAATAGAGGATGGCTTGTTACTGAAGGGTAAGGAGCTAGACTACTTGAGTAACATGCCCAGGTCCAGTCCATGCCTCTAAAGTACATGGCCCAATTTGGAAGATCGGTGGAGGTTCTTCGGTGCTAAAAGTGGTGGCCGTGGCCAAGGAGTTACTATAAATAGGATTGTGCGTCACAATTTGTCTATATCAAGCTTCCTATGTAGTGTCAATATTGTGTGTTTTACTTTGTAGTGATGTAGATTGCTTAGCTGTGTAAACGCATATATGCTTAATGTTCAGCAGTTGAAGTTGTTATCGAACTTGTCGCAGTCCAAGATCCTGGTATAGATAAGAAGTAGATTGTTGTTTAAATTGTCTGCTAAGGTTTTGTATAGATTCATGAGGCACCATCAAGCGTACACTTAAGATAGGAAACTGTAACAGAATGTAGTGAGTGTACTAATAGTGATTGGTGCTGATAGCATTGATTAGAAGTGAAGCTGCATTAGTCAGGGTGATTTAGGACTGGTCAAGATCTTACCTGTGTGGGTGCGAACGTTGAAAAGCATCATACCCGTTGTCCCCTTGAATGAGAGTCAGTCATTCAAATATTCTTTATTCGGTCAATAAAAACCCACAAAAGAGATAAACAATAATACCAATACACAGTATTCAGTAACATTATAAAATACTTCAGGTAAGTCAATAAAATTACAATAAAAGAATTAGTTTAAAAACAAATAAAAATTGGGATGAAGAACAGCAGATGCGGAGATGCGTAGATGGTATATGCTTGAGGGAGATAGATTGTACCCCATATTGACAACAGAAATGCCCAAGAAAAGAAAAGTTCATGGAGAGAAAGATACTGATGCACAGGAGAAGTCTAGCTCTGACAGTCACTCTTGTGATGATTTTCTGGAGGCCTTGCTATTCTCCTGACCACCACCCCATTATGTTATCCAACCCGTTGGTTATGCTGATCCTTCAACTGATGGAAATGGTGCTATTGCACCCGCTGCCCCTTCTATCACTCAAACAGGAGAACCTACTCAGTAAACCTCAGCTGGGACTGTTCCGGCTGTCAGCTGCTTTTGTGACAGTCCCAATCACTATTTGCCCTATTGTGTCCGTGCCTGGAATGACGGGCCAGTTGTAATGACACAGACAATGACTGGTGTCCCACTGTAACTGTCCCCATAAACGTGTCCACAGTGGCTACCTGTTCAGTCACCACCACTGGAATACCCGCTGTCACAAGTTTGTTACCCCCTCCGCGTGGGACAACTCCTGGTGGCCCTCCGCCCTCGGCACCCCCTCACCCCCACGGACCACTTCCAAAATCTCAGCATCATACTCGACTCCTCCCTCACCATGACCAGGCAGATCAACGTCGGTACCTCCATCTGCTTCAACCCCCTCCGCATCCTCTGCAAGACCTTCAAGTGGATCCCCCCGAAGCAAAAAGACGGTCACCCATGCACTCATAACAAGCAGACTGGACTACGGATACTCCCCCTACGCTGGGATCAACAAATCTCTGCTACACAAACTCCAGACCATCCAGAACACCGCGGCCAGACTCGTCCTTGGCAACCCACTGCAGGAGCACATCACCCAACACCTGCAAGACCTTCACTGGCTCCCCATCGAGAAGAGTAACCTTCAAGCTACTTACAGACGCCTAATCCTTTTCAACAGCGGACCCAAATACCTCAATGAAAGGCTCCTTCCGCGTACCCAAAAGGAACCTCTGCTCCACTGACCTCGCCCTGGCAGAAAGCCATTCCCCCTACACAGCACTTCTTCAGGAAGAGCCTCAATAACTGGCTCTTTGAACCCCCTGATTGATTGATTGATTGATTGATGGTTACCACAACACAGACTTTGGTTGTTGGGAACCCTACCCATTTACAGGAGTGCTTACGACCACAATTATTTAAGGTGCTGCAGGAATCTTCAAACTAGGAGCTATACAAAGAATACCTAGGGAGCCCCCAAACAGTGGCGACACAGAGAAAACGGATGATGACCCAATTATGTGCCCAGAACTGAGGCCCCTGGATGTCTCCAGGTTGATTGTGGAATTTGATGAACCTATTCATTTTTTAATTTTGGATCTAACCTATGTGGATAAATATTAGTAAAATTAACATATATTTGGGTAAAGAGATACCTCAACATGTTGTGCAAGTGCATGATAAGTTTACCAAATTGGTAAATTAATATTTTGTGGATATCTCCAAGAGCCCTGCACTCCAGAGGAGTTTTAAAGTATATGTGAATTAAAAGAAACATGTGAAATGAAAACACATATTAGGGAACTAGTTGTCAGTTCACAAAGGTTGAGTAGCCTGGACAGACTAAAGGACAGGTAGATTAGAAGAAGGGAGAACAAGGAAGACACTGGGGGATGAAAGGGATACGCCTAGTACCCTCAGATGGTGCTAACGCACTGAAATTTTCTTTGAAGGAGGTACATGGAGGGGAATATGTGCATGTGCCCTAGAGTTGAGGTGATCTTGCTACACTTACAAATCAGTTCCCGAAATTGAGGGGCAATCACAACGTGGTGTACCCAGGGTGATAATTTGTCAAGATTTAGAAGGTATTGTGGGAGCACTGGAATCACTTTTTGATATTGTGGATCTCCGTGATTTGTGGGATAAAGTGTCAGTAGAGTGGCCCAGTGCTGAGTGCAGACAGTTGCTCAGACAACAAGCATTTACAATGCAATAGGTCTCGCATTATTAAAGTTTGAGCTATTGGCATTGTAAATGACAATGCCTTTTCTTCATTTGCATCGTTGCGTAAAGAAGCACTTTGCACTTATAGTCCATGCTTATGAGAAGCAAGGCTGTAAGTCTCTTTTACTGGCAGCTTTGCTCATTGTAAGCAAGGAATATACGTTCAAAGTGCGTGTTTATGCACCGATTGCAGGTTTTAAAAACAATGAATAAAAGACATTGTCATTTACAATGCCAATTGCTCCAACTTTAATAATGCGAGACCTATTGCATTGTAAATGCTTGTTAAGGTGTATGTTGTCCGCCAAACTCAAAATAAGCCTCTTGGTCTGTACCTTATAGGTCGCTTCACCCTTCTCTCTCCCCGCTCCCAGGGTGGAGCATCAGCGAAGAGCTCTTGGATGACTTTATTGACACACCCGAGTGGACCAGAGACAGCAATGTCAGGAAGCAAAGGCATTGAGGTGCAGGTAGAACATAGATAGATAGAATGAAGGCGATAGATAGAGTGAGGGTGATAGATAGAGTGAGGGCGATAGATAGAGTGAGGGCGATAGATAGAGTGAGGGCGATAGATAGAGTGAGGGCGATAGATAGAGTGAGGGCGATATATACAGTGAGGGCGATAGATACAGTGAGGGCGATAGATAGAGTGAGGGCGATAGAGTGAGTGAGGGCGATAGATAGAGTGAGTGAGGGCAATAAAGTGAGGGCAATAAAGTGAGGGCGATAGAGTGAGGGCGGTAGGAGTGTGTGTGTGGGGGGGTTGTGTGGGGGGGGTTGTGTGTGTGGGTTGTGTGTTTGGGGGTTGTGTGTGTGGTTGTGTGTGTGGGGGGTTGTGTGTGGGGTTGTCTGTGTATGGTTGTGAGTGTGGGGAGTTGTATGTGTATGGTTTTGTGTGTGTGTGTGGGGGGGTGTGTGTGGTTGTGTGTGGGGGTGTGCTTGAGTTTGTGTCCTTGCATGCATATGTGGCAACGAGGATAGCCACCATGTGGTGTTGATCTCAAATAACTTGTCTGTGAAAGCCTCGCCAGCAGCGGCTACCCTGCCTGCTGTTAATGCATGGAAATAAAAAAAACACCAGTAGCTGATGTATTTGCTCAATTTAAATTTCTATCGCGGCATAGTGGAGCACACTTCATTACCTTTCCCAGTTATCATTTTTTAAAATGTATATAAATGTATTTTTTCACTGTTAATTTTGCTGTTTTCATCGTTTCAAAATGTCCTTCCTAAAGCATATGCGAGTAAATTCAGTTATGTACTTTTTATTATCTGTATAGACACAGCCCACACTTTTCAGGAGTTCATTTAATGTTACTAGTTTGTACAGCATCTTTTATTGCTGTACAGATTAAATTGTGTGTTGGTTGTGGCGTGAAAGCTTTTCCTTTGTAACCCGTCTGGTTCTTTTGGGGATTAAACAGTGCTAGAATAAACTGTACACGTTTAATCTGGAGGGGAGCGCAGGTCGCCAGCCCGGTCAGGTGTCACAGAGCCTCGATGTGCCCCGGCTTACACTTGTTGGAGCTAAAAATAGCCCTGCGTGGAGATTGCTTTCGAGATGCTTGTTTCCCCGTTAAGTGGCGATGCTTTTCTGATACTGTTTGAAATATGTGCTCCTGCTGTACCGAGCGGTCACTATAGCAACCTCATCTATTTCCTCAAAATTCTGTGAAAACTCTTTCTATGACCTTGATGAGGGTCTCACTGGTACATTCAAACTGCTCTGCGACCTAGAAGACCTCAGCCATTGCAGCGAGTGTTTTTGTTGTGATTTCGAGGTGTATTTTAGGACGTGATCCGGGATACTCATTTTTTTGGGGAGAGCCGTAAGGAGCCATTTCATGGGGGCATGAGGCTTCAGACAATCCACGCATCCACTTGAATGTGTAATTGGCGCCCGGGTTGTGGAATGAGCGCCTCCATTTCACGAGCGCTTGCTTCTCCTTGCTTCTGAATGAAGTCATCGGCTCCGCGGTGTAGCGGGGGCTCTATTAGCGGCGTTGTTGGCCTGCTACATTCATGCTGCTCTGTGCGGAGACGTGCGCGTGGGCGGAAGGAACAAAAGCTCTCAGGCAGGGGGTGTGCACTTACCTGCCAGGAGTTACAGGTCTGCTTCCAGCTGCTCGCTGGAGCGGGGCCGGTGGGATCGACCATTAACGTCACGTGCCACGGGCTTTCGTTCAAAAGGTTTTCAGCCTTTCTCGGTGCCCATATCCTTGAGGTTGTATGGTATCGTAACTCCCTCGTGCACTGCTCTGTTGGAAAGAAATGCACCAGTGTATTGGGCAGATCGAGACTGCAGGGAAACAAACAAGTGAAAACGAAACCTAAGAGCCGCGTGCGTGAGCTTCTACCGTAGACAGCTCACGTCGCGCGGCTCTTAGGTTTCGTTTTCCAAAGCGCATGGCAGAGTCGCGCTCCCACACAAGCGCGCTCACAAGGTCAAATCCGAGATCCGAGACGGAAAGCGCGTGCACCTCAGTGTCCCATTTACAAAAGTATACTAAAGTATACATGAGGTCCCTTCGCTACGCTCGACCTAAAAAGGGCAGTCTCCAATAGTGATGCAGAAGTACGAACAGGTGATTACTATCCTGAAGGTGAAATTGCCAAAGAAAGAGATTGATTGGCTATAGATAAATCGGTAAATGCTTACCATTATCGCTTATTGCAGGTTCTCCGACATCACCGTAGTGTCGATAACCGAGAAAGGGTGGGCATGGATAGTTTTGGGTCACAGTTTGTGTTTGGGTTGAATCTGGAAAATAGCTTGCACATTCAGCAGAACATGATTTGTTGGTAAAGTAAGCATTTGAATGAGATACTTTGCAAAATACTGGAGTATTGTAGTGAAGAACAGGGGATGAAACAGAAAAGGCTAAAGAAGAAGTTTATGTTGGCTCAAACTAAGCATGCCCAGAAGAGATTTCAGAATGGGTTGTACGCAGAAATGTTAGTGGAATGCAAGGTGCTGGATAATACAGTGGAAAACAAATGATGCAGGGTGGAAATGGTGTTCCGCAAGATAGAGGGGACCGTGTCCCAACTAGTCAGAGTACATGATTACATGTTGCGACGTTGAAGCGGCCTAATCTCTGTCATTATTGTAGCAATTTGGGTCACTTGAAGAAAGAGTGCAGATCGAATCCTAATCGAATGACTGGTAAGAACCAAATGTAAAATGTTAAACCTATGCAGATGCAAAATGTACCAATTCAGAGACCTCAACAAGTCACAATCCTCGATGATACAGGTTCCTCAAGCTTCAATGGTGTTACGGAATATGGGGAACCAAAGGTTCCATGACAGCCAGGTTCTGAGAACTAATTGGAATCCCTTTGGGAATCAGCCCACATTCCAACAGTTTCCGTTCTTTGATGATTCTGAAGGTTATGGCTCTGACCGATCAAAATAACGGTGTCGGGGGAGGAGCCAAGATGGCGGCCGGGTCGGACGTGTAGTCCCTCGGCTCCGAGGACCGTCTCCTTCCTCGCGACTATCCTGCCGGCGATCCTGCATTCTGAAGGCGCATTGCGGTGGCGGTTATGCTCCGACGACCAGTGGTGAAATCCTGAAGCCCGGGCCCCTTGGCGACCGGGAGAAAAGTTCGGCGGCAGTTTGGGGCCCGCAGTGACCTTGCGACCGGGGCCTCAATTTAGTGCTGGAACCGGCCGCGGAGCGAACAACATCGGACATCGTCAGCTATCCTGCTCCGGTCGGACCCTCTATGGTGGGTGCGGCCGACTTTGAACTGCGCGCCCCACTTGACTACTGGTGCAGAATTGTTTGTACCGGGTGAGTGTCGGAGGGGTTCTTTTGTGACGGTGACAACCTTTCCTGTACTTTGCCGAGTGCCCGCCTGTGTGCTGCCCCGCTGCCAGCGGGGGACTCCCGAATTTTTCGCCCCACTGATCTCGACAGGGGCGGCTGCGTCTGGAACACTGCCGGCGGCCGTTCAGATCGGCTGGGCTTTCCTTGAAACAGCAAGGCACATAATGACGCATAGCCTTGGGGAGCGGGGGCCATGGTGTGATCGAGGAAGCGTGTCGCAGTGGGTCACGACTGACGTAGACCGTGGAGGTGTTTGGGGCTACGGCGTTTTGTTGGCGGCTATCGTCTCCCTTCACTATGACATAGTTTACTCTGCGCGAATCCTGATCAATAAGGTTGACGCACTATTGATTCCACGGGGGTGCTCCAAAATGGCGGACCTACCTGACCACTGCGTTCCTTCTTGCCCCGCTCCTGATTCATACAAGATGGCGGCCTCGTGTACTGCTGGTGGCTATGGTGTTCCGGTATTCGTGGCTGTCCCCGCGACGGACGATGTTAGCCTTGATCGTGATGTGACACATGGATCGCGACCGCGATTGGAATCCTTTCCCCACGTCTTCCCCCCTGCTACCCGAGGATCCTTCCAGAAGGGACGGGACATTGCGACTTTTTCCTTTGGTTCTGATTCGCTGGATGCTTCGAGGGTTATATGCTTCTGGCTCAGCAGGGAACCGATGTACTCCAGTGCTCTTGGCTTACCTGTGTATTTGCAGCAAAATTTCCTTTTTGGATTACAGTACACGCCCGTTTGGGTTCCTTCTGCTAGGGGTTGGGGGTGCGTGAAGACGGGTCAGGGGTGACCGTTTCTTGTCGTTGTCCTGTGGTTCTCCTCGTTCTAGACCGGGTGTGGGGCGTATTGACTTTTGTATGCCGCAATGTGCCTCTTCTGTGACATTTATTCTGTAAGTTAGTAATGGTGTTGCTCACCGGACTGTGCATCCTGGATTTATGTTGGACTAAAGGAACTGTGATGCCGGGGGGCTGATGGTGGGATCCTCCTCCGCTTCTCGCCCTTCTGAGGGCTTTGTATGGTTCCTTCTTTCTTCCTTTTCTTTCTGCTTAACTTTAGTCTAGGTGGGTGGTAGTTTCTTTTCTCTTCTTCTACATTTCGGGTTTCGTTACATGGGCGACAGGCACTCTGCTGAGGGGGGGGCCGTAGCTGGAGGCAGGGCTGCAGGGTGGGGGGTATTCTTCGTTTTTCTTTCTCTTTTTCAGTTTCTAGGGCCTCTATTTCTTCTGTTTTGTTTGCCTTTTTCTTTTCTTTCTTTCCCTTTTCTCTATGGGTTTCTGCATGGCGTGGGGTTTACTCTTAAGTCTTCGACCAGTATGGGGGATGTTATACTGCCTTCCTTTTTTGGATCCTGGGGCGGGAGCTGCATGGGGGGGCGTACTGTATTGTTTACTGTTTATCCTGTTTTAATGCGCGTTCTAGCATGTGCCCCGCCTGCAGTGGTCCCTATCGTGCGTATCCTGATGTGACGTCCCCTTCCCCTGGTGTTATTATATTGTTTGCCATCGGATCCTGTTCTATTTTTGATTTCTTGCAAAGTAAAAATCAAACCTCTCTTATCCTAGTGCCGTTAGGGTGCGACAGTATCCTAGTTGTTGATCCGGACTTTTCGGGGCGGGATGTATGTGGATTGACTTATTGATTTGTACTGCCCGTCTTCCGATAATAGCCGGCCGTGTTCTTGCTGGCTGGTGATTGTATCTGCCTTGTTTTCAAATAAAGGTTTTAAAAAAAAAAAAAAAAAAAAAAAATAACGGTGTCTGAGGAGGGAAGAAGATTGCGTGCTTGGAGCAGTCTCAGAGGTAGACCAGAGTTGTTTAGTCATAGAAAGTGAGGTGAATGGCTACCAAGTGTGCTTTTTAACTGACACTGGTGCTACGTGTTTCACTGTCAGAACAGCATAATTCCCAAACCTCCCCCTCTCTGGAACATAGATCCAAGTTGTAGGTGTTTCAAGGAGACCGATTACAAACCCTGTTTCTGATAAAGTCCCAGTTAAAAAAGCCTACTTTGAAGAGGACCATCAATTTGTAATGTGTGACTCTAGTCCAGTCAATTAGCTATGACTTGACTAGTTAGGCAAGCTAAATGGCACAATTTACTTTACCCTAGAGGGTACAGAGTTTCATATTCATGATGAAGATGTTGATTTCAAATTAGCAAAGCAAGGACAGGAGCAGCCATCGTACATTTCCCTTAATGGCGTGAGGCAGGTTACCCCCTGATCTGAAAGACACTGAGCAGCCCAAAGTCTGGGGCTTTTCAGGCACGGACAATGGACTCATTAAAGGCGTACAACTTTTCTGAATTGCTGTCAAACCAAATGCTGAATATCCTGGATCACCACAATACAATCTCACACCAGAAACCATGGCAAGAATTGCTAGTGTGATTTAGTCCATGATACAGCAAGAGATAGTGAGAGAGATCATGGGGAGTTCATGTAATTCCCCTATTATGGGTCTGTAAAAACTTGGCGGCTAGCACTGCATTGTGTCGGACCTGCGAAAGATTATTGCCTTCATTGTTCCATGTTGTCCCAGGGTCTCGAATCCTGTTGTGATATTGTTTCAGATGCGTTGTGAAGCTGAAAGGTTCACAGATGTTCACCTGTGTCAAGCAATCTTGTCCATCTCACTGCACGATGAGAGCCAGTTTCTCTTTGCGTTTTTGTTCCAAAATTGATTTTTGGCATGGTGCTGAGTTCCACAGGAGTACATTAAAATTCCCTTAGTCCCATCAACCAGATCTTGAAGGAGAATCTGGAGACCCTTAAAATACTGTGCGAGTCAATCCTCGTGCAATACACTGACGATCTGTTGATAGCGTCAATGTCACAAGAAACATGCAAACAAGATACCATTGCCCCATTGAATCATTTAGCTGAAAAAATACATAAGGTTTCCCCAAGAAAACTGCAGTACTGTCAGAAGGAAGTCCTGTATCTGGGACATCACATTGAGAAAGGGGCATGGAAGGTGTCACAAGAGCAAATCTCTGCTATTTTGAAAATGAGCATCACTGTCTTGATGTCACGGAATTGTGCACGAAGCCAAGACCCGTTATTAAGGATGAACCCCTTGCAGAGCCCATTTATGTATTGTTTGTGGATTGCTCTTGCTTGAGAGATAATGGGGAAAACTTGAGAGCTGTCTATGCTGTTTGTACTATCCAGGGTGTAGTGGAAGCCTCCTGGCTCCACGGTATGACTTCTAACCAAGTGGCTGGATTGGTCGCTCTTGCTAGAGTTTATTGTGTTTCGGACCAATTGAAAGTTACCATTTTTCGTCAGCATGTCTTTGGTGTTGTCCCTGATTTTGGACAGTTGTGATCATGAAGAGGGTTTATGACATCATCTGGATCCCCAATTAGAAATGGGGAATATGTCATGAGACTTCTTGCGGCATTACAAATGTTCCGAGAAATAGCTGTTGTGAAATGCGCAGCAACCCGGAGTGTAAATGACTATGTAAAAGCTGATAACCGGTATGCGGACGATGTCGCCCGGTCCTGCGCTTATGGGTCCTGTGCAATCGGGAATAGTCAAATGACCCGCAAAAATGAGACAAGCATTAACCTGTTGTTGTCTGCTGCTGATATATGGGAAGATATCAATAGACTGCCAGGGAAAGTGTCAGAGATTGAACACCAAGGCTGGGTCAGAGCAGGTTGTGTGAAGAATGAGGATGAGATTTGGGTTTCAGGCGGTAGAAGACCTTTGTTGCCAGTTAAGGGGATCTTTATCAAAGGTTCAGCATCACCGTGCTCCACGCAAGGAGGCACAGGGCACCTCAAAATGTATAATGAGATTTACTAAGCCACGCAAGGCCACCTTGCGTGGCCTTGTGTGGCTTGGTAAATCTGGAGTAATGTAAAGAAGAGCAAGTCGCTGGCTTGCGTTTCTCTGCCCCAAGGAGGCATTCCACAGGTGGAGCGTGTTTGTTCCCACACATCCATTCATGCATTCTGAAGCATTCCCAGATTTACCAATACTTGTAGATCTGGTAATGTTGTACAGTTTTTACTATATCAGTAAGACTGTGCGTTTGAACAACAAACGTCAAAGATTGACTACACACATACCATCAGACAATGTTGGCCTTAGTCCCGGCTAGCTCAAATTGCACCATCTAGACCTTCAAACCTTACAAGGTACCGGACGGTTTGTGCAATCTCAGAACATGACAACTCCGACTCCCCAAGGAAATTGTGGAAAGGGATGCAGCCTAATGGCTAGGGCGGTTGACCTTAAAGCTGGGGAACCAGGTTTGAATCTCAGCAGGGAAGCTCAACAGCCTGTGATTCTAGGCAAATCATTTAATCTCTGCGTGCTTAACAAAAAAAATGAATGTGTTCATTTGTAACGCAACTGGTGCTCAGGTAAAGCACTCTGATACCTTCGGGTTTAGTTCACCCTATATAACACCCCTCCCCCCACAAAAAAATCGGTACCTTTTGTTAGTAACTCAAGAATGGCCAAAGGGAGACAAGAAATACTTGAATTGGCATTTCAGTTATTTATTGAAGCAATATGATTCTTGTGCAAAATATGTGTGCTGTAATTATTAATAGAAGGAAACAGAACAGATTAATCAGCATTGCTAGAATGATACAGGGAGATAAACAATTTAACCATGGTGCTGTTACACTGATTAAAAGCATACATATATAATCATATCTATACTCCTACCTAGCGCTTCCTAACCTAGTAGGTTTAGGTGGTGCAAATCCGCCAGAATACCATAGGGTGATCTAATTCCCCAGTTACCCCAGCGTATGTTTCATCTGGGAGCCTGCTCTTGTGAAGAACAGTCCATTGTCCTTCTCAGGAAGGTAAACCGGATTCAGCTGGGCTGGAATTCCGGCAGGGGTGACAGTGACAGAGAAATACTCCTCTCCCCAAACAAAGGATTGTTGTCTTTTATATGATGAGCTTCACCCATGTTGCAATGCCGGAGCCCCAGTCAGGCAGTCATTATTGATTCTACCATTGCAGGGCTGTCGCTGGGCGGACAACTCCACATTTTGCGCAATGAGCTTAGATCTGGTATAGAATACTTAACACCCTGATAATATGCCTATGAAGAAGTGTAAATGAAAGCAAATCCATTTCAGAGAATATTATTCTATATGTGCCCACATGCAAATGTGTGTCAAGACTCAACGTGAACATGTAAAATGGTGGTGTTCCCTGTCCGATGCCTACATAACCACAACAGGAATTCCTCAGAATAATATGCCTCTCCAGGAAAGGCGTAACGTGGAGACATATCTTTATTTCTCCTTGTTTTTCCTCTTTCTACGACGTACAAAATGGAAAGAGCCTCAGAGGATTGCTTTCATGCAGAAAGGTGTCCGTTCCTGCACAAAAACAATCCTGCCTGTAACACAGGCACCCTTGGTGTAAGGGTGTCTGCGTTGGCGCTTGGCATCAGTTTGTGCGCCAGCACAGGTAGAGAGAAGAAATGCACCATATCTTAATAGATATGGTAAATCCTGCCCTCTCCATTTCACCCAGCACAGCGTAGGAAGTTATCTTGCTAAGTTGCGTTGGGTGAAATAATGATAAATATGGCCCATAGGTTTTTGTCCCCGATGGCTAGACATTTCCATGGTGCCGCATACATAGGGAGGAATGCTATGATGAAGCTGTTTAGACAGAATTGGTTTAACCCCCAATTCAGGATAATGACTGAGAATCTGTGCCACAGATGTGTCTTTCAGCAGATAAATGTAGGGAGTACACCCTCAGTTACCCTGAATCAGATAGGGAAATCAGAAGGTCCCTTCAACAGGATGTAGTTGGATTTTATCAAAATGCTAGTGTTTTGATAAAAGATTTGTCCTGGTAGTGTGTATTTTCTCTCGGGTGTGGAGGCCTACCCAATTCGGAAGAATGGCAATCTCACTGTGGCCAAGCTGTTGCTGCATGAGTTAATGCAGAGGATTGGATTCCCGGTTTCACTGGAGTCAGTCCGAGGGACTCCTTTGCAGCTCTGCAGGTGGAATGACTGCACTGTAGTTACCAAACAGAAGCTTCCGACATTGTAGATCAAGTAAATGGGACATTGTAGTACCGGTTGGTGAAGGTTTGTGTGTCTACCTCCCTGAAGTGGCCAGATGTTTTATTTTTGAAGTTGAGGAGTCTCCGAAGTACTACTGATTGTTTTACAGGACTGCTACCCCATGGGAGTCTCATGGGAAGGACCATGAAGTTGCCTGCTGTGCCTGTCTCTCTCACCAGGTTGAAGCTGCTACTGTCCTCAAGCATCAGAGTCAGTGCCACAAACACAGTTCGGAGGACTGGGTCCTCATCAAGATGCACATTCAGAAGTTGTGCTTGGGCCCTCGATGGAAAGGCCACTACCAAGCCATTCTGGACACCAACACAGCCATCACGTGTGGTGGACTGCCGAACTGGATACACGCCTCACATGCTTTGGGAGTAAGTAATCCAAATGAAGACAGGTGGCGACACCTGCCACTTATCTGCAACCACAACCCTGTGGTCATCCCAGAGCAGAGGGGGGTGAAGTGAGTACTTAAGAACCTCACAGTCTGCCTTTCTACTCCAGAAGTTACACAGTGTCGAACTGAGGGAAGTCCTGAGCCCGTGGTGAGTGAAACAGGAGTAACCACAGTGAGTAATATGACAAGGAGTGACCGGGGAAGAGAAGAGTGGCCAAGGGGTTGGGAGAGATGGAGATCAAGTTTTCTGTTGACCGCATCCCACAAAGTGTCACAGAGGAGATGGAGTCAAGAAGTTTGAGTGACAGTGAAGACGAACAAAAAACAAAGGGATCCACCCTCATGGGAAAGTATAGAAGTGTTCCTCCAGACTACGCACGTCTCCTACAATGGTGGAAAGCACACAGCTTTGTTTAAATACCCCTCACCCACCAAAAGGACCCTTTATGGCATGCTTCATCATCAGGGTCTTCCTGCCCCGCTGCGGGACGGGGCGTGCTGCGATCTACGACTATGTGGGAGCACTGGTTTGTGAAAAACAATACTATGTGTGGTGTAGGAGTGTGAGTGGAAGGGTCATAAGTGAGTGAATGGTGAAAAATTAAAAAATACCTGGCTCGGTGGAAAAAATAAATGTTAATGTTTCTTTGAGCTGGTATCGTTAAAAGTGGGGAATGAGATGGAGATACTATGCTTTAGAGAGCAGTGTCTCCTGTGTCAAATTGTTTCGAAGCCCACCCGTGGCTTCTCATCAGGACCTAGAAGAGATCCCTTCTACACTCAAGTCAAAACAACTGTGTATTTACATCTAATCTTAACTAAGTGGTGCACATAAATTTAACATGCACAGTAAACTATACCTCAGTAGGTATATATTGCTGAATGGGTCTCTTATATCGCCCGGGAGCCTTCAAAACGGGAGCGAAGGGGTACCTATAGTCACACAAATATCAAGGTTACCTTCTCACCAGGACACTGCCTCGCCGCGGCACCGTGGAACCACTGATTTGAGTGTAGAAGGGGATCTCTTCTACGTCCTGATGAGAAGCCAGGTGAGGGCTCCAAAACATGTCGACACATGCTTGTATAAGTTATCAAGCTAGAACTTTGGAAGTGCCATGTGGTACGGTACGTACTATATCAATAAGACTGAGTATTTGGATAACATAAAAGTCAAATCTGTGCAAGACCGAGTCCACGCACACCATCAGTATATATTGGCCTTAGTCCATGCTAGCTCACAGTTGACCATCTGGACCTCTAAAGCTTACAAGCTACTGGACGGTATGTGCAACCACAGAACATGACAATTTTGACTCCCCAAGGAAATTGTGGAAACAGATTAGTCCCTTTTGTTAGTAACGCATGCACACCCAAAGGGAGATTAAAGAAATACTCAAATTGGCATTTCTATTATTTATTGAAGCAATAGGATTCTTATGTAAAATAAGTGCGCTGCAATGATTAACAGAAGGAAACAGAACTGAGTAATCCGCATTACTAGAATGATAAAGAGGATAAACAATTCAACCATGGTTCTCTTACATTGATTATAAACATAAATATATAATCATATCTACGCAGCCGAGAACAAAATGCCATCGAACGCCTAAACTCAACCTAGGCTAAGGGGAAGCCGCGACTACTGTGCGCACACTTAACTATGACATGAGACTGCCACCATTAAGGTCAACCTGGGAAACCTCCATACAAGCACTTGGATTGGGTTCTCAATAACGTCTCCTTTTTGATAATAGCACTGTACAGACAGAGTAATGAAGCCGGGCAGAATGTATAATTTACATCGAGAACTATGTGTATGAACAAGTAAGCAATTTTTATCTAATAACAATTTAACTATTTTAGCTTTTTTAAGGATACGAGAATTTAGCAAATATGTCATTATTATATCATGATTTTATTGTATTATATGAAATTCATATTGCAATGGTTTTAAGTTAACTATGCAAATGTAATAAAAAATTCAATTCAAATCACAATTATACTCCTACTTAGCGCTTCCTAATCTAGTGGATTTTGGTGGTGAAAATCCGCCAGAATACCTTGGGGGGGATCTAACTCAGAGTTAACTGTTGTTATGTTTCATCTGGGAGCCCGTTCTTGGGCAGAACAGGCCAACATCCTCCTCAGGAAGGTAAACAGGATTCAGTTGGGCTGGAATTCTGGCATGGGGCAACCTCAGCAGTGACAGGAACAAGATGCTCTCCCCAAATATAGGACTGGTGCCATTTATATTATAAACTTCACCAATGTTGCCATGCCGGAGCCACTGTCAGGGCGCCATTATTACTTCTACCCTTGCAGGGCTGTCGCTGAGCGGACAACAACAAACATCAACATTTTGAGCAGTGAACTTAAGCCTGGTACAGAATGTTCAAAGCCCATATAATATACCAATGAAGAAGTGTAAATGGACGCAAATCAATTTCAGAGAATATTATCCCATGTGTGCTCGCATGCAATGGTGTGTATAGTCAACTTCTAAGAAATATTGCAGCTTTAAACAAACATGTAAAATGGTGGTGTTCCTTGTCCAAGATGTACATACCCCATGACAAGAATGCTTCAGAATGATACGCATTTCCAGGGGAGGCGTAACGAGGAGAAATATCTTTATTTCTCCTCTTTCCATGTGTGCATCATTCTGCATTTTTCCTCTTTCTCTGCAGCACACTTAGTAAAAGGAGAAAGCCTCAGAGGACTGCATTTGTGCAGGAAGTAAGTGTGTATTATCTCCCTGGGGAGGAGGACTACCCATCTCGGAGGAATGACAACCTGTTGCTAAATGAGTAAATACAGAGGTTTGGATTCCCGGTTTCGCTGGAGTCAGTCTGATGTAATCATTTGCAGCCCTGCAGGTGGAACAATGACTGCACTGCAGTTACCAACCTGAAGCTTCCAGCATTGTGGATCAAGTAAATGGGATGTTGTAGTCCCGGTTGGTGAAAGTTTGTGTGCTAACCTCTCTGAAGTGGCTAGACGCTTTGCTTTTGGTATTGATGAGTCTCCGAAGTACTCCTGATCAGCATACAGGACTGTCATCCATAAGATCCTAATGGGAAGGGCCATGAGATTGCCTGCTGTGCCTGCAAATGTGCAAGTTACTATCAGATAATATGCTTCTCGAATAACGAAAAGGACTGGCTGATGTGGTGTGTTCTGTCTCTTACCAGGTTGAATCTGCTATTGTCCTCCCGCACAGGGTCAGTGCCGCAAACTCAGTTCGGGGAACTGGGTCCTCATCAAGAAGCACATTCGGAAGTTTTTCTTGGATCCTCGATGAAAAAAGCACTACCAAGTCATCTTGGTAACCAGCACAGTCGTCAAGTGTGGTGGACGGCCAAACTCGGTCCATCCCTCCCAAGCTCAGCGAATAAGAAATCCAAATGAAGAGGTGGTGACGCCTGTCACTAACCTGCAACCACCACCCTATGTTCACCCCGAAAGAGCAGAGGGAGGTGAAGTGAGCACCCAAGAACCTCGGAGTCTGCCTGTAATCCAAGTTACAGAAATAACACTGTCAAACTTCGGGAAGTCTGAACCTGTGGTGAGTGAATCAGGAGTAACCATAGTGAACCAGCTTCATTATGCAGGTGGTTGTTGTTGTTGATCCTGGAAAAGGGATGAGTAATGTGACAAGGAGTGGCCGGGGGAGCGAAGAGTTGCTAAGGGGCCGAGAGAGATGGAGATCGAGCCTGTCATTTGAACGCATTCCACAAATGGTCACAGAGGAGATGGAGTCAAGAAGTTTGAGGATAGTGAAGACGAACAGCTAGTACTCAGGAGGTCGAAAAGAGCAAGGGCACCCTGCCAAAGGTACTCAGCCCCTGTGTGGACTTACTACATGACACTGAACTTGATCATCTACTATTTGGGTGATCAGAGAGCAGTGCCGTCAGAGCCTCTGTGACTAATGCTACCACAGCAAAGGGTTTGATTCTCTGGATTGATTTTATGTTTCATAACAAAATGTGTCTTTGAACTGAACTTTATCGTAGAAGAGTAGGGTTATCATTTTAGAAGAAGATAGAGCAGGGCTAGGGAGGACTCACGAAGAATGCTGTACCAAAGTTACCAAATCATGTAACCACAACAACAGTTTTCCATTTTGAACAAGTAGAACAAATTACAGAAATCCTAAGTCTGCTTGCTGCTGTTCTACTTCTAAGGTCTGATTGTAGGCAAACCATAGGTATGCTTACTAAGAACCAATGTATAGAGTCAGTTGCAGTACTGATTGATTCCATAATTTTCATGAATGATTTATTGATAGGGTTGAGTTCTCCAGTTGACACTGGTCCCATTAGATCCAAATTATACCCACCACACATGTTTCCTCTATAGATGAGATATGTAGCTTTGACTAAGTTTTAACACAAAGATGCTTCAAAAGGAGATTTCTCAACCAATGCATATTATAAATTGCTTTATGAATACATGAATGAGATGGATGCCAAAGACTGCTATGTCTGTACTCAACTGCCTGCTTCATAGCTAAAGGCATTATGTATTTTTTTTATTTTACTCATTTGTATGGCGCGGCGAATCAACCCCAGGGGGATCTCTCGGCGCCTGGAAGAGTCATAGACTGTTGCTGAGAAATCATTTGAATAGCCAGGTCTTGAGAAGCCTTTTAAAATGCCAGAAATTGGTGCAAAGCGATACAAAAGGGGATGATGGACGGAACGTTTGAGCAAATCAAACACTCACCCCCAGTCAACTGATCTGGGTTTAATCCATCACCATTCTTTAGCCCACTCAGCCACCCCATTTCAGACATGGCTATATGCAAATCAGTCTGACCCTGCGCCTCATGGGAACAGTCCAGTCCGAACTGCCAAGCCATGTCTTCCATGGACCGGAAACAAGCATCCTGGGACCGGTTTCGGATTCATAATCCTCATCAGCCAGGCTATCTTGAATCCAGTGGCCAAGTCCATCATCCCCTTTTGTATCGCTTTGTTCGCCCTAAGTGTGGCAGGGTATGCTCAGACGTGAGTCCCTTGTTCACTTGGCCACTGGATTCAAGATAGCCTGGCTGATGAGGATTATGAATCCGAAACCGGTCCCAGGATGCTTGTTTCCGGTCCAGGGAAGACATGGCTTGGCAGTTCGGGCTGGACTGTTCCCAGGAGGCACAGGGTCAGACTGATTTGCATATAGCCATGTCTGAACTGGGGTGGCTGAGTGAACTAAAGAATGGTGATGGATTAAACCCAGATCAGTCGACTGGGGGTGAGTGTTTGATTTGTTCAAACGCTCCGTCCATCATCCCCTATTGTATCGCTTTGTCCGCCCTAAGTGTGGCAGGGTATGCTCAGACGTGAGTCTCTTGTTCACTTGGCCACTGGATTCAAGATAGCCTGGCTGATGAGGATTATGAATCCGAAACCGGTCCCAGGATGCTTGTTTCCGGTCCAGGGAAGACATGGCTTGGCAGTTCGGGCTGGACTGTTCCCAGGAGGCACAGGGTCAGACTGATTTGCATATAGCCATGTCTGAACTGGGGTGGCTGAGTGAACTAAAGAATGGTGATGGATTAAACCCAGATCAGTTGACTGGGGGTGAGTGTTTGATTTGTTCAAACACTCCGTCCATCATCCCCTTTTGTATCGCTAAGAAATTGGTGCAAGCACGGATATCGTCCGGCAAGATGTTCCAATGGGTGGGGGCTAAGTGCGAAAAATCCTGACCACCCATCCTCGCCTTCCTGATTCTCGGTACATATAGCAAGTTGCAACTGTTGGATATAAGGAGCCGTGTGGGCTGGTACCGTTCAATCTTCTTCATCAGGTAGGCTGGTCCCATACCATGAAGGGATTTGAAAACCAGACATAGCAATTTAAAAATTTACCTCTTTCTGATAGGGAGCCAATACAATAGGTGCAGGAGGGGTCGGGAGGGGGTCCGGGGCGGCTTGTTGAGGGCAAGGCGGCAGCCGTGTTTTGAACAACTTGTAATCCAGAAGCCAGATCCTCCCTCATCCCCACCAGCAGTGAGTTGCCATAATCCAGTTGACTAACCAAGAGCGACTGGATCAGAGTCTGTCTGGCCGAAAACGGAATCCATGGAAAGATCCTACTAAGCATTCGCATGGTTCCAAAACAGATACCTGTCACTGCTTTTACCTGCACTTCCATCGATAAAGTATTATCAATTTTTATGCCCAAGTTCTTGGCCCATCCTCTAGGGGCGGGTGCATCTCCTAGCTCAGGTGGCCACCAATCTGAAGACCACAACCCCTCCGCTGTACCATCACATTCTCTTTGCATACAGTATCACCTGTAGTATTTTGTTTAGCCGTTTATACTGTCATGGTCACTTTGAATACAACTTTTCCAAACGTGATTTTGTCTTTTCAGAAGTCACTATATATAAACGGTTAAATCTACATCCTTTTTTTTTTTTTTTTTAACATTTTTATTACATCATTTTGAATATACAACCACAGAAAACCTCTCACCCCCCCCCCCTCCCCGACCCCACACACACAACACAGAGGATATCATAAATGTATACATCTCATTTCACTGCATTAACGTAATGCAACTATATACTTGATCTCCACAAATGAATTAATATCAGAAACAATTAACTTACAAAGCTAGCAAATAGAATATAATACTCAATGCTGTAATCTCCCTGAATTCATCCTCTCAGCCCAATCCCAAGATCAAGAGACAGGCGAAGCTATCATTTCTGGCTATGCAAATTAGCCTGCTCAGTAAAAACATTACTATAGTCCCTCCCCACTTATTCTATTGCTCTTATATCCATGTTGTTAAGGAGGCCCATATCCTCAAGCCTCTTTGCTTTTTGGGCCCATTTGCTGGTATAAAGCCCTGGCAAGGTTATATATGGCCAAAAGCCAGCCAGTTATTGCTCAAAAGCAGGAGGCTTGGGATCAATCCAAGCTGAGAAAATACATAAACGCTACAGAGCCGAGGCTATAAACAGAAATTCTCGCACGTTTTTAGGAACCCTTTCTTCCTGCAAACTCAATAGTATCAGCTAGGATAATAACACAATTTACAGCTTTAGTTTTCTATTAACAAATCTGAAATTTCATCAATAGTTGCAGCAAGAGTGGGACACCCAGCAAACATGTGAATTATATCCGCCTCATAAAGTTGACACCTTGGGCAGCAAGACCCTTTAGTCCCTCCACAGCGTGAAATAGAAATCAAAGCTTATTTTATAATGCTGAGCTTGCAAATTTGCGGTAAAGAGGACAAAATGAGCAAGACAGAGACCTCAGGAGGGTACGGCTTAAGGTACAGATTTTTTCCTGTCATCTCTGTGAGTGCTTATCAAGACCGTCCTTCAGATAATTATTCAAAAAGCCATATATTTCTCCAATTGGGCATGGCTTTCCCTCTAATAAACGATCCACCAAGTCCACTCTAGAAAACCCAGCAGGCTCCCACGCTTCTGGCTGAAGAAATCTCATACTTGAAGAAAATAAAAAATTCTCTGTGACCAACATTATATTCCCTTCTAAGTTCATCAAAAGAGACAATACCAGTATAGGAATAAAATCCCCCAACCTAATAAGGCCGAGCTCTTTCCAACAGGAAATACATGGATCTTGAAATATCTCTGGTAGAAAGAGTTATTATGCAGGGGTGTATAAAATTTCAGTAGGCCAATGCCCAAGTTCTTACATACCGCTGACCAAACCTTAAACACAAGTAAAAAAGAGGCTTGAACCGAACTTTCTAGAAATACTCAAACTCGACCTATCTCCAGAGACAGCGCCAGGCCTCTTTACCCAATATTATTTCCAAAGGGTAAGGAACATTTATTTCTGCCTCAGGAGTGTTGTTTTTATCTTGAAACAGAATTAGACTTTGTTGAAGTATAGTGGCCCAGTAATACATCTTGAGATTTGGTACAGTCCATCCACCCCTCTCCCAAGGAAGCTCTTCTAGTCTTCGCATAGGCCCATAGAAATCTTATCCTGATATCCTCAAGTTTCTTAAATCATATGTTCTTCACCTCCATAAGAATGGCCCAAAAAAGTATAAAATGTTTAGAAGACACAGCGTTGTCAAATTCTTACCCTTACCGTCAAAGGAGAGATGTAAATTGTTCCACCTGCAGAAGTCCTTTCTGGCTTTCCTGATTAAAGGGTCGAGATTATTCCCAACTATCTTATCGCCCTGAATGGAGAGATTGACTCTTAAATATACTACACTATCCACAACTCGAGCATCAGTCAATGAGATATTACTATTGATCACAACTTGTGTCTTGTCTTCGTTCAATCGATATCCCTAGGATCTCCAGAATCTTTAAGCTTCCTTCTCAACCTCTTTTAATGTAACCTGGGGATCCATTGTGACCAATTCCACATCATCCGCATATGCCAATGTACTGAAACGTTAATATAATTGATAATGTGCGCAAATCAACCTGGGAGGGGTATCTCAGCGCAACCAGTTTGTAGGCAGAGGAACAGATTAATTAAGCCAGAAATAACTATGTTTTGAGACTTTTTCTGTACTTCTAATGGTCTTGCACATTCCCGTATCTGAAATGGGAGCTTGTTCTAGAGTATGGGGCACTAAGTAGGAAAAGGGTCTACCACATGAGTGGAATTTAGTGATACGAGGTTCTAAAAGCAAGGCTTTATCACTGGATCTTAAGGTCCTGGAAGGATGATAGCGGAAGAGCTTTGAAGAAAGGTAACTTGGCACTTTGCCATGCAAGGACTTGTGGGTCAGGCAGCAAACCTTAAGGCTGATCCTCTTGTGGACTGGCAGCCAATGAAGCGCATGCAAAAGAGGGGCAGAGGCCGCCCTAGCTGAAATATTTGAATGAGATATGCTGCAGTGTTCTGGACAAATTGAAAATTGTTTAAGACGGTCTCATTAATGGAAGCCAAGAGAGTGTTGCCGTAATCCAAGCAGCGGATGACCAGTGCTTGGACTGTTTTCCTCACTGAATGCGGAAGAAGCAGGAAAACTTTCCCTAGTAGCCACAGCATATGAAAGCATGTCCCATAGTAGTGACTACCTGTTCTTTCATAGTGAGTGCTTCATCAAGGCAGACACCTATGTTTTTTACAACCAGTTTGGGAGTAGGAGCAAGACCAAGTTCAAAGGGCCCCCAGTCGGGTGTCCAAAGCTGTTGAGCCTTACCAAACAGCATGATTTAAGTTTTATTGCCATTATGTTGGAGACAGTTTTCTGCCATCCACGAAGCAATTGCTATCATACCTGTTGAGGAAAGAGCTTTAGCATTGTTAAAATGTTGATCACGGGTATATAATAGCTGCGTATCGTCAGCATATGACAATGGTTAGGAGCCAAACATTTTGACGAGGTTGGAAAGGGGGGGGGGGGTCACGAAGATGTTGAAAAGTGTAGGGCTCAAGCATGGGCCCTGTGGTACCCCTTTATCAAGTTTCAAAGTGCGCCATTTATAGGATACCAGATTAATAGTCTGGGTTCGGTTGGTTAGAAAATCCTTGAACCATGATAATGTCATCCCATCGATTCTTGTCTCATGCAATCTTTGCAGCTATCTAGGATGTGAGATAGTATTGAATGATGCGGAGAGGTCCAACAGCACAAGTAGTGATGGGGTGTTATTATCTAAAGAACATCTGATGTGGTCGATCAGCGTAACCAAAAAGGTCTCAATACTGTGCAAAGGTATAAAATCCGATTGAGACGGGTCCAGCAGCTTGTTTCTTTCATGGAGTTGGATATTGATTTGTCCTTCCAACACTTTGCCTAACAATGGAAGGAGAGAAATGGGTCTGTAATTGGAAAGATCCGGAGTAGACAAATTGGGCTTTTTTTTGTTGAATGGGAGTGACTAATGCAGCTTTCCATGCAGAAGGAACTTTATTGGAGGAGATAGATTGGGTGAATAGTGAGCAAATGGCTGGGCCAGCTGAATGGACGAAGAAGAGGTAATGTGAGATGGAAAAATGTCCGAAGGCTACCCTGATTTAGCCATTGCTTCTTATCTTCTGAATAGAATCCAGCAGGATTGGTGTGAATTTGCTTAAAGTATGACCATTGGTGAGGAGTGGGGGACAAGGATTGGGCTTCTCACTGTTTTGCTCCATTAGACTAGGGAAAATTCTGATTGATTGCGTAAATTTCTTCTTCAAAATGATTCACAAGGGCATCACAGAGAGATTGCGATGGCTCTGTCCTGTGGGAGCAGGTTTGTAGGTTAAGAAAAGAACTTTGAAGAGCTCATTGGTGGAATTTCCTGCCTGATTAATTTGGTAGGAAATAGGTCTCTTGCTGGCTTTTTTATGTTACGATGATACTTCTTTATGGCTTGTTTATGTTTTTCTTTATCAGCAAGAGTACTTGGGTGACGCCAACATCTCTCAAGCTTTTTACGCAATGATTTTTCATTACGCAGTACCAGTGAATACTAGGGTGCATGTGTGCCATGGTTAGACTTAAGCAAACACCAGGAGATGATAGACGGAGCGCTGAAACTTTTCAGACACTCACCCCCAGTCACAGATCTGGGTTGAATCCATCATCATTCTTTAGCTCTCGTTGCAACCTCAGTTCAGACCCAGCTATATGCAAATCAGTCTTGACCGTGTGGCTCATGAGAACAGTCCGGCCCGAACTGCCAAGCCAGGTCTTCCCTGAACTGGAAACAAGCATCCTGGGACCGGTTCCGGGGTAGCACCCCTCATCAGCCAGGTTCGGGCAGGACTGTTCCCTTTGGGCGCAGGGTCAAGACTGATTTGCATATGGCTTGGTTCAAACTGGAATGGCATGGGGAGAAAATAAACGATGGATTTAGGCCCAGATCTCTGTACTCTGACATTGTTCTGCATTCTGTACATTATTATTATTATTATTATTATTGGGCATTTGTAAAGCGCCTGGTGACGCCACTGACGTGTCCCCGCGCTGTGATAAGTGAGTGGTCGCCCCCCCCCTCCCACCGAAGGCTACCTGCTGAAAAGGTGAGTTTTAAGCTTTTTCCTGAACAGGATTTCCGATGGTTCAAGTCGCAGTTCAGGGGGTAAGACATTCCAACATCTGGGGGCGAGATGTCTAAAAGATCTCCCTCCCATACGCGCCTTCCTTACTCTGGGTACCCTTAGTAGCCCAGTCTGAGAGGACCGTAGGTTGCGAGTGGGCTCGTAGTGGGTCACCAGACTCTGAAGCGGTTCAGGGGCTTTACCGCTCAGAATGCGATGGCATGTAGAGAGGGCCTTAAACTCAACCCTCTTCTCCATTGGAAGCCAATGGAGGGCCTGAAGAGCGGGTTTGGAGGGTGACCTCCTGGGGAGTCTAAGCACCAGCCGCGCCGCGGCATTTTGGAGCACTTGGAGGCGGCTCATGACCCTGCTCGTGGCCCCCAGATAAAGCAGGTTCCCATAATCAAGTCGCGAGGTGACCAGGGCGTGCACCAGCGTCCTTCGAGCAGAAATGGGAAGCAGGTCTAGGACTTTCCTTAAGGCTCTTAGGACACCGAAACACACCCCCGTCACCCGGCTGATCTGGGGACCAAAGGCAAGGTCCTTATCCAGCCACACGCCAAGGTTCCTAGCCTCTTGGCAAGGTACGGGGACCTCACCCAGGCAGGGTGGCCACCACGCCGACGACCAAGCAGAGGGCCCACCACGAGCACCTCAGTCTTGCTACCGTTCAACTTTAAACAGTTTGCGGACATCCAGGCTGCTAGATCTTGCATGCAATTCCTGAAGATGTGCGCTGCAAGACCGGGTGCACGCGATAAGGAGACGACCAACTGCGTGTCGTCGGCGTAGGACACCAGGCGAAGGCCGTGTCCCTCCACGATGGCCGCTAAGGGGGAGACGTAGATATTGAATAGGGTTGGGCTCAGGGACGAACCCTGAGGCACGCCCTGGCCCAACTCAATCTCCCTCGAATAGCATTCACCCAGCCTGACCTGGAAACACCTGTCAGACAGGAAGGACCTGATCCAGCCAAGCGCAGCGCCTGTAACCCCACCTTCATTCAGACACTGTAGCAAGGTGGAATGTGCTACAGTGTCGAATGCGGCGCTTAGATCGAGCAAAATCAAAGCCATAGTTTGGCCCTCATCCACACCCTGTCGTAGTGCTTCAACCGCCACAAGAAGTGCCGATTCCGTCGAATGACGGGGACGGAAGCCAAATTGCGAGTCGTGGAGTAGCGAAGCCTCCTCCACGAACTGCATGAGTTGTACGTTGGCTATTTTTTCCGCCACTTTAGCCATATAGGGCAGGAGGGAGATGGGGCGGAGGTTGTCAAATTTTTCAAAATTCACATTGGCTTTTTTTTGTAGGGGGAGTACAATTGCTTGCTTCCAAGCTTTGGGGACACTCTGGGATTTAAAGGAGGTATCTAATAGGTGGCGGACATAGGGTTCGAGTACTTGCAGGCTGCCCTTAAGTCGACTGGGAGTCGTCGGGTCTCTTGGGGAACCAGATTTTATCGACCCGCAAATACGAATTAGGTCTTCAGTTGGAGGGGTGGCAAAGGAGATAAGCTGTCGTTCTCCTTTGGTTTTAGTACCCTCCCCATGTGGAAGACTGTTATTTGCCCGCTGGGGAAAGGAGTTATAGATGTTAATAACCTTGTTAGCAAAGAACTCTGCAATACGGTCGCAGCCCTCCGTAGTGCATAGTTTCGTGGGCCACACAGCGGGCTTCCCTACTGCAATAGATTTGTAGATTGAGAAGAGTTCCTTGGTGGACTGTTCGGCTTCTTCAATCTTAGTGCAGAAGTACAGTGATTTGCCCTTTCACAACAGCTTATGGTAATTACGCCTGCAGACTATGTACTCTGCTTTGGCGGGGGTGGAATAGGCAATCCTCCATTGCCTTTCGGCCCGTTTGCATGCCGCTTTAGCCACCCGCATGTCCTCGTTGAACCAGGGAGCAGATCTCTGAGCTCGACCCCCAGTTTTGGCCGCACCAAGTGGAGCCACCAAGTCCAGGGCCTCCGTGATACGTTGGTCTAGGTTGGAATTAATATCTTCCACGCCCACCCCTCCGGGATGACCTTTCGCAGTTAGTGCCTGATTGAATAGAGCTTGGGAGAACGCCGCCCATCTCCGCCTAGGATGTTTGTCAGCAGGAGGGTCAGTCAGACAAGGTCCCTGAGTCCCAATGGTGAATGGAATAAGATGGTGGTCAGACCATGGGATGGGGACTGGGGTCTGAACTTCCACTTGGTTCCAGTTTGCGAAAACCGGATCAAGGAGGTGGCCCATTTTGTGGGTAGGGTGTTGTACCTTCTGTTCAAACTGCAAGCTTGCCATTGTAAGACAAAGATCATTTGCTACCTTGTCCGTAGGGGTGTCTAGGTGTAAGTTTAGATCACCCAGGACTAGGTATTTATCCGTACTTAATGCAGCTTCAGTGACGTCCTCCACTAGCTTCTCAATAAAGGCTGTAGAAGGGCCAGGCGGGCGATAAATCAGAAGGCCTTTTAGGGTGGAGTTGCCATTTATCGTAATAGAGAAGGCACCAGCTTCACTACCCTCAATATTCGTGCGTTCAAGCTGACATTGATAGTCCTGTTTAGCCACTATGGCTATACCCTCCCCTCTTCCTCTTATTCTGTCTAATCTTTGTAGACAGTAGCCCTCTGGGATGGCTTCAATGATTTCCGGCATGGAATCTTGATCTAACCATGTTTCCGTAAGAAAAAGTAGATCCCATTGCTTCCCGCTAAGGAGGTCGTTGATATCGAGGCAATGCTTCCGTAGAGAACGTACGTTCAACAGGCCACATATCAGGGAGTGTCGGGCATTGATCTTAGCTTCCCCTGTGTAAAAGGCGAAACTGCAGTAGGTGCAGCCCACGTCATTACCTGCCTCCATGCTGTGTGAGCAGGGACCCAAATGCTCGTGGCGGAGGAGAAGAAGATCCTCTCGACTCCAGCTGATATGAACTGCAGGGGGGACAGGGGGGGCAGGGGGGCTGGCCCTGGGCCGCAATCGGCCGCGGACGGGCGCAGACGGGCTTAACACAGGCGCAACTCCGGCGCGCCTTCGTCGCGCCCGCTGCGCTCGTCCGCTGCGCTGCCTGCAACACATCCGCCCTATATCCCCCCCAGCGTCCCAACAGCTAGAGCGCTGCAGGTAACTTCCGGAAGTGTCTGGCTCGGACCCTCCACGCCCTCTGCTCGAACGGTGCTAGTCACCGGCGTCAGAACGAGGCGGGAGGGAGGGGCGAGTCCAGCACTCCATTGCTAGGTGGCGGTAGTTGCTTGTCAGCTTAAAGGAGCTCTGCCGAGCAGACTGCAGATAGCGGAACAAACAGTGCAAAGAGGCTTGCACGCGCTGGCTCACCACAATGCCAGGTGAGGAGAAATAAAGTTTTTAAATTTAAAAGTATAAAAAGAGCTCACACGCCAAATCAGCATACAGCATACAAGTAGTAGTCACCCATACACTGGAAGCGCTTCAATAAAAAGCGGTAGGGACACTGCCACTACCCACTTATCAATTGTTCTTTATGCATGGTTAGACTTAAAGCAAAGTTTTGCTGGGGCAATCTAGTTAAAAGCTGCATTACCAGCTAAAAATCTGTTAAAACGATGTCTATGTCAGTATCAATATAGAAGAGAAAGCATACAGGGTGGTTTTATGCCAGCGTCTTGTACTTTTCTTCAGTGTGTACTGTATATGTCCGGGCACCATGGGTTTAGTGATCTGTTCAGGTAAGTGGTTGAGGGGCACTGCACGATAGCGCAGGGGGAGTTTGTGAAAATCAGATAAAAAGGTATGGCCTGCCTGAAGAGTGGGTCCCAAAACTTTTTGTTGAGGGACTAATGATGCTAGTTCTGGGGTAAGTTAGGATATCTCAGTGTTAGTGGAATCCTCTCTACGAAAGTTAAGGTCACCCAGTAAGGAAAATGTTAAGACGCAAGAACACGGAGGACAATAAATTCCATAAGATGCAGACTAAAATCTTTTTTTGGACCTTGGGGTGATATACAAGAGCACCCCGCAAGCAGTCCTTAAGGGAGGTTTTGACTCTAAAAACATTCATCTCTTCCCAATCTTCTTGTAAGGTGTTGATAAACGAAATTTTAAGAATATCTTTAAAAATGATAGCTATACTTCTCCTGGTCTTCCCTCTCAGTCTAGTCTCAGCATATAGTAATTATCTGGGAGTGCTAGCGATATGACTGGTGAAGCAATAGAATTCAGCCAGGATCCGGTAAGGAAACCAGTATCAGGTGAAAGTGAAGACAGCAAGTCCCAAATTTAAACCGAATGTTTAGGAAGGTACCTGGTGTCACAAAGGAAACTGGGTTCTCCAGCTATGGCAGAAGCATAGGAGAGGGAGATCCCTCGACAGGTATGGTCTGTCGTGCCTCTCCCAGGAATAAACTTGTGCTGTCTCGGGTACACGATTTTACCTATCACCCTAGAGAGGAGTGATGGTAAAATATTAAAGTAAATTTTGGTGTACCCATTAATCAGAGTTATAGGACGATATGAGCCAAGTTCCTGCACAGTTTGCTCTTTTTAGGAAAGACAACAATATTGGCGGTAGACAATGACTTTGTGGGGCGAACATCTCCAAGATAAATTCCATTACATTCTTTTATATAGCTCTTTAATGTGGCTGAGAAAACCCAATAAATTTCAGAAGGAATATTATCCGTCCCCACCGCTTTACCCGGTGGTACGCTATAGCAACAAGCATTTGCAATGCAATAGGTCTCGCATTTACTAGAGTTTGAGCTATTGGCGTTGTAAATGACAAGGCCTTTATTTTATGTGTTCGTTTTAAAAATATAAATAAAAGGCATTGTCATTTACAATGCCAATAGCTTAAACTCTTGCAAACGCCAGACCTATTGCATTGCAAATGCTTGTTTATTTAATTAGCAGTCAAGTCATTAGGGCAACTGTGGAATATACTTTCCTGTGCATGCTAATCACATTTACTGCTATATTTAATGTTTCAAGTTGGTCTGTGATTTTTCTAATGTTTTTTAGTAGGAATAATGAAGGTGGAGCCGGGTGGCGGCTGGTATGTGGCTGGGCTGGGGGGTGGCTGGAATGGGGCTGGGGGGTGGGGGGTGGTGGCTGGTATAGGGCTCGGGGTGGTGGCTGGTATGGGCTGAGGGGTGGTGGCTGGTATGGGCTGAGGGGTGGTGGCTGGTGGCGGCTGGTATGGGGCTGGGGGGTGGCGGCTGGTATGGGCTGGGGGTGGTGATGGCTGGTCGTCAGGTGGCGGCTGGTATGGGGCTGGGGGGTGGTGGCTGGTATGGGGCTGGGGGTTGGTGGCTGGTATGGGGCTGGGGGTGGTGGCTGGTATGGGGCTGAGGGGTGGTGGCGGCTGGTATGGGGCTGAGGGGTGGTGGTGACTGGTATGGGGCTGGGGGTGGTGGCGACTGGTATGGGGCTAGGGGGTGGCGGCTGGTATGGGGCTGGGGGGTGGTGGGTGGTGGCTGGGGGGTGACTGGTATGCGGCTGGGGGGTGGTGGCTGGTATGGGGCTGGGGGGTGGTGGCTGGTATGGGGCTGGGGGGTGGTGGCTGGTGGCCGGGTGGCGGCTGGTATGGGGAAGGGGGGTGATGGTGGCACAGACCCTCCCTGCACACACGATCCCTGCACAAACCCCCTGCACAGACCCCCTGCAGAGACCTACCTGCAGAGACCCTCCCTGCAGAGACCTCCTGCACAGACCCTCCCTGCACAGACGCTCCCTACAGACGCTCCCTGCACAGACCCTCCCTGCACAGACCCTCCCTGCACAGACCCTCCCTGCACAGACCCTCCCTGCACAGAAGCTCCCTGCACAGAAGCTCCCTGCACAGACCCCCCCCCCTTTACACAGACCCCCCCCTTGCACAGACCCCCCCTGCCCTCACAGCACTTCGAAGCGCACTCACCTAGCTCCTGCGTGCGATGCTCCTGTCCAGGGTGTGGGAAAGGCTCCTCTCGGCTGCTCTGTCCCTTGGGTGTGAGGCGGGACCGTCTCGGCCTTTTAAAGCTATCCCTTGTGCGGGCCCGAGGGAGCTACGGAGGGGGGGTGAGGTGGGTGTAGTGGGGTGGGGGCTGGGGGAGGAGGGGCCGGGGCTGAGTAAACATGGTCTGATTCAGCGGCCTTTCATCTCATCCCCTCGGCTTATGGCTGGATGAAGCGCCTCAGGCCTCCAGGGTGTCAGCGCCTCGAGCCCGGCCTCTGTGCGCTGGGCAGCGTGCGCTAGCAGCACCCTGGCTTTAGTTTAGCCATTTTCAACGCCGCCGCGCGTGAAAGAACGCAATGTGCACGTTGTAGGCAAGCCGTGAGCGTGCACATCGGCGTGTCCTGCGGCTCTTGCCCAGTGCAGCGCCTGCGTCTTCACCGCTGTCTTTGAGGAGTGCTGCGCGGCCCTGGGAGGGGGCCGCCAAAGCAACAAAAAACTAGAGGCAGGCCTGGACGCAGAGCATGGACTCCTGGCAGGCCTATGAAGACCCGCCCGCCGCCTCACTGCACCCGTGGGAGCTGGCAGGCCTGGGCACGTTCCAAACGAGAAGATCGCGACCTGGCTGGATGACTGCAGGTAAGCCCCGACTTTGCAAACTTTCTGCTGCGCAACCCTTATGCGCCATTGTATGGGGACAGACATCCTTCCATCAGCAAAAAAAACCAAGCAGGGAAGGGCGGGCTAGCAAGTATGCACCCTCAGCAGGGCAGCTACCACAGCTACCCTTTGCTGTGCAGACATCACTTTGCTTATTATATCGGATGAACGCACTGGCCCTGAATGAGTGAGATTGCTTTTGAGATTCTCTGCTCCCAAGAAGAACGAAACTGAAAGCTAAGTAAGCGCGCATTGTAAGCTAATGATCAATGGAGCACGTGTTCACGCGCGCGCGGCCCGCTCAGATCCGATTTTTGAAGATGCGCGTGGCCAGCTCTTGTCTCCTGGGAAGCTGAGCCAGTGACTATAGGTCTAGCAGCGAGACAGCGCTTTTCGCACTGTAATCGCAGGCGAGACCTAAAAAGGATTTCTTCCCAGTAAAACAGATCTTCCAGTGATTCACAATCCGCACTGTTAAGAATGTCGAGTGAAATCTCGCCCCAGCACACAAGACACCCTCGGCACCATCATACACGGGCAAATCATGGCAGAGTACCTTCATGGGAAATGCTCGCCCACTGGTCTCATAGTGACCAATGCCCCAAGACTATTTCTCACAGATAAAACCTTTCTTAAAGATTGGGCATTAATCGCGTGGCGATGCACCCGCGATTGGCTCATTCTTATTATTACAACTGCAAAGAAAGTGTCAGATGCTATCCTGGTCGAGATACAGGTACTAGAGGGCCAAATTAAAACCACCCTCACTGACAGACAGTACAAAAAACAACTGGACGAAGTAAACAAAACCAATAAAGAATATAAAGATTCTATCTTTTTTGCAAAAATAGAAAAATTCAAGAACGATCTGGATAAATTTTCTTTTGAAAAAATCTATCCGTATACTAGTGATAGTTATACACCACCTGACTTCACTAAAAAAGGAAAAAGGTACGGATCTAACTGTTCCACATCCTCTTCAGATACTGATTCTAACGGATCACACACGAGAAGATCTATTAACCAGCAAAGACAGGAAAACCACTGAAAGAATTACATGCGTCAGCAAGTTTTCAAATGTGAGTTGCCAATTCAAAGCAATAATAAAACGCCACTGGCAGATGCTCAAATTAGAAGAGGACTTTAAAGGTGTTTTCACACAAGAACCTTTATTTGCCTTTACTAGAGGAAAAAATCTGGGAGAAATGTTGACACACCCCACAGAAAGTGAACCCAAGATAAGGTATCGAGGTACAGTCCCATGCATGAATTGCAGCAGTTGCCATAATATTATGAAGGGGAACTCTATAACCCATCCTATCCCATTAAGAGTCAACGGAACATGTGACAATATGAATGTGATATATCTGTTAAAATGCCCATGTGGGTCAGTGTATGTTGGCCACACTGAAAGGAAATTGAAAACGCGATTAACAGAACACAAGAGCAATATCAGAATGGAAACTGTGAGATCTTCTGTGGCGATCCACTTTAAAGAAAAACATCACCATATAAGCCAGTTGCGAACATGTATACTTGAGACAGTGGTCCATAAAGAAGGTTCTATCAACAAAAAGAACCTATTGAAACGTGAGAACTATTGTATTTTCCATTTAAACAGCTTAAAACCGCATGGGTTAAATGATCGGACTGAATTCCTTTGTTACCTTTGAACTTGACTATTACCCATGATTGAACTGCATAATAATTTTGCGAAGAGCAAATTTGATACATTTGAGCTTTATATGTCCTTAGATTGAAGCTGTATTAGCATTACCATGATACTGGCGAATTAACATGTACTGTATATTGATCACTGTTCATTTATTTATTTTCGTTGCATTGTTAGTGTTACCAAGTAATAGTGCGCACGTAAAACATCTATAAAGTTTCCCTAGTTTTTAAAAAAACGTAAAACCGACTTGGGAGGGAATGCGCATGCGCAGAATAGGAACTACGTAAAGATTGGACCAGCGTAGGCTTCCGTATCTGAAAAGCCCGCGAAAATGCGTTGGTGAAGTATAAGTGAACCGGAGGTAAGGATCGGCAAAAGCTGAACTTTAAGTGCGTTGGACCGTATTTAAACGCCACACGGCCGCAAGCTGGATAGCGGCATGTAAAATGCATCGCGCACTATTTGCCATGTTTTTAACAGTCAGTATACCTTTAATCATGAATACCTAGAGAGCTTGTAATCAGCCGTATAGCAACATCAAGCGCATTAATGTGATAGGAATAGCTTTTACACGCTTGCTGGTAAGAAATTCTACCGACAACTAACCCCCATTTGAAAGTCGTGTTTTAACTGTATGTTTTGATTAATACTAATTTACACTATACTGGTATGTAGTAACAGTGATTTAAGATTGATTTACAATTGACTATCATGAATAGAATAGTACCAATGATGCTTTATTTGTATGATTCCAGATTTCCCTGATGAAGGTGCAACACGCACCGAAATGCATTGGAAAAATTGTTAATTCTGGAGAAAATGTTCCCACATGAATTGGTGAAACAAGCATGAGAAGCTTATTTTGAAAAAGAGCAATAAAACCTAATTTTGAATCTAAGTTGAACGTAGTGATACAGAAATGTATGCACTACAATATGCGTATAAATATTTGCTGAAGTTTCAGCCCTCTTTTGTGCCCGGGGTGATAGGATTATGGATCAATAGTCCTACTATACTTGGAATTATTCGATACTCCCCAGGAGGAGGGAGATATCCTGGAGCACGGATTAAACCAGTTAAAACACAGGCTGTGCACATCCCACTACCTACAGTCGATATCCACAATTTCCACATCCTATGGCACAATATCATCCTCAACCCCAATTTTTTGATGGCCAGGCTTTTTTAGGGCAGGGCCGTGGCCGAAACCGGGGCAGACAGAGGGGACAGCCCACAGTACAGTGGGAAGACGAGCAGGAACTTCCCCACACCCGCAGCCGACGGGGTCAACAATAGTCATCCCAGGTAGTAAGGATGACTTAGTAGTCAACCTGAGTTCACACATTCTAACTCCCATTGAGCACAAAGTTCTTAATAAAGGACTCGGTTTTATTCCCACTTATAGTGGTGATGCCTTCCAGCTACGAACTGAAATTGAGAAATTTTTCAGGAAAGTGCGACTGCACTTCTTCTTTTCTGATCATATTGAAGATCAGGAACAGAAAGATGTCAACACTGGTCTCAAGAGGAAATCCACCTTCACTCCGTTACTCCAGCAGGTACCCCCAATGGTTGGTGCCTTTGAAAAGGCAGTGACTCATGAGATCAGCTCTTTGAATCTATCTAATCATGACACCTTTCAGAACCTATCCAAGGCTGAAAGAATGGCAATTGACACGCTGTCTAGGGACACCCTTATCACTATCAAACCGGCCGATAAAGGGGGAGCAGTAGTGATCCTTGATACCCCCTCCTATCGAGCGGAATGTTTAAGACAGTTAGGTGACTCCAATTCTTACACCTTACTGACTGAAGATCCTACCAACAGACGGCAGAAATCAAGAATTTAGTGGAGGAAGCAAGTGCGGAGGGCTGGATTACACCACAAGAAGCCTCATTTTTGGTTACCACCCATCCAGTGACTCCGTATTTCTACGCTTTACCTAAAATTCATAAACCCACTAGACCACCACCTGGACGACCTATCATTTCAGGCATTGGGTCCTTGTTGGAGCCTCTCTCCACCTTTGTCGATTTCTTCCTGAGACCTCTGGTGCGTGCTATGCCCACCTACCTCCAGGATACAAAGGACGTTCTGCGGTTACTGCCTGAAGTTGATTTCAACATCGATACTGACATAATGGTCAGTTTCGATGTTGAATCGCTCTATACGTGTATCCCTCAGGAGGAGACTCTGCTGACAGTTAGAGATTTACTGGAAACCCAAAATCTTGAAAGTATTACCCCTGTAGGCTTTATTATGGAGCTAGCCAGGATAGCCATGACGGAAAACTTTTTTCAATTCGAGGACTCACTATACCTTCAAACATCGGGTACCTCAATGGGGAGTGTCTTCGCCCCCAGTCTGGCGAATCTTTACGTCCATCACTTTGAGACACAGTCTGTACTTGACTGCAAAAATCCGTTTTTTACATAAACGATATAGTGGAAAAGATATATAGACGACGTCCTGGTAGTGTGGCGTGGGGATATTACATCTATACTCGCATTCCAGACCTGGCTCAATGCCCAGAACCAATTTCTCAAATTCACCCTTGAGTACAGCGAGACAGAGCTTCCTTTCTTGGATTTACTCATCTTTCCAAAAGATGGCCACCTGGCCAGCAGACTGTACCGCAAACCTATGTCAAGGAACTCCTTGCTTCAATTTCATAGCCACCATCCACGCTCTTTGCGAGAGAATTTGCCCTTTGGGCAGTTCCTTAGGGTGCGTAGAAATTGTTCTGAAATGTGTGACTATGAAGATCTATCTAGGGACCTGAGCACTAAGCTGAGAAAACGGAACTATCCGAATGCTCTTATACGCAAGGCAAGAAAGAGGTTCTCTAACAACCATCGCGAGGCCTTACTTGCCCCACCAGTTGCGAAACCTCCTTTGAACAATCTGACTTTTGTAACTATTTTAGTACAGCTTCCACATAAGTACAGAAAATAATCCGCAAAAATTGGCGGATTTTGAACACTGCTGGAGTGACTATCCCCTGCCCTTTGTTCGCCTTCAAGAGGAGCCAAAATCTGCGTGATGGTCTGGTACATACCAGGCCTCGCTCCTTCCCACAGGATTCTATCACCACTTTGTGGAATCTACCATCAGTTCAGGGCCATTATCCTTGCGGGGGTTGCTCTGTGTGTCCTCAAACTGAGAAGACTTTAACGGTGGACATTGGTACAGCACGCTCTTGGATTCTGAAACATCACACTAATTGTAATAGCGAAAAGGTGATTTACATGATATCGTGTCCTTGTCCCCTTCGCTATATAGGAATGACCACGAGAAAAGTAAAGCTCAGGATACTGGAACACAAAAGCACTATTAGGCAAAATCGACAGGCAACACGCTTGACAAATCATTTCCTCACCATGAAGCACAATGTTGAAGATTTGAAGTGGGTAGTATTCGAAAAACCTTTCATTCCCCAGCATGTTAGTGATGTTTCTCACTATTTGTTTGTGAAGGAACAAAAGTGGATTTTTAAACTAAATTGTGTCACTGGAGGGCTAAACGATGAGATCCGTAAGGGCCAGATTTGATGATTATTACTGACAACTGTAGCAACTCTCATGGCTGCCATAAAATGTCTGTAGTTGTGAGTATCCAGTCTTCATAGATTGACAATTTTTACTCACAATAGCAACATATACAGTTTTATAAGAGTCAGTGACTCTGTTGTGATTCTTCTATGAAGGTTTTTACCTTCTATGAGCTTTTGCTGTCCATCAACTAACTAAGGAGATGACGATCTTTTCCTCTCCCAATGATCTCTAATGGCAACTATCAACATCTCATTGGGTCATTGTGTGAATACTTCTTCTCCACTGGCCATCCACCTAACCAATAGCGAGCCTTAGCACTTGCAACGCTGCTCATGATCTACATTGGTAGTTCCCTTTACCGTGTTGTCATATTCTAAGATGGTTTTTCATTTTTAACATCGTTTCCATTCATAATGATTGTTTTCGTACTTTTGATTTTTATACTTTGCAATTATGAAAACAAAATACCACGATAAAACATGACCTTGGACGCCACTCTTGGCTCTCATTGGACAATGGGGCTAATACTCCATCCCCATTGGCCAGCGCCATAACCAATAGCGAGTGCTTACACACGCTGTAAACCTATCAGAGGTTGTGTTTCTATTGAGGGACTCCTCGCGAGCAACGGTTTGTTTTCGGTCCGCTGGGATTCAATGAAGAGAGTCCCATACATCGCAGATGGTCTGTTCTCAATTGAAATTTTGCTAAATTGCAACTTTGCAAGTATGAAAATAAAACACCACGACAACACATGACCTTGGGACACCTCTCTTGGCTCTCATTGGACGATGGGGCTCATACTTCATCCCCATTGGCCAGCGCTATAACCAATAGCGAGTGCTTACACACGCTTTAAACCAATCAAGAGGTCGCTTCTCTACTGACGGTCTGTGCTTAATTGAAGTTCCCTCTCAGGTCCGCCTAACCTGTATTTACACGGATCTCCCTGTCCGTCTAGTTACCTTCCCCTCGACTCAGTAGGGGTTTGAGGTACCGACGGACAGGTGAGTGTGCTAGAGGCTACAAGCATGGGAAGCTTATACTCTTAACCCCATACTGTAACAGCTAGGTGGTTTACAATTTAAGTCTCGATGGCCACATTTTTATCTTGAGAACTTCGTTTTTAATAAGCTAAGTGACTAAAAACTAGTTATCTTGACTTGCAGTTCTCTTTTCATAGATCTGTTACCTTGTTTTTGCAGATCTCCTATTTGCTTAACCCAATAGGTGTCATTCAGGTTATTGAGCCTACTGTCTGGCCATGTTTGTTAAACAACTACAGACGCAAGCCGTTGTTTTCTTTCCACAAATTGAACTGATGAATGTCTTAACACCTTTCTGATCATCGGCTGGCTAGGCCAGCGAGGACTGCTGTTCTCAATTTCTGCCTTTCTGGAACACCAGGAGATCTATGAAATGGATCCATATCATACATAAGCTGATGTTATGATATTCTTCTCCTTCTTTCCAATTTCTTTAGAGCGGGGCCTCATTACCTGAGCGAGCGCCAGGCGAGGTGAGGCCACCCCCAAGCAAATTTTGGGCGAGTGATTACATAATGAACATTAACTGAGCAATGACTCTGTGGCTGCTATATGTCTCATTACATATATGTTGTTTTCATATTTACATAATTGATATATGTGTCTGTCTTTACTATTTTTTGTGTTTTAGGAGCGGATTAATTTTTTACACACCATGACTTCATTTCCTACCACAAAGTATACACATGTATGGTAGGTTTATTGCTTTTGCATGGTATGTACTTGGTACTTTTTATTATTATTTTTCACAGTTGCAGTAGTGTTACAATAGGTCCTGAAGAAAGCCTTTTTAGGCTGAAACATGTCGACCAACTAACTCATCTATGGATGGTAATATTTGGTTTCATCCATCCACACTGCTTTTAACCTTGTCAACATGGTGACCGCCAGAATAAAATTAGTCATTAGGCACCATGCTAGTCAATTTTAAATCACCACTTTCTATTTAGCACACATTTTCTTTGAGCACTGCAACTTTTTTATCTCCCACAGCTCATGATACACTGCTGTCTGGCTTTCCATCACTGGTGGATCCAATACTAGAGTTCCCTCACACTCTCCGACGGTGAGGTACCTAGTGGATACCAGTTTGTATTCTAAAATCACAGATGATGATGCTCTGCCAATGGGTGGGCTGATGGGTTTACTTTTCCTATTTCTTGTTCTTCCCCCTTTTCCACACTTCTAGTTCATACATACACTCATCCAATAGAAAACAGACACTTTCTAGCCACTATAGACCGATAGCACCCCTTTGTGTTTCTTACGAGTGAAATCTCGCCCCAGCACCAAAGACACCCTTGGTTTTCGCCCCATGTACATTTTACCGCCATCCAGTGACCAATCTCCTGTGGCATTTATATTAAAGTCGCTACAAATAATAGGTGTTGCCCACAAGGCCAGCTCATTATTTAACCATGCAAAAAAACACATGGTCAGCTGAGGCTGTTCCATACAAAGAGCAAAGTATAAATAAACTATTCAGCAAGTAACATTCTGTTATAACCCACAGCCCCTGGTTATCCACCCATGTTTGTTTAGAATTAAAAAAACTGACTTCAGGCAAGAATCGTGAGGCCACAAGTCATTGGCCCTTGTAAAGTCCCTCTAATTAAATTAAATCCAAGTGAATCAAGTATTGTACGCCTGGAACCTTCAATGTGTATCTAATGAAGACACAGTATTTCAGCACAGTATTTCAACATCTGCAGTTCAATAGCAATCCTTTGTCTTTTCTTTGCGTCATTGAGCCCACAAATCTTAAACGTAGCTACCCTAATTTTACTCAAAGAAATACAGATGAAATGCAACACGTGCCTTACCCAACAAACCAGCACTTAGACCACTGGATGATGGGAGAATCAACCCATCAAAAAAAAAAAAAACATACGCATCCCTGTAACTTGTTGGAGCCCCCTCACCCGACAGCCCCATCCCAGCCCAACCCTCTCCCGTCCTCCTGTCACCCCCTATTCCCCCCACCCCCGCCATCTGCATGAAGCAATCAGTTCTAACCTGAAGGATGCAACCCCTAGTTCGTCTACTTATGTCCCCCCCACCTCCCCTCCCTCCAGATCTGGCACCCATAAAGACAAATAAGAAAAGGAAAACGAGACAGTGGAAAAACATTGCTTAAGCGCTTAACTATTTCACATACCCATCCCATACCAGTATCGGTCAATAGAACTGAGTACATTCACACAAAAAAGAAAGAAAGGGAGAGAAGACTACTGCAATAGAATAATTAATTCCCCTTGGTGCTGTTAGCAGACAGTTCCTTCAAGTACACTTGTGCTTTTATTTCTGACAGAAAAGTCAGAGACTTTCCCCTGATGGTGACTTTTACGCGAGGCGGATTCAATAGAAATACTTCCCCTACTAGTTTTTTAAAATGGGTTGAAAACTTGTCTGAGCCCCCAACGACACTGCAAAGTAGTGTGACAGAAGTCAGTTTTATTAAAAAAAAGACTGCCCATTAAACTCTCTCTTAGAATTAGATCTGTCTTTCTCATAAAAAGCCTGTCGCAAGAGCAAATTGCCAAAATACACAAGAATAGCTCTAGGTTTTCCAGAGCGTTAGAAATGGGGGTCTCAAAGTTGGCAAGGACTTGCACCTCTGTCCAAGTAGAGACCGATTTTCCCAGTCAGGATAAGGGAGTTAGACTCCTAACTTAATCCCTGCTCCTCCACTTGGTAGCTTGGCACGAGAAGTCAGGCTTATCTCAGAAGCAGTGTGCAAAGCATTTGCACATAACCAAAAGTAATACAGTGAAAGCACTACAAAAGGACAACACACCAGTTTAGAAAAATATCCTTTATGTATCCAAAACAAGACCAAAACGATAAAAATCCGACATACAGTACTTTAGAAATATATACTTTGCAAGATATCCTTAAAATTGCAGAAATATCTCAAAAACACAGTTCCAACAAGTCGGTAGTTCCATTCCGGGCGACCGCAATGCTGAAAACACAGTCTAACAGTTCCAGCTGACCGCGTTTGTACAGGTCAGCGAAACTGTGGACAGACTCGTAAACAGTACCTTTCTCGTTGGTGCAAGTCGGTCGTGGCAACCGTTGTGGTTGCATTGCAAAATGGAAGCTGTGTCCTCATGCTGCAGTGCAGCCAGCGGTTCGGTGACGATCGTCCAGGCGACGTCGGTGAGACCAAGGCTTATGGTGCAGGGCGAGGAGGAGCTCGATGCAGTGCTGGCAGGTTGTGGTGCAAGCGGCAGAGCTGGTTAGCGGGAGCTGGCGTTGGTCGGCCCAGATGGCTGTGTAGGTCGAGGCAGTGCATTGTGAAACTTACAAGCGGTGCCCCCAGCCACGATATGGTCACGGGTGTCAAAGTCGGCAGCAGCAACGGCGTCAGTGAGACCAGGATGGCGAAGCGAAGCAAGGAGGTGCGGAGTACAGTGCCCACAGGTCACGGTGCAAGCAGCAGCTCGGTGGCGGCAGCAGTCATCGGCAGGAGACCTGAGTTGCTCTGCAAGATGCGGACGGAGCCTTCTGCAGTGCCGTTAGGACACAGAGCCTGTAACATTTCCCTTCTCTGTGGCAACTGAAACAACAGTTCCAGAAGCGGTACCAGAGGTTGATGAAGGCTTTGAAGTACCTGAGACGTCAGAACAGGAGGCAAACTCTACTTCCAGCCCTTGGAGATACACAGCAAAAGTAAAGAAAGCTCAGTCTAGTCCTTTCACTGCCCAAGGCAGAAGTAGGAACTGCAGACCAACTCAACAAAGCAACATCACAGCAAAGGGACAATACTTCTCCAAGCAGCTCTTCCAGCTCTCCTTCTTGGCTGGTTCCTTGATTCCAGCGAATTCCAAAATTCTGGGGTCTGGGTCCTAATATTTATACTCAAAAAACCCTTTGTTCTCTCCGGCAGAGTGTATGTGCTTAGTCCAAACAACTTCTGTCCTCTCTAGCCCAACTTCCTGGCAGAAGGGGGAGACAGCATTGTTCAAGGCAGACAGGGCCCATTTAGATGCAAGGAAATCTCCTCCCACTACTCTAAATGCAGCCCAGGTATATTCAGCCCAGCTATAACTCATCCAGGAAAGGCAGGACACCCCTCAACCCCCCCCCCCCCCCAGTAGCTGTCTGAAGAGAATGCACATCCCCAGCCTCTGTCACTCCAAAGCCAGACAGTCAATCCACAAACCCAGCAGAGGCACACAGGATGGCTAAGCAATCAAACACCTACTTTCTAAAAGTGGTATTTTTAAACACAGAACATAAAAATCATCTTTACTAAAAGATGTACTTTTATACTCCGAGTCCAGGCATACTTAACTCCATTTCCCTATCTGGTCCCAATGGGAAGGTATGCTTATAAAAGGTTATAAGTCAACGTCCAATTCTTTCCTATGGGATTGATAGCCTTGTGGTGGTAAAAAAAGAAATACACTGTAATTCACCACCAGTACCTGTCACACACGCCAGTACATGTCCTACCTTTAACATACACAACACCCTGCCCACAGGGGTATCTTGGGCATACCTTAGGGGTGACTTATGTGTAAGAAAATGGTGCACATGCCAAGTCGATATGGCAGTTACAAACTGCGCGCAGACTCTGCAGTGGAAGGTCTGAGTTACCTTTACTGGGCTACTTCTTTGGGTGGGATGTACATCATGACAACGCGGGCTTTTACACCATGCTGCCATTATGACGCATCCATTACAACGCAAGTCGTTACAACGACTTGCGCTGTAGGCGCTGGATTTTGGAATAGTATGATTTACTATTCCAACTCCAGCCTACGCAACAGTAGGGAAGGTGTTGGAATAGTAAATCTACTATTCCTTAGTATCTCGCGCCATCCAGCACAAGTTGTTGTAACGTAATGGCAGCGTGGTGTAAAGCCCGCGTTGTCATGGCTGTCTCCCCTTTGGGTGGCACAATCAGTGCTGCAAGCCCATTAGTGGTACAGAAGGGGGTGGTAATGGACGGAGCATCTGAACCAATCAAACACTCACACCCACCCATTGGAACATCTTGCCGGACGATATCCGTGCTTGCACCAATTTCTTAGCGATACAAAAGGGGATGATGGACGGAGTGTTTGAACAAATCAAACACTCACCCCCAGTCAACTGATCTGGGTTTAATCCATCACCGTTCTTTAGCCCACTCTGCCACCCCAGTTCAGACATGGCTATGTGCAAATCAGTCTGACCCTGTGCCTCATGGGAACAGTCCAGCCCGAACTGCCAAGCCATGCCTTCCCTGGACCGGAAACAAGCTTCCGAGGACCGGTTTCTGGCATTACAGCCGTCTTCAGCCCGGCTTGCTTGAATCCAGTGGCAATGTGAGCAAGGGACTCACGTCTGAGCATACCCTGCCACACTTATGGCGGCCAAAAGCAGTACAGAAGGGGGTGGTAATGGACGGAGCATCTGAACCAATCAAACACTCACACCCAGTCAAAAGATCTGGGTTTAATCCATCACCGTTCTTTAGCCCACTCTGCCACCCCAGTTCAGACATGGCTATGTGCAAATCAGTCTGACCCTGTGCCTCATGGGAACAGTCCAGCCCGAACTGCCAAGCCATGCCTTCCCTGGACCGGAAACAAGCTTCCGAGGACCGGTTTCTGGCATTACAGCCGTCTTCAACCCGGCTTGCTTGAATCCAGTGGCAAAGTGAGCAAGGGACTCACGTCTGAGCATACCCTGCCACACTCATGGCGGCCAAAAGCGGTACAGAAGGGGGTGGTAATGGACGGAGCATTAGTATCATTTTATTTAGAGGCCCTGGCCCTCTCAGTGCACTTTAATAGGGGCTTACCAGTAAATCAAATATGCGAATTATGGAAACACCAAGACATAATAACAATTTACAACAGGAGCACTTGCACTTTAACACTGAACAGCAATGAGACGGTGTGAAGAGACAATAAACCAGCAAAAACATGTTCGAAACCGGGAGGTCGGAAAACAAAATGACAAGGGAAACGTGAAAAGATGCCAAGTCTAACACAGACTCTGTATCTCGCAATTCTTTTTAACCTAAAGCAGAAACAGTGAACTCGTTGAACCTTTAAGTCCCAGTCCCACTGAATAATCTTGGGGAATGCCCCTTTCAGCAGATTCAGCATGATGGACCAGATATCATTATCCTTCGCCCTTCTGGAATACCAAGGAATCGGACGTTGTTCCTTTGTTGTCGATTTTTATATTATCCTCAATTTTCCACATTACATCTGTCATCTGCGAGTCATGCAAATCTTGCTGATCCTTCAGCGATCTAACTTCGGTCTCCAACAATTCAGCACATTTCCCGACAGCAGAAATTCCATCTCCAATTTTAGTAACTTTTCTGATAGCGCCCTGCAGTTTTATAAAAGCCAAACGGACCTGATGACTATCGCTCTTTACTTCATCTTGCAATTGTTTTATAGATTGGTAAATGAGTGACAATGACTATTCCGTTGCATTGGCATTGGAGAGGTCATTTACATTACTTTCTTGGATAGGAGTTTGACCAACAGAGTTCAATCTGCTTGTCCCCTCGGGATACACTTGCTGTGTAGGAGAATAATTCAATTTCAATTTGCGAGCGATAGTCTCTTCAGAGGTCCCTCCAAGGCCACAATGTATCCCCCTCTTTTTATGTGCTCCTCCGGAGCACAGTTGTTTAGTTGTTGTGACAGGCTCACCCAACATGATACCACTGCTAGAGTCTGAAACAATATCTCAACAATAAAGAGCTGCTGAGATTAGAAAGCTCCGAATCATCTGTCAAAGAAAAAATCTTTTCTCTAATGTCCAGGGACCCGCGAGCTGTATGTACAGCCCCTTTACCCATTCCAAACAGTGTCAGTCAGTCAAAATACTTTATTCAATTTTGAATAAAATCATAACAAGACATACATTCCATACACATTAAAATGTAAAAATACATTTACAGAGGTTATTTGAAGTAGATTCATATTAAAAATGGTTAGAATACATTTTCAAAGGTTATTTCAAATACATTCAGTAAAAACTGTTGATGAGGGAATTTGTGCAAAAAGGCAAAGTACCACATACAAAATGTCAATGTAAGCTGCAGGAGGTGAGCAGTCGTTAGATACTGTCTACATTCCAAACAGTGAACTACTTAACCCCATCAGGGATTTCTGCATATCAGCTGGGGGAGTGTTCAAGGCATTATTATCAGCAGATTTATCAGCGGAAGCAGCCCAGCTCGACCCCTCATTCCATGCTTGGCCCCCCGGCGATGGATTAACTACATCAGGTCTCCCATCCAATACATCCCCTGTACGTTCCAGCAAAGCATTCTACAGGCATTTGTTAGGAGTTTACTGGGGGCATTCATGATTACTTTCACTGCCTTCTTCAAGATTTTCATTGCCCCTGCTGCTTCAACAGTTTTGATGCTGAGGCATTGTAACTATGTTGCAATCCTCCTTGTGTCCATCCAGTAGGCTCCCCACTACCAACACAGGAAACATTCCCATGATTGAAGGCTGAGACGCACCACTGACTGGGAGGGGGTTCTACCACGATATATGTTGCAGGGGTTTCTTTGAATCTTTTCTTTACTGAGGCACCCAGTGCCTCCTGCATTTTCTTCCGGGAGTCTTTCCTGATCCCTCGGTGGGCAGGAGCTGAGCCAGCAGCAGCCCGCGTTTTCCCAGTTTTGAGCCCTCTGCCGAGCATACTTCATGCATTGTGACACCACACCAGAGAGCAGCTGGAAAAGTGGAGAAAGTGACATGCCGACCAGACAGTCCGTAGAGCTTGAACCACACTCTCCTGTTACACCATCAAAATATCAGCTTGCAAGCAATGTATTTCAGTCCACCCATTCATGCCAGATGGTTTTCACTACTGCTCAAGTGTCAGGGTAATCAAATTTCCACTCGGAGGTGAGATTGAGGAGAGTAACGGGCGAGGTAACTACACAGAAGTCATTGTGAATCCACATCCTAATGAGATGAAGACAGTCTGGAGTTTGTTTGGATCCACAACTAAGCTTGACTCTGCCCATACCCATAGGTGGAACCATATCTGCTTGATGAACCCTACTGAAAAAAAAATTCATTGATGATTTGGAAGATAGAAGAGCAGTTATTGAAGAGAGAACAAAGATGGAAAGAGATATTGGGAAAGATAAATGGGGAAAGGAGATCTGGGAACACATGCGAAGTTGAATTTTGACTGGAAACATCGAGGGAACTTGTGCATGCACAGAAGGGTAGATGTGGCACACAATAAGTTTATGGGAGGCAGCAAGTGCGATTATGCATTCAAGTTGGGAGGTAATACAGAACAGATACTTGGAGGGAAGGATCCAGGTATCCCTGGTCCTTTATTTTGCATCTTCTTCCTCATAATATATACATTCAGATTGCACAACCCTTTAAATATGTATTCTCTTATATATTTACTGAATCTTTGCTAATTGATTGGATTGTGACTGACTAAACTAGCTAATTAAACCCTTATGGTTTGGACAGCATTCTCGGTCATCTCTGTAGAGCCAAAATTGGTTTCACTGGGATTGTAATGTGTTGCTGGTGTTAGCTCCCTCTTCATACTTCAAGTCGACAATAAAAGGTCCATATGACCAGTGGGGGATTCTCTTTAATGATTACAGCAAGAAATTGCAACAAAGAAGTGCTTTTGCTTCACTTGGTGTAAATCCATTCAGTAGATTTTGAGAAAGTAGCATTAGAAAAGTGTCTTGGGTTGGCTTGAAATTCATAGGATCTGTCAATTAAAGTTCAAGATATCTCGACCGCTGACTTCGCTGATTTGTATGTTCAAATAAATTTATAAACAGCATTAGAATTCTTTAAATGTCACATTTAAATCATTGTTATGGGGACACCACAATACAAAATATTATAACCTATACGTTTACTAGAAAAAACACTGTTAAATTTATGATTACATATCCTAAAAAAGATGTTACATTTTGAAAAACATTTGAAATTCACTGAAAAAGTCAGTTCAGGAGAAGTAATGGTTACAATACATACACTATTATAATGAGGTACTGGGTTTTTCAGAACCGGTACCGAACTGGTAACCCAGCGGTGTCAGGGTACCCCCAAAGACCTCGAGTACTTTCCTGATTCAGACCACAGAAACTCAGAGTCTTCTAGGTGAAGTCAAGGATCGATTTTATTGGCTGCAACCAAGTAACAGGTCCTAGAAGTACAACACACGGGATGTATATTCTCAGGAGACTGCTCAATCTTACAAAACCAGGCTTCTCTTTTTATACAAAATATTGTGCTTCAGGCAAACATTCTTGGCTTTACAGTATACCATTCAAATATTCTTACTACAAAGGAAAAGCAGAGTCATGATGACAGCCCACATTTCTGTTTGTCCAGCCCACAACAAATTACCCGGCAAGGCCCAACATTTCATCAGATATCGGTGGACCCCCCATAAAAACGGGCACCTCCCCATCATAAAGCAAGTGAGAGAGAAAAGAGCAGGGACAGGTGTGAGCAAGATTCGGCAGGGTGTGTGTGCGATGAAAAGGGTTTATGGCTGTTGTGCCTTGATGCTATCTCATTCGGCCACTGGGAGAGGAACTGACCAAACAGGTTCGGCCTGGGGCAATGGTTTCAGCTTGTTCAGGTCAGAGAAAAGTCAATCAAGGTGTACGTGTCCTTTGATATCGAATTTAGCTGTATTAGAAGCCTATGTGAGGGCAACCCACAAAATGGCTGCCGTACACAAAATGGAAGCCAAGGGTTCAGAACGCAAATGACGATTTCGAGGTGAAATCGTCACTCGAATATGACGAAATTGCTTGTACATAGTGTACTAGTCATTTTCGGTCTTTTGATATAAAATCGTCATGCTATGATGAAGTTTTATTCACGAGTCCAGAATTTTCAGAACTACAAACCCTCCTTTTGCCCTTACATAGGCAATTTAACCTAATCTCATGCTAATCTGAGTCCAGGTCTATATTCCTAAAGTCATTGAGATGTTGCTGTAACATCATTCTATTACTTAGTTCGTCTTTTGATACAGGTTTCCTTACACATGATGTAGCACAAAGGCCACATATTGAAGGAGCACACTGCACGCACAGACAGAACAGGGAAAGAATGGCTAAGACCATCCCAATGACCATCAGAATTTTCCATCCCCAGCCGGATATCAGTTCCCAGAACCATCCCATTAATGACCAATCTCCTTTATCTACATGAATAGATTCGGAAATCTTATGCAGTTTAGAGATGGCCTGGTACACTGTTGGAGCGTTATCTGGAATGAAAACACAGCAACTCGATTGGATCAATCTACATACCCCACCTCGGTCTGCAAGTATGACATCTAATGCGACCCTGTTCTGAAGGGTCATAAGTCGATCCGACTGGAGCTCAGCAGTCAACTTACTAAGGGCACCAGCAGTTTCAATCACGGTGGATTCAACCACCCTTGTCAATTGCCTTATGTTCCTGCTGTTAGCCATCGGTCCCCAGAATGGCAGAAAACCCATTACGAAGTCCCCAAATTCTTGTCCTGCAGTGTCTTCTTTGCTCAAGACACCTCTAACTATCCTTGTCTTGTGGTAATCTGCCGCTGCTGTGTAGGTGGGAGGCAACAGGAAGGAAACAAAACATGTGCCAGAGAAATCAGGCGGCAACCATGTATAGGCTCTATCATGGCAGATAAAATAGGTACCCTTATCTGCTAGAAACGGAGGGGAAGTCTGAGATGCAAAAACATATGTTTCAGTGCAAATGCTTTTCCCTAGCTGAGCTCTGGGATTCTTGCCAATACCTTGCAGACACAGGTGACCCTGATGGGGTACAATCCAAATCGGGGAAGATCTCTGAGCCTGCTGTTTCTCACTCAGAGTAGCTCCATATCCGGTCACGTTCCATCCTATGTATACTAGTGTCTCATCTCTTGGGATAGTCTCATAAGAAATATCTTCCTTAATCATGTCTACTATACCCTTAACTAGAGCACTATTCTTAGGATTGTCTGTTACAGAACGTAGGGGGTAGACTTCATGAGCATATATGAACATTGTTCTGTATGCCCACACAGAACCATTGTGGCTGAAAGGCAGGACCAGATAAGGGATACCTTTATCCGTTGTGTGAAGCATAAGACCACACACCCAACAGTTAGTTGTGTTCATTACAAGTTGGTGTTGGTGCAAAAGCTGAACAAAGGAGTTATTAATAAACTCTAATCTCCTAGCTGATTCGTGTTCAGGAAGGGGTTGAAAAGAGTGTGGGGAAACAGTAGAAGGAGGAGGTATGGGCGGTGTAGTGGGTGCAAATGTTACTCGAAAAGAGAATAAAACATAACTTATTAAAAATATCATCACACTGAATAACATGAAAATGCACAATATCAAAAAGCTTTTCTTTGTCATTATTTTACAAATCTTGTGTTTAAAGTTCATTTCCTTGGCAGGTCTCTCCATCTCGAAAAACTCCATCCTCTCTAAAGTGCTGCCCGCGATGGGAGGTTGTTTCTGCTAAGGAATGCTTCTGTCAGTCTAGGGCAACTCCCTTGGACCAACCAGAACTGCCGACCTAATGTCGTCAGCTGCACCCCAAAGACTTTGGGCAATCGCGGCCCTAGCAGCGGAACCCGGATGGCGGTTCGAAAAACAAAAATAAGCAAGTTTCTCAGATGGGAGAGCTCCACTTTCAAAAATAGTACTTGGAGGAAAAAAAACTTTTATTTGTCCATAGGTCTCGGCCTCAAATTGTATCTTTGCTTTCCAGGTATGGTATGATCTCGGAAAAGGAGTTCAGGCTCTGTAGTGTCCAATGGAACTGACGGCGATACAGCTGGTTGCAAAATGTTGTCGCTCTCTTTTTCAGTAAGTGTTCCCTTTACACGTGCATCACTGAAAGGCAGAAAACGTGGCACAGTTTCAGTCTCTGAGTCGGCGACACCCTCCTGGACCCACCGGTCATATGGCAGAGGCAGAGGGATAGGCTTGCAGTGGATCCCGTGGATCCAGTTTTTCTTCCCCTCCACTCGAACAGCTGATCTTGTGGAAAGAAGAACGAGGTGCGGTCCGGTCCACCTTGGCTGGTCGTTCTTGGTTCGCTGGAAATTCTTCACAAGAATCCAAGATCCAGGGTCGATCTGATGACCTGGAGTTTCAGAGACCGGAGGCAGGGTGTCATGGACCTGTTGATGCAAAACACGCAATTTAGCCGTCAATTCGTACAAATAGTCAAACAAAACAGGGTGTTCTATTTCACTGAACTTAGTGGGCCTTGGCACTCCCCATATGTTGGCCGGGCGGCCAAAAACTATCTCATAAGGACTAAGTCCCACTCGCGAATGCACAGTCATTCTGGTGGATAGGAGTGCTAACGGGAGAGCGTCAGGCCATTTAAGACCTGTGCTTGCTTGAATTTTGGCCAATTTCAACTTAAGCGTGCCATTGTAACATTCTACTAATCCAGCTGATTGGGGGTGATTTGCAGCGTGGAACTTTTGCTGAATGCCTAGCCCTTCACATACTTTTTTCATCACTCGACCCACAAATTCACTTCCATTGTCACTCCAGACCATTCTAGGCATTCCGAACCTGGGGAAGAACTCTTTCACCAGGGCTTTCGCTGTGGATAAGGCAGTGTTGTCTTTTAGGGGGTTGGCTTCCACCCATCTTGAAAAGGCACAAACAACAACAAGTACGTATTTTAAATTGTTGCACCTCTCCATATGGATGAAATCTAGCTGCAAAACCTCGAACAGATACGTAGGAGGTGCAAAATGACCAGCTGGAGTTGGGGTTCCCCTACCAGGATTGTGTTTCAGACACACCATGCAAATCTTGACAACATTCTCTGCACACTTAGGAATTCCTGCATTTTGCCATACTGGAGCCAACAACTTACAGATCCCTTTCACACTGATGTGAGCCATTCCATGAGCCATTGTAACCACTGCAAGCACATATGCATCGGGTAACAACCATCTCTGATGCTCTGACAATTCAACCCAACAACCATTTGCATCCATTCTACCCGTACTTTCTCTCCACATGCTCAACTCTTTCTCTGTAGCCTCAGCTTGAATAGACTTCACACTCTCTATCGAGTCTTCACACATTCCAACGTCACCAACCCATCTTGCAGGGCCTGCAACATACATTCGGCTCATTACATTCCTTGCAGTTTCTTTCGCGATTTCGTCAGCAAATGCATTTCCACGACCAACATCATCAGTCACCTTCTTGTGAGCACTACATTTCACAATCGCCATTTGCAGAGGCAAGGTCAGTGATTCCAGAAGCTCATTCACCAACTGACCATGCTGGATCTTAGCTCCATGCTAAGTCAGGAACCCACGTTCTTTCCACAATCGTCCAAAACTGTGAGCCACTCACAACGCATACTGGTTGTCGGTGTACTTGGTCACTTTCATTCCTTTCGACAACACACATGCTCTTGTAAGTGCAATCAATTCTGCTGCTTGAGCTGAATTATGTGGGATACGTGCACCTTCAACAATTGTATGCAAAGTCGTGACAGCATATGCTGCAGTCGTATCACCATTCGGGAGCTTGAAGCATAAACCATCCACCCACAATGTACCATCACATTCAGCAAGAGGAGTGTCCTGGAGATCTATTCTCCCTTTCGTTTCTTCTTCTGTTCTAAGAAAACAATCATGCTGTTCTGAAGAATCTAATTCCTCTACAATTGGCAACAACGTAGCTGGGTTTAACGTGTTACATCTTTTTATGTGCACATGACTTGCTAACAAGGTTAATTCGTAACCTGACAATCGAGCACTAGTTAAGTGCTGTGTCTTGGTTCTGTTTAACAACGTGTCCACTGCATGTGGAACCATTACGACTAACATATTATTCATCACTAGACCAGCAGACTGTCGAATAGAAACAGCTGCTGCCGCTGTTGCTCTTAAACAACTCGGCAATGCTTTAGCTACCGGGTCCAAAGTCGACGAAAAATATGCACATGGACGCTGCTTGTCTCCAAACAACTGAGTCAAAACTGACAATGCACAACCTTGTTTCTCATGGACGTACAATGTAAAGGGCTTACTGTAGTTGGGGGTACCCAACACAGGAGCCGAACATAATGCTGTGCGCAATTCAGAAAAACTTTTCTGACACTCTTCAGACCAAGGAACAGGATTGGGTGTATCTTTACACGTTAATGCCACCAAAGGTTTGGCTAATAACGAAAAATTTGGTATCCATTGCCTGCAATATGATGTAATGCCCAAGAAAGCACGCACTTCTCTCTGTGTTCTTGGCACACTCAATTTCGCAATTGCCTGAATTCTTTCTGGGGTCAGTTTCCTTCCCTCCTTCGATAAGAGATGACCTAAGTAGGTCACTTCTTGTCGACAATATTGCAATTTGGAAAGGGACACTTTGTGATGCAAGTCGCACAAATTACGCAACGAAGACAACGTGGCTTCTTTACAGGTTACCTCAGTATCTGCAGCAATAAGTAAATCATCAACATACTGAATGAGGGTAGCACCTTCAGGTAAAACAATTGTATCAAGCTGTGTCTTTAGAGCTTGACTATATATTGATGGACTTTCACAGTAGCCCTGGGGAGCGCGTTTAAAGCGGAAGCTGCGACCTCCTAAACTGAAACCAAAAATATCCCTACTCTCCTCAGCAATCGGGATGCTGAAGAAAGCATTCTTCAAGTCAATCACCGAAAACCATGTTGCAGAAGCTGGAATCATAGTCAATAGGGCAGTAATGTCGGGGACAACTGGAAATTGTGGTACAACTATTTTATTGACCTCTCTAAGATCAATCACAAATCTGTAAACAGGTGGCTGGGAAGGATCAGTTCGTTTTAAAACAGGCAGAACAGGGCTATTGCAAACGTTGCCTCTTGTCTCTTCAATGACTTCTTTTTCAATTAGATCGTAAACTATCGCTAGCAAAGCTTTTTCACCTTCACTAGAAATTCTATATTGGGGAATGCGTGGCATTTTAACATTGGCTTTCAATGTTACAACATATGGCGGTATTTCCAAAAGACCTACATCATTAGGACCAGTAGCCCAAAGAATATTAGGGAGAGATGACAATTCTGTTGGAAGTTTGTCTCTTGAAAAATACATTGGAGAAACCACTTTCTTACCTAAAGTAAGTTGTACTCCTGAAGGAGAACAGTACAAAGTTGCATACAATCTTTTTAACAGATCTAATCCCAACAGGTTTTCACCACAACCTGTTGTCAGAATAAGGGGTGCTTCTAATTCACAAGGACCAACAGAAAGAGACATAGGGCTAGAAATCGGGTTCCTAACCGGGGCGCCAGAAAAACCTACAGAAACATTCGTTTCGCCAGACAAAGGTGCGCCAGGGAGTTTGGAGTGCATAATAGAACTCTTTGTAGCACCAGTATCCAACAGAAAAGGCTCTGACACACCTGATGTAATCACCTCGACGTATGGTCCACTCTGATCTACTGGAACTGAAACAACTCCCTCTCTTTGTCTATGGCTGTCCTAGCAATAATTACCTTCCCAATGCTCATCTTCTGTATAGTAATCATTAGTAAAGGACTGAGCTGTCCTACCAGATGCGTTATTCTGCTGATCGAACCTATTCATAGAATTTTGAGGTGGAAGGGGACGTGCGTTCTGGGGGACGTTTCCACGTCCTCTACCTCTAGGCGCTTGCTGAACACCTCTACCTCTTGTGTTTGAAACACCATTCGCGCGCTGTAACAGAATAGGGCAGCTATACTTGGAATCTTTCCCCATAGAGGCTGTGGAACAACGTTCCCAAACAACATGTCTATGTCTGCTAAATTCATGATACATGACCCAGCAGTCTGTGACAACTCTTTGTAATACCCTGCGGGATTTTTACGGGGATCAGGCAAAGTCTGTTTAAGGGCCAAAACTTCAGCTCGCTTCCAAGGAACATGTACCCACACACGCTGAAAATGTGCTGGCACAAGTGGTGGAACATTACCAGGACCAGCGGCCACTTCCTCCTTCCAAACCGGAGGAACTTCTCTCATGGGGTACTGTCGCGCCTTTTTCCTACCGGATGCGTCACGCTCAAATAGTGATCGAGAAGTGCCCCCCTTACTCCGATATGACAACAATGTCTCAACCGCTCTCTCGACATCGGGACCTAAGATCATGCCCTCTGCGAACTCGAACCGCACACGACACAACTTGGGCGGGTTGTATTCGAGATCATTGTCTTCCAAATCTTCACAGAGAAAAACGCACATTTGTTCAAAAACATATCTCTGCTTCGGTGCTTCCCATTGACGGAAGACTTCCATGACAGACTCTACATCATACCTTACAGCGTCGATAACCCATTTATGCGCTAAACGATTCAGTAAATCTCTCTCTCGATAGTCAGGCAGTTGACTCCGCAACTGTCTTCCTTCCATGTTAGGGGTCGTATTAGGCGACCCAAAGAAAGGTGAGAAAAGATTAGTAACAGTGTTGGCCATTCTCTGTCGAACGGAAGGAGAAACTGACGGAAGAACGGGCGGAAAAACAGGGTGAGATAAAGCAGGGGCAGAGGCAATAGCAGAGGGATCATTAGGAGAAATAGAAGGTGCACTAGGCGAAGTCGTAGAAAGCACAGGTGAAGCAGATGTGATCGGTGGGCCTTGAGGAGGCTGCACCAGAGGGGCAGAAACCAGCTGAAGAGTAGCTGGTGGGTGCTGTGGAGGAGCAGGAGGCAATGCAATCACAGGTTGCGCAACTAAAGGTTGCGGAGGTGCAGTAGCATTTTGCGCATAGGGGGTGGCGAACTTAACAAATGCGACATTAACGGATCTTTTTCAAGCTCTTTTGCTGCATCTTGCTGAAGAGGCGGCAAAACTGGATAGCATTTATCTATTACCATTTTACGTTGCCTGTGCAACTGCTCACTCATCTGTTCTTCTTCATTGTCTTTAAACTGCATAGCAGCTTGCATTATCGAAATACCCCTTTCTCTCTTATTTTTCTTTGCTAATTTAATTTCCTTATGTTTGGCTTCCTTACGCCATAGGCGGAAAGAGCCAAACATCGCCGGCCGGGCTTTCTTCTTAAAAAGTTTAACTTCGAGGTTATCTAAGATTTCTGTATCAAAGCTACACTATTGGGGCAATTTTAAAACACCATCTTTTCTGGTGTATTTGATCCACACTTCATTATATGTGATGGGGCCTACTCCATGTTTAACATACAATTCATAAGTTGGAGTTCCAATCGGAGGAACCGGACAAGAGTCCTCCAATCGGGAATCCCTATTATTACAACCAAGACAAAACAAATTTCCAAGTCTGCTAAGACCAGGCATCTTCGCTCTCTAGTCTAGCTTCAAACTTCAAAGGATTATCGATTACGATATTTCTCGTGAATACACGAGTCCTTCGGTTTTGGCACTTGCAAGTTCCAACAAAGTGATCCCAAGGGGATACCCAAACTAAGACCAACTAAGGACTGGGAGACGCTCCACTTATACTTAACTGAGATATCGATGACGTCACCAGAAGACTCGTCTTATCGTTTCGCTCTACCAAACTTCAAGGGTCCAAATCAGGGCGATAGCTAGGGCAGCAGTCCTTTGTAGCCGTCGGGAAGCGGGGAACCTCGCAGCAAAGACTTTCGGACCACGTCGACATGCAGGGGTCGATGAAGTGGTTGGCCTTCTTCCAGAATTTTCACACGAAGCTCCTCACGAACCTCTGGCTGGACCGGTACCGCTGGTATCGCCCCGTGTTGGGCGCCAACTGAGGTACTGGGTTTTTCAGAACCGGTACCGAACCGGTAACCCAGCGGTGTCAGGGTACACCCAAAGACCTCGAGTACTTTCCTGATTCAGACCACAGAAACTCAGAGTCTTCTAGGTGAAGTCAAGGATCGATTTTATTGGCTGCAACCAAGTAACAGGTCCTAGAAGTACAACACACGGGATATATATTCTCAGGAGACTGCTCAATCTTACAAAACCAGGCTTCTCTTTTTATACAAAATATTGTGCTTCAGGCAAACATTCTTGGCTTTACAGTATACCATTCAAATATTCTCACTACAAAGGAAAAGCAGAGTCATGATGACAGCCCACATTTCTGTTTGTCCAGCCCACAACAAATTACCCGGCAAGGCCCAACATTTCATCAGATATCGGTGGACCGCCCATAAAAACGGGCACCTCCCCATCATAAAGCAAGTGAGAGAGAAAAGAGCAGGGACAGGTGTGAGCAAGATTCGGCAGGGTGTGTGTGCGATGAAAAGGGTTTATGGCTGTTGTGCCTTGATGCCATCTCATTCGGCCACTGGGAGAGGAACTGACCAAACAGGTTCGGCCTGGGGCAATGGTTTCAGCTTGTTCAGGTCAGAGAAAAGTCAATCAAGGTGTACGTGTCCTTTGATATCGAATTTAGCTGTATTAGAAGCCTATGTGAGGGCAACCCACAAAAAGACTGACGTACACAAAATGGAAGCCAAGGGTTCAGAACGCAAATGACGATTTCGAGGTGAAATCGTCACTCGAATATGACGAAATTGCTTGTACATAGTGTACTAGCCATTTTCGGTCTTTTGATATAAAAATCGTCATGCTATGATGAAGTTTTATTCACGAGTCCAGAATTTTCAGACCTACAATAACATGTTAAAAAAAACTAGGAGATTCACTGTAGGCCAGTTAAAGTGGAGTTATGCTTAGAACGCTTATGACTTACATGAAACACCCCAGAAATTCACTGAAGAAAACAGTTACAGTGGAGTTATGGTTACAAAACAAAATCTAAAAACCACTGAATTTTGTTAGTTATGGTAAGTTTACCATTAATTGGTGCCCTCATCTTACTTTTGTGAGTTCACATAGGGCAGTGGTTCCCAAACTGTGCGCCGCGGCACCCCGGTGTGCCGTAATGAGGTGCCAGGGGCACCGCGCGCACACTGTGGGAAATTGCTACTAACGGCCCTCAGCCGTCTGTCATTCGGCGGGCACGGCTTGGATGGGAGTGAGACACACAACGTGAAACTGAGAGAGAACGCAAATAAGAAGGAGAGAGAGAGACGGAAAATAAAAAGACAAAGGCACCAAGAGATAGGTAAGTGTGACAGAGAGAGAGGCAACAACACAGAAAACCAGAGAGAACAGGACAAAAATAAGGAGTGTGAGAGAAAGTCTTCGAAGAGAACATAGAGCACTAATTTCTGGAGTTTTAAATAGCGCAAATTTGACCCAAAGGCATCAGAGCGCTTCACAAATTTTGCATAGCAGTAGTTAAAGGGTTTACAGATTAAGGTAGACATAGAGATCAAAACAATGGCGGTACGTGACCAAGACATAAGACGGCATGATTATCAGTATCAATATGTTTGTTATGCTGTGAGGCAAGACTTGAAGATATGTTTAAGAATTGTGCTGATTTGTTTCCTTGGACAGAGAAAATCAAGTAAAATCTAAGTAAACAATAAATGATAAACAATACATTAAATTGTACAGATACGTAGTTTTGCATACAATGCAGGTCATGAGAACGTGAACCTCAGTTTGGATCCTGATTTAAAATATAAAAAGTTTTTTAAAAAAAATAGAATTGTGGACACTCGGGCGCTGTGGAGGACATGAGCCTGTTTGTTAGAAGAGCGCCTAGCTCCCTCCTGAAAGGGGGGTGCTAATGGGGGGGGTCGTAAATCTGTAAGAACGAAGGTCCATCGTGCTGAAAATGTCTAGGGGTGGGGGAGGGGGGGTTAGGGGTGTTAGGGTGGGGGAGGGGCTGGCTCTCCCTGACATCTTTCCTTCTGCTCTGAGGTGGGATCAGAAGTCACCTCTCATGTGACCTCAGCATCCCAGGACATGGTGTACAATGATGCGGTGCTTCAAATAACCCGGTGGCTGCCCACTGGGGCCCTGTGGGTTAATATAAGACTTTTACATTGGATCTGTGCCGCTGCTGGCACAAATCCTGCAGCTCTGGTGAAACAGCCTTTGTGGCACGTGAAGGGCACCCTCACTGCATAATTCTGCATCATCACCCGAAGCTGATTTGTTAGATTTCAAGGCCCTGTAGGCGGGGGCTTCCGTCACCCAAGATCACGGCTCTACCTCAACGAGCTCTGTGATCCTTTGGTAAATAGGGGGCCTTTCCAGAGAAGCACAGGAAGCTGGCTGGAGGACTGAGCACCCACCCACCCTGACCACCCACAGCAAGGTGTGCCACCTGATCACCCACTACAAGGTGTGCCACCTGAACACCCACTGCAAAGTGTGCCACCTGAACACCCACTGCAAAGTGTGCCACCTGAACACCCACTGCAAAGTGTGCCACCTAAACACCCACAGCAAGGTGTGCCACCTAAACACCCACAGCAAGGTGTGCCACCTAAACACCCACAGCAAGGTGTGCCACCTAAACACCCACTGCAAAGTACACCACCTGACCACTGACCACCCACAGCAAGGTGCTCCACCTGACCACCCACAGCAAGGTGCATCACCTGACCAATGACCACCCACAGCAAGGTGCACCACCTGACCACCCGCTGCAAGTGGATGAGATTAATAATTCAAGCATTCCAACCATCATTGCGACCCAATTACTTTAAGGAAGACAACAGGAAGTACTCCCGAGGTCGGGCTTACATCCCCTCCACCCCCCCAACGGGAAAACAAATGGTGGGGAGCCACGGCCAACTGCTGATTAGGTCAAGGGAGCCACAAGTCAAAAAAGTTTGGGAACCCCTGACATAGGGCATTATGAGATCACAGATTATATGTTATATGATATCACTGATGACATTTCAAGTGACATCAATGAACTATATTTATATTTGTATATATGCAGATTAAATGCATATATGAAGACTCAGAGAGTGTACTATGTTTTATGGTACCATTGTTAAAACTTCCCCGACACTCAATAGTAAGAAATAGATAGCATATTATATTCTGCACATCTGCTTGTATGGTTTTTACCATGCATCTTCTTGTGTGTATTTGTTTTAACAATAGGTAATGAACAAAAACCAGGATGCAAGAGGTTATATTTGTGCAGCAATGTAAGATCACACCCAAGAAACCTCATGACTACTAGGAGATTTGTTTCTCTCTGTAAAGTAATTATTACATGCAATCTGTGGGACATTACGCGTGTTTTTCTTGTATCACGTGTGAGAAGTTAGCCTGGCATATGTTGTCCACTGTTCTAGTGATCACCTTGCACCAGTCTAAACGACCCTTATGATGGTGGTTGTAAAGTCAACCTTATAGATCAGCTATCCTAGTGGTAGCATGGACCAGCAGTCTTAGGCTAAAACTTCAGAGAACATGTGAAGCCAGCTGTTTTACCATATATAATCCCTTGAATACCAAATGAAAGGACACCACACAAGGTATATATCAAATATATATGTATTTATTACTAGCACAACCCCTCTACACTCTTTATGAGGTCAGAGTTCGAGATACGTTACAAGTTACTCATTTAGCATACTCTAAGTTGCTCAAATACAATTCTGCCCTAGGGGCCTCATGAACCATATACTAAGTAAGTGGTATAAGGACCACTTCAGGAATAGTGAATAGACCTAGGGAATCGCTGGGGCTACACTACAGAACCAAAGGTTAGGGAGTAGGAGACCCACGGGAGATGCGTGCAGTGTGGGAACACAGTCGCGAGTTACAATAGAGTTATAATGGGAACGTAAAAGTTACAAAGTAGTAGATTAAGGACACTTCCAGGTGGACTACGGTAAAACCCATTTAAACTAGGCCACTTCGAGAGTCAACACCCAAGGGAGTACCGGAGTACTCGAGTTACCTCACCCAGGGAAGCCGGGTGCATAGGTGTTCTTTCGGTCGGGTTTTGTCGCTGTTTCCTATGGAGAGCTGCAAAGAAGTGCTGCAGGCGACCAGGAGAAAAGTGTCCAGCTGGATCCAAGGGTGGATCAAAGATGAGAAGAACCTGAAAGCAGAGGAGACAGAGTCTGGGGTCACTAGCCAGTGACCAGGAAGGAACCAGGCGATGTTGAGTGTTTCAGGAGAAGAAGGTGAAGCTTGTCTCTGCAGCCATGAGGACCAGGAGGCGTCGACGAGGACCAGGAGCTGGATTCAAGCTGTCCCACGAAGGATCTGGATGACTGTGGTGTCGGTATCCGGATTGGACCCAACAAGCCTTGGCAAATACAATCCACGCAGGAAGGGACGATGGGCTTTAGTACAGACCAGCAAGGTCTGGGGAGCTCTCCTTCGCAGGGAAGCTGGAGCCAGCCCGGAGCAACTAGGCAAGCAGTGTAGTTTCACAGGAAAGCCTTCGGAGGGCTAACTAGCCAACGGGCTAGCAACCGGGAAGACGCGTAAAGCTGAAATGCAAGAGCAGGCCCCACGCGGCACTCGTGGAGTGCGAAGGGCTGACCTTCGGTGCAAATGGCGGTCGCGTCTGGGGCTTCTCAAACCCCAATGCACAACTTCGAGGGTACCTCAGAAGCTGCAAGGTTTAGGAAATTGCAGGTAGTCCAGGGTGTCCGGATCGACGTCTCTCTTGTCCGCCACGGGTCTCAGCTTTGCTGTGGATGTGGATCGGGGTCGGAGAAGTCTGGAAGTCCAGTTCCTGAGTCGCTGGGTCTTCGGGTTCCGGCAAGAGCGTCGACAAAGCAAACCGGCAAGTTACTGGTGGTGCCTGTTTGCACAGGGTGGTCACTCCTTGACCACAAGGGAGATGTCTTCAGTCTTCTAGTCGATATAGAACGTCGAAGAACCAAGAGTTCAGTTTCAGAGTTTCAGTCCGGGATAATCTAATGTCTCTAGACACAGTTCCTATCTTTATACTAATCTAAGGGGCTGGATTACCTGCTAGGTCCCTCCTACGGGTGGACCCTGAGAAGGGGGTGGTTACACTCCATTCTCTTTGTCCAGTTTCGCGCCAGAGCTGGGGCTGGAAAGCCCCAGCAACTGGTTTGAACCGGGCTATGCATGGAGCACCTTGTGTGCCCCAGGCAGTGTCTCATTTTGCAGCCCTCCCTGCCCCAATACACTAAAAGCCTGTCTGGGGAGGTACTAGCACCTCCCAAGGTAGGAAACCTATTGTCCAGGCCTCCCCTGCGTGAGTTTTGTCCAGCAGCAGGAGGTCAGACTTGTGTCTGTGGCAGCAGCATCCATTTTGTGATGCTGAGGCTCTGTTTAACTTTAACCGGGTAAAGCAATAACTACATGTCTTCTCCCTCTAGAAGGGTGGAATGCTACCCCCGCCGCCAGAACTGGTGGGGGGGTAGCATTCCCAAATCTTTTTCACCTTACACAACATGTTTTGATAAAGCCAAACCAAAGTTAGCATTACCTGCGAGGATTATAATGCACTTAACAGTATATGGTATGGTTATATCATAGAACAGCTATAAGGACATGGTTGCGAAAGCTGCAGAAGGGTTCAGCTCATGCTAGAGCACCATCTCACATAAAACCAAGCACTCTGCCTCCAGGATTGTTAAGGCCTGCCATAGGAGTGACTTATAGGTATATATGTGTCTATATATAAGGGTAGATATAGGTATACTATATCTAAGCAAGGGGTGATTACACCACCTTGCCCAAGCGGAGTGATCAGCCTGTGGTGTCAGTTTGGGAGGCAAACCAGGGGTGGCACAATACATGCTGCAGCCCCTGGTAGGCCTTGGATGCACCTATGCCCTGGGTACCTATGGTACACTATACAGGGACTCACAAAGGTGACCCAATTCCCAATTAAGTATGTACCTAAAGTACATGGTATCAATTTAGAGAGAGAACAGCTGGGCTGTGGGTCTGATTAGCAGGCCCACGGCCACACTAAAGTCGAAAAACCAGAAAATCACAGCAAAAAGTGGGGGTGACCATAGGAAGCAGACCCTACTCTCCTACATCACGTTTGATGTAATGTAGTGATAAACTCTAATTTGACCTGTGCACTGTAGAAATACATTTTTCTAAATGCATAAATATTAGTACCATTGTTCCAAATAACATGAGTTAATGGGCCATGTTTATTTTCAATGCCATGGCATAAATATATGTATGTATAAAGTAACAGTTAAAGTAAAATGATTAGCAGGTGAATGAAAGGATGAGCTAAAGGCACAAACTGGTGATGGGCAGCCAATATTTTTGATATATTTCATAAGTTTCTAGAGTAGCAGATATTGAGAAATTATGTAAGAGCTGTGCTTACCCATTGCCAGAAGGTCCTGCATCTGAGATCCAAGGTCCTGCATCTGAGATCCAAACAGCTTCACATCTTTGTGTACGTTATCAACAGCATCAGGTAACTGAACGATCCCACCTGTATTCATAAAATAGAGAGAGCCACGTTTACAAAACGCACAGTAATATCATAACGCAAATCCACAACCAAGAAGGCAAGATACCACCAGCGGACATGGCCTTGCAATGATCGTCCCCATTTAGCACTAGCCTGCCAATCCAACATCTGAAGGGCTAAATACAAACAGGTTCAATACGCTGCGACAAACCTCCCGCCACTCCTAGCACCTCTGGTACTATTCTACAGCAGGCTCAGATGAGACTTAAACAAGGTGAGAGAGAGTTAGAGGATGGGGATAGATTAGGGAGAGAGGGACAATAGAGAGAGGACAGAAGGCGAGAGAGAAAATGGACGGATGGAATGGGGAAGAAGAAGTGACCAGGGATGGTTTGAACGTTTGTACCAGGGCTTCTTATGGTTACCAGTAATCTCTTTTTCACCAAAGTGGTCTGCCCAGCTCTCTGAAAAAACAGCAGACTGAAGGTAAAACTTAAGCTATGGGAGGCCTGACCCAGGTAGGCCAGGCTGCCCCTCTGTATGGCGATTACCAGTGGCGCAACTAGACCCAAACGTCGAGGTGGGGGGGTGCGCTAACACCTCAAACTGTGGAGGAAGAGCCAGAGTGAAAATGACTTATGGGGGCTCCTTTTACTCTTGTGGCACACTTCATAATAAGGGAGGTCCTTTTCTGGGCAATATTTGGTCACTGGGGTGAGCTATACATTCTTTACTGGGTTGAGGGGCTTTCCTGAATGAGTTCTTAAAGAATGAATGGGAAATGTTGCATTTTATATACACTGGGCCGGCAGACCGAGCATAATATGAAATGTCAGAATCTTGTTTCAGGGACAACCAATGGAACATTCTTAAATACTCTAAGCACGTTGCATTAGTCTCAACCTTCAAAAATCAACTTTTATAAGTTATTTAGGCACCCTTCCCAACAGAAAATTTTGGAAAATCAATAGCAAATAATGCAGTACCCGCCCATTCCTTTATGTACCGTTTGCTTTATACTGCATTTCACAGGCAGCACAGAATACCTTTACAATGTTTGTAGGACCAGATGTTAGTACGGGAGACAACACTCTTGCCGTCAGGAGGAATGATCCTTTTTGTCCATTCTCTATACCACATAGATTGTTGAAGCTGAGCTCCTTAGTGCTACATGACAACCCATCGTTAAATCTCCTAGTAAATGTTCATGGCTTTGATTCACTTGGTCACAACCACATCCTGAAATGCAACCTACATTTGGAGAGGTGTTGGTACTAGTGACATCAAAATCACACAAACTGGCCAGATGTGAATCTCCATGGGGCCTCCATAGCGCACACTGACCTCAAACAGAGGCAACCAGTAGTAGGAGCTGCTACAACTGGCTGACATTTGATACTACTGGCACCACCATCTCTACCACTGGTTTCAGGGTTCACAAAGGCATTGGCAGGATAAGAGAAAGTAAACACAGCTCTAAAAGCCCAGTTTTATTTATTTATTTACACTGTGGTGCCTCCAGCAAGCCTTTGGGTAATAAATAGGAGGTTCTTAAGGGTGTATCATGGGTTCACCCATGGGATGAAATTGGTGGTCAAATGGAGTGTACGTCACTTCTGGTCAAATGGTATGATGTCACTGCCGCGCGCCTGTTGGCATTTTACTAAAGTACAGTGCGGATCAATACCTTAACTTGCATTATCCTTCCAAACACTAGCAACAGAATAATATGAAATAGTAATAAACCTTTGCAGCAATATTCGGAAACTGCACATGAAGATTAACAAGTACAACTGAAATGTGGAATTTTCACATAACTAATAGAGTTATTGTGTAAATCGAAGGAATCATGAATTAAGACTTCTTGTGGGGGGATTTTTTTAGTAGTAGTATGGCAAAGCACTTCCAGAAAGAATGCTAAATATATCAAACTGATGTTTGCCAGGAGAGATGGGGATAAACCAGAAACAATGACAAAAAGCTACGGCTAAAACAGACTAATCGTTGTGTGAGTAAAAGACCGGGTAGCCAACACACTGGTGTCTACTGGGTTGTAGCAAGAAGGAAATTGATTCAACAGATCGGTTTAACCATTATTTTGTTTCCCTCACAATTTGGGGAAATTACATTAGCCACCTTAAATTACAGACATGAACCAATGATAAGCCTAAGCCAGTACTGTGTGCTACTATATACAACATTATTATATGGTACTTCTTTCAAAACACATCATCTTAGTACAAACACCACAGGAATAACACAGTGAGTCAAACTTTGTTCCTTTAAGTCTGCAGCCATGCCCATCACATGTGGGGTCCCCAAGGTTCGGTGTTGCTGCTCCCTTTCTTTAATGTCTATATCAGGCCCTTAATAGGACGTGTTAGTCACACAGGGCTTCATTTAACTTCATATGTTGATAACATTTAATGACACACTGTCAAAAACTATGCTGTTCTACTCATTTTTTGCACTCAAGGAGGGGCACATTTTGACATATTTAAACACAGGAGGTCTATCCCTAAACTAGATGAAACAGAGTTAAGTTGTTAAAGAAAGTCACGGGCAGAAGGCAGCAGGGCTCAGGGTAAGCACCAAGACAGGAGCAGAAACATTCTGGTGATAGCAGATGGTAAGTGCGCTACAGACTGCAAAACAACTGGGACTATATGCCAGAAGATGCACAGAACTGGGAGGTCACTGCAGTTCCTGATTTATAAGGCAGCTGAGGGTCGAAACTCCAACAGCAAGCAGCAACACGGTGCCACTCCAGCACGGTTAACTCCAGAAACACTCAGCAATGTTGCAGTCATAAATACAGAAGCACCAGAAACAAACTGCAGCAGCAAGCAGCCACGCAGGGCCACTCCACCATGGTGAAGTAAAGAAAGACTCAGCAATGTTGCAGTCATAAATACAGAAGCACCAGAAACAAACTGCAGCAGCAAGCAGCCACGCAGGGCCACTCCACCATGGTGAACTCCAGAAAGACTCAGCAATGTTGCAGTCATAAATACATAAATACAGAAGCACCAGAAACAATCTGCAGCAGCAAGCAGCAGATTGTTGCTGCAGATTGTTTCTGGTGCTTCTGTATTTATGCAAGGCCACTCCACCATGGCGAACTAAAGAAAGACTCAGCAATGTCCCCATCATAAATTCAGAAGCAACAAAAAACCCACCAGCAGCAAGCAGCCACCATGGCCACTCCACCATCGTGAACTCCAGAAAGACTCAGCATTGTCCCCGTCATGAATTCAGAAGCAACAAAAAACCCATCAGCAGCAAGCAGCCACCAGGGCCACTCCACTATCGTGAACTCCAGAAAGACTCAGCAATGTCCCCGTCATAAATTCAGAGGCAACAAAAAACCCACCAGCAGCAAGCACCCACCAAGGCCACTCCACCATGGTGAACTCCAGAAAGACTCAGCAATGTCCCAGTTCTAAATACAGAAGCACCAGAAGCACCAGAAACAAACTGCAGCAGAAGATGATGAAATAAAGATAATGGAAATTTGTCATCAGCAATCAGGATGGTACAGGCACCCCAGAAATATGGTAACAGTCTGCTATGATGCTGGCAATGGCTCCCCGAGTAGGCACTAAAGAATTTACTACAACGTGAGGAAAAGCAGGGGCCACCAGCATAGATGCATGGCCCCTCAATTAGGCTGTTATTTGGACTCATGGGGCTAGGGAAGCTGGGATTCTCATCTAGATTTTCCTTACCAATCTCTAGAATCCCAGGTCTGGTCGACTGGATCTTTTTTTCCTATCATAGAAGCATAAAGGAAAGATTTTCTAATTCATAGCTCAATCAAATTTACAATCCAGTTCAATTAGACTCAAAGGACCACTGACTATGAACTGAAGTTTCAAAGATTTATTACAAAGCCAAAAATATTTGAATATACAAACACCTCAGCAAGAGATTCAAGAAATAGACTGGCACTAATACAAAGGTAACTCTACGCAAGAGTCTCAACCGACTCAGAATAAAAATTAGGGTTAACTCGAGAAGCATTAGACACACCATTACCGACAAAGTAGAAAGTTGTGAATGCATTTACAAAAAGGAATGAATCTGGTTAGACTGTCCCTACACTATCTCTAAGGTGACATCCCTACTTAGCATACCTCCCAGGCGAGAGAAAAGGTGTCAGCCGTGAAGACTTCCTAAGAAGTACATTTACTCCCAATGGGTGGCTTCAATTACTGAGCTCGTTCTAAGATGCTCCTTGCTACACCTTACTCTGCCTTGATTCACAACTATCTACATCTTGCCTTTCCCAAGCCCACTTCCTAACTACTAGACTGATGTCTACTCCCTGCTCTCCGCTCCAGACTGCCTCTCCACCCCCAGGGCTGTCCCTAATACAAAACCCCAAAAACAGTTGACACGCCTTCAGACACGCCCCTCTGGCAGGTGTAGCTCCACTAAATTTCCACCATGGCACTGCTCCATCCAACGTCCGTTCGAGTGACCTTGGGTCCCAGGCACTTTCTCCGCTGAATGTTGCACTCCCAAATTCTTTGGCAGCATCTCTGCGATAGCGCCTACTATCCTAACTTCTAAACAATGGACTTTTCTACCTAACGAACCTTGTGGCCTTGCACCTGCAAGCTGAAATACGTGAGACCATCCTTGCAACATTAGAATTTACAATTTTAATATTTGCAGAGGATAGCCTTTCCCAGGCGAGAGAAATCATTTCTTTCCGACTAAGGCTAACCAAAGAAAAATACAGCAAGGCCTCTACTGGCTTCAGCATGTTCCAGGCCTTTGCACTTTTAAACACATTTATAACACAACATTGCATTTCATTTATTCACTTTCATGTTAATTCTACAAAGAATATCTGTCACATATACTCTATGTTAATCCACTTGTTAATAAACACATGTATCATTTAATTAAGGCACATCATTGTTAACACGACATTTCACATAAGATTATATTTCTACGTTATGCAGCATCACATTTTCTAATTAAGGCACTACATTAGTCTATGATTAATAAACACTCCACTTCATATTGCACTGATCCCCGGCCTACCATTACATTTCTAAACTACATTGGTAAAGGTCCTCTAAATATGTGGGTGCTGACTACTCGGGATTATAATGCACCCCTACAATTTTCAAAATAACATGGCGCTCTCTCAGCCCCCCCCCCTTTGATGACCTGTGTCATCACATACTACACCATCCTCAGGGAAGAACTGACTTAAACAGAGCTCGTTGCCACTTTCCCTCTCTTGAGCAACTCCATGTTTTTCAGACTTCGATATTGACGGTCCTGCGATCTCTCCATTCGCCTCTCTTGCATTCTCATTAAGTATGGGTGAAATTTGCGAATTGCGGTACGCGAATTCGCTTTCGCGCGAATTCGCGGTCCGCGAAATCCGTGAATTTTTTGCATGTTCGCGGGGCTTTTTGCGTGTTCGCAGGATTTTTTCAGCGAGGCTACCGCGAGGTTACCCATGCGGTCGTACATGGGCTAGTTGCATGCTCGCGTTGTGCAATTGCGTGTTCGCGTCCGTTTTTGCGTGCTCGTGGACAAAAAGTCTTGCGACCAAGCAAACAAATCCGCAAGCTTGCAAATTGCGAATTTTTTAACAAATTCACGCGATTCGCGGAACGCCAAGTTTTCAAAAATTCGCAAATTCCGCGAGCGGAACGGATTTAATGCCCATGCTTAATTCTCATCGACCTCTCCAGTCTACTTGATTTGTACCACTTGCAGACTCGTACCAAACCCCACAATCCATTCACACAACACACCACTATGATAATTGGCTTCAGGATATAACTAAGAATCCCTTTTCCAAGGTTCGCAAACCAACTGCCAACCTTACCAAAACCCTTTCCAATCTTTTCCCACACTGTTTCCTCAGTCAAGTCTTCAATCTAATAATGAATCACAGTAAAGTTGCTTATATATTTCTCCAGATCCTTGCTGTTATCTGGTATACAAGTACAACATTCTTGAACTTTTAAAAGCTTACAGACTCCTCCTTCTTTCGCTAGAAGGACATCTAAAGCAAGACGGTTTTGCAAAACCATAGTCCTTATCAATAACATCTCACCCTCAACCAACACTAGGGACTTAGCTGTACTCATAGATAACATGTCAACAACCGTCGGCAATCTCCTGATCTTCACATCATTCAATATCACTCCCAGAGTTGGTATCATTGCTCCAAAAACATCTCCAACTATGGCTCCTACACTTTCACTTCGCTTCACTCTCACATGTTGTCCTCCTTCCAGAAATTCGAAATCCTCAGTATGATAAATCTTAGGGAAAATGATCACTAAATAGCACGTACCATACTATTTCTCAGGCAATCGCACATAAGCCTTCCTCCCACAGACAAAATACGCAGTCGGAATCACTTGTACCACACTTTGCAAGAAATCTTTTGCATAATACTCTAAAGTAAATGTATGATCACACGTAGTGTGACCTATATTGACATTCTCATAATAAGTCTGTGGTCGGTGAATGCACAATTTCCCCTTCTGTACTTCACCCCGAGCTATTGGACCAAAACTCCCTTTAGACGTGTGTGACTTCTCTTCATCTGTCCAATCTACTCTACCCTGTCCAGAATCTCGTAACTGCTTTTGTTTATGATATCTGTCTTCTACCTGATCAATAAGTTTCTTCTCTGTATCTGACAACAAACAAGTCAGATTGTGACGATGTGCATAAGCTGTATCCAACTCCTGGGTCGGAATAAAATACATTCCAAGCCTGTCCTCAGACTTATAATAATCATACTTGTTCAAATGCTTTTATGCCGGCACTTCAGGAAGCACCGCATCATAATTCGAAAAGAAATATTCAAAATGATTGCGACCATCAAATATGCTAAGCAGCAAACTACATGAAATTCCATATGTCAATGGAAGGTGATGGTATCTAATACCCTCATCTACAGAAGCCGGCAATTGCATACACTCATAGCAATCTTTCGCATCCATTGCATCAATGTACTCATACAGCAACTTTGCATACGTGTTAAGCTTGAAATTAGCTCTAGACAGAACTGCATGTAATCTACGACTCTCCTCTGGCAGCAAAGCTCTGTCACTTCCTACCTTGACCTCTACTTTGCTTGGAGTAGTAGGTGTAGGTATTCCCTCAACCTCCACTGCCTGCTCATGTGGTGCCAAATACGAAACTACAACTACTAGAATAATGAAGAGTATTACTCCTCCTACAAGTGTGCCTACAATGCACCTAGCTCTACGATTCGGGTTTCCAGCCTCCATGGTCTCAGGACTCGTCTTTGCAATATAGTAGTTCAGCAACAGTGTTCAAAAGTCTTTCTTCCTTCTTTCAGTTGAAGCACTCGAACCACACCTCAGAGGCTGAAAGTCCCCTTTTAATTTCAGTTCCTTATTTACAGCAACAACAGACAACCCTAACCCTTCTCCGTCCTCTATGGGAAGTCCTTATATTTCTTCTTCTTCCACTAGGACCTAAGTTATTTACAGCAAGTATTTACAGCAAAAATCTTTTCAGTCCATAATCAAATCTGTTCCAACATCCTCTAACACATATTCCAAAAGTTCAAGACGAAGAACAATAGATTCATGAGATGGTATTTCAGAGCCAAATGTAGGAAAGATCAATCTGCTCAGAATCAGATGACTAATTCCGCTCAAAACTGGGGGATTTGGAACAGTGATGGTCAGTACACCTTCGATCTCAAGTCCTGGTACCAACAGCAGCACATCCAACTTGATGTTAGGACTGTTACTGATCACTGTCACTGCCCTCACCCTCCCCGATCTCAGCACGCCTGGCATCAGTCACAGTGTAGATCCACTCTGGAGTCGCGTACTTTTGACAAGGTGCCCTCTTTCTCCTGGACCTCCTCAATCCTCCACAAGCTCTTCCCTCTTCGTCTCCATCTGATTCAGATTCCTCAGACACAGGAGCAAGATCTCTTTCAGAAACCAACCTCAGGTTCAGTCACCTTTGCCTTTCTGGCCACTGCTCCTGTGCTCTGCTGGTTCCCCTGCCTTCCTGCTCACCCTGCTCACAGTTTTCTTCAGCTGAGTTCGGCTTTGGCTCACTTTCACAGTCACTTCCCCTTTCTGAGGTAGTGTCAGCTTCACTTCCATCGTGACCTTCCCCAGCTTGACCTAGTGTGCAATCAGCTTCATCAGACACCCTCACAGCTTGGCTTGTCCCCTCCTGTGGCCCTGCCACCTCAGCTGTACTTTCATTTGGGAGAGGAGCTGTTTCTTCCAAGGGTGCTGGAACTCAACGAGTGTGTGAAGCATGCACCCAATTCGGCAACCCTCCACACTTCACAGCAGTGTTTGTGATAAGGATGACTTGGTACGGTCCCTTCCAACGAACATCCAAACAGTTTTTCCTCACGTGCTTCCGGACCAACACCCAGTCCCCTGGACTCAGGTCGTGGCAGAGATCACAGGAACCCGGGACCACAGCAGCCTGAACCTGATGAGACACATAACGGATGACATCAGCAAGTCCCTTGCAATAGTCAAGAATCGGATCATCTGTGATGCTCAGTAAGGCTGTCGGTGGCACCACTGGTAACCTCATTGCCCTCCCCATCAGCACTTTATGAGGCGAGAGACCTGTTCCCCTGTCTGGGGTACTGCACATACTCATCAGCGCTAAAGGTACAGCGTCTGGCCATTTTAGGGACGTGGATGAACACACTTTTGCCATCCGGGCTTTCAAAGTTCCGTTGATCTGCTCTACTATCCCAGAAGCTTCTGGTCGGTAACTACAATGGAGTCTCTGATCAATGTTCAGCGCTGTGCAAAGCATCTTCATGACCTCACTATGGAAGTGAGTTCCTCTGTCCGATTCCAAAGAGGTTGGAACACCGAATGTAGGCACAAGTTCCCTCAACAATAGCTTAGCTACTGTAAGTGTGTCGCACCTGCGTGTTGGGTATGCCTCCACCCACCGTGAGAACACACACACCACCACCAAGATGTACCTCAAATGATTGCATTTTAGCATCTCGATAAAGTCCAATTGCATCCTATTGAAGGGTCCTCCAGACCTCCCAATGTGACTCATGGTAACTGCAGTTCTCTTTCCAACATTCATTTGCTGACACGTAACACACCTCTGACACACAGCTTCTGCCACCGCACAAAATCTCGGATTGTACCATGTTTGTCTTAACACTCACACCATCGCATCTCTTCCCAAGTGAACTGCACCATGAATTTGCCTCGCCATTGGACTCAACAACTCATCCGGCAACACAGCTCTCCCATCAGTCGAGACCCAAATATTCACATCTCCTTTCACACGGCCTGAATTGATCCACACATTTTTCTCATGGTCCGACACTTGTTCCTGCATGCATTTGAGCTCATCCCAGGTATCTGCCATCTCCATCATCATGTTTAACTCAGTTCTTTCCCGACATCCCTCTATGTCTTGGTCAGTAAAGGAATAGCCCTGCTCGGCACAGAAACTTGCAACCTCATCAGCATATCTGTTTCTAAGTGACACGAAATCTGTCCCCTTCCCATGAGCCGTGCATTTTACGACAGCAATCTCTTTGGGACATGGCAAAGCTTCCAAAAGTAATCTTACAAATTCCCTGTTCCTTATAGGGGATCCAGATGAGGTCATGTAACCTCTCTGGGACCATAACTGTCCGAAGTCATGAACCACACCAAACCCATACTGGCTGTCAGTGTAAATGGTGATTCGAATGTGGTCTGCTGCTAAGCAGGCACGAGTTAGGGCAATGATCTCAGCCACCTGAGCGGAGTATACTCCTTCCAGGCACGCAGCTTCAACAACTCCTGTGATGGTACATACAGCAAATGCTGCTCTCAACTGACCAACACTGTCTCTTATACATGAACCATCAACAAAGAAAATTTCATCAGGGTCAGTCAATGGTTCATCAAAAATGTCAGGTCTCGGTTTGGTGCAAAGTTCTGTTACATCGAGACAAGCATGGTCCTCACAATCTTCATCAAGCGTGTTTGGTAATGGCATCAGGGTAGCAGGATTCAAAACAGAGCACCTCTTGAGGGTCACATTCTCCGCAGCAAGTATAACCTGCTCGTAGCATGTGAGCCTGTTATTCGCCAAGTGCTGTGTCTTGGTCCTGGTCATCAATAGCTCAACAGAGTGCGGTACATGTACAATCAAAGGATGACCCATTACAATGCTCTCACACCTTTCAATGCTGATACCTGTTGCAGCAACTGATTCGAAACATCCGGGCAACGCTGAAGCTACTGGATCTAATGTAGCTGAAAAATAGGCAACTGGTCTACGGACACCTCCATGATCCTGAACTAGGACTGCTAATGCACAACCTTCTCGTTCGCAGCAGAACAGTAAAAAACATTTATTGTAGTCATGCATTCCCAGTGCCGGAGCACAACAAAGGTCCTCTCGCAACTCAAGGAACGCCTTCATACAGTCGTTGTCCCATGGTACCGGATCACTCACGTCCTTGTGCGTCAGTCTCTGTTAAGGCTTTGCCTTCAACGAGAAGTTGGCAATCCACTGGCGACAGTAGCCAACCATCCCTAGTAACATCCTAACCTCTCTCTGGGTTGAAGGCACCATCATGTTCATGATTGCCTCAATCCTGTCGGGTGACACCTTCCTTCTACCCTTCTCTATTCTGTGACCCAGATACTGCACCTCATTCAAGCAGTACTGTAGCTTATTTGGTGACACCTTGTGTCCATTCTCTGCCAAATGATTCAACAAGGCGATGGTGTCAATCCTGCATGCATCTTCTGTCTCTGACGCCACAAGGAGGTCGTCTATGTACTGGACGAGAACAGAGTTCTGCGGCAGTACTAGACTCTCCGGATTCTTTTTCAAAATCTGACTAAAGATTGATGGACTCTCTGTGTACCCCTGAGGGATACGACACCAAGTTAAGACACGACTTTCCAGGTTGAAAGCGAACAAAAAATGTCTCTCTTCATGTAAAGGTATAGAAAAGAACGCCTGACAAAGGTCAATCACAGTAAACCACTCAGCTTGACCCAGTATCTGAAATAAGATTACACATGGATTCGGTACCACTGGACAACAGGGAACAACTATGTTCTTCACCCGGCGCAAATCCTGTACAATTCTAAATTTCCCGCTCGGTTTCTGCAATCCCATTATTGGCGAATTACATGGACTGCCCAAGATTTCCTTCAGGATTCCTTGTTTAATCATAGACTCAATCACAGGCTTTATTCCTGCAATCGTCTCTGGAGTCAAATTATACAGCGGCGTCCTGGGGAAATCAGCATTCTGCTTAACCTGAATCTTAACTGGCTCAACTCCTTTAATCAAGCCTATGTCTTCTCCAGTGAAGTCCCACACCTCTTGTGAAACTGAATCTCTCAAGTCAAGTGAAAGCTCCTCCACTGTCAAAGCAGGGTACATCTCTATGCACACATGCTGATTTGCGACCTTAAAGATAGCATCATCATCATTAGTCTGCCGTTCCACTCCCTTAGGGGTCTAATAGATGGTACAATTGAGCTTGCACAGGAGATCCCTCCCTAGCAAACAAACCGGACTTGAATCACACACCACAAATTGATGTCTATCCCTGAAAGTCTCTTGCTACGGGACCTTTTTAATACCTTTGCACAGACCGGAGCCATCCCTGACGAAATGCTAGAGGCCTCCGTAGTGGTCATCCCAAAGCCTGGGAAAGATAAGACACTCTGTAGCGCCTATAGGCCCATCTCCCTCCTAAACATTGATATAAAGCTTTACACTAGTACCTTGGCGACTTATCTCACGCCCTATATGCCCCAGCTCATCGAACCGGATCAAGCAGGGTTCATATCGCAGAGGCAGACCAGCTAACACTAAGATAACACCCCTTATTGAGAAGTCTTCTCGCACTCAAGGGGAGTATATGCTTCTGGCCCTCGACGCAGAGAAGGCTTTTGACAGGGTGCACTGGCCCTACCTGGAACAGGTCGTGTCGAAATTTGGCTTTGGGGACAAATTATGCACACGAATACTTAACTGCTACTGCCAACCCAAGGCGACAGTCCATGTGAACGGCCAGACATCGTCCCGTTTTCCCATAGGCAGAGGCACAAGGAAGGGGTGTCCCCTCTCTCTCCTCCTCTTTGCGCTCTATATGGAGCCACTGGCACGGCGAATCCGGCAGCATCCTCCATTGCTGGGATTTAATTTGACAGCGACACTCACACCATCAGTCTATATGCAGACTATATTCTACTCTCCCTTTTTAACCTGATCCAGACCCTGTGGGCTCTTTTTGTTGAACTACACTGCTTTGCGCGCGCCCTAGGGTTCAAGATAAATATGGAGAAATCCATTGCCCTTGACATCTCACTCGCTCCAGACACCCTGGCTCACATCCGCGACGAGCACCCAATACAATGGTCCACTTCCACCACTCCATATCTGGTAGTACAGCTGGGGGCCACCATCCACGCCACGGCTGCCGCCAACTATGGAAAGCTTTGCACCCACATCCGACAAGAGCTTGATTGCTGGAAACACCATACCCTCTCCAGGTTGGGCAGAATAGAAGCCACCAAGATGACTATGCTCCCACAGATCCTTTATCTTTTCCAGACACTTCCCTTGCGTCCCCCTGCAGGCTTGAAACAACAAACGCAATCATACTTGCCGCGTTTCATCTGGCAGGGCCGCAAGCCCAGGTTTAAGCATGCCATAGCTATCCTGCCTCCGGAACAAGGAGGTATAGGGGTCCCTGACCTGCAGCTCTACTTTTATGCCTGCCATCTCCGCTATCTAGTGGAGTGGAACCGTCTCGAATCCGAGAAGCATTGGCTATTTCAGGATCAAGCGGTCGCCGGCACGCCCCTACAGGGTATCCCCTTCCTTAACAGAGCGCACCGACCACCTAATCTCTATGCCTCTTTCATTATGGGCACCACGATGGAAGCATGGGATCGCACTGCCATAGCCCACAAATTGACGTCGCTCCCCTCCCGACTCACGCCACTCTTTAATAACCCGGAATTCCACCCGGGTACTGTTGCCAAGGCCTTCACACATTGGCGTTCTACCCCTTGTAGAGCATTGTGTCACTTATTTGACTTAGAAGGAATTATGCCATTTCCACGTATCCGAACGGATTACGGTATCCCGGAAGTGGAGAGGCTGTCCTGCCTACAACTAAAAAGGATAAACCTTACGAGTGTAAGGTGGAGACCTTGAGCACGCCTGAGTGTGTGTGCACTTTTTGCAATAATTTTCATACAAAATTATAGAGGTAAGGAAACAAAGTTTTAATCACTTTGAAATTGGGTACATTTTCAACTGTGGATTATAGAATCATATGATGAAAAGAATGAGATCATCCAAAGTGAGTAGTTTTCAGTTCTTAACAATAGTATCCACAACACACCAACTATGGACAATATCGAAAGATTTTTAGTATCCCCGATGCATTTCGAGCCACACTGGCTTTCCTTTAGGGGGTCCGTAATCTGTGAGGATAAACAAGAAACCATGTCGTGAGGTAATACAGGGCCCGGGAGATGACTACAAGAAAAAATGAGGCCGGGTTAGAAAACGTGCAGGGTGTAAGACAGACGGAAACTAAGTGCGCGGTATCTACTGAGAGAGTGCTTTGACAGGTGAATAATCGGTGAAAACAGTGAGGGACTGTGCCAAAAGATACAAGAAGCGTGCTTGTTCGGTTACTCCATGTAAAAAAGTGCCACCGAAGACTGTGGTTAAAGGATAGGACCTGGTAGTAAACAAGTTCACTATCCGAGAGTGCTGAAGAAACGTGGTGAAACGACAGGTAGGCGCGGGTGAAAAGACGCGAAAACGTGCAACAAAGCTTACCAGTTTTTACATGGAATGTGCGGAATCGCCGTGCTCTGAGGGAACGCCATCAAAGTGCGGAAGTGGAATTGGTGCTCGTGTGAGCATGCGTATTAAAGGTTAAGGAAAAGAAATAGAAATGGGGCGGATAAAAAAGGCTACTGGGACAAGCTGCAGGGTACATGCGCGGTACATCAGGCGATGTGAGTGAACAAGAAAATGCAACGAAATGCAATGAAAAAAGACTCGAGCAAAAGCCCGACAAGGGCCGATAGAATAGCGACCAACTGCAAAGTGAAAAATAACCAGAAATAGGGTGCAAGAAGAAGTGTAATGATACCAGAAAATAGAAATGCAAAAACGGGCGTATCAAAGTAAATGAGGAGACGAAGAAAATGTGTGAAAGTAAAAACCCCAGGAACAGCATAGAAATGAGCAACAGGGATGTGTGAGAGAAGTGTGGGAGAATACTGACAAATGCAAGAGTAGAAGAAAGGAAAAAAGGGGAAAAACATGAAAGAGATGGACGAAACATGTGAAAACGAAAATAAGTGAGATGATGTTGGGAAAGATGCTGTCAAGATACAAAAATCATAAAAATAAAACTAAGATCGAAAAGAAAAGGAAGGGTTGGGTGAGGAAGGGTGAGCGAAACGAATATAGTAAAGGATGAGGAAATAACTGCGGTGAACGTACAGTGCATAGTCAAAGGATGAAGATGTGACCCTACAAAATAGAACAAGGTGTGTAGGAATCTAGAAAAACATTGAAATATGGAAGAGGCGAAGGTGCACAAGTGAGGAAGGAAACCTGGGCCAGAAACGGAAGACTGGAAACTAATGTGAAAATGAAACCAATGGGGGAAAAAAGAAAGAAAAGGAGAAAGGAGAGTCAGAACATCAAGATCAAATACAAAGAGTAGGCCAAGAGAGATACAGGTTTACAGAAAACTACTGTATTCCAGTCAGTCATTGAGTCCTTTAGGATAGAGCAAAGTCTGTAAATCCAATAGAGTTCTCTTTGGAGTAGAAATTTCCGTGGATCAATGCCGGTTGGCTTTTTCACCACCTCCAGGATTTGGAAACGAATCTGGCTTGGGCTGTGTTTCAATTGTACAAAGTGAGCTGCAACGCTTGATTTGAGATTGTTGTTCCTGATGTTGCTATGGTGTTCAGTGAGTCTGATTTTCATCTTCCGTTCAGTCTTGCCTACGTATGGCAAACCACAAGGGCATTTTAACAGATACACCACGTTTATAGTGTCACAGGTAGCATTTACTTGCAGAAGAATCGGATTGCCTTGGGTAGGGTGCATCACAGTGTTGCCAGGGATTATGTGGTCGCAATTAGTACAATTGTGACATGGAATCATGCCCTTATGTACAGTGGGTGTTGTGAGTTGTGGTTTGAGCATCTGTTGCAAGCTTCTTGATCGTTGGTAGGCAAAGATTGGAAATTGGTAAAAAATTTGATTAAAATCAGGTTCAAGTTGCAGTATTTGCCAGTGCTTTTTGATGCATTGTTTAATGGATAGGCTAATTGTTGAAAATTTGTAAACAAATACACATCTAGGTTCTGGCAGATTAGTGGAAACTTTAGGTGTTTAGGAGACTAGTACGATCGATACTTGCTACTCTGTCTGCTGTAGTTTGTATGATGTGATCCGGGTAACCTCTTTTCAAAAACTTGTTTTTAATGATAGTGCTGTCGGTTTTGAAACTATCTTCAGTGGATGCTATTCTTTTGGCCCGAAGCAACTGTGAAAAGGGTAAATGTCTTTTTAGGCTGAGCTGATGAAAGCTGGAATAATGTAGGAAATTGTTGCGATCTGTCTGTTTGGTGTAAATTGATGTTTCTAGATTGGTGCAGCCCATTTTAATATCTACGTCTAGAAATGAGATTATTGAGGCACTGATGGTATTAGTGAATTGGATTCTTGCATTGATATTGTTGAGTTGGTGTATGGCAGTGACCAGTTGTTCTTCAGTGCCTTTCCAAATGAGAAAGATATTGTCGATATAACGATAGTAAACTTTGAGATGGTCTTTCCAAAGTGGGACGGTCAATATGTGTTCAGTCTCATAGTCTTACATAAACAGATTGGCATATGAAGGAGCCGCACAGTTGCCCATGGCGACACCAGAGAGTTTAATGTAGAATTTGTCCTTGTATCTGAAATAACTGTGTAGTAATGTAAATTGTGTGAGTTCCATCAGGAAAACTTGTAGATCGGGTGGTTTTTGTGTTTTGAGTAAAGCAGCTTCAATTGCCTGGAGGCCCAGATTGTGGGGAATGGATGTATATAGAGAGTTGACGTTGATCGTTGTGAAAAGTTGGCCTGATGTATGATGTCTCCAATTCTGGGGGCACCTTGTATCAGTCCAAACAATCCCTTATGGTGGTGGTTGTAAGTCAACCTTAAAAGACACGCTATCCTAATGGTAGCATGGACAAAGCAGCCTTCAGGCTAAACTCAAGAGGGCATGTGAAGCCAGCTGTTTTACCATATGCAATCCTGTAATACCAAATGAAAGGACACCACACAAGTTATATATTATAAAAATATATGTATTTAATACTAGAATAATCCCCTGTACTCTTTAGGAGTATAGAAGCACAAGCGTTAAAACAAAAGCACAGTTTAACATATGTAAGTTGCACGTTTATGGATGAGGCCGGTGGCCACTCAAACCATATATCAAAAAAGAGGTATAAGTATCACTTTACGAACAGTGGTAAGGCCTGGGGCCTTGGGAATCGCTGGGACTACACTGGACTAACAGCAGTTAGGACGGGAGTAGCCCGCGGGACTCGGGTGCAGCGCAAAAAGCACAAGCACGCACCAATGCAAAGTCAACGGTGCGTAAAAGTTACAAAGTTACTCTTTTAGGAGTCTTCCGACTGGACTAGAACTTAGCCACTTAAAACTACGACACTAGAGGTGTAAACTACTCTAGGAAAACCGGCGTTCAATCGTTACCTCACCCACAGGAAGGGGTGCATAGGTGCCAAAGTGTGTCTGGTTTCGTCGTGGAGTTCTATGGAGCTTGGAGATGAAGATGCTGCAGGTGGCCAGGAGAGAAGAGTCCGGTTGGATCCAAGAGTGGATCGAAGATGTAGAGTACCTGAAATCAGAGGGGACAGAGTCTGGGTCACTTGCCAGTGACCAGGAAGGAACCAGGCGATGTCGGGCGCAATCAGGTGGTTGACGGGAAGCTTGTCTCCGCTGCCACGTGGACTCGGGGGCATCGAGGATGACCAGGATCGAATCACGAGCTGTCCCACGAAGGCTCTCGCTGTCGGCGGTGTCGGTTTCCGGATTGGAGTCAACAGGCCTTGGCAAAGGCAACCCAGGCAGGATTGGAAAATCGCTTCTTTCTCGGACCAGCAAGGTCAGAGGGGTTGCTCCTTTTCAGGGGAGCGAGGGCCAGTCTGGAGCAACCAGACTAGCAGTGTAGTTTCAAAGGTTCTTTGGTACTGGGGCCACTAGCCAACGGGCAAGCGACCGGACCAACGCGTCGAGCAGGAAAATGCAAAAGGGCCCCCGGCAGCACTCGTTGAGTGTGGAGGGGAGATCTTTGGTGCAAAAGCTGCTCGGGACTGGGGCTTCTCAAACCCCAATGCACAGCTTCGAGGGAGCCTCGGGAGCTGCACGGTCAGCACTTCATAGTTTTTCCAAGATGGCCGGCTCCACGCTCCACATCGCCTCCAACGGGTCTCAGATTCGCTGGGACTGTGGATCGGGCTGTTAGGAGTCGAGGGAAGCGGGTCTTGTCGATCTCTGTCGCTCGAGTTCTGGCGGGAACTGCAACAAAGGAAACCGTTGGGCGCTGGATGGTGCCGGTTTGCACAGGGTGGTCACTCCTTGACCACAAGGGAGATTCTTCAGTCTTCTACGTCGAGTAGGATGTCGAAGGGTCCAGAGTTTCGTTTCATAAGTTTCAGTCAGGATAATCTGAGATGCATTGGCACAGCTCCTACCGTTATTCCAAATCAAGAGGCTGGATTACCTGCTAGGTCCCTCCTATGGGTGGGACCAGGGAAGGGGGTGATTACACCCCTTTCCCTTTGTCCAGTTTCGCGCCAGAGCTGGGGCTGGAGTTCTCCAGAACCGGTTTGACTGGATTTTGCATGGGACACCTTGTGTGCCCCAGGCAGTGTCTAGTTTCGTTCAATCCTCCCTGCTCCAATCCACTATCTCCTGTCTGGGGTGGTGTAGCACCTCCCTGTGACAGGAAACTCTTTGTCCGAGCCTTCCCTGCCAGGTTTCGGTCAGCCGCAGGTGGTCAGACTTGTGTCGGGGCAGCAGCATCCATTTTGTGATGCTGAGGCTCTGGTTAGGATTAACCGCGTTTTAAGTAAAGTAACATGTCTTCTCCCTCTAGAAGGGTGGAATGCTACGCCCGTCGCCAGAACTGGCGAGGGGGTAGTATTCCAAAGTGTATGACACCTTACACGACATGTTTTGATAAAGCCAAACCAAAGTTAGCAATAACCGCAAGGATTATAATGCACTTAAGAGTATATGGTATGGCAATATCCTGGAACAGCAGTAAGGAAATGGTTCCGAACACTGCAGACAGGCTCAGCTCATGCTAGAGTACCATCTCACATAAAACCAAGCACTCTGCCTCCAGGATTGTTAAGGCCTGCCATAGGAGTGACTTATAGGTATATATGTGTCCAGATATAGGTTTAGATATAGGTATACTATATCTAAGCAAGGGGTGACTACACCACCTTGCCCCAGCTGAGTGATCAGCCAGTTGTGTCGATTTGAATGGCCAGCCAGGGGTGGCAAAAGATATGCTGCAACCCCGGGTAGGCCCTGGATGCACCAATGCCCTGGGCACCTATAGTGGACTGTACAGGGGCTGATAAGGTGTCCAGTACCAAATTGGTGATGTACCTATAGTACATGGATATTAATTTAGAGAGAGAACAGCAGGCTGTGGGTCTGATTAGCAGGCCCACAGCCACATTAAGTCGAAAACCAGTGAAGCAAAAAGCAAAAAAGCAAAAATTGGGGTGACTATAGGAAAGCAGATCCTACTCTCCTACATAAACCCCGCCCCCCAAACGCAGGGACATTAAACTGAACCTTGACCAGATAAGTCTTCATGTTCTAAGTGGAAATACCTGGAGAGACCATCTGCATTGCCATGGTCAGTCCCTGGTCTGTGCTCCACTGTAAAGTCCATCCCCTGTAGGGAAATGGACCACCTGAGCAGTTTGGGATTTTCACCCTTCATCTGATTAAGCCACAAGAGGGGCTTATGGTCTGTCTGAATTAGGGAGTGAGTGCCAAACAAGTATGGTCTCAACTTCTTCAGGGCCCAAACCACAGCAAAGGCCGCCCTCTCAATAGCTGACCAACAACGTTTCTCTCTAGGGGTCAGCCTTCTGCTAATAAAAGCAATGGGCTGGTCTTGACCATCTACATTAAGTTGTGAAAGCACAGCTCCCACCCCAAATCAGAAGCATCTGTTTGGACAATGAACTGTTTGGAGTAGTCAGGACTCTTCGGGATAGGTGCAGAGCACATGGCCTTCTTCAGGTCATCAAATGCCTTTTGACAGCTAACTGTCCACTGAACCTTTTTAGGCATCTTCTTGGATGTCAGATCATTCAATGGTGTCACAATGGACCCATAGTTCTTCACAAATTTCCTGTAATACCCAGTCAGGCCCAAGAAGGCTCTGACTTGTGTCTGGGTAGTTGGAGGAGCCCAGTCCTGTATGGCCTGTATCTTGCTCTCCAATGGTTGAACCTGACCCCACCTACCAGGTGGCCCAGGTACACAACCTTGCTCTGCCCTATCTGGCACTTGGTAGCCTTGATACTCAGGCCTACCTTTTGCAGGGCCTCCAGAACTTTCTTCAGGTGGATCAGGTGATCCTCCCAGGTGGAGCTGAAGACAGCAATATCATCTAGATATGCTGCACAAAAGTCATCCAGCCCAGCAGGGACTTGATTCACCAACCTTTGGAAAGTGGCAGGTGCATTCTTCAAACCAAAGGGCATTACCACAAACTGATAATGTCCACTGGGGGTTGAGAATGCTGTTTTGGCCTTGTACTCCTCAGCTAACCTAATTTGCCAATAGCCAGCTGTAAGATCAAATGTGCTCAGAAATTTGGCAGAAGCCAACTTATTTATGAGCTCATCTGCCCTTGGAATAGGATGAGCATCTGTCCTAGTGACAGCATTGAGACCTCTATAGTCCACACAAAATCTAATTTCTCTCTTTCCATCTTTGGTATGAGGTTTTGGCACAAGGACTACTGGGCTGGCCCAGGGGCTCTCTGATGGCTCAATAACTCCAAGTTCAAGCATTTTCTGCACCTCAGCCTTTATACAATCCCTGGCATGGTCAGGTTGCCTGTAGATTTTATTCTTCACAGGCAGACTGTCACCAGTGTCCACCTCATGGGTGCACCAGTTAGTTTGACTGGGTGTAAGAGAAAACATATGTCTATGAGCCTGCAACACTTGTTTGCAGTCCCATTGCTGCTGTTCAGAGAGGCTGTCTGCCAAGGCGAATCCACTGAACCATCATCAGGGTTTTGGGATAACAGGTCTGGGAGAGGGTCACTCTCTTCCTCCTGTTCCCCATCTGTTGCCATGAGCAAGCCCATGTCTGCCCTGTCCACATATGCCTTCAATCTGTTTACATGGAGCACCCTGTGGGGGCTCCAAGGGGTGCCAAGGTCCACCAAGTAGGTGACCTCTCCCTTTTTCTCAAGTATGGTGTGGGGTCCAGACCATTTGTCTTGGAGGGCTGCTGGGGCCACTGGCTCCAACACCCACACCTTCTGCCCGGGCTGGTACTCAGTCAGAACAGCCTTTTGGTCATGCCAAGCTTTCTGTCATTCTTGGCTGGCCTCCAGGTTTTTGGTTGCTCTCTCCATGTACTCTGCCATCCTGGAGCGGAGACCAAGTACATAGTCCACAATATCAAGCTTAGGCTTTTTGAGAGGTAACTCCCATCCTTCCTTCACAAGACACAATGGACCCCTCACAGGGTGGCCAAACAAAGTTCAAAAGGGCTGTAGCCAACCCCCTTCTGTAGGACCTCTCTGTAAGCAAAGAGCAGGCAGGGTAAAAGGATGTCCCATCTTCGCCTAAGCTTTTCAGGTAACCCTTTTATCATTCCCTTTAGGGTCTTGAACCTTTCAACAAGCCCATTGCACTGTGGATGGTAGGGTGTGGTAAACTTATAGTTTACTCCACCCTCTTTCCACATTGCTTTTAAGCATCCAGACATAAAGTTGGTACCTCTGTCAGAAAGGACCTCCTTTGGAAAGCCCACTCTGGAGAACACTCCAAGTAGGGTTCTTGCCACAACAGGAGCTGTTGTGGTCCTCGGGGGAATTGCCTCTGGGTACCTGTGGCATGATCCACTACCACCAGGATAAATCTGTGCCCAGATGCTGTTGGGGGATCCATTGGTTCAACAATGTCTATCCCAACTCTCTCAAAGGGCACCCCCACCACAGGTAGTGGTATAAGGGGGGCCTTTGTGGTGCCACCTGATTTGCCACTGGCTTGGCAGGAGTCACAGGAGCGACAAAACTCCTTGGTATCTTCTGACATGTGAGGCCAGTAAAAGTGAGGGACAAGCCTGTCCCAAGTCTTGTTCTGGCCTAAGTGTCCTGCAAGGGGAATATCATGGGCCAAGGTGAGAAGGAAGCCCCTAAATTGCAGAGGTATAACCAACCTCCTGGTAGCACCAGGCTTGGGGTCTCTAGCCTCTGAATAAAGGAGCCCATCATCCCAATACACTCTATGGGTACCTTGAGCATTCCCAGCAGCCTCAGCAGAAGCTTGCTGTCTGAGGGGTTCAAGAGAAGGACAAGTTAACTGTGCCTGCCCCAGGTCTGCCCTTGAGGGTCCCCCTGTCCCCAGAAACTCAACCTGATCAGGTTCAAGCTCTTCCAGGACAGTCTCCTCTGGGTTTACAGAGCCATCCTCCTGAGAGGGCTGATCCTCAACCTGGGTCAAGCGGGAAGGCACTGCCTTAACCCTCTAGCTCTTCCTCTTGGGTTGTGGTTGGTCTATTGTTTCAAGATCCACCACAGGTTCAGGTAGGCACTTCTTGGCCTGGGACCTGGTTACAGCAAGGACATGTGCTGAAATCCCTAGCATTTCTGCATGAGTCCTATACTCCACTTCTGACCATAAGGATTCCTCTAGATCATTGCCCAAAAGACAGTCAACTGGAAGGTCTGCACTCACAACAACTTTCTTGAGGCCAGTTACCCCTCCCCAGGAGAAATTAACAACAGCCACACTATGTGTAGTAGTGGCATTGCTAGCATTGGTCACTAGGTAGTTCTCACCTAGTATGATTTGTCCAGGGTCCGAAAAGTTAGGTGTCACCTTAGTGACACTGGAGCATGTGTACCTGTAGGCCTGAGCCAGTTTCTCATTGATTAAAGGCGTCTGCCTATATTTGCCCAAAGTATTGGGACTCATAGGAGTGGACACAGACGTGTCCACATCATATAGCAGAACTGCCGGAGTAGGGATTCTGACTAGGCAAGACTCCATCTCAGTTCCCAGGGTTAACCCCACTAATCCCTTGGGTTGTGCACTACCACTGCTAACTGTACTAGGAGGTGCAGGCACCTTAGGGGCTGCAGTGGTAGGTACTGGATTTTTCTTAGTGCACTCACACCCCAATGAGAAGTAGATTGACAGTTGTTGCACTAAGGTTTTTGTTGGGCCATCATTCTTCTTCTTCTTGTTTCCATTCTGGGAACCACCCTCCTTATTAGAATTATTTTGGGGGCCTGAAGAAGACTTCTGGTCTTTTTCTTTTTCTTTCTTATCCCCACCCTTCTGGTCTGCCTTCTTTTGATCACCTCCATGGTTCTGGGGTTTCTGCTTAACTCTTGTTCTGACCCACTTGTCTGCCTTCTTTCCCAATTCTTGGGGAGAGGTCAGATCTGAGTCAATAAGATGTTGATGCAATAGCTGGTTCTGACAGTTATTAAGGATCTGTTCTCTCATTATTAGATTGTACAATCCCGTATAGTCTGAGACTCTACTTCCCTGCAACCAACCCTCCAGAGCCTTAGTGGCACAATCAACAAAATCAGTCCAGTCCTGAGTCTGAGCTTTTTGGGTATCTCTGAACAACAACTTGTATTGCTCAGTGGTTAGGCCAAACCCAACAATAAGAGCACTCTTCAGGACAGAGTAGTTTTTAGCATCCTCAGGTCTAACAGTGAGGAGCTTATCTCTCCCTTTCTCAGAAAAGGAGAGCCACAGGATTGCTGCCCACTGATCTTGGGGAACCTGCTGTACCATGCAGGCCCTCTTCAGAGCAGTTATCCATTTGTGGATATCCCCATCTTTGTAGGGGGGCACAATCTTACTCAGGTTTCTATGTTCATAGGACCTGTCTTTATCTCTAGGGATAATGCTGCCACCAGTGGGTTCTAACCCACTCAATTTTTGTTCCCTTGCTAAAGCAAGTTTAGCTTGGGCCAGGGCTATCTCTTCCCTCTCTATCTGGAGTTTGACAGCTCTCATCCTGGCCTTATGCTCTTTTCTCTGGGGGGGGAAGTCATTCCCCTTTGAGATTCCCTTGAGGCATTATTATTATTATTATTATTTTAATTTTATAGAGCGCGTAGTCACCCGTAGGTATCCCAGCACTAGAATCAATACAACTGGCGGGTCAGCAGGGCAGGGATGGCTTAAGGGAAGAGGTGGGTTTTCAGTTGCTTCCTGAACCTTAGGTAGATGGATTCAGTTCTCAGGTTGTGAGGTAGGGCGTTCCAGAGGCGTGCGGTATGGACCGAGAAGCACCTACCTCCTGTTCGGGCCTTCTTGACTCTAGGGGTGACGATAAGATGTTCCTGGTCGGAGCGAAGGGATCTGGGGGCTTTGTAGGATTTGATAAAAAATTTTAGGCCTGGGGGGCCAGTATTTTGGATCAGCCTATGTGCCAGGCAGAGGGCTTTGAACATTACCCGTTCTCTCACCGGGAGCCAATGGAGGCGCTTCAGAGCTGGTTTGGCCGAGGCTCTGGCGGGGGTGTTAGTGAGGATCCGGGCCGCTGTGTTTTGGACCCTTTGTAGTTTGTTCAGGGTTGCCTCTGGGGCCCCTAGATAGATGGAATTGCTAAAATCCAGCCTGGAAAGAATCAGGCCTTGAATCAGCAATTTTTGGGAGTTGTGGGGGAGTAGGGGCAGGATCTTCCGAAACGACCTGAGCAACCCAAAGCACGTCCCGGCTACCTTATGTGCCTGTGTTGTGAATGATAGTTCTTTGTCGAGCCAAACGCCCAGGCTTTTTACCTCTGGTTTTGAATCCGGGAGCGGGCCTAAGCAGGGAGGCCAGATATTATGGAGTGAAGTGGGTCCCTTCTGACCAAGGAGGAGAATGTCAGTCTTTGACCCGTTGAGCTTCAAAGACGACCTATTCATCCACCCTTGTATCTGTGTCAGACAGTTGAAAAGGTCCGCAGGTTGTTGTTTAGGATGGGAGAGGGACACCACTAATTGTGTGTCGTCAGCATAGCTGACGATGCTCACTCCGAACGGGATGACGACCTCCTCCAAGGGGGACATGTAGATGTTGAATAATGTGGGGCTCAGGGAGGAGCCCTGAGGCACGCCACATTGGAGGGGAGTGTCGGAGGAGCAGGAGTTATTCTCCCAGATTTGAAAGGAGCGTTGACTCAGAAAGGACGAAATCCAGGACAGAGCCGTTCCTCCGACACCGACGCTCCTAAGTCGTTGGATGAGGAGCTGATGGTTAACGGTGTCGAAGGCCGCACTGAGATCGGTTCATTAGAAAGGTGAGATTCCCTGGAAGGAGATCTCTCCCTTCTATTGCCTGGGAGTATTCTGTTATGGAATCTGGGGAGGTGCTGGCCCTCTCCATTTCCATGTAGGTCCAAGTTGATCTGGCTAAGCCTCCCAAATGGTACCTGGTTATCCCTCTGATCCTGATCTGACTCTTCACCTTCTTATTCAGGGACCACCTCCTGATCTTCTACCTCTGGGGTGGTGTTCTCAGTATCTGGGGGATTCACTCCTTCTCCTGGATTACCTGGGGGAACTGCACTAGCTTTCTCCAGATCATCCTTCTCTAGGATGGCTATCAGGGATGGAATGGTAGGGTTGTGACCTTTTTTCAGCTTCCTTGTAGTGCACAAGGCACTCAAGTCCTTGTGGCTGAGTTTGTCATAGCTGGAAGGTGCCTTGGTAAGGTCACCTACCACAGGCAGAGAGCTGGAAGCTTCACCTGTTCAGACATGACTCTAGTGAGGTGTAAGTGATGTACTTACCTACACTAAGTGTTTTCCTACTGGAACCTTGCTAGTGATTTGTAGGCAGTGTGTGCTAAGCCTTTTGATCTACAAATACTAAGTTCAGTAGAACTTAAATATGTAAGCTTGATTTATATGTACCTATGGTACATAATGTGATCTTTCAATTTGATAAAAAAGATTGTGTTGGTAAAACAACAGCAAGCTCAAATCCCAACCGCTGCACACCAATGTGAGAAGTTGGCCTGATGTATGATGTCTCCAATTCTGGGGGCACCTTGTATCAGTCCAAACAATCCCTTATGGTGGTGGTTGTAAGTCAACTTTAAAAGACAAGCTATCCTAATGGTAGCATGGACTAAGCAGCCTTCAGGCTAAACTCAAGAGGGCACGTGAAGCCAGCTGTTTTACCATATGCAATCCTGTGATATCAAATGAAAGGACACCACACAAGTTATATATTATAAAAATATATGTATTTATTACTAGAATAATCCCCTGTACTCTTTATGAGTATAGAAGCACAAGCGTTTAAACAAAAGCACAGTTTAACATATGAAAGTTGCACGTTTATGGATGAGGCCGGTGGCCACTCAAACCATATATCAAAAAAGTGGTATAAGTATCACTTTACGAACAGTGGTAAGGCCTGGGGCCTTGGGAATCGCTGGGACTACACTGGACTAACAGCAGTTAGGACGGGAGTAGCCCGCGGGACTCGGGTGCAGCGCAAAAAGCACACGCATGCACCAATGCAAAGTCAATGGTGCGTAAAAGTTACAAAGTTACTGTTTTGGGAGTCTTCCGACTGGACTAGAACTTAGCCACTTAAAACTAGGACACTAGAGGTGTAAACCACTACAGGAGCACCGGCGTTCAATCGTTACCTCACCCACAGGAAGCGGGTGCATAGGTGCCCAAGTGTGTCGGGTTTTGTCGTGGAGTTCTATGGAGCCTGGAGATGAAGATGCTGCAGGCGGCCAGGAGAGAAGAGTCCGGTTGGATCCAAGAGTGGATCGAAGATGTAGAGTACCTGAAAGCAGAGGGGACGGAGTCTGGGTCACTAGCCAGTGACCAGGAAGGAACCAGGCGATGTCGGGCGCAATCAGGTGGTTGACGGGAAGCTTGTCTCCGCTGCCACGTGGACTCGGGGGCATCGAGGATGGGGAAGAGGTGTGGCGCCGCGGCCAGGGCGACTGACGCTGGAATCTGGGGATCACGGTTCGATCCCCGGCTCCGGCGGCAGATTAGCCTAGCACCATGTGACTCTGGGCAATAGCTCGCTTAATCTTCCCGACGGCCCCCAGCGCCTAGAGACCCTTACGGGTGATTGTGCGCTTTACAAATGTGGACTTTACTTTTACTTAGGATGACCAGGATCAAATCACGAGCTGTCCCACGAAGGCTCCCGCTGTCGGCGTTGTCGGTTTCCGGATTGGAGTCAACAGGCCTTGGCAAAGGCAACCCACGCAGGATTGGAAGATCGCTTCTTTCTCGGACCAGCAAGGTCAGAGGGGTTGCTCCTTTTCAGGGGAGCGAGGGCCAGTCTGGAGCAACCAGACTCGCAGTGTAGTTTCAAAGGTTCGTTGGTACTGGGGCCACTAGCCAACTGGCAAGCGACCGGACCAATGCGTCGAGCAGGAAAATGCAAAAGGGCCCCACGCAGCACTCGGTGAGTGTGGCGGGGAGATCTTCGGTGCAAAAGCTGCTCGGGGCTGGGGCTTCTCAAACCCCAATGCACAGCTTCGAGGGATCCTCAGGAGCTGCACGGTCAGCACTTCGTAGTTTTTCCAAGATGGCCGGTTCCACGCTCCACGTCGCCTCCACAGGTCTCAGATTCGCTGGGACTGTGGATCGGGCTGTTAGGAGTCGAGGGAAGCTGGTCTTGTCGATTTCTGTCGCTCGAGTTCCGGCGGGAACTGCAACAAAGCAAACCGTTGGGCGCTGGATGGTGCCTGTTTGCACAGGGTGGTCACTCCTTGACCACAAGGGAGATCCTTCAGTCTTCTACGTCGAGTAGGATGTCGAAGGGTCCAGAGTTTTGTTTCATAAGTTTCAGTCAGGATAATCTGAGTTGCATTGGCACAGCTCCTACCTTTATTCCAAATCAAGGGGCTGGATTACCTGCTAGGTCCCTCCTAAGGGTGGGACCAGGGAAGGGGGTGGTTACACCCCTTTCCCTTTGTCCAGTTTCGCGCCAGAGCTAAGGCTGGAGTGCCCCAGAACCGGTTTGACTGGATTTTGCATGGGACACCTTGTGTGCCCCAGGCAGTGTCTAGTTTCATTCAACCCTCCCTGCTCCAATCCACTATCTCCTGTCTGGGGTGGTGTAGCACCTCCCTGTGACAGGAAACTCTTTGTCCGAGCCTCCCCTGCCAGGTTTTGGTCAGCAGCAGGAGGTCAGACTTGTGTCTGGGCAGCAGCATCCATTTTGTGATGCTGAGGCTCTGGATAGGATTAACCGCGTTTTAAGTAAAGTAACATGTCTTCTCCCTCTAGAAGGGTGGAATGCTACCCCCGTCGCCAGAACTGGCGAGGGGGTAGTATTCCAAAGTGTATGACACCTTACACGACATGATAAAGCCAAACCAAAGTTAGGAATAACCGCGAGAATTAAAATGCACTTAAGAGTATATGGTATGGCAATATCCTGGAACAGCAGTAAGGAAATGGTTCCGAACACTGCAGACAGGCTCAGCTTATGCTAGAGCACCATCTCACATAAAAGCAAGCACTCTGCCTCCTGGATTGTTAAGGCCTGCCATAGGAGTGACTTACAGGTATATATGTGTCCAGATATAAGTTTAGGTATAGGTATACTATATCTAAGCAAGGGGTGACTACACCACCTTGCCCCAGCTGAGTGATCAGCCAGTTGTGTCGATTTGAATGGCCAGCCAGGGGTGGCAAAAGATATGCTGCAGCCCCTGGTAGGCCTTGGATGCACCAATGCCCTGGGCACCTATAGTGCACTGTACAGGGGCTGATAAGGTGTCCAGTACCAAATTGGTGATGTACCTATAGTACATGGATATTAATTTAGAGAGAGAACAGTAGGCTGTGGGTCTGATTAGCAGGCCCACAGCCACATTAAGTCGAAAACCAGTGAAGCAAAAAGCAAAAATTGGGGTGACCATAGGAAAGCAGACCCTACTCTCCTACAATCGTGCATAGCAGCACGGGTTCGGTAGGATCAATGGTGATGTCTTGAATTGAAGTCCCTCATTGACAAAGCAGTGGCATTGGGAACTATCACAGACAAAGACAGAAGATATTTGATCAAGTCACATCCGCAAATTCCTTACCTATACATGGTCCCCAAAATTCACAAACATCCGTTGAAACCCCCATTCAGACCCATTGTCAGCACACGCAATTCCATCCATGAGCCCATAGGGACCTACCTGGATCGTCATCTCCAAAATTCGGTCAAACAGATGTTCAGCTATTTACAAGACACCACCGATTTCCTCAAGAAAATTCAAGACATCACCATTGACCCTACCGAACCCGTGCTGCTATGCACGATCGACGTCAACTCTCTATATACATCCATTCCCCACAATCTGGGCCTCCAGGCAATTGAAGCTGCTTTGCTCAAAACACAGAAACCACCCGATCTACAAGTTTTCCTGATGGAACTTACACAATTTACATTACTACACAGTTATTTCAGATACAAGGACAAATTCTACATTCAACTCTCTGGTGTCGCCATGGGCAACTGTACGGCTCCTTCATATGCCAATCTGTTTATGCAAGACTATGAGACTGAACACATATTGACCGTCCCACTTTGGAAAGACCATCTCAAAGTTTACTTTTGTTATATCGACGATTTCTTTCTTATTTGGAAAGGCACTGAAGAACAACTGGTCACTGGCATACACCAACTCAACAATATCAATGCAAGAATCCAATTCACTAATACCATCAGTGCCTCAAGAATCTCATTTCTAGATGTAGATATTAAAATGGGCTGCACCAATCTAGAAACATCAATTTACACCAAATAGACAGATCACAACAATTTTCTACATTATTCCAGCTTTCATCAGCTCAGCCTAAAAAGACATTTACCGTTTTCAGAGTTGCTTCGGGCCAAAAGAATAGCATCCACTGAAGATAGTTTCAAAACCGACAGCACTATCATTAAAAACAAGTTTTTGAAAAGAGGTTACCCGGATCACATCGTACAAACTGCAGCAAACAGAGTAGCAAGTATCGATCGTACTACTCTCATAACACCTAAAGTTTCCACTAATCTGCCAGAACCTAGATGTGCATTTGTTTCAAAAATTTCAACAATTAGCCTATCCATTAAACAATGCATCAAAAAGCACTGGCAAATACTGCAACTTGAGCCTGATTTTAATCACATTTTTGACCAATTTCCAATCTTTGCCTACCAACGATCAAGAAGCTTGCAACAGATGCTCAAACCACGACTCACAACACCCACTGTACATAAGGGCATGATTCCATGTCACAATTGTACTAATTGCCACAGCATAATCCCTGGCAACACTGTGATGCACCCTACTCAAGGCAATCCGATTCGTCTGCAAGTAAATGCTACCTGTGACACTATGAACGTGGTGTATCTGTTAAAATGCCCTTGTGGTTTGGCATACGTAGACAAGATTGAATGGAAGATGAAAATCAGACTCACTGAACACAGTAGCAACATCAGGAACAACAATCTCAAATCAAGCGTAGCAGCTCACTTTGTACAATTGAAACACAGTCCAAGCCAGATTCGTTTCCAAATCCTGGAGGTGGTGAAAAAGCCAATCGGCATTGATCCACCGAAATTTCTACTCCAAAGAGAACTCTATTGGATTTACAGACTTTGCTCTATCTATCCTAAAGGACTCAATGACAGACTGGAATACAGTAGTTTTCTGTAAACCTGTCTCTCTCTTGGCATACTCTTTGTATTTGATCTTGATGTTCTGACTCTCCTTTCTCCTTTTCTTTCTTTTTTCCCCCCCATTGGTTTCATTTTCACATTAGTTTCCAGTCTTCCGTTTCTGGCCCAGGTTTCCTTCCTCACTTGTGCACCTTCGCCTCTTCCATATTTCAATGTTTTTCTAAATTCCTACACACCTTGTTCTATTTTGTAGGGTCACATCTTCATCCTTTGACTACGCACTGTACGTACACCGCAGTTATTTCCTCATACTTTACTATATTCGTTTCGCTCACCCTTCCTCACCCAACCCTTCCTTTTCTTTTCGATCTTCATTTTTTTTCAGATGTAAGTAATAGCTTATTAGCATAGTTAATTAAAACCATTGCAAATTATCCTTAAACACTAATGTGCGCACAATACATTTTTCATCACTTGAATAAAATCACAATCACATAAAATATATTTTTATAATTCCTATAAAAAATTCATGAGATTTAATATATGTTAGCGAGAATTAAAATAGTAAACATGTTGTTCTAAATGTCCTCTATAAGTTATGGCAAGGAGACTAATTCCAGTATTCTCTTTTCTTCCACCTTCCTTAATTTGATACTTTATAGCCTACCGGTAAGGGATTCTGCTTTGTTTAATAACCTCTAAAAACATGACGGAGGGTCAATTTTCTGCATCTTTGTTTCTACCTCCATCAAGTACTTCACCAGGCTACAGTTTAACTGCGGGTCGCTGGGTGCAAAGCAGGCAAGAACTGCCTGACTTCGTGAGCGTATTCCACGCTGGTTGAAATGGTATTTCAATAACCGTTTCCTTTCCACCGACAACTTCTCACAGGAGCACAGCAAATGTTCCATATCTTCAGGCGCCATGCTGCATAAACGACAGAGGGTACCCCCATTAACCCTCAGCAACTGCGGGAAATGGCATGTGCAAGGTAACATGCCCAGTCTATATTTGAGGAACTTCAGTTTTATATAACGTGAGTACCCAAGGTCAAGATAACTCTGTTGGCCTTGTTTAGAATAGGAGTTTAGGATTATCCACCCATGTGACCTCATTGCAACACACGCTTTATCTTCAATCCATGAGAGGTGTTTTATTGTTTTCTTTACTAATCTTTTGATCGTAGTATGATTAGTAGGGGTGTTCCACAGCTCCTGTAACCCTAGATTCACTAGGCTATTTTTCAAATATCTGGCGGCTGGCGATGCCGGATTCCGTTCCAATTCTGACCATAAGTAGCTATTTAGGGTTCCTTTGTTTGCCTTACGGACTTTATCCCAAGTGATTATGTATGCACCTTGTCTTGCCAGAGACTGCTTCTGGCCTCCAAATTCCAGCCGAGTTGGGCCGGAGAGGTTTGCTTAGGCAAGCTGAATATTGTTCTATATGCCGCTGCCACAGTTCTATCTAGAGTCGCCGCATCCCTTCCTCTCTGTACTTCGCTGCCATAAGTAATTGTGGGCAGCAGTTTAGCTCTTATAACTTGTGCCACGGGCAGAAGAGATGGACTGGTGAGTATGCCATTTAGTTTTTTTAGTGAAATAGATATCGCAATGCCTTTTCCTCTAATGCTTGCTTTCTGAATGGTAAACTGGCCGCTGTTGTCGATTTTGAGTCCCAGGTACTTATACACTGTTGTGTCTTCAATACGGTTGTTGTTCCAAAACCAGCCATAATTGGTTTTCCCTTTTTTGTTAATTGACATAGTTTGTGTCTTCTGTAGATTTATCGTCAGTTGATTACCATCCGAGTACAACCGAGTTGCATCCACAAGATTTTGCAGCCCTATTTTTGTTTGACTGATTAGCACTATGTCATCCGCATATAGTAATGATGGTAGTATTTGGCCTCCTAGTTTCGGTGCATGGGAATTACAGTTGTTTAAAATCAGAATTAGATCTCCTAAGAACAAATTAAAAAGGGTTGGGGCCAAAACACATCTCTGTTTTAGGCCCTTGTTAGTTGGGATGCGTCTGGACAGATGAGATCCACCACCCAACTTCACCTGTATCCATGTGTCACTATGCAGGTTAATCAGTAGGTCTAGCAAGGGCCTCGGGATCCCCACTTGTTCAGTTTGGACCACAGGAGATTCCGATTAATATGGTCGAAGGCTGCCTTATAGTCGATAAAGCACAGGTGGATTGGCATTTTGGTGGTTGTGGCTTTATCAATTAACAGGCCCATTGTCAAGATGTTCGTTGTTGTCCCAACAGTTTCGGCGAAACCTGTTTGATTTACAGGGATTAAGGAATTTTCTGTAGCCCAGGCCTGTAATTCTTCCAAGAGGATCCCGGCAAAATACTTGGCCTCATTATCCATGAGGGCGATCAGTATGTAGTTGCTTGGTTAAGATTTATCCCCTGATTTGAATATAGGAGACATAATCGAGCCCTTCCAAGAAGCAGGTAATATATTAAACTGTATTATTTCCTTGAATAGTGGATCTAGTGCTCCAGCCCATTCCCTTTCGCTCTGTTTGTAAAGAATGGGAGGAATACCGTTCGGGCCTGGCGCCCCTTCCCTTCTTCCCTTTTTGATTTGGCGCGTGAATATCTTTTGTAGGTTTGTCTCTCCTGTGTTCATGATTATATTGCCACCTACTTGTTTATGAAAAGTTTCACACAGTGTTATTAATTTGTTGTCCTCGTTTCCTATCTCAAAGTCGGAGGCCCTTTGTTGTGTGAAGTGATCTTTAAGATACTTTGCCCATGCAGCTTCGCTAATATTAGAGGATACTCCATCATGCACAGGATTTAAAAAAGAATTGATTGATTTCCAGAATTTTGCCCCATCTTTCTGTTTTATGTCAGCTTGTAGTTTTGCCCATAAGCTGTCCTCCATTTCTTTATTTGCTTCCCACTTTGTTTTTTTCAAAGAAGCCTTCAGTTTCCGTAAGCGGTCATGTTTCACCATTTCTTTGTACGTTTTATCTTCACTTGATGTTCCTTTGTAAGCGAGGTCATATTTTTATCAGTTCGTCCTATTTGAAGTTTCGGTGTTGTGGAATAGCCTGCCATTATTGTTGTAAAACACTCCCATTTCTCAACTTCGCTTGCTCCGATTCTTCCCTCAAAATGCAGTTTCGCCATATCATGCAAACTTACCTCATTTGCTGCCGAATATTTGATCCTTTTATAATTAACGGTATAAACGGAGTCATTAGGGACCAGAGACTGCTCAAATTTGGGCTTGCAGATGTTCAATGTGATTTCCTGGGGGCAATGATCACTGTCGGTTTTTCCCCTATTTTGAAAGAGGTGACATGGTGAAAGAGAGATAGTGACATAAACGTATAATCCAAGATTTTGCTAAACCTTGATGAGTGAAACGTGCATGCTGATGGAGTGTCTTCAACGAGTCTTCCATTTAGTACTCTAATGCTATAGGACTCAAGATTCTCTAATGCCTGCTTATCTAATTTAGTATATTTTGATGTTCCTGAAGGTCCTTGGTATGGTATATTCCAGGCTATATTTTGAAGATGATTCTCGTCGCCTGTTCTGTTCCCCATCAAATTAAGATTAAAGTCGCCAGTGAGCACGACATCCATAGTCGATGTTTTGATTGTAGTTTCCTCTAGGTAGTTACATAGTTCTTTTATTACCTTTACTTTACTTTTTGGATGAACGTAAGCGTGAATTAAGATTAAGTTTGCGCCCCTCTTGCCTTGTTCCGAAGTAAGAAGATTTAGTGTCAGCAAGTTGGGAGTGGGCGGTCCAAGTTCCTTGATCTCATGGGCACTTGTCGCTGAAACATAAGTCACAAGGCCCCCTTGAAGGTGACCATATTTTGCAGCTCTCACCGCACTTGTGAAAAAACGTAGAAAGTCAAACAGATGCGGTGGTTCTTCTTGCCAGGTCTCTTGAAAGGTCATAATATCAAAGGATCTTATGTAACTGACAAATTCTTGATTGTCCATTTTGGAGGCAAGGACATTGACATTCCACGAGCATATTCTGTAGTTGTTGTGTCCGCTCGATATAGGAAGATCCATTGTTGGTCATTTTGCTCGATTGTTAATTGTTCTGGCGATCCATCTCAGGTCAGTTGGGCCTGTTAATGTGCCATCTGAGGAGTGTCCTCTGGCTTCCTGATCTTCCGTAATTCTTCCTCCAGTGTTCCCTATTGCACCTCGGAGTACTGAAATTCCAGATCTATTACTGCAGTTCTGTGCTCCTTCTCTTCCTGAGGGAATTAATAGATCGGGGTATTTTGGTTTTATATAAGGGGCAATTGAGATTCCCCAGTTTTTAAAGGTTTGGCTCTCGGCCAGTATGTTCATTGCAACTGCAGAAGTAGTCCATGTTGCCTTTGTTTTTTCCGCCTTCGAGCCTGCTTCTGCAATAAATTCAATGGAGACTAGATCCAGAGTAGTCACGCTAGCCAGAGATGGAACATGAGATAACAGCCGTAAGATGTTCCCTCTATTCAGTATGTCATGCCTTCTTTTCGAGATGTAGTCCGGGATAAGCCATACAATATTTGCTGTTGTATTTCTAATGTCTTCCGACTTCCTGTTGTTTTTGTTTTCGGCATTTCCTCCATGTCCTAATACGTGTTCTTGCACTTCTTTGGGTAGTGCTTGATATATGGAAGATTCCACTCTGATATTCCTTTCGAGGTGTATTTTCTGTTGTCCTCCTATGTTTGTTATTTGGTTCCCGTCCCTTTGTCTGAGGACAGATGGTTCAGATCCTCCACCACTTGTGCGTTCCTTGATGTCTATTCTTGGAGTTGCCCTTGTATGTGTAGATATAGCTGTTTTGTCTACTTAGTGCCGGTATGTTCTCATCTAACTCTTCCATAACTCTCCCCATTATTTTGGTTAGAGAGTGCTGGGCGCTTTCACTCCCGGGCATTACTCCACTGGTTTCATTAGGATTCCTTGTAGAGGAATGATGTTTGTATCTTTACAGCATCTTTTCCAACATCATCTCACTTATTTTCGTGTTCACACGTTTCGTCCATCTCTTTCAAGTTTTTCCCCTTTTTTCCTTTCTTCCACTCTTGCATTTGTCAGTATTCTCCCGCACTTCTCTCACACATCCCTGTTGCTCATTTCTATGCTGTTCCTGTGGTTTTTACTTTCACACATTTTCTTCGTCTCCTCATTTACTTTGATACGCCCGTTTTTGCATTTCTATTTTCTGGTATCATTACACTTCTTCTTGCACCCTATTTCTGGTTATTTTTCACTTTGCTGTTGGTCGCTATTCTATCGGCCCTTGTCGGGCTTTTGCTCGAGTCTTTTTTCATTGCATTTCCATCGCATTTTCTTGTTCACTCACATCGCCTGATGTAGCGCGCATGTACCCTGCAGCTTGTCCCAGTAGCCTTTTTTTATCCGCCCCATTTCTATTTCTTTTCCTTAACCTTTAATACGCATGCTCACACGAGCACCAATTCCACTTCCGCACTTTGATGGCGTTCCCTCAGAGGAAGGCGATTCCACACATTCCATGTAAACACTGGTAAGCTTTGTTGCACATTTTCCCGTCTTTTCACCCGTGCCTACCTGTTGTTTCACCACGTTTCTTCAGCACTCTCAGATAGTAAACTCGTTTACTACCGGGTCCTAGCCTTTAACCACAGTCTTCGGTGGCACTTTTTTACATGGAGTAACCGAACAAGCACGCTTCTTGTATCTTTTGGCGTAGTCCCTCACCGTTTTCACCGATTATTCACCTGTCAATGCACTCTCTCAGTAGATACCGCTCACTTGGTTTCCGTCCGTTTTACACCCTGCACGTTTTCTAACCCGGCCTCATTTTTTCTTGTAGTCAGCTCCCGGGCCCTGTATTATCTCACGACATGGTTTCTTGTTTATCCTCACAGATTACGGACCCCCTGAAGAAGAGCCAGTGTGGCTCGAAATGCATCGGGGATACTAAAAATCTTTCGACATTGTCTATAGTTGGTGTGTTGTGGATACCATTGTTATGAACTGAAAATTACTCACTTTGGATGATCTCATTCTTTTCATCATATGATTCTATAATCCACAGTTGAAAATGTACCCAATTACAAAGTGATTAAAACTTTGTTTCCTCACCTCGATAATTTTGTATGAAAATTATTGCAAAAAGTGCACACGCACTCAGGCATGCTCAAGGTCTCCACCTTACACTCGTAAGGTTTTATCCTTCAGGGGTGTGGAATTTTCCAAATAATCTACTTGTCCAAGGGACAAAATGCCACCGAGATCTACATGTCCTGTAAAATCCATTTGTTCCACCTACTCCCGTCCCACATCAAACATAAAAGCACCCAATTTCAGTTTTTATCCATATTTAAAAATAAATACAGATAAGAAAATAAATGGTTTTCTGTCTGTATTTATCTGTAAAAATCAGTAAAAATGGAAAGCAGGGAGTCTTATTTAAAAAGAAAAAGTTAGTTTGGTTGAAATAAAATGTTCGCCTAAGATCACACAATTTAAGCATGGAAGCTATTTGTTTTTAATTTATCAAGCCAGAACAGGTTCTCTTTCACAAAGAGTATCTAAATAGTTCCGGACTGTCAAGAATTCTGCCACATCACAAATAGCAGATAACTACTGTTAATAAACTCTGCACTCAAGCAGGATGTTGCATAATGTCACAACTAATTGCAACCAGTACTTACTTAACTCACTGCTTTAAAAAAAAAAAACATGATCACTAATAATGAACATCTGTCGCCTACAAGCCGCAGCTATCCAGAATACTGAACTATCCCAGAGCATGCAGAAATATGACAAATAACAGACAGTCATCACAAACATATGATTTAAGTACGACTGCAGAGATACAATCACCTAAAGAATCCTGGACCATGATTAAATAATATAACGTGAACGCGCATTTGCAGAGCTATTTGAGGCAGAACTGAAGTGCTTTGCAGAGCTGTTCATAGAGGCACAGCCCCCGTTTCACACAAGCACACACACTCATTGACAGAGCTCTGCATATCTATTTGTATAAAGTAGCACATATCAAATGAACACACCACCAGAATTGAACTCCTGCTAAGTGAAATCAGCATTTTCTCTTCTTCTTTAATGCTAGTACCCTTCATATCTTCCTCACCACTTCCCGATTTAACTTATTTCTAATATTCTAGCCCGAGTTATTATAAGACATGACTACACTTGCATATGACCTTGAGACTCACTGAAAGTGCATTTCTAATAAAAGAATGACTTTTTTTGCAGTTTAATAGCGCAAACTCTACCTGAACGTATTGGAGCGCTTAGATGAGCGCCAATTACATTACTACAAGGACACTTATTTATTTCTGAGTGTATCACTGTTGGCAGCTGCACAAGAAATATCAAATGATATGTGAACTTATGCAGAGGGGACATTATTCTGGCAGACGCCAATACAATATTAAGGCGATCATTGTAGTCTTCACAGAGAAAAACAAAGTGGCTGCTAGAGGTATATCAGGTGCCTCCCTGTGATCCGCCTTAGGCATTCTCTGCTACACTTGGAGCGCGGCGCAGCTGAAGTTGCAAAATTAAGTAAAACTATGTGTGGCTCACTGTGACAGTTGCTCCCCTTATACTCAGTTAGGCAGCGCCCTTCCGACCACATAAGCACACGCCTGCAGATAACTTTATTCCACTGTAGATCACGCCTGATATCACTGCATGCTCTCCTTTTGTCTCCACCTTCACTTACTTTCTCCTTCAGAGGTTTTTAATCTGCTACTGTATTCGCGCCTCTTTCTTCCCCCTAGTGCAGCGCTGTCTCACTTTATCACGCCAGAACATTAAGCTGATTGATTGCCCAGCCAAAACACAAGCGCCCTACATGCCTCCTTGGTGGTGGAATTGGAGAGCCTTTCATGACCTTTTGCAATGGAGGGAGCGTTCTTCAGTGGAAATACTAATCCCGGTCACAAAGAGATTTTACACCGTCCGCATTAGAACAGTGAGGCGGTGTAGCATACGCATTCTAGTTGTTGCACGTCACGTAGGCGTGACGTGCGACGGCCATGAGAGAAGCTGCGCGCGCAGCTTAGGCAGAGCGCGCGGAGAGTGATCGGAAGCGCCGGCCGGCGCTCCTCTGTACTTGTACATGTAGAATAAAGTTCTTTGCTTATCAATTCAGCACAGTGCCATTATTTACAACGTGGTGACTTTACAGTGGCGACGAGGACGGGAGGCATCCACCGGCACCCACAAGGAATAGAAAAAAAAAAAAAAAATCGAACCACCACCTCCACGTGGGCTGCAGCAAAGCAGGCGACCCCAGGCCACGGGGGACACAGCACCGAGCGGCGCTACTGGGCCGGTGAGTGGTGAGCACAAGGGGGCAAAGCTGCACCCACCAAGAAGGACAGGCAGAGGAGCGTGGCAGTGCCACAGCAACCAGAGGGGCGGCGCAGTGGCCAGAGAGGCAGCACTGCGAACCACAGAAGACCGATCACCGCAAATACCTTCCAATCACACCGCGGAAGGTAGGAACAGCGCTGGCTGCCAAGGGGGAAGAAGGGGGGACTGGCACTAGGAGTCCCCAGGAGGACGCCGATACAGAAGTAAAAGACAGCACCCCAGGGAGCCCCACCAGCAAGGCCGTCAAGGCGACAGAGAGCAGGGAGGTGAAGATGAGCACACCGGCAGGCTATGCAATCGCACCGGTGCAATTCCTACCGAAACCTGGTGAACCCCTGATGAAGTGGGAGGATTGGAAGGAATATATTGACAATTTCATTGGGGTCCTGGAGGACGAAAATGAAGAGAAGTTCACCCCCCAAAGGAAGAAACGAATCTTGCTGCTGAACCTGGGACCAGAGGGTCTCAGGGTTTACAAGAGTCTGGTGCCCAAGAAGAGAGAGGACACCGATACGGATGTATATGCCCATGCAGTAGAAGACCTGGATGAGAGGTACCGCCCCACCATATGTGTGTCGGTGGACAGGTTCAACTTCCAGCAAAGGAAACAACGGGCTGGAGAAACCATAGAAGAATATGTAGGGGCCTTAAGGAAACTAGCAGCCCCGTGTAAATACGCACTGTGGGAGGATGAATTCATAAAGGACCAGATCATGATGCACACTACGAGTACACAGGTCCAAGACAAGCTGTGGGCGAGTGGTGACACCACGCTCAAAGAAGTTATGGTCATCGTAAAAAGGGCTGAGCTTGCTAGGAGGTGTGCGGCAGCAACCAAGAAAGATGTGGTCACTCCGACAATGGTGAACAGGATACAAGAAGGAGACCACCGTAAGGACCAAAGAGGAAAAGACTCAGCAGCCAAAGGAACGAGCAGGTGGCAAGGGAAACAACCAGGGAGCGACAGCAAGAAATCGTGCTACAGATGCGGCAGTTGGTCCCACGATGCCCGTGACAGAAGATGCCCTGCGTTCAGAGCCAAGTGCCTACACTGTGGTATCCTGGGCCACTATGAAAAGGTGTGTAGGAAGAAACATTCGAAGGAAACTGTGAAATGTGTTGAGCAAGGTGAAGAAGATCTGGAAGAAGTGGCAGAAGAAGAGGTGATCACGGTCCTGTGCATATACGACCAAGTGATGAGCATAGAAGGGAGGAAATCCACAAAACCCATTCTGGACATGTCAATGGGAGGAATCACCATCACCGTGGTGGCGGACACAGGATCCCCCTTCACCATCATCCAACAGGCGGTATGGGAAGAAACATTCAGACCCAAGTTGGGACCGGAGTTGGAAAAGCTAGACATCAGACCGGTCACTTACAATGGGGACCGCATTCCAATGTTGGGGTTCCGCCGCCTACTGTTCGAATTCAGGGGCCGGTCAGCATGGTGAAAGCTGTACATTGCAGAAAAGGGACCCTCAGTCCTGGGATGGCTAGACCAGGGGGACCTAGGAATTAAACTGGATCCAGGAGGGAAAGAGCAGATTTTACTTACTGAGCAAGAAGAATGGCCGGACATGAACAAATGGAAGGAGAACTTCCCGAAGGTATTTGGTGGCACAGTGGGACGGATGGAAAACTTCCAACACAGGATTGTGCTCAAGGAAGGGGCCATTCCGGTAGCCCACAAGGTGAGGAATGTGCCGATTGCGGTGAGAGAAGCAGTCCAAACTGAACTCCAAGAGCTGGAAAAGAAAGGAATAATCGAGCCGATAACATGTGCAGAATGGTTGGCGCCCCTGGTGGTCGTAATGAAGCCAAATGGGAAGGTCCGGCTCTGCGTGGACCTGCGAGAACTGAATAAGAATATCGTTGTGGAGAAATTTCCCCTCCCCAGAATCGAGGAAATGTTGACCAAGACCAGGGGGGTGCAGTGGTACTCCACTATCGACTTGACCTCGGCCTATCACCAAATTGCACTGCACCCGGACAGCAAACGGCTCACATCCTTCATCACCCCGTTTGGGTGTTACCAATTTTGTCGGATGCCTTTTGGGCTGGCCTCAGCAGCCGCTGTTTTCCAGAAAATGATGCACCAACTATTCAGAGACTGCAAGGATGTCCAGTATTTCCAGGATGACATCTTGGTGATGGGGCGAGACCAGCAAGATCATGACCAGAAGCTGGGAAAGGTGTTGAAAACATTAGAGAACAAAGGTCTCACGGCGGAGTGGTCGAAGTGTCGGTTGGGACTGCAGTCGGTGACGTACCTAGGTCACGAGATCGGACGACAGGGCGTTACCCCCAAATCGGAAAAAGTCAAAGCCATCGCTGAAGCACCGCCGCCCAGGAACAAGGAAGAGGTCAGGTCGTTCCTGGGGATGGCGGAGTACTACAGCAAGTTTGTGGTACACTTCGCTTCCAAGACCCACAATTTGAGGCTGTTGACCAGAGACAGCACAGTGTTCCAATGGACACCGGAAGCCCAAGCAGAGTTCGAATTGATCAAAAGGGATGTTACCGGAGCCGTTCCCCTCAAGGGGTACGACCCACAAGGCACCACTATACTGACGACAGATGCCAGTGACAAAGGCCTGGGTGCTGTACTCATGCAAGACAGAGGCAGAGGGGAGATGGAGACCATCAGTTTTGCATCCAGAGCACTGACAGATACAGAGAGCAAATACAGCGTGATCGAGAAAGAAATGCTGGCGGTCGTATGGGCCATGATGAGATTCCGGCAATTTCTGTGGGGAACACGCTTCCTACTCCGAACAGACCACAAACCGTTGGTGAAGGTGCTGACGTCGAGTGGACATGCCAGTGCCACCCCTCGGATATCCAAGATGTCTCTAAAGTTGCTCGAGTTCAGGTATGATGTCGAGTACATTCCTGGGAGCCGGAACCGAGTAGCGGACTATCTGAGCAGGGCAGCCGCCATGGAGCCAGGAGAGGAAGACCCTGCCGGCAGTGGGGATTTGGTAGCTCTAATAGAGGACCAAGAGAAACTGATCAGTGTACAAGAATGGACAGAGTCATATGAAGAAGACACTGACATAAAGGAAGTGAAGGGGTACATCGTACATGGATGGCCGGATAAAAGGAACGTGAGAGCAAATCTCAAGCCGTACTTCGAAGTGCGGGAAGAACTGTCGATAGGAGACAAAGGGATCTTCACATACAGAGGGGATAAGGTGATTCCCCCAAGGACCCTCACCTCAAAACTAATGGACTTGCTCATGAGGGACACCTGGGCATAGGGAAACTCAAGGCACGCGCCAAACAAAATTACTGGTGGCCAGGCATGGACATAAGGGCTGAAAGGCATGTCAGAGAGTGTCCCCAATGTCAACGGGCGGACAAGACATTAAAACCATTGAGGCCAGCGATAGGAAAGTTTGACCCCCCTTCAAATCCGTGGGAAGAACTATCCATAGACATTTTGGGACCGGTCCTAGACGACCAAGGCACACAGAAATACGTGTGTGTGCTTATGGACCGATATTCAAAGTGGCCAGAATTGAGAGTAGATGAAGCCATGGACACGGAGAACATCCTTAAGTTTCTGTCTGAGACTTTCACGAGGGAAGGAATACCTAAATCGATCTTGAGTGACAATGGGCCCCAGTTCACGTCAGAAAAGTGGAACAAGTTCATGCACAGAAATGGCGTCACTGTCAAACACACCTCAATCTACCATCCGGCCGGGAACGGTTTAGTGGAGAAATTTAACAGGGTAGTGATGGGAGCCATACAAGCGGCCATCTCAAGTGAACAGAACTGGGAGAAGGCGCTAGAGAACATGGTATGGGCCTACAGAATAACCCCTACTGGAACAGGGTATAGTCCATTTCAAATACTGAGAGGACGTGAACCCTTTACCCACGACAACAGAATTTGGAAGGAAAAGCTCATCACCAGTGAATGGTCCCCCGCAGTGGTGCGGGCCAATCTGGAGAAAGCACAGACAATTTACAGCAACCACTACAACAAACAAAGGAATGTCAAAGGCACCGGTCTGGAGCAAGGAGAGTGGGTAAGAGTAAGATTGGCCACCCTGCAGAAGAAGGGAGACAGCAAGTACAGCAAGCCGTTGCAAGTGGTAGAAGTGTACGATCGGGCTGCCTTACTAAGCGATGGGAACGTGTGGTCCCAAGACCGCATGGCCAGGTGCAATAAAGTTTTGGGCTGGGAACAACAGAGCGCTGACTGGGAAGACAAGGAAGGCCCTGAAGTGGAGGAGAATCAAGCAGCCGCGGAACAGCAAGTTGGAGATAGAGCGGGAACGGAAAGTGGAGAAGAAGGAGAAAATGGAAGTCAAGGATTGGAATGGGCCAGGCTGGAGAGAAGCACGCATGGAGGAAGAGTTGAGAACGAAGGGACAGTAAAACCTGAGACTCAGAGTCAAGAGTCAATGGAGAACCCAGTCAGGGTCACAAGGAGTGGAAGGCAGGTGGTAAGACCTTCCAGATACCGAGATTTTGAATTGGACAATGAACTGTAAGTGACTCTTCTTGTTTAATAAAAAGGGGGAGATATGTAGCATACGCATTCTAGTTGTTGCACGTCACGTAGGCGTGACGTGCGACGGCCATGAGAGAAGCTGCGCGCGCAGCTTAGGCAGAGCGCGCGAAGAGCGGAGAGTGATCGGAAGCGCCGGCCGGCGCTCCTCTGTACTTGTACATGTAGAATAAAGTTCTTTGCTTATCAATTCAGCACAGTGCCATTATTTACAACGTGGTGACTTTACAGGCGGCTACTTTCGTTTTTCAAAATCAATGTATTTTTAACCCCCGCATGAAGTCCTGGCACTGATGTGGTGATGTGTGCAGTGCTCAAGTCATGCTGCCCGCAATTAACTAGCTTTCAAAGGAAAAGTTAAGTCTCCTTTTACAATTATTAAAGATACACTGCAGCGACGATGCTGAGGCATTTGCAGTTAAAAAAAAAACGTGCACAACAGGCTAAATTGATCCCGAAAAATAGGCACTGGCAAATTGAGCACTTTCTCTCACAAATGGGAAAGATATAGCTCATTTGTGTAAGAAATTGCCCAATCAGTGTCAGACGTCTGGTATGAAAGGGACTTTTAATCCACTCTGTACACCAAAAGAAACGTGCGCAGTCGGCAAGAGAAGTGATGAGTCAGCCCGCGCTTTCTGCAGCCACAATTATGATGCATTAGCGACGGGCCGTCAGTAGGCAGACATTAAAGTTCTAGTCTAATATTTCAGTGGAATCTGTATCCATACAGGGAAAAATAATTGGTGGGCGCCTTGGCAGTGCTTTAATTTGACCTCAAATGGAATTTCCTCGCTCGCAGAGGTCCAGAAGTTCAACTGCTTGCTGAGAGTAGTGACGTTTCACTCCCCAGCCAATCACTGGTTAGAGCCCAGTGAAGTCATGGGCTGCTAGCCAATCAGAGGGCTCCAAAGGCTCTCTGCAAGCCCACAGCCTATTTTCTTGACGTGATTTAATGTCTACTTGTCGGTAGGACAAAATAGACATTAAATCTTCTTGACCGTCAATAAAAACCACATGGTTCGGGCGTCGAGCGATAGGATTCCCCCACATAGGATTCCTTTTTTGAATTGCCAGCGCCTCGTGGACAGGAGGTTATCACCCTGAGCACCCTCACTTCATTTACTTCTCTTACACTCGGATTACCATTAGTTGAACATTCAATAATAGGAGTACAGCGGACCTCATTCAATTTCTCATATTTCCCTTGTCATCCGCTTGCACCCACCAGTTTACTGATTATGTCTTACGCAGACATAGCAAACCTAACCAGCAGCAAAGCTGATACCTTCGAATTCACTACGGAAGACACTGACCGCATGTACACCCTCATACAGGAGCCCGAGTGCATAGCATCCAGTACAGGTTCTGTACAATCAAATATACAACTACTTTTTGCTGCCAAGAGAGAAATAAATCAGCGTTTACGCGCTAGCATGCTAATACGTTACCATAAAGTTCAGAGAATTTCAAGAGGTCTTCGAATACCACTCAAATCTACCCTCTGTAAAAATAACATCAGATTTACAGAAAAATGGTATGGGATTCTGAACAAGTGTTCTTTGGATCTTATTCTTCTCATCATTGAAGAGTTGTCCAAAATGCTCGAAGATCTTACAATTGAGGTTACTCAACTTAAAGACGAGCTCAGTACGAAATTGACACCTGAAGAACTTGGTCAAACGCTCGAAGATGTTAATGTCCAACTGGAGAAGTACACCAAGGAAATTAATGAATGCAAGCTAAGGAAGTTTAAACGGGATACCGTTGATTATAAGCTCGGCGAAGTATATAATTGGGCGGAGATCTACGCGGCAAGGAGACAACAGCGATCCCAGTTTAACAAATCAACTGATGGAGACAAGACTTCCTCAGAGGACACCTCTCGCACTAGGTTCAACAGACAAGATCCCAGAGTACCGCCACGCCCTGAGCAACAACTAACCAGTAGTTCTACATCCAACTTACCTTCTGTCTCCAGCACAGCTCCAATGCCTTTTTAAGGATTAGGCACTGACGCAACCGGCGATCCAGGCGGACCCAGGCAGACCCAGTTTAACAGGATCTCAACACTCCATAGCCAAGTCAACACGGAGTCACAGAGTCTAGTAATAAATATCTCCCAAACTGACATTTCCAACTCGCAAATGAAGGTGCTACAGAAGGGTACTTCTTTCGTTCCTACGTACATTACCAACGAGTTAGAAACTCAAGTAAGTTTCTACAAATGTATGCGGACACTCAGGCTCAAGCATTTTTTTACCAACATAAGTGTACCACAATCGACAGAGGAATCTACTCTTATGGATTTACGACCCAAAATTCCTTTTTGGGCCCCTGTGAGCCATAAAACTCTCGACTTGTTCAAGGTACTTGTACAAAATGATCTTCAAGTCATTCACAAGACCAAGTCCCATCCCAAGCAAAACTCATCTATTAATGATAAACAAGCCATTACACAACTGGCTACCAATCCTGACATCACCATCTGTAAGGCAGACAAAGGCGGTGCCTTAGTCATACTAGACACCCAATTTTACACTGACAGTAAGTAAGTAAGTAATTTTTATTGTTTTAGGTTAATTAAAACCATTACAAAAGTACATTGATCACTCATACCTTCCGATAAAAGACTGTAAGAAAAAATATATTATGTTTTAAAACAAAAACCTTTGATAAAAACAGTTTGGTGCGGGTGTGTGGTCGTCAGGTGGTGTCTTGGCCAGTTTTCAACTAGTCCGGTCTGGTGCCAACTTCCAGATTTTTTAGTTTCAGTTCCAAACATTTCAGGAATTTGACCAACTTCCCGTTTAATGGGGGAAGGGCTGGGTCGAAACAAGCAAGAACCGCTTGTCTACGTGTGCGGATTTTTTGTTCATTGAAGGCAGTTTTTAACAGGGCTACTCTTTCCTCTTTCAGCCTTGGGCAGATGCATAGTAGGTGTTCTAAGTCTTCATATTCTGCCCCGCACAGCCTGCATTTTATCCCACAGTCCCTTCTCAGCCATGGTTGCAAATGCGGAATAGAGGGTAAAATTCCTAGCCTATGTTTTAAGAAGGCTTCTTTTGATTTCCTGCCATACCCCAGACCAAAGTACGCTTGTAACCCAGGCGATTTGTATGTGGACAAAGTCATCCATGCGTGTCGCCTTTGGGAAAAGGTCGCTTTATCTTCCAAGTGCGATTGTCTTTTTATGCTCTTGTTGACAACACGCTTGAATTGCACATGCTGTAAAGGAGTTTCCCATAGTTCTTTTAGACCTGTGACAGTCAGGGATTCCTCTAGGAAAGTTTTCGCCGGCAGTTGAAGAGAGCCGCTTAGGTCTAGCCATAGCAGATGGTTAAGTGAGTTTTCTGGCGAGTTCTTTATTTTCTGCCAGCACTTAATGTATGAGCCTCTTCTAGCAAGCTTTTGGGAGGTCAGTCCAAACTCTAACTGGATCTGGGCTTGTGAGGTGTAGGTTGGCAGATTGAAGAGAAGTCGGTAGGCCTTTCCAATAGTTGTGTCCAGCAATTTCGCATCTATGCCTTTTAGAGCCTCACTGCCGTATGTAATAGATGACTCTAGCTTAACCTGTGCCACACGGAGCAGTGGGAGAAGAGTGGGACCATTCAGATTGGACTTTAGCTGTTTGAGCGTGGTAGCTATCAGCATCCCTTTCCTCTTAATTGCCTCTAGTTGGTTCGAAAAGCGACCTCCTTTGTCGAACAATATTCCGAGATATTTATATTCTGAACAGTTTGCGACAACCTTTGTTCCGAGGAACCAAGTATGCCGCTTTTTGTTCCCATTTATAGACAGAACTTTGGTCTTGTCAATGTTTATTTCTAACAGGTTCGCTTTGGCGTATCCGTGCAGTGCATTGATGAGGTTTTGGAGACCCACTTTGGTGTGACTGACCAGGACCACATCATCTGCATAGGATATATACTAGGCAGCGCTTTGCCCCCCAGGCGTGGAGCGTGTGCGTTGCAGGTTTCTAGAGCAGGTGGTAAGTCGGCTGTAAATAAGTTAAAAAGGGTCGGTGCTAAAACGCACCCTTGCTTTAGCCCGTTGGTAGTCGGAATGCGCCTGGAAAGGTGCACGCCATTGCCAAGCTTAACCTGGACCCACGTGTTGGTATGCAGTTCGATCAGAAGGTGCAATAGGGGATCGGGGATCCCCCAGGAGGCCAATTTCTCCAGAGGTAACCCCGGTTGACATTATCGAACGCCGCCTTGAAGTCGACAAAGCAAAGGTGGAGAGCCTGTTTGGTCACCCTTGCTTTGTCGATGATTTGCGAAATTGCCAGCAAGTTTGTCGTTGTTCCCGTTTCTTTGCTGAAACCAGTTTGGCTCAGAGGAATTATGTTATGGTGTGTTGCCCAATCGCACAGGTGGGTCAGTAGGAGTCCCGCAAAATATTTAGCCTCAATATCCAGGAGTGCTATCAGCCGGTAATTTTTTGGCAGCGTTCTATCCCCTGCCTTATAAATTGGTGAAACGATTGAACCCCTCCATGAGGCAGGGAGAGTCCTAAGTCGGCTCACAGACGTGTAAAGAGGGGTGAGCGTTTCTGCCCAGTATTCTGGCTCAAGTTTGAACAGTGCCGGAGGAATCCCATTTGGCCCTGCTGCACCAGCCTTCCTTCCCTTCGCAATAAGTTTAAGCAGAGTCGCTGAGATTCTAGATTCGAATTCTAACCAAGTTGTTGTTGTTTGTAGCGTGTGGCCTTCCGGGGCTTCCTGGGGCTTGCTTTCAGTAGCGACCTGCAGGTTAAAGTGCGAGTCTAAGAAGGATTCCCAAGAAGATTTGGTAATGTGGGACGTTATTCTGCAGTTTTTTGGATTTATTATTTTGTTTATTGAAGACCAAAACTGGGCGCTGTTGTTACCCTTCAAGTCATGATGAAGTTTTGCCCAGAGGTCCTCTTCATTGGATCTTTTGACTGACCATGTCAGTTTTTTTAGGTCCGTCCGAACCTTCTGAAGTTTTGCAAGAAGGGCCTTGTCCCCCCGGCTTTTTCTCAGCATTCTTAACAGACTGTTGATCTCTTTTTTGTAAGTTGTTAGGGCTGCTTTCTGGGAGCTTGAAAACTTCCTTAGGACACCACAGCCGGCAGATGAACTGTGCTGTACAATAGATGAGTATTGATTTGCAAAGTCAGCCGTAAATTGTTCCCAGCCTGCTAAAGGATTGCCTGAGGGGTAGTTTAAGCTGATTAGTAGGTGTTTTGCGGCTTGTAATACCTCCGGCGTGTTAGCGACTGAGGTTTTGATCCGTTTAAAGTCTATGGTGTGGCTAGCATGTGGACCAGTTGGGTTTAGAAGTATTGGATCCGGGAGGGCGCAAAGAGAGACTTCCTGAGGGCGATGATCACTGTCTCCCTTGTCTCCTAAGTTAAAGCCCAAGATGTTGTGAAAAAGAGGAAGAGAGACCAGCGTATAATCAATTGTCGAGGTTACATTGCCTGAGTTGAACATGGCCATGGGCGGAGAGTCTTCAGGAAATCTTCCATTTAGGACCCTCAAGCCCATGTGTTCCAAGTCTTCCAACAGGTCCTTTGCCGACTTGGCGGTTTTACTTTGGCTGCTCCAAGTTTGATTTGGGATGTTACAGTGGTAAGACTGGGCCTGAGTGTCACTGTTCAAGGATGACCCTAAAATACATTGGTTGAAGTCACCGGAAACAATTAAGTAGGGTGAGGTTTGCGTTGTCAAGACATGATGTAGATGGTCCATTAAACGCTTTGCCTCTTGTGATTTCTTTTTTGGGTTGATATACGTGTTAATCAGCTGAACCTCTTTCTTGTTTCCCCCAAGATTTAGTACCATCTCGACAGTATTTATGGATGGAGAATTGGAAGTGAGCGCCTGTACATTACCAATAGTTGAGATTTTTGTGTAAGTTGCTAGGCCACCTGCCATCCGACCGAACTTGCTTCTCCTTGTGGCTGGGGAATGATGGCAGGTATAGCCGTCTAGGTGAATGGGCTCCTCCAGCCATGTCTCCTGGAAGAGAATTATGTCAAATGATTTCACGTAGTTTAAGAAGTCGTTATCCGCTGCTTTATTGTTAAGGCCGTTTAAGTTCCACGAACATAACTTCAAACGTGGTGTAGCTGGACTCAGGCCTAACTCCGTTAAGTGTCCTTGTCATTGGCGGTTATATGATGTATTGCATATTCTAAAAAGTCGGTCTTCTACCGTGCTGAGGGGATTTGCCGTCAATGAACTGTCTTTAAACCCTGACGCCCGGCAGGTTGTTGGGGATCGGCCCAAGGCGCCTCTCAGCACCGACCTTGTTTTCGAAGTTGTTATAGGTATTCCCTCCTTAGGTCTCTCAAGCAGGGGCAGCGGGTATCCGGTGTTGTGATATAGTGTAGTTTTAATCCCCCATTTTTTAAGGAGATTTTGCTCTTCTAGGATTTTGCTAGCAATTTCGGATGAAATCCATGTAGCTTTAGTCGCTTCATTACCATGTGGTCTGACAGATTCTACAAATTCTATGGAGAGAAGGTCGGCTGAGGATATGTTGTTTAATGCTGGTATTGTCTTGAGTAATCGTAAGAGGTTCCCTCTATTCAGAATATCGAAGGAGCCTTTTGAATCGTACTCTGGGGTAAAGAGAACAATGGTGGGCGTCTTGCTTGGATCAGTCACCTGAGTGATTGGCAAGTGGGGAAGAATTTGGGACCCTAAGATGCTATTGTCCGACTGGGATAAGTTTCCTGGGCGAGTACCCCCGAAGGGAAAATTCTTAAAAACGGGAGCAGCCGGAGCTGTAGGGGCGCTCGCTATGGTGGAGTATAGCTGAGTTTGGGACCCTAAGACGCTATTGTCTGGCTGGGATGAGTTTCCTGGGCGAGTACCCCCGAAGGGAAAATTCTTAAAAACGGGAGCGGCTGGGGCTGTAGGGGCGCTCGCTATGGTGGAGTATAGCTGAGTTTGGGGGCACGGGAGTGCCGATGACCTAAGTTCTTGAGCACGGGGTACTTCCCGGTATATAATGATCGGTCCTACTTGTTCCATGTCCGAGCTATGCTTAGACTGTGCCCCCCTAGTTTCAGATGTTGACGGTGGTTTGCTGGGGCTGTTGACTTTTTCATTTTTCGGGCAGCGGTTTTCCGACGTGCATGGTTTGTCGTTGTCAGTGCCAGGCGTGGCCGACCCCTCCTCCTGTGAAAGAACCCCAGTGGGGGCTGCTGCGTGTGGTCCATTTATGGAGGATCGAGGCCCCGTAGAGGTAGGTTTTCCGCTGGTGTCTGGTCCTGGCGTCGAGCCGTGGGCTAGCTTCTCCTGCTTTCTCCCTGGCATGCTTGTAGTGGTCAGTTTGTTGCGGCCTTTCCTCCTTTGCTGCCGCCGCCCTTTCGCATTCAAGGGCAGAGTGTTATTCTTTAGGGGAGGAGTGGTGGTTGTTGTCGGGTGGCCCTCTGATAACACCTGGTCAGCTAATGACGGTGTCAATACCCCCTTATCGGCAGGGCTGGCTGCTGTAGGCACTCTGTTTGATTGTCCAGAGAAGACTGTATCACTGGAATTGGTGTGCTTGTGGCTTGCATGTTGCCTTTTTGGCAACCGTTCAATAAGAGATGATACTATTTCAGGAAGGGCTGACAGTTTGTCGATAATAGGCCCACAGCTGCACACTAGCTTTGCCTCTTGCTGGGCTCTGATGATTAACGAATTGAGTTGGCCAAGTTTCTCATCTATTCGCCCAACAAAAACAGCCAGAGTGTCAAGTAGGGTCAGCTGCAAGTCCATTTTGTCAGATTGAAAATGAAGAGTGTCTACGGTTCGTTGGAGGGTGTTTAGCAAAATGTCCCACGTGTTTGCCGTATCTGATGCTTGATTCCTTGGTAGAGGGCTTTTTTGGGTTGTCCTTATGTTGGGGGTTGACGACAGAGAGGAATTCGGTTAGATGGTTAGGTCCGTGAGGACGCCCTCACATTCGTGACCCCTTTTTGTTTGCTGTTTTTTTTTTATTGATACCTCAGTGAGCGAAGATGGGATCGTCAATGTTGTCTGAGTATATGAGGCAACTAGTTCGGCCCACTCCTGAGAGCCCAAATAGGTTAGATTGGTGGGGCCGTCGCTCCCAGGGGTTGTTGTGTTACCCCTGTCCTCTAGTAGGTGGTCTTCAGAGATCTGATCGTTCCCAGTGCCATCCTTTGGCATTAAGTGAGGTATTGAGCTGTCCGAATGGACCAATTGGTCCAGAAAACTTTTGTCGGTGATAAAAGAGTTGTTTGGATTATGTGGGTTATCGCTGCTTAGGGCTTCTTGCCGTTGGGGGTGGTCCTTACCGCTGCAAATTGTAAGATTGTGGGAGACATTGTTTGAGTTCTGACTGGTGCCTATTGCAGGTAAGGTAATTGGTGGCAGACGGGAGTTGATACTCATGGGAGATGAAGGGAACTGTGGGTCAGACGTAACCCCGCTGTCGCCCAACCGTGGGCCTGGTGGGCTGCAGATGGTCGTGTCAGTGAGATTACCTGTACCTGTGGGACATAGTTCTCCCTCCGCAGAAGAGCGCGGTGCCGGTTGGCCGCCTGCTGTTGAAGAGCTGTTCGTAATACCACTTCCATGGCCCAGTGGTTGGTCAATTTGCGCTTCGCAGGGAGATAGTGGAAGTAATGAATTCTGGAGACCCAGAATTTTCCCACTGGACGAGAAGATGGTGGAGAGTGGGTCTTTCAGATAGTAGAATTTTGATGTGATTTTTGGCTGCCGAGGGTTGGGGCGAGGATTCACATCCCGTAGAACTTGATCACAAGCCGGGTCACTTTCTCCTAGGGGAAGATCCTAGCTGCTACTGACTCCAGGTGCATTGTCCTTTATATTGGCAGTTGCTACAGCATTCTGCTTAGCTTTGACTTTTGCCTTGCTCTTTGACTTGTTCTCGATGTGAACCCTTTTTTTGCCTGACCTCATGCTGAAATTAAGTAGTAGTTTAAACCAGTGGGTTCGAGAGTGCACTTAGCTACGCTGACTGTTGCTGACTGTTACACCCAGGGGCTTGTTCAAGGGTTGTACTGGCAAGGGAGAGAGGCAAGAGGACGGGTTCCAGAGTCGCTCAGCGCCAGTCGCTGCTCCTCACTAGGCTGGACGAAAGATGGCGCAGCTGCGTCAGTGACACAGTTGTTCGCTGCTGCGGTAGGCTGACAGAACTGCCTGTTTATTTAATGTCTGATGGTTAGTTTGGGATTGTAGGTGCTGTGACAGTTCAACCATTGCATGAAACCTTGTTGGGCATGCGGGTGAGCATACAGACAAAATAACACACAAGGGGCAGTGGTGTGGCGATGATGCGGCGGTGATGCGGCAGAGACAGTGATAAGTCCTCGGGAACGTGCGCTAACTATACTGACCAGGAGTTTTGATGCGACTGCTGACTCAGATTGCTCCCGTTGAGTGTTAAGTGGGCGTTAAGGGGCGAGAAAAAGGGTATAACAGCTCACCTCTCCACTGACCACTGTGCCTGCGTCGCCGCTCCTACTCCTCCACCACCGCCACAGGTCCAAGTCCAAGTTCTGCACCACTCTAGGAGTTCCTTGAGGGCTGAAGGACCTGTGACCAGCCTCAGCAACGGGCGACAGGCTCCGCAGCAGACGTCACTCCCCCAAGCGACCGAGTCAATACCGCTTCAGCCAACAACTTGGCCGCCAGATTACCAGGGCAGGGGCCAATTTCGCTTCTCACCTGTTGACTGGCATGCCCCTCGAGTTTAGTGGCGGTATGGCGTCTCCACTTCACGCCGGGTACGTCCTGCACACGGGTACCTCCCTGGGTACCTCCCTGCCGCCGCACCTGGGCCAGGTGCAGATTCCACAAGTGAGCCAAGGGAGCCGTGGAGGGGGGGGCACGTTAATCCCCTGCGGTTGTTGGCCGGTTTCCGCAACACAACAGCTCTCCCAGGCTCTCCCGGGGCACCCCTCTCCTCGGTGCCTCAGTACCGGGTGCCGGGAGCTGCAGACAGTGGTTCGAATGCCAGGCCAATGCCTGTCCGGAGCTCTGACGGGGCGCGGCAGTAGGGAATCAAGCGGGAAAGGTCAGCCGTGATCAGCCGCGGATGATAAAATTGCCGGGTTCGCTCGCTGGCTCACTTTACCGGCTCGGCACGGCTCGGCTAGCTCAGCTCCCTTGCTGTACCTCGTCGTAGAAATCTGGCGTTCTGGCGTCTTGCGTCCGCGTGCTGCTCTCTGCTGCGCTCTACTGGATCTGACAGGGTCAACATTCATCTACAAGATGCGAATACATATATGGAAATTGACACAGACCCAACTGTTGAATACACTACTGTACTCCAGACCCTCATTGACATAGCAGTGGCATTGGGAAGTATCACAGACAAAGACAGAAGATTTTTGATCAAGTCACATCCGCAAATTCCTTACCTATACATGGTCCCCAAAATTCACAAACATCGGTTGAAAACCCCATTCAGACCCATTGTCAGCACACGCAATTCCATCCATGAGCCCATCGGGACCTACCTGGATCGTCATCTCCAAAATTCGGTCAAACATATGTTCAGCTATTTACAAGACACCACGGATTTCCTCAAGAAAATTCAAGACATCACCATTGATCCTACCGAACCCGTGCTGCTATGCACGATCGACGTCAACTCTCTATATACATCCATTCCCCACAATCTGGGCCTCCAGGCAATTGAAGCTGCTTTACTCAAAACACAGAAACCACCCGATCTACAAAATTTCCTGATGGAACTTACACAATTTACATTACTACACAGTTATTTCAGATACAAGGACAAAGTCTACATTCAACTCTCTGGTGTCGCCATGGGCAACTGTGCGGCTCCTTCATATGCCAATCTGTTTATGCAGGACTATGAGACTGAACACATATTGACCGTCCCACTTTGGAAAGACCATCTCAAAGTTTACTATCGTTATATCGACGATATCGTTCTCATTTGGAAAGGCACTGAAGAACAACTGGTCACTGCCATACACCAACTCAACAATATCATTACAAGAATCCAATTCACTCATACCAACAGTGCCTCAAGAATCTCATTTCTAGATGTAGATATTAAAATGGGCTGCACCAATCTAGAAACATCAATTTACACCAAACAGACAGATGGCACCAATTTTCTACATTATTCCAGCTTTCATTAGCTCAGCCTAAAAAGACATTTACCCTTTTCACAGTTGCTTCGGGCTAAAAGAATAGCATCCACTGAAGATAGTTTCAAAACTGACAGCACTATCTTTAAAAACAAGTTTTTGACAAGAGGTTACTCGGATCACATCGTACAAACTGCAGTAGACAGAGTAGCAAGTATCGACGGTACTACTCTCATAACACCTAAAGGTTCCACTAATCTGCCAGAACCTAGATGTGTATTTGTTTCAAAATTTCCAACAATTAGCCTGTCTATTAAACAATGCATCAAAAAGCACTGGCAAATACTGCAACTTGAACCCAATTTTAATCAAATGTTTGACCAATTTCCAATCTTTGCCTACCAACGATCAAGAAGCTTGCAACAGATGCTCAAACTACGACTCACAACACCCACTGTACATAAGGGCATGATTCCATGTCACAATTGTACTAATTGCCACAGCATAATCCCTGGCAACACTGTGATGCACCCTACCCAAGACAATCCGATTCGTCTGCAAGTAAATGCTACCTGTGACACTATGAACGTGGTGTATCTGTTAAAATGCCCCTGTGGTTTGTCATACGTAGGCAAGACTGAACGGAAGATGAAAATCAGACTCACTGAACACCGTAGCAACATCAGGAACCACAATCTCAAATCAAGCGTAGAAGCTCACTTTGTACAATTGAAACACAGTCCTAGCCAGATTCGTTTCCAAATCCTGGAGGTGGTGAAAAAGCCAACCGCGGCATTGATCCACAGAAATTTCTACTCCAAAGAGAACTCTATTGGATTTACAGTCTTTGCTCTATCTATCCTAAAGGACTCAATGACAGACTGGAATACAGTAGTTTTCTGTAAACCTGTATCTCTCTTGGCATACTCTTTGTATTTGATCTTGATGTTCTGACTCTCCTTTCTCCTTTTCTTTCTTTTTTCCCCCATTGGTTTCATTTTCACATTAGTTTCCAGTCTTCCGTTTCTGGCCCAGGTTTTTCCTCATCCTTTACTATATTCGTTTCGCTCACTCTTCCTCACCCAACCCTTCCTTTTCTTTTCGATCTTTGTTTTATTTTCATGATTTTTGTATCTTTACAGCATCTTTCCCAACATCATCTCACTTATTTTCATTTTCACGTGTCCTCCATCTGTTTCATGTTTTTCCCCTTTTTTCCTTTCTTCCACTCTTGCATGTGTCAGTATTCTCCCGCACTTCTCTCACACATCCCTGTTGCTCATTTCTATGCTGTTCCTGTGGTCTCCTCATTTCCTTTGATACGCCCGTTTTTGCATTTCTATTTTCTGGTATCATTACACTTCTTCTTGCAACCTATTTCTGGTTATTTTTCACTTTGCTGTTGGTCGCTATTCTATCGACCCTTGTCGGGCTTTTGCTCGAGTCTTTTTTCATTGCATTTCCATCGCATTTTCTTGTTCACTCACATCGCCTGATGTACCACGCATGTACCCTGCACCTTGTCCCAGTAGCCTTTTTTTATCCGCTCTATTTCTATTTCTTTTCCTTAACCTTTAATACGCATGCTCACACAAGCACCAATTCCACTTCTGCACTTTGATGGCGTTCCCTCAGAGCATGGCGATTCCGCACATTCCATGTAAACACTGGTAAGCTTTGTTGCACGTTTTCCCATCATTTCACCCGAGCCTACCTGTCGTTTCACCACGTTTCTTCACCACTCTCGGATAGTGAACTCGTTTACTACCGGGTCCTATCCTTTAACCACAGTCTTCGGTGGCACTTTTTTACATGGAGTAACCGAACAAGCACGCTTCTTGTATCTTTTGGCACAGTCCCTCACTGTTTTCACCGATTATTCACCTGTCAAAGCACTCTCTCAGTAGATCCCGCGCACTTAGTTTCCGTCCGTCTTACACCCTGCACGTTTTCTAACCCGGCCTCATTTTTTCTTGTAGTCAGCTCCCAGACCCTGTATTACCTCACGACATGGTTTCTTGTTTATCCTCACAGATTACGGACCCCCTGAAGAAGAGCCGGTGTGGCTCGAAATGCATCGGGGATACTAAAAATCTTTCGACATTGTCCATAGTTGGTGTGTTGTGGATACCATTGTTATGACCTGAAAATTACTCACTTTGGATGATCTCATTCTTTTCATCATATGATTCTATAATCCACAGTTGAAAATGTACCCAATTCCAAAGTGATTAAAACTTTGTTTCCTTACCTCGATAATTTTGTATGAAAATTATTGCAAAAAGTGCACACGCACTCAGGCGTGCTCAAGGTCTCCACCTTACACTCGTAAGGTTTATCCTTTTTTGAATTGCCAGCGCCTCGTGGACAGGAGGCGATCACCCTGAGCACCCTCACTTCATTTACTTCTCTTACACTCGGATTACCATTAGTTGAACATTCAATAATAGGAGTGCAGCGGACCTTATTCAATTTCTTTACCTACAACTAAGACATTGGGCACTTCAACCACAAGTTAGGCCCGGGGCGCAGTGGTTACTAACTGCAAACGAGAAGTGGCTCATCACTCGCTCTGGAGACAAGAAACTCATTTCAGATCTTTACAAACACCTACTTCTCACCAAGGTGCACACATATAATGCGGGGTGAGAGCGCTGGGAGAGAGACTTAGGCCGCACCCTCACTCATAGGGAATGGGATAGTATTTATTATAGGGCCAGGCACTCGGCATCCCACGCAGGCCTCACCGAGATATTAACTAAAATAGTGACCTACTGGTACTACACCCCAGAACGACTTCACCAGTTTGACCCCCACCAGAGCGCCCTGTGTTGGAGGAAGTGTGGGGAGGTGGGCACACTTGAACATCTTCTATTGGGTTGCAGCAGAATTCAGTCGTACTGGTCCCATATTTTAGTTGAAGTAGATTCGCACCTAGATACACAACTTCCACGCTTCCCGGCCTATATCCTTTTAGGCTTACCCAACGCACTTATGTATCTGGCTAAGTCGCGGAAAGGGCGCCTGATTGCCATTGACCTGGGAGCGGCTACCCAGAACATACTTGCACACTGGCGCTCCCCTCAACCTCCCCCACACTCCGGATGGCTGCAGAGACTTTGGACAGTGTTGGGGATGGAAAAGATGTCACTCACTCTGGCGGGTAGGGGTTCATTCTTCCCCGAACTATGGAATCCCTTTCTAGCGCTGCTCACGACAGAATTCAGAGATATCTACGACTCTTACGCCTCGCGGATACACCAATACCACAGGCGAGCTCCAAGAGAGGGTCTCGCAGACCATGATGAATCAGGAGACACTCTGTTCCTTCCCTCCCCCTTTCTCCTTTCACTTCTTTCCCTTTTTCTCTTATTTTGTATCCCATTCGGTGGACGAGGGGTGGGGGTGGGTTTGTTGGGCTTTATCAGTTGATTGCTTCTTGTAGCGCCGTCTGCACCGGCTTCACCAGACCCACTCCAAGCAGATCCTACAATACCACAGCTACCTAGGACAGTTGTTGTCTGTACTAAGATAAATTTGGGAGCTGGGAGTCATGCTCTTTGCTGTGTAATTTGTCTTGAAAACCAATAAAAGATTTAAACCATAAAGTCATTGCGAAAGTCATCCATGCCCAACTCTCAGACCTCCTATAACTCAATCATCTCCTAGACAGCTATCAATCAGCTATCAATCAGGCTGTTGCAATAACCACAGCACGGCGACAGCCCTCATTGCGGCCACCGATGACATCAGAAACATCCTCCACCGAGAAGAAACAGCCGCACTCATCCTTCTCGACTTATAAGCAGTTTTTGATATGGCCTCCCACAAGTCACTCATTAAGAAGCTTCAGCACGTGGGTATCTACGGGCCGGCCCCCAGTGGATATCCCCCTTCCTCATGGACAGAACTCAATGAGTTAGACTGCTACCCACACCTCAAAACCAAAGAAATACATCTGCGCAGTCCCTCAAGGATATCGTTGCTTAGCTCAACACTCTTCAGTGTCTACATGAAGCCCTTCACGGACATCCTTCGTGCCCAAGGCATCACTATAGTATCCTACGCTAACACACAGCTCTCTATTACCATCTTAAGCATCACAGCCAAAGCAAACTTCGCCAACTACATGAGCAACAACGTTGCCTGGATGAAAAACAACTGCCTCCAGCTCAACGCAGAGAAAACCGAAGTCCTTATCTTTGGCAACAACCACCCCCCTTGGGACGCCTCTTTGTGGCACTCCAAACTAGGCCTCTCCACCCACCCTTGCAAACCATGCCAAGAACCTCTGGTTCATCCTGGACACCAACCTCTCTGTGAGCTGACAGATCAACGTGGTCTCCACACCATGCTTCCAGCGCCTGGATAGCCTCACGGGTAATTAGCAGCACTCTACAACTTCACATAACATAACAAAAAAAAAGAGCCAGAAGCTTTATTTTTCTATTTTTGACTATAACCTATGCATCTTAGATTTAACGCTGGATGCACCGCTTTAGAGGCGGGGCAGTAGAGTGAGATTCTTTACTGACAACAGCATTGTTAATGTGAAAGAACTACGACAGCAATACGAGTTTATCAGATCTCAATAAAAAGAAAAGGATGCATCACGAGAAAATTCAATCTCTCGTAAGAAAGACTAAAACTTGTGTTATCCCTTGGGGAAATGGTTAATTGAATACCGAAGAGTGGAACTGCCTTTACCAGTATTGGAAATGAGGGATGCTGTAATGTAGGAATTGTCATTAGCGTCCTTGAAGACCCATTGACTTATTAAACAGGGTAACAAGTATATGAATAATCAGTGTTAGGATCACAAACCAATGTGCCACAGAAGATCTGAGATTGACCACATGATCTGCCAGGATTACCTGGGCTTCGAAATAACAGATTTTAAGGCGCTTCATCGAATACAGGCTTCAATATCCCAGAAGCATTTTTCAAGGATTAGGATGCCTGTTTTATTTGTGAATTTAGAATAAAACACACAGGTCTGCTTGTATGAAGCTACCACAGGATTTGGGGTGGCTAAATGGCTTGTATAAATGTATTTAATCCATTTTGCAATTCGGTATCAGGTTACAGAATTTCTAAATAGATTTAAGAAATCAAAAGGAATCGCTATTTGGAAGTCTTGTGTAAGGGCGTCCGCTCCAAACAGCAATTCCTTATGATATTAATTAATGTTTTGAGACCAAATTCTGGTTGTAAAACAGTAATACTGTACCACCTCCTCGAAGGAGATGGTAAGCCAGGACACCTTTCTCTTTGAGAATGTTAAAAGAAATATTTTTGAGATGCGGCAGTTTTTCCACAGACCACTGACTACTCTTAAAAAATGAAAGTTACACTTTTTATTAAATGCATCGTGATTTCCTTTAAGGAAAACGGATGGCATCAGAAAAAAAAAAGTTTGCTTTATTTAAAAGCAATCACAGACGTGATGGTCTGCTGACCTCAGCTGACCTCAGCAGACCACTGTCATTATGATGGCTAGCATTCCTAACGAGTCGCAAGCTGCAACCTACCTCATTAATATTCATGAGGTAGGTCGATTTGAAAAATGCACTAGGAATCAGTAATTTCAAAATAAAAGTTTCTCACATTAGGAATAGTGATTTCCTAATTGCGATTCAGGAAAAAATCTTACTTTGAAAAATTGCTGTTCCCAGTGTTAACACATGAGTCTGAATAATGTTGAGTACTGAGTGTAGTGGATGATGAAAAGGATAGAAGACAGAATGGGGGTTTCCTTCAAAGATAAAATGGGGTGGGGGTGAATGGCAAAAAAAGTAGACCCACTTAAACTTTTTGGAAACCTGGGAACACAGGGTCCAATGGCTTGGCACAGACTATGACCAATCAACAACAGGACTGCTGCATGTTCAGAAGAGAACTGAAAATCTTGCAAGATTCATAAGTTACTCATGTTTAAATTAATTGCCAAGGTGTCCTGTTTGTATGTTTTATGGAGAAATTGTGCCACATGTCTACTTTTGCCCACTGTCTTCTCTTGTGCATCTATGTAGGAGTTGTGTGAAGGGCCAGGACTAAACTCCACAGTTCTCCACCCTCTAGCTACCAGGACTACAGCAGCCCAAGCAGTCTTGCAACGGCTCTTCTCACCAGGAGTCGGAAAGAGGGTATTCTGGGATATGGGCGGATGCAAAAGCAAGCTGTATCGGAGGGATGCCTAGATTCACCCCAAGACCTTCCATCCTGCACAGGGTTTGGCTATGGGGGAACTGAACTGTATAAAGTGACGAAGATAACCGGGTAATCTCCCATTCACATTAGGGTGACCAACCCTCCGTAAATTTCACGGACAGTCCGTAATTTCGGCCATCTGTCCGTTGTCCGTGAAGACTTCTTTAACGGACGTCATTTGTCCGTAATTTTAAGAGCTGTTACGTGGCAGCGAATCATGTGCCTTTCTAATGCCAACCGTTTGCCGTGGAGACCAAACAAAGCTATTTAGGATTGGCTTGAAAGCCATCAGCCAATCCTAGAGCTCGCAGGTACACTGCAGGAGTGCTCTCATTAGCCCTGATTGGGCTAACAGCTTTAGGGTACCTAGCCCCCATACTTCTGAAACGCGCAGAGCAGGTTTTGAGCCTTTCCCTTTTGTAATTTCTCGGGACCCTTACTCGACCCCTGACATGTAGACTCAGTAAATCACATTCTAAAGGGACCAGGCCTCAAGGCGCATTTGGCTGGATTGGAACCTGGGGAACTTAACTGACTGTTAATGTCAGAATCCGAGCCTAATGCATTTTTGGTGGTTTCCTGCAGTTTTGGCTATTCTTCAAGAGATCCTCATCGCACGACGCTTTAAACAGATTAAATGACAGATAAAATCTGGCCACTGTGCCGTGGTGTAACATGAGAGCACTGGGCCCCAGTGCAAGCAATGATAATGTCACCCCACTGTCTCTTTGCACTGTAAAAGGCAACCGTCATTGTTGTGCAATGGACCCGGTGTCGATGCTCCTTCTCCACCGTTGATAGCTACTGCCCTGTATCATTGTCATCTTATTGATTTTCGGGGCCCTGTGCATGACATGTTTAGGGGCCACCTGTTCGGAACATTTGTGAATTTTATTAACCATTTTCTGAAAACTGAAGCTTACATAGTGCACAACAATATTAAACTATGGTAAAGTTTTAGAAACTGAATCATGCAGAAACAGCTGATATATGTCTTCCCCTTGGGGCCCAAAAAGCCTTCAAACCACACAGGAGAGGGGGGTACGTTGAGATAAATAGACATAAATATTATGGAAATAGATCATCTTCCTAGGGGAGGGAGGGGGCTTTATAGCTTGGGGTCCTTGAAAGTTGCACACTGCCCTTGCCTTAAAACGTCTCTGCTCTGTATTTGTTTGCAAATGGCAAACTTATTTTAAACAATGAGGCACAGCTTTCGTGTAACTGTGTACCACAAAAACAGGACAAAAACGTTATAGGTGGTTTCTGCAAAGGCTCTGTAAGAACTGTCAAACTCTAAACTATGTGTATTAGTGGCGCCCAGGGCGACAATCTTTGTGGGTGCCCCTTCAATGACCTTCTTTTTGTTTTCCCTGACTACCACCCACCGTGGTGCCCCTCATCTCTCCTTAGCCCCTCTCTCACATTGTATTTAAATTTATAGCTTGTCATGTATATACACTATACAACAAATGGCCAACAGAAGGTCGAGCCACGCTTAGGCTCCAGGACTTGGGATCACTTTTTTAGTATATTTCCCTGCTTTAGCAGGTCCTCGGAAGCACTACTATGGCGGTTGCGTTGCTACTACCCCACCGCATACATAGAGAAGTCTGCTGTGCAACTGGCACCCATACCTTTGAGCCAGGACTCCTTATGGCTCTCCACCTCGACTTTCACCAGTCAAGAACGAGGTAAGCATCTGAGGCGGACCTCGGCGTGTACTGAAGGTAGCCAGCAGCCTGTGCCTGGTTGCAACTTTAGGAGTCCCTCAGTCCATTGTGACCGATTAAGGGGTCGTGATTATTGCCCGCAAGTTACTGAACTCAACCTGCCTGCTCAATTTCTGCTTTCATCGATATCCGTAGAAGAAGTTCTCCATTTTAGATTGAGGGTGAGGGGTATGTCCGTTCCATGGCTTATCCTAGAACTTGCCTTAGGAACTACAACAAGGGTGAAATTCTTGATGGGCCTCTTCCGTATGCAACTCTGCAGATAAAGACTCAGCTCATAATTAATATGAAAAGGTGGCCGAGTGAGTGAGGGAAGGGATAGGTGGATGGCTGGATGGATGGATTAGTGAAAGGGTGAATGGATGCATGAAAGGGTGAATGGATGGATAATGAGCGAAAGGATGGATGGATGAGTGAAAGGGTGGATGATGAGCGAGTGAATGGGTGGATAGATGAGTGAAAGGGTGGATAGATGAGTGAAAGGATGGATGAGTGATAGAGTCAGTGGATGGATTCATGAGTGGATGAGTAGAAGGATGGACGGATGGAAGGATGGCTAAGAGAAAGGGTCAATGGATAGAAAAAGGGAGAATGGATGACTGAAAAGGGGAATGGGTGGAAGGATGAGTGACTGGGTGAATGGAGGAGTAAGTCACACGATGGCTGGATGGTTTGAAAGGGTTAATGGATGAGTGTACGGATGGATGAGTGAAAGTGTGGATGGAGGGTTGGATGGAAGGAAGGATACATGATGGATAGGTTTGCAAACGGATGAATATGTTAAGATATAGATGGGATTACTTATATACTATAGTCGACCTCCTTTGATGTGTCTGTAAAATGTACCTTTTGTCCCAAAGTTTTGTCCTGAATTTTGACCTCCTGTCCTGGAGTTTTTGTCCTGAATTTTGACCCTTTGTCCTGAATTTTTACACTCACCTTCCTGAATTTGCACCCATGCCAGTTGGTCACCCTAATTCACATATTTCTAGCACGATCTACTGACCGGGAGTTAGGTAGCCGTTGCGTGTTTTAGAAGGGTACGAAACACAAACACTCGTAAAATTATAAACATAAAATGTATTAATGAAAAGCAGTTAGCTGTAAGCAAGGTCTTCCCAAAACACAACAACAGTTCCCATTTTTGAGACCACGATTCAAGCCTGTGCTTCTTAGAATCCGGAGGATGTCACATGCTCTTTAAAGAGACCGTGTCAATACAATACAAGGACCGGCTAGCGGTATATATCCTCCAGAAAATCTATTCAGTATATTCAAAAACAAAGGTAGACAGAAAATGAGAGTGAGAATAAGAGACAGAGGTAAAACGAGGAAAACGTACACTTACTTTCAAAGTACTTCTTTATTTCTTGCAGGTCTTCTTTAGCGTCCTTCTCATTTTGTCGCCTTAGACGATCCTCCTGAAAGAAGTCCAGAAACTTATTTCCATGCTCCGCCTGCAGCAGCAGGACCAGCCCATCTGCCGCATCTCCTATCCGGCCATTTATCTGCTCGAGCTCCTCCTTGATGCTGTTGGCCTGGAGCAGCTTCCTCCACCAGCCCATGTGCCTGTATTTGACGACCCAGTGCTTGGCATTCTCCATGGTAATCCGCAGCTCTCTGAGCACCTGCTCTACGGACTGGAGCATCTCCGGGTGTTGGTGGATCCTTTCTACAGGAACCATGAGGATCTTAATCCGATGACAGAGCCTCTTGCATTGCTTCTTGTTGCAGCTTGCCTGCTCGCACAGCGAATACACCCTTTGGGCCACGGACAGAATACCTTCAACAAGTTCCATCCTAGAGCTGCAAAGTGTCAAAGAAAGAAAATGGTCAGCTGCTGTTAAGTGGATGGCCAAACATAATATGGCTACTCAATGGACTTTGGCCATTATGGTGACTGCTGGTCACCCCTCAGCCCTCAAATGATAATTACAACTTGAATTTCATGAAAAATCATGTCATTTTCGTTTCATAAAGCTTTATTCGGTACATGTCAAACAATGTCCATAAAAGCACATAATAACGGCATAAAAATATTGTCAAATAGCAGAATGACAGAGGTCATTATTACAACTAAACATAAGTTAAAATAATTAAAACATCATACTTTTCCTCGCATGAATTGATTTAATAAGGTAGGTGGCAGTAAAACAGTAAACATCGGGATGATGCATGTTAAAAATCAGTTTCATGGAATCATGCACAGTACGAACTCCATATTTTACAAAAATAGGTTTTAAAAAAGCATTGCGTAGATCTCTATACAACTTACATGTCAAAAGAAAGTGCAAAGTGCATTGTACTGAAGTATCATCACACGGGCAAGGGCCAATCATGTCACTATAATCTCTCAATGGCTGAAAAGAATAGTAAATCACATCAACCTTCAGGTATAAAAATCTTTGGCAGACACGGTGGGCTCATGACGCCTCCTCTTATTCCTATACTTGCCCTGGAGTAGGAAATTCCTCTTCAGCTAAAGGAAAGCCTCTGCTTCTGTGCACAGCCACAGGAAAAGTTACTCTCTTAGTGTGCAACTAGGAAACTCAGACTTGACATGGTTCGGCGGTAATGGCACCACAACTGAGCGGGAAAAGGACCACAAGAAGCATGACCTACTCCTCGCAGCAAGGGAAAGATTCATCTAGTGACAAAAGGACATGTTCTCTAGCCACAACTCCAGTCAGATGCCCAACTAAGCCTTCTCAACTGCTGCCGAGATGCTATTACCAGCCAGCCCTGGAAGCAAAGTGCAGGTCACCTTGCCTGCTATTGTAACGTGCTCCTTTTTAGGACAAGACGCATGAAGACAGCAAAACTGTGAGGAAGGGAAATTGCACCATATGGAAGATACTGACAAGGGACGGAATGCGGTCCTTGGCTTTGCCATACATCTGTCCCTAACCTTCAATCAATACATTCCTGCAAGTGTCAAATCCCAAACACAACACTGCTTACCAGGTTTAAGTGTTTTCTTGACAATGTACATACCTCAGTAACATGCAGATTCTGGAATGCTCCCGCGTAGAAATGTGAGGAAAATATGTATTTATAGCCAAAGTTTGAGATTGGCAAGAGCTTCTGGGTAAGAAAACCTTATGAGATCCAAGCAAGCCACACCACCTTGAACTCCCCTCACTGTCTAGTTTTCAGAAATGTGTGGGTCGTAGGTTTCCCTAGGTGGCGGCCCAGAACAAGCCCCAACATTGACAGCTACCCACTTAGTGAAAACAGGGTTGGTTTTCATGGTAAAATTTGATGCGTCAGTTTGGCATTTTCTGTTCTCTCCTGTTGCGGGCGCGAGGCCCACCCACACAAGTGAGATACCATTTCTATCAAGAGAATTGGGGTAATCCTGGATGGTAGGAAGTTCGTGGCTCCAAGCTGATTGCACAACATCCCATCACTGAAATGTGAGGAAACTGTGCAATACACACATTTTCTAGCATGCAGTATTCCCACACTTCTCCAGATAAACACGGTGCCCCACTTAAATGGGTTGGCCTAGAGACTGTGACATAAAATGCCCAAAAATGCTAAATGGAGAGGTGAGGGATCCACAAATTTCCTCCCACTATGCGTTCCCACACGTCTCCTGATAACAACGGTTCCCAGCTTGTGTGGGTGGGCCAAGAGACTGACACAAAGGGCCAAAAACGCTACATGGAGAGATCAGCAATAGGGGTAGCTGTGGTCTTTCAGGCTGTGCTCAGCTGCCATCCATAGAAACCTACCAACTACAGACGTTTTTGAAAAGTGGACAACCAGGGGATTCCAGTGTGCTGTGCCTTGCGTGGATTCCACAAAGATGATTTTTACTCACAATGCTCTGCAAACCTCAAACTTTGCCTAAAATCATACATTTTTCCTAAATTCATGTCATGGAAACTTCTGGAATGAGCAGGAATACTCAAAATTCCTACCTTTCAGTGTTACCTCACTTGTCCTGATAAAAATAGTTCCCCTTTTATGTGGCTGGGCCCAGTGCCCGCAACAGGAGTGAAACAGAGCAAGTTCAATGGGAGACTTTGAATTAGTACCTTCCAAATGTAAGCCAGTGTGCAAGAAAGAAGACTTTTTACCCAATTCTCCCTGAATAAAAGGCTAGTAAAATCAGAGATGTACAAATAACCCCTGCACCCAAACTCAGTAGCTGGTTTACATTTAAAAAAGAACATAGGTTTCCTTCATACTCATTTTTCACTTGCTGTATTTTACCATATGAATTGCTCTATAATCGACGGACAATGAAAAACTATTGTAAGGTGCAACTCAGATGTTGGCTTGGATCTTGGAGAACCTTCAAGCACTGAGGCATATTGATGAGATTTGTCACACAGTGCAGCACAGAAAGTCACACTCTACTGCATGACAGGGAAAGAGGAGAAATGCACAGTGTTTAAAAGAATATGGCACATTCCTGCCTTTTCCCCTGTGCTGGTGACATTTTGGCTGCCTAGTGCCAATGCAGGCACCCTTGAACCACGGTGCAAGCATGTCTGTGTTGCATGCAGGATTGTTTTTGCGCAGGAAGGTTCACCCCTTGAGATGCACAGTCTTCTATCTATGTGTGTGTAGAATGCAGCACACATAAAAAGAACAAGGAAGTAATGAGGAGAAATACAAATATTTTACCACGTTACCCTTCTCTTGGAAAGGTTTATTGTTTTAGTGCATTCCCAAGTTTACCCGTTCTGGTAAATCTGGGAATGCGTCAAAAACCATGAGATTTGTCTGAGAAAACTCACACAAAAATGCCTGTGGAATGCCTCCCTTGCACAGAGTAAGGCAAAGCAGGGAATTGCCTGCACTGCTTTACTAGAGATTTATGAAGCCACTCACGGCCACACAAGGTGGCCTTACATGTCTTCATAAATCTCATTTGTGAGCTCCAGCGCTCTTGCACCACATTGCATGGTGAAACAGCGCTGCAACTTGGGTCATAAATATGGGCTCCTGTATATACCCATAACCAGAAGAGTCTACTGGATGTAATTTTATATTGCGTTTTTAAACCTGCCACTGTAACAAGAAGTTACAGAGTGAAACATGGGCACAAATGGCTGTTGTTTGCTACTCATTTTCAATATTTTTTGATTCCAATAGTTAGTTTCTTTGGAAACAGTTGAGGGTCTACCAAATGACCCTTTGCTGAATTGGGAATGTTGTCTACTTTTCAGAAATGTATAGCTTCACAGCATCAACCATGAGTTTCACAACTGTTTCCACCACAAACTGGAAGTAGGTTGAAAGCTCAAAGAAAAGCAGAAATGAGTTAGCTCCAAGAAATATTCCAAAACGGTGGTAAAAAGAACTTGCCTTTGATGCAGTTCTGCTTATTACTGAAAGCTGGGGAGATGGTGATTTTAGCACAGTAAATCTTTCTGTGATGCCAATTTTTGGGGGAAAAAATACCAGACACGTTCTTGTGCAGCACTTTTTTCCCCATTTGTACCCCCAACCTCCCAAAAATATTGTGCCTGACTAGGGAATCCACAAACCCGGAGTAGCTTTAGATTTCCATTGATGTTGGGAAAAAGGACATCATTTTGGCATGGGAACCTTATGTTGAGTAAACAGTTATGGCTGCATAAGCGCTAAGTACCCTAAAAGCAAATCAAAAGGGGTTCAGCACTGGGAGTGGTAGAGCCTAAGAACTTTTGGGATTAACAACAGGAAATGTACAGCCATGGGGCAATATTTCTGTAACAATATTAAGGACAATATTTATGTGAGACAATATTTTAAGTTGAGCCTTGTGGCAGTGCGCATACACTGCTCGCTCTGTGAGGCATGCAGAAGTTGAGTATGCTGTGTAATCCTTGCCTTCTCTATGCCCATATTTTTTATTGGCTGGTGTCATTGTCCTTGCTAAATGCTTGCTTCCGATTCATTAGGAGGCTTGTTAGTCCTTCCTTGCACCCGCCCTATCTCCATTTGTGACCGCCCATGACGATTGGATCTTTTACTTGGCTCCGTACAAGGTCGGCTTTATCTAGGGGGTGAGCACTATTTCCGTATGGCCACTTATGAGGGACAATGGCGGCTGCTATTTTCATTTTTTATTTTCGTCCTGAGCGCGGCGCCCGCTTTAGGGACACCGTACCAACTTTATTTATTTATTTATTTTAATTTAATTTAATACTGAGCGCAGCGTCCACTTCTGGGACACCGTGCTCTGTTTAATTACATTTTTTAAAATTTTTATAGTGATCGCTGAGCCCGCTTCAGGGACACCACACTTTTTTTTTTTTTAACTGTAAAAATGAGCGCAGTGCTACTTTTAGGACACCGCGCTCGGTTTCTTTCTTTTTTTTTTACTTTAACACTGATCGTGGCGCAGGCTTCAAAGGACCTGTTAAAGTAAAAAAATAAATTTAAAAAAACTGAGGGCGGTGTCCTAGAAGCTGCACCGTGCTGTTTTACACTTAAACAAGTATTTCACTAGGGAGATAACTTGAGTTCTTTGGTGTAGTGAGCATGGGGCGTATGTTGGGGCTTATCTGTCAGACTTACGGCATGGCAGTAAGGAAAACAAGAAGTGATAGGTTGAATGTTCAAATAAATCTCAACCACAGATAATCCCTAAAGCCTGCATTTCAGTCCATCCTATTTTTGTCTGCCATGCCATCTTGGACAAAAACTAGCAATATGCAAAATCAGCCTAGATCCTGCTTTATTAGGAACAGTCCAGCCGGATGTATGACGTTATAACGCATACTTTTACAACGCATACCATTACAACGAATTTTTTACAACGCAAAAACCATTACAACGCATGTATTTACAACGCATGTTTTTACAACGCAGGTACCTTTACAACGCATACCATTACAACGTAAGTATTGCTAAGTATGTATTAATTTTTTTAATTTAAATTAATTACAATTAATATTATTTAATTTAATTTAATGTAATTTAATTTAATTTAATTTAATTTCATTTAATTTAAATTAATTATATTAAATTATATTAATTAAATATATTATTTAATTTAATTTAGTATATATTAATTTTATTAATTTAAATTAATTAAATTTAATATTATTTAATTTAATTTAATTTCATTTAATTGATTTAATTTAATTTATTTAATTATTTAATTTAAATTTAATTTAATTTTATTTTATTTTTACCCTGTATCCCTGTACCCCAAAAACACAAAATTGACCCTGAACTCTAAAAATACCCCTGTTCCCCAAAAACCCCAAACTGACCCTGAACCCTAAAAATACCCCTTTACCCCAAAACCCAAAACTGACCCTGAACCCTAAAAATACCCAAAAACTGAAAACTGACCCTGAACCCTAAAAATACCCCTGTACCCCAAAAACCCAAAACTGACCCTGAACCCTAAAAATACCCCTTTACCCAAAAACCCAAAACTGACCCTGAACCCTAAAAATACCCCTTTACCTAAAAACCCAAAACTGACCCTGAACCCTAAAAATACCCCTTTACCCAAAAACTGAAAACTGACCCTGAACCCTAAAAATACCCCTTTACCCAAAAACTGAAAACTGACCCTGAACCCTTAAAAATACCCCTTTATCCAAAAACCCAAAACTGACCCTGAACCCTAAAAATACCCCTTTACCCAAAAACTGAAAACTGAACCTGAACCCTAAAAATACCCCTTTACCCAAAAACTGAAAACTGACCCTGAACCCTAAAAATACCCCTTTACCCAAAAAATGAAAACTGACCCTGAACCCTTAAAAATACCCCTTTACCCAAAAACCCAAAACTGACCCTAAACCCTAAAAATACCCCTTTACCCAAAAACTGAAAACTGAACCTGAACACTAAAAATACCCTTTTACCCAAAAACTGAAAACTGACTTCTGAAAACACTGCTGCCGAGGAGCAGGGGGCTATTCCACATCGCTCACCTGCCAGAGAGATCACCGCCGCACCTGGGACCCCACGCTGTCGGTCTCCCCTGCCGCCGCTGCCTGCTTCATCGCGCGGCCGCCGAGGGGGGAGACTACAGCTCCCAGGTAGCAGTGCGGTTGCACCGCCCACTTCCGCCCACGTTCGAGCCCGGAGGCGCTCATAGGGCTGAGGCTCCCTCCGCGTCGCGGGACGCGCGCGGGCGACGCCGGGCGGAGCCCGGGCAGAGGGCGGGCTGTCTAAGGCCGTCCAAAGACGACCAGGGACGGGACGGGCCACGTCCTTAACATCATGGGTAAGCGTAAACATGTGCCATCCTTGGTAGGCGAGGTGAAAGCAAAGGTGCCCAAGTACACTACCAGCATCCTCACGTATCTGACCACGACAGTTGACAAACTAACTACACAGATTGCAGAGTCGGAACGTGAGCTGGGTTTGGTTACTTCACCACAGAGCCCTGATACACCAAACACTTCCACCATTAACTGTATCCCGTTGGAACCCAGGGTGCTTATTGAGTCCTGCAGACCCTCCTGGTCACAATCCCCTACTGTCCTCCCGACCCCGGTACAGACTGAGACAGTGATACCGTCTACACCGGTGTCCACGGGTGATGTTGGAAGTACACTTCAGGGTCAGCCTGGGGTTCAACGTGCAGTGTATGTGACTGAGGAGGGAATCTCGTCCTTATTAGAGAAACTGTTCTCGGACAAGCTTGAATCTGCCCTAATTCAGATCGCCACTGACATTACGGACACTTTGAAGGATTGTGTCAAGGACCTTTTGGCAAAATGTGAGCGCATTAATGATGTTCTTAATACCCGGGCCCTTTCACCATCTATACCTCCGGCGTTATGCCCAACACCTGCGCTGGTTCCTGCCCCCAAGGTTGTTGACCCACCTACCACAACACCCATCATGGCTATGAGAGTGGCCATTGACAATCCTGTTCTAAACAATGGAAAAGTCGACAAGGGTATATATATCCCCATGCGGAAGGATGCACCTAGTGACACCCCAATTGTTAGAACTAGAGGTACCCAGGGGGAGCGGGTGGGAAGGGTGCCACCAGTAAATCTACCTCCTGATGCTACACCTTTTGTAGCAATTTTGGTAAATGTGCCTAAATTTGCTGTTGGGGAGATAGAAGAACATCACGCCACCCTTCTCAAACATATTAAAAACTGGTGCAATGCAAACTGCACGGGTGAAGGCGACATCGCAAATAACATTCTGACAGGCAGAAGGGTCAACTGGGTGGGTTCAACCATGAAAGAGGTAGCAGGAGACTGTGTAATAGTGAACTTTAAATCTAGAAATGTCTCTAGCCGCCTGTTTTGGGATAGTTCCCCTTTGGACCCTGTAGGTAAGAATGTGCGGGCAATGCCCCTTGGCTTCTTTTATCCACGTGTTTTCAGGTCAGGTGGAGGAGATAATACTTTGTCACACTATAGTGCAAATGTGCGGGATAAAAACAAACCTATTCTGCCGTTACAAACTAGCGATTGGGTGACAATACAACCAAGGGCAGGTGGCTCGGCAAATTCTGTAAGGAATACTCCTACTATAGACTTAGTTGTATCAAACAGGTTTGCGGCTTTAGCCAATGATATTGATATTGACTGACTAGAGCACGAACATATAAGCCCGATTAACCCTTGTAATGAAATTGTCCCTATAAATGTTTCATGCAACACAGAAAGTGCTCCTGCAGATGACCCTTTAGATCTGGACAGGGGGAACATTAGGCTACTCTCCTGGAATATTGCGGGTCTACGAGCAAAGCAGGAGGATACCTTTTGGTTACAGAAGATTAAAGAATATGACATTGTGGCCCTACAGGAAACTTGGGCAAGGGACAATGCTTTCTGGGTGGATGGCTATAAATCGTTTTTTGTTAAATCGCAGAGCTCTTTGGCGGGCAGGGATAGAGGGGGTCTGTTGTTTTTAGTTTCAGTTAAACTGGTAGGTACTGTTAAGGAAATCCCCAGTTTCTCACATTATTTCCAGTTGGTGGAAATCCTCCTGGCAGATAATAACAAATTAGTATTAATAAACTGCTACAATTCCATACAGGGGGGTCCCGCCAATTTTGTTTTAGAAGGATTGTCTTCCTTTTTAAATAATTATATGTCAAAACAAACCACTTTTGTTCAACTCATAATGATGGGAGATTTTAATGTTCATCTCTGTGGGCTACACTGCCATATTGAGGATGATACGGGCCCTGATCATACAATTTTGCCACATTTCGAGCATAGCCCAAAGGGTGTGGCAATGGAAAATTTGTTATCCTCCAATGACTTATTTGAACCTGGGTTTGCAGACTTGAAGGATCGTGTGGCCACATATAATGCAAGGGGGAGTGAATCAATCATTGATTATATCTTTCTGTCCCCGGGTCTTCTCCGTTATGTTTTGGTTTTATAATGCCATTGTAAGTGGGTTTAGTGACCACAACCCGGTGGCGCTAGTCTTGGACGTTTCCATTGGCCTGAGTAAAATGGCCTTGAGGCCCACCGCTATAACAGATGTAAGGAGTAAGGACCAAGGAAGGCGCCTGAAATGGTGCAAAGTCTGCCCAGAGGACTTTTTAGGCTTAATTGAGCAAAATATGGCCATAGAACTTGAAACATGTAGGGATTTAGATAGGGGAGGGAAGGAGGTGGTTAGTGCCTTTGAGGCTATTTGTTCCAGAGTGGAAAAAGAGTTAACAGCCAGACCAAGGAGGGGACCTGCCCCAGCTTTTGGCTGGTTTGATCACACTTGCTCTAAAGCACACTCAGCTTTGATGAAAGCCCTTAACCATTCTCCCAGAGATAAGCAACTGGTGGCTCAACTGAGGAAAACGTACGCAGTGGCGGTCAAGACTCGGAAAAAGACCATTAAAGAGGAAGCTTGGGACTCTTTGATGGATTCTACCACCCTCAAACAAAGCTCCAAATTCTGGTCCATAATTAATAACCCTTTATTTTCCCAATCAAATAACATAGACCTTGAAGTTAACATCTCCGAAGCAGAGTGGATCAAACACTTTTCTAATATTTATGGGTCAAATGACATGGTTGAGACATTTTCTGTGCCTGGTTTCCCAGCCTCCATGCCCAAGCTTAAATTTAGTAAATCTGAAGTGGAGGTTGCGATTAAAGGCTCAGCTGGTAATAAAGCCCCTGGCCCAGACGGGGTTCCTCTCGATCTTTACAAACTCAACCCAGGGATGTGGGCAGAGATTTTAGTTAATGTTTTTAATTGTGTATCTGAGGGGGGATTCCCAAAAACTTGGGCTTGTTCAATTATAGTCCCTATTTTTAAAAAGGGCCAAAGAAGCGATCCTTAGTGTTTCCAACCTATATCCTTGCTGGATTCCTCTATGAAGGTTCTGGGCAAAGTTCTATTGGCAAAAATTAGTAACTGGTCCATGGAAAACGCCATTTTAACAGATGCTCAATATGGGTTCCGCTCAGGTAGAGGCACAGAGGACCAATGTCTAAATCTTCACTTGTTAATTTCAAAACACTCTACGGCTAAAAAGGGGTCAATTTTTGTTGCTTTTATGGACCTGTCCACGGCTTTTGATTTAGTTAACAGAGCTCGGCTGTGGAACATGCTGTTAAAACTGGGTCTTGACCCGCCTCTTGTGTACTACCTTGCTGAACTTCACAAAGACTTAAAGGCCTCGATTAGAATGGACCAAGAAGGTAACCGCACAGCCTGGTTTAAATCGTGCAGGGGTGTTCGGCAGGGTTGCATCCTTGCTACCTTGCTGTTCACTCTTTATATAAACTCATTGGAGAAAAACCTTTTAACTGCCACTTTGGACACACCGCGTGCAGGGGATACTTGCATTCCTGTCCTCCTGTACGCGGACGACGCTGCCTTGATAGCCCGGACACACTTAGGACTACAGAGACTTTTAAATGCTTTTAGTGAATTTATGTCTTCTCTTGACTTAGTGGTAAACAATTCCAAATCTCATGTTATGGCTTTTGGGGTTCCGAAAAATAATACCAAATCCTTTTACTGTAATGGTGAAGTTATCACTAATGTCAAAATTTTTACTTATCTGGGTGTAATTTATGACACAAAGGGCAGCTGGGTTCCCCAAATTACAGCCAAAACTAAAGCTGTCAGGAGCTCGGCAAATGCAATTTTAAGTTTCTCCAGGAGACTTGGTGGGAAGCCTACTGGTGCATTACTGAGCCTGTACAGAGCAAAAACTGTGGCAATAGCCAGGTATGGTTCAGGCTTGTGGGGCCATGTTAACAGTGAAACCATTCAAAGGGAGGAGAATAAGTTTCTTCGTTCTATACTAGGGCTCCCTCAATCGACAGCCACGTTTTCTATACATCAGGAGCTTGGCCTAGGGTACATTACCGATATTCTTGCAATGGCACCTATTCTTTTATGGATTAGGACCTGGACTAATGTAAACCTAGGTCTTAATCATAAAATATTGATGGACTGTCTACATTTGGACTGGTTTAAAGTCATCCCTTGGCTGTCTTACATTCAAAAGTGCTCCTTGGAACTCGGTCGCCCCGAGATCTTTTCCGCCCCTTTGGGTCTAAAAAAAATCTGACCTTGAGTGGGTCAAGCTCAACTTCTCCAAATTGAAAAATCTGGAGAGAGAGGAATGTCAACTCACAAAGCTAATGGTCAGAGCCCACTTTCTGACCATTACCTGCCTGGCCATACAACCGTATCTTGCCATAGTTAACATCCCTTTTCATAGGTGGCTTCTGGTAAAATTTCGTTTTGACCAGATTTATATGGTTTTTTTTGACAGCCAAGGCTGGTTCAAGCAGGAGGACGCACCTGTGACAATTTTTCACAGCAAGATAATATGCACATAATGCTGTTCTGCCACTTTTATATTACGCCAAGACAGAAATACCTGGTGCCTATATTGAAGGACAAAGCATTCCACCAGGCAAAACCAGCCCTCCTATATCTCCAAATGTTGGATTCACCTCTAGTCATGTTCAGCGTGGCTAACTATCTTGTTGCTGCTGCTAGGATTAGGAGGAGGCGACTGTAAATATAGCAGGCGGTTCGTTTTATAGGATGGAATATGTTTTTAACTGTTTTTTAACTGTGCACATCATTGCTATAATTATTTTTAAATTGTATATTGTTGCCTAATATTTTATGCATTGTACCATGAAATTGAATTGCCCTTTTATAATGATTGTAGTATGCTTTTATGATTTTTAACTAAATCGAATAAAGTGGTTTTTGACTTGACTTGACCCTGAACCCTAAAAATATCCCTTAAAAAAACCCAAACATATAACATTTTAAATATAATTATAAAAATACCCCTAAAAAAAAAAAAAAACATATAACATTTTAAATATAATTATATACTTACCAATACTTACGTTGTAATGGTATGCGTTGTAAAGGTACCTGCGTTGTAAAAACATGCGTTGTAAATACATGCGTTGTAATGGTTTTTGCGTTGTAAAAATTTCGTTGTAATGGTAGTGCGTTGTAAAAGTTGCGTTGTAAAGGTTGTTTCCCGTCCAGCCAGGACTGTCAGGACCCCTTTAAATGGGCCCACAAGCAACCACAGGCTGCTTTTGGCATGGTTAGGTCTTGTCAGTCAGGGACAGCTTGAGTTCTGTGGCCCAGTGAGCACATTACCAACATCTAGGCTTACCCGGTTGTTAGGACAGGAATGCCCACTGCATTGTATACAGGTGTACACCCCTGCCTTCAGTGACTCAACTGCATGTGGAAGAGGTGTTGTTATTTTTTTGTCGACCCAGCTATCAAGCTAATTGAAGGAAATTGCCATTTATGTTTGGCCACCCCAGATTTGTTTCCTTTTACAGGACCCAATATATTTCCTGGCTTTAGAACTCTGTGCACTTTTCCCCTGCTAACCTGTAGTAAAATGCCAGTGCTACCACTTTAAACATAGATGAATAGGCACAGTCCTAACTGGAATATTTAACTTGCCTACAAGTCCCTAGCATATAGTACAAAGTGTGCCCAGGGTCTGAAAGGAAAATGCCACTACTGGACTGCAGCAACTATTGTGCCATACACCACAGTGCAAACACAGCTTCAGACCTACCATCGTAGCTGGACTATAGCAGTGCAAAAGCTGCAATACGATCAGTCAAACTAAGCTGCAGATTTATTTAGATTTTATGCTGTGTTTACATCACAAAAAAGTGACGTGAAATGGCGCAAAATCTATTTGTCAGCTTTTTTTCCCAGCACTAAGCTTGTTTAGAGCTGGAAATAACGTGAAAGTACGCGAAGCTGCACATGTCAATGCTTTGCATGACTTAGAACCAAGGGGGCATACCATGGATGGTGCATGGGTGCTCCCATGCAACCACTCAACGCTGACGCTAAACCCAATTTACTAAATAAAGTATACGGGTTTAGTGTCAGAAAATAGTGCACCCTTCAAATAGGTGCTATGAAGGAGAAATGCTTTTTTTCTCCTTTCATTTTCCGTGTTCGCATGAGTGCTGAACTGTACAGCAGACATACAAAGTGGGAACATGTTTAAAATTAGTATAGACATAGTATTTTCTATTGGAAGGGTATCCTTCCAGTACGAAACCTATGCTAGACTCACAGAGACACCCTTGCACCATGGCACCAAGGTGACTCCGTAGCACACTGCAGCTAATTTCAGCACCTGCATTAGGGAGAGGGGAGGAGAGTGCCATATTTCAGTACATTTTGTGCTCTCCTGCTCTCGCCCACTCATGCAGCACTGCATTTACGGATGCTGCCCTTCGTGAGAAATAGGTAAATCTGGCCCCTAATCCTTTTGACAGGTCAAAAACTTATTTTTAAATATTAATTAAGCAACCCTTATGTAGGCCTTGTAGCCCACAAGGCAGATCGTATGGTATTTAAAAAAACAGCATGTAGATATTTAATGTTAACATGTCTTTCTAGTGACTGGCACCCAAAGGCTATTTATACTAGAGTACAGATTAAAATGAGACCAGCTAGAAAAAAAGTAAACTATTTTAATAGCTATTAAAAAAACAATTCGATGGTTACGTCTGATTTTTAATAGATAGAAAGAAAAAGTAACTCTTAGAAAATTACCTTATCCCTGCCTGAAGTGCCTGGAACAGGCAGAGAGGACTCCTCTAAACTCTCCAGAATATGCAGGGTGGGACCTGTAGGCATACTTTTTTACACTACAGGGTAAAGTCCTTCTTAAGTCTCAAATCGTGCATGACAGATCTGCTGGGTTCACATATAACACTTTAGGCACACTTGAAAGTGCGAGAACAGGATGTCAAGGCAATTCTTGTGAATCTACTGCTCGGTTGCTGAAGGTCTCAGATTTTGCCCTACCTGACTTCTGTCCCTGATTTTATTGTGGGTATAGTGGATCCCCAAACTGGATTTAAGTGTTAGATGTGAAAGGACACTAGGATTATGATAGTGCACTGTACACACAGACATCCAGCCCAAAGAGCTCAAGTTTAGTGTGGCAAAAGATTTTTGCCATCTTGAAAATGGTGGAAGTGGGTAGGGTTGGACATGGGAACTATCACCTCATCAGCTAGGGAGGACCCACGAGTCACCTCACTTGCTAGGTTGTGCAAGGCATAAATATGGCATCTCCAGGCACCCTCTTCCAAACACTTTCTGGACCTGAGGAATAACAGAAGAAGACTGAACCTGCTGTGTGTGACCTCAGAGGAGCCCTCTTTCTCCCAGGACAAAGAAGTGGACTCAAAGGGTCATAAGGCTGATTTCATGTTCAAGCTACAGGGATACAACAAGCTACAAGAGAACTTTCCTGCAAATTAACAACTAGACAGTGATAACTGGACCAGGACTAGACTGGACACTGATGCTGACCTTAGCCTGAAACCCCATACATTTTTAAACACCTCCCCTGAGGTCCTGGGGGATTTGGAAGAGTACTCCGGGGGTGGATTGGATTTAAGCGACACCCCAGACACCAGAACCTTAGTTCTGATCTGAAACAAAGGACAAAATAGAGACCCGTGCCTGTACAAACTTGTGATACTCTGCAACTGTGGCAACATTCCTGGAGCTGCACGATTGCTACTCGTCCTGGACCAAAGACCGCTTCCCCCAGACAGAGGGACCCCTTTGAGCGCCAAAGGCAACTCCAGACTACCCTGGACTAGAGGCACAATTCCCTTGCACACCGCAGGCAAAAACAATGCACTAGAACCATAGAATTGCTAGCCATCAGGCCCTCTGAGGGATCGCCCAAAAGTAGATGGTCCAGTGCATTGTAGAAAATATAGTTCTGACCTCCCGCAAGTGTCAGACGACTATCGTTTTTCCCCAGAACCTGGACGTTGAAGCAACGTTCTGCTGACCTTTGCTGCCAAGGCTTAGTGGTGGCAAGTCCTGCAACCGCCATCTTTACGTGTCGCTGCATCTCGAGGGAACCCCGCAACACCTTCATCCGACATTGTCAGTGGCCTTGTTATCAACTTTTTGCACCTGTTCTTTTACCAGTACTGTGTAAGCGGTAAAACCAGCACCCTCTTCAGTGCCACGGACAGCCAGGACAACTCTGCACCTGGGCTTCTCGAGCCAGGTAAAATCAAACAGTTGTGGCTTCTGAATCACCTTAACCCTTCTTGGGTTCCACGCAACTCGACCTGCAAGTGACCGATTGTCAATAGTGCTTATCTCCATTGACCGCAATGTTAAAGCTTGGCAGTATTTATTTGCAATGATTTATTATTGTTTTTAAAACCCAAATCTCTGGTTGTACATATCCAATTTACTTAGTTTTGGTATCTAGATTTATATAAAATCTGCTTTATTTTTATAAATTTGTGTCGGTTTTATTTTGAGTTGTATCAATTACTTATCATCCATGTTGGTACTCTGATTGCTCTTTGCCACACTACCAAGAGCTAAGGATTTACTATTGTGAACCCAAGGACCATCTTTGAGGAATTGTGAGTATTGCATGGTGAAGCCTAACCAGTATCACCACTTAATCCGCTATCTTCCTATATACATTCCATGTCTGGAAAATGAGCATTAAACTGGAACCCAACCCATCTCAGTCCTTCAGCGCTCTTCTTGACCAAGGAAGGGAGTGCTGTATGACCAGGGCTGGTGGCTGAATGACAACCGATCTCCCAGAGGCAATGGGGTGTCAGCTGAAGTTTGTACAACATACTGGGGAGAAGCAGAGGGTCTTCCTAGAAGCCTTACTGTCAACTCAAAAATGGAGTACAGTGCCTAGCCCTGCAGGAGGAAACATTATTCAGGAGGTGAAATCTGCATGTTCCCAGCGTGTGGAACACTAGAAGCAGCTGATTATCAGTGAAGCCCATCCCAACCTGTTGTGAGGGGTCTTAAGGTTGCCCAGTGTGGTACATGTTACAAACCATGTAAAGAAACTTATCAACCAGAATGTCAACATGCTGTCCGACATGCTTTTAGCGCCTGAAAATATGGTACTGCCACTGCCCAATGCAGTGTGTCCCTGTTTGACGTCAGCATTGCTACCAAAATGGAATTCCTATCCTCAGCCCGGAGGCTACAGCACCCATCTGCACCCGGCCCAGATTCCACTATTATAAAAGACAAGCACCAATTTGCACCCAACTATGAGGCCACCACTGCCAAAGACGTGTATCCTCCAAGTAGGTCTGCCATGCTGTTCAACCGTGGTGGCCAAGTAAAGAGCAAGACCACTGCCCCTAGGACCCCACCACTGATGCAACACCAAGGGGTAAGATCATCAACCATACGACCACTGCCCAAATCAAACGTCCATTGAACAGGTAACATGGGGCCTTAACTCACAACCACTGAAAGAATGTGTACTAATCTTGTAAAGGTGAATCTTTCATTAGAATGCTAACCATTGCTAATGCAAACTATTTAGGCCTTGATTATTGAACTGACCTACGAACTATCCAATGGCATAACCGCTAGTGCCTAATCAATACCTATTCCAAAACATTTGCGTAAGTTACCTTAGACATTAGCAAACTTCCAGGAGCAAGAGAGGGCACCACAGTGGATACAGCACTTTAACAGAACTCATAGATGTGATCACAACCCTCTAACTCCACTGGAGTGTGTGGTATTTTGTTTTGGTATGAGATTAAAGTACTTTAAAAAAAAAAAAAAGATTAGCCCTGAGCTATCCAATAAGTTATTGTGTTAGTTGGTTGACTGATGAGTTCTGACCTCTTTCCTGAGCACTATATCCTTAAGTGGCCATAGACTGCTTGTCATTGCTCCCATGAGAGTAAAGTATGGGAAAGGTGTATAAATGTTTACGTTGCAGGGCGTGGCTATCCAGCCAAGATGGCGTACGCAAATTAACGCTGCTCTACACTTCACCCCTATTATCCTGAACAATCCTTTGTAATAGCTGCCAATCTGGCCAGCAACATGAGCAGCATCGCCCCTACAACGAATACCTATGAAACGAGGAGCGAGAGGTGGTGCTGGGTGGACCACCTGTGGAGGAACTGGTAGAGGTTTGCGAGCGACACTGTGGTGCTGAGAGGCCGCAACAAGGAAAGTAGCAGTTGGAGTCGAGAGGCGACAGATGCGACTGCACAGCATAAAAGAGAGAGGGAGACAGGCCTCCGGCAGCTGGCATAGAGTGTGGAGAACAGGGAGGCGGACTGACCCGGGTCTGGCTGTGCACGGCTGCCGGGGCGTGAGGTGTAGCCTGTGGGCCGGCCCACACACTACTAGAGCTCAGGAGCACCAGGAGGAAGGAGGTGTCAGCGGTATTGGATCGGGGCATACATATGGCTGCGGGGGCTGTGAGCTGGAGGACAACGACTAGCAGACACAGAGGGAACACTACGCCACCGCAGACTTGAGGTGAGATCGGGAGAGAAAGTTGAGCCCCAGCGCACATACTGTGCTACTCGGAGTTGGGAAATGCTGAAAGGAGTCTGGGGGCCAGATCGTGCCCAGGAACGCCGCCTCTCCAACACAGTGGTGGTCGGAACAGGCGTACAAGCGGTGGTGTTGAGAAGAAGGCGCCTGTGAGTGGCCAAGTCGGGCTTGCAAGCTCTGCTCAGACACTGCAATGCCAAGTACACCGGACGGCATGTAAGAGACACCTGAAACCTGGAGCACTCAACACGCAGGACCTGCTGGCAGCTTGTGAACACAAGGCCCTATTAGGCAACAGAAATCGCATGCCCTCAGTGTGAAGACAGGGAAGCAACGGACTCGAGTGGAAATGCCAAAACGAAGCCCTAGCCCAAAGACGTGACGAGAGGCAAGTCGGGCCACGAACAGCGGACATCCAGAATGCACAAGGCCCATGTACTGGCCTGGATAGTACGCGCGACTGCAGGGGCTGTGACCTGGAAGACAACAGCGGGCTGGCAACAAGGGAGTACTATTGTACTGTATTGTAATTGCATTTATATAGTGCTTACTACCCCTGACCAGGTGTCAAAGCGCTTTTTGGGCGAGTAGCACGCTACTCCGGGACCCATAGAGGATTAGTGTTGAATTAGTATAGTGAAACATGCAAGTACATTTTAAGTGGTGAATAGGTTAGTCAGTTATTTGGAATTGGAATGATAGCAGAAGGATAGAGGAGGAAAAAAGGTTTGTATTTATATAGCGCTTGCTGACGCACGCTATTCAGGAAGCCTACAAAGGATTAGTGGTGAATTATGGTGAAATATGAAGTAATTTCAGTGGTGGATATTAGTCAGTTACTTGGAGTGAGAAGGATAGCGGAGGGATAAAAGGGGAAGAAAGATTTGCATTCTTATAGCACTTGTTACCCCTGATGGGTGTTGAAGCGCTTTTCTGGCGAGTAGCACGCCACTCCGGAACCCATAAATGATTACTGTTGAAAATTAGTACAGTAAAAAATATGAAGTCATTTGAGTAGTGGATATGTTATTCAGTTATTTGGGTAGTATATTAGTATAGTTTAATATGGAATTTGAGAAGTGAACATGTTAGTCTGTTAATTTCGATTGAAAAAGATAGTGGAGGGATAAAAGAATGAAGGATTTTTTTTTAGGTCTTAGCAGTATGAGGAGTCTTTTGGAAGAGTAAAAAGGAGTTTTGGAGGGGAGGACTCAGAGGGAAGAGTTTAGAAAGGTTTGTTTTAGGGGATCGGTATAGTAAAAGAGGTGTCAGATGATGCAAGGAGGGGTAGAGTACAGGGTCGTACTGGCTGTAGCGGGCACCGAGCAATCCCCCGGTGCGCTGCACGGGTTGGGGCCGGTTTTGGGCCCTTGGGGGCCGTTTTCGTTACAGGGCCGTTTTAGCAGCATAGCTGCAAAATCGGCCCTATAACAAAATCGGCCGAAACTCCGCCCTGGCAAAGAGCTCGGCTGCACCCCCAACCCCCAGGGGGAAGGGGCGAGCACTTTGTCAGGGCCGTTTTTTGTTCCCAGTCCGGCCCTGGTGGAGTAGGTGAGAGTCTAGAAAGGGTTATTTTGGCAATCATAGTAGTGGTATGGGGTTTGGGATAAATGAGAGAGTGGATGTAGAGGATATATTGATAGATGTATAGGATGAGAGATAGGGTAGTGCATTGGAAGGGGTAGTAGAAGAAGTTTGAGATGAGTCAGAAGGTTGGGCTAGAAGATAAATTGAGCGAAGTATAGGCTGAGAAATAGGGTAGTGCATTGGAAATGCTAAATTGGAAGAAATTGATAAATATATAGATCCATAATTACATTGAAAGTATATAGATACATAAAGGAGGTTGGTATTTGTAGATTAAAGATATTGATAGAGGCACAGGATGAGAAATAGGGTAGTGCATTGGATATGCTTTTTCAGGAGAAAAGTAAAAGTAAAAGACACACAGATCCAAGTACATGGAAGGTACATAGATGCACAATGGAAGTATGTACATGTAGACGTAGACCAAAGATGATTTTTTATTTATTTATTTGTTATCATTTTTTTTTCTCTTGACATAATTATTTTACATGTTTATACAAAGTAAAAGGATAGGTACATATCTATAGTGAAAACAAATGCTTGTATACAGAGGGATATGCTGTAAATTTCTGTTTGCGTATGGTGCTTATGTGGGGAAGAGCCAAATCTTGAGTAGTTTTCTGAAGTAAGGTGGTTGTCGGTAGACCTTATGTTGGGGAGTAAAGAGTTCCATAGTTTGGCTGCTTGAACAGAGAAGGATGTGCCACCCATGTTTTTTTTCTTGTATGGTGGGATTTTGAGGCGAGATGCTCCATTAGAGCAGAGGTTAATTTGTTGAATGTGTTTGGTGATTTTATTCCTGATGAAGAGTGGTCCCATTCCATGTATTGCTTTGTGGGTGATACAAAGCAGCTTGAACCTGGATCTACTGGCAACCAGTAACCAATGCAGGGCTTTCAAGGCAGGGGAGATGTGGTCTCGCGGTTTGATATGCAGGAGTAGTCTGGCAGCCGAGTTCTGAATCCGTTGTAGTCTTTTCACGGTCGTTAAAGTTGATCCGTGGTAGAGGCTATTGGCGTAATCGAGTTTGGACAGAACAAGGGAGAGGGTAGCTTGGACCTTGTGTGGAAATCCCAAATGAGGGAAAAAATTTGTCGCAGCGTTTTAATAGTAGCAAAGCTTGATCTTGCTAGTTTATCCACTTGGGCATTCATCAACAGCTTGGAGTCCATGGTCATTCCGAGGTTTCTTACTTCCCTTGATACTTTAGGCAGTGATCCCAGTTCATCAGGCCATGCGGCAAGCGGGTTGTAATGTTTCCAATCGCCACACGTGAGTATTTTAGTTTTTAAAGCATTCAATTTGAGATGGCTCCAGGTCATCCACTGATCCACGGCTCTGAGACAGCTTAAATTTGGTGATTTTCCAATGTCTTTGGGGCATTGCAGTTGAAGGAGTATTTGCGTTATAGCACGGAAGGTGAAATGTATTGATCAGTACTGGTAATGACTTCATGTAGATGTTGAAAAGCATGGGCGAGATGATAGAACTTTGAGGGACCCCTGCTTTTGAGAGTATGGTTTGGACGAGAAAGGTGGGTATGGATGACATTAGTTCTGTTTCGAAGGTAGGACGCGATCCAGTCTAGAGCAGTTCCCTCTATGCCAGCTTCATAGAGTTTTTGTTTCAGAGGGTCATGGTCAACCGTGTCAAAGGCAGCTGAGAGGTCCAAGAGGAGTAGCGCAGCAACCCCGTTGTGGTCAACTGTATTCTTTAGGTCATCCCAGATGGCAAGGAGGGCAGATTCAGTGCCTCTTCCCGGACGGAATCCTGTTTGGAAGCCTGAAAGTATGTAATTCTCTTCAATGCATTGTGACATCTGGGCGAACGCTGCTCTTTCTATCAGTTTGCCCAGGAACGGTTCATTTGTAATGGGTCTGTAGTTGTCAGGGTTCAGCGGGTCCATGTTTGTTTTCTTCAGTAAAGGGCGTATGTATGACTTATTGAGTACTTCTGGAAATATTCCAGTAGTTAAGGAATCGTTGATGATTCTTCTTACTGGAGTGGCAGCAGAGGTTGTTAAAAGAATTGTCTTGAAAGTTTGCGGCGGACAGGGGTCAGAAGGGCTGCCAGCAGGCCTGCTTGCTTTGACCAGGTCCATAAATTCATGGTGTGAGATGTGTTGGAAGGAACGGAGAGGCTTGATTAGAGCATTCTTGGATTGTTGTTTTGTACAAGGGTTAGTGCTGGTGCTTTGTTTCTGTTTTAAGTACGATTCCAACGTGTCTGCTTTGTCCGTGTAATGATTTGCCATTTTGTCTGTGAAATCTTGAGTAACAAGATGAGTTTCTTCTAGGCAACTTGGTTTGCGAAATTCATTGAGTATTTTATAGAATTCTTTATTTGCACATTTAGTGTTTGGAATTCTGTCTGAATAGTTCCTTTTCTTAACTTTTTTGATAGCCGACTTGTATAATCTGTTAATTTTCTGTAGGTGAAGTTTGTCTTGTTTGGCATTTGTTTTGATCCCGGTAAGTTGCAGCTTTCTAAATTGTTGTTTTATGTCTTTTATTTCTATGTTTCTCCAAGGCGCTTTTTTTCTTTTGTTCTGTTGTGTGGTTTTGAGTGGTATCAGGATGTCAAACGCTTCCTGTAGCCACTCATATAGATTTTGAACAGAATTTATGGTTTCCAGATTTGTACTGGATGTTAGTTGTGTTTCCAAGTGTTCCAAATTGAGTTTGTTCCACGGTCAATAGGTGGATGGATGTAAGGTAGATTTAGGTGAGTTGCTTAGCGTTGTTTTGGAAGGCAAGCAAGTGGTGGTCTGACCATGTGTCTAGAGTTATAGTTTGAAAGGTAACTAGTTCAGTATTAGCAAAAATTACATCTAGGATATGTCCAGTGGTGTGTGTCGGATTGTGGACAATCTGATGTAGGTTCAATGCATCGAGGCTGGTGATTATTGTTTTTGGATGGGTCATATTGGGTTTATCAAACCAAATGTTAAGATCACCCAGAACGCATCGGTTGGAGTGTATTGTTATCAGGTTTGAAACTGTGTCTAGAAGTGCGTCTGGGAATGTTGCCTTGCTAGGTGGAGGTCTGTAAAGGAGCAGGAAGTTACAGGAGGAAGACGGTGTAGGATTGCATCATGTTAGAAGAGCCTCACAATTCTTTATGGAGATGTTGTCAATTTTAGTGATATGTATTGTTTGCCTGAATACAACAGTTAGACCACCTCCTTTTTTGGCTATACGATTTTGGGTGATTATTTGATAGCCTAGATAAATGGCTTCATGCAGGACTGGAGCCATATCTTCTCCTAACCATGATTCGGTTATGAATAGTAGGTCTGGTTTTGCATCTGTGAGAAGGTCGTAGATGTGATGCTTGTTTTTAGAGAGGGATCGAGCATTTATTAGTAGACAGTTTAGTGAGTGGCCTTTGGTGATAGTGGTACTTTGTTTGGTAGAAGAGTGATCAGTGTTGTGTGGGTTTGTAGCAGGTGTGTTTTTAGTGCTGGTATTAGCTGTATTAGGATATCAATCGTGTAGCTGTTCTGTATCGCGTTCCTCATCCAGCATGCTAAGAAGGCATTTTGATGGTTCTCTGTGTGTATGTGTTGGAGATGGTGTTTGAGAGAGAGTTGGAGTGCTGTGTTGCTTTTGTGGTGTAACATTGTTCTGAAGTAGACATGGGGAAGCAAAGTTGTGAGGTGTGGCATGTTGCTTATATTTTTTGTGTGTGTTTAAGGCGGAAGGTGTAGGAGTCAGGGGAGGTGGTGCAGCATGTAGGTCATGTAGTAATGTTCTAAATTGTCCAATGGATGAGAGGCGGTTAGAAGAGAGGTGCTGTATTGCTGTTTCTGTGTTAGGTGTGGTGGAAGAGTGAAAGCTTGGCATTGGAGTTTGTTCCTTTGTGTGGCTTGAAAAGTAGGTATATGTTTGTATTTTGTGATGATAAGTATTATGAGGTGTTGCGCTTTGAAGATCTCGTTGTGCTGGTGTGTGTGATGTTTTGCTTTTGAGGAGTAGTGAAAAAGGGTGCTGATGTATATGTTTCATGCAAGGAATTTGGTTGTGTAGAATTGTTTGTGAGAAGAGGTTGTGACCTAGAGGGGCTGGTGGTGTGTTTATGAGTAGAGTGTATGTTGTGTGTAGGAGGGAATGAAGTAGAGCTGAGAGTGTTTATCTTAGACTGGTTTGTTGCAAGAGTTACAAAGTGTGGTGGTGTGCAGTGTGTGTGTTGTGGGTTAGTGTTATAATGGTAGAAGGGAGAGGAGGGTGTTTGTTAGACAACTGATGGAAGGATGATTATATGTTTGTTAGTGATAAAAGGTGGTCTGTTAGGTGTAATTACAGCAGGGAGAGTGTGTCTGAATGGGAAGTAGTTATGTATGGTGTTGATTGGCGTTGTGTTAGTGATGAGTTTATTGGTTAGTGGTATAGGATAGAGTTGTGTACTGTTTGTAGGCGATGGTGGATATGTGTGGTAGTTGGGATAGTAGGGTGTGTAGATGTGGTTTGATTGGGTTTGTAGTGCATGCTGGTACATTAATCTGTGCATAGTGTTGTGCGTGGTGTGAATTTGGTGTGAGTGTGTTGCTCTGTTTGTGGATGTGGATGGTGTGGGCTGGGTATTGCTAAATGAGAACAAGCATTAGCATAGCCAATAGGTCTTGCCTTTGGGACTTTATGTGTTTAGGCCGAATTTTTGGCTATGTTGTAGAGTAGTGTTGCTGCTTTGCATTATGTTGAAAAGTTATAATAAGAAGTGTTAATTATTTTTGTTACTTTTTATAGAAATGAAGATGACATATATACCTGAAAATCTTTATTAAAAAAAGATTTTAATGAAAAAATGTCTTCTATTTTTTGTACTTGTATGTGGTGTGTAATTATGTTGCATTTCGTTGTATTATTTGTAGTGTATGTTGCATTGAATGTAGTGTATTTATGTAGCATATAATTATGTGTCACTGAGTGGTATTGTTTTGAGTGTATGTTGCATTGAGTGTATGTTGCATTGAGTGTAGTGTAATTATGTTGTATATAATTACGTGGTACTGAGTGGTATTGTGTGGTGTATATTTTGTATTTAGTAGTGTTTATGTGGTGGGTAATTATGTGGAATTAAGTATTGTGTGGAGTGTATGTTGCATAGAGTGCAGTTTAATTATGTAGCATTTAATTATGTGGCAGTGTGTGGTATTATGTGGTGTGTATTAATTTTGCATTGAGTAGAAGTAAGTATGTGGCGTGTAATTATATGGTATTTAGTAGTATTATGTGTAGTGTATGTATGTTGAATTGAGTAGAGTGTAAATATGTGGTGTGTAATTATGTAGCACTGAGTGTTATTTTATTGAGTGTGTTTATGTTGTGTTGATTAGAGTGTAATTATGTGTCTAATAATTATGTGTTATTTAGTGGTATGTGCAGTGTGTTGAAGGTGCATGGAGTACATTGTAGTTATGTGCCTTGTAATTATGTGGTACTGAGTGGTAATTTGTGGAGTGTATTTAAGTTGTTTGAGTATAGTGTAGTTATGTGGCTTGTAATTATGTGGTATTTAGTGGTATGTGTACAACTACAATTATGGCTCGCTAGACCTGGAATTCACTGAGACTGTCCGAGGAGGAAATTCCTGCCAGTCAAACTCCTCCTCCTCAAAGCAAACATCCAACACTCCATGCTATACCCAGAGAGTCTAGCACGACGCAAGCAACATATATTCTAGACTCCCAAGCAAGCATCCAACTTCATTAGGAAGCACCCATGAAGCGAGAAACCAAGCCCTGGCATGAGGAACCCACCACTATACCGAAATGATTCCGAAGAGGGATGTGCTGGCATCCCGCAAGAGGACAGTTGGGAACCTCCACCCTAAAGCCTCACCACTATGTTACACCGGAAGTGCTAGAACGCCACTCACGGAGCGTGAACATTAGACAGTCATTGTTTAATCTATAGAAGAGAGAGAATTATTATTTATTTGAGCGCTGGACAAAGCAGAAGAGATGAACTGAAAATCCTTTGGTGTCCTTGCGATCAGTAGGGGGCCGTCAGAGAATATAGTAACAGTCAGTCCATGCAACTTGACTGAGCGCCCCGTCTCCTTATTCTGTCTGCCTCGCTGCGACTTGAGCCACGGTCAGCACGAGGCACTGTTCACTCATACGTGACACAAAAGCGGGATGAGGCTAATACAGAGGAAGGGCGGGGGAGAAGTATAGAATGGTGAAATAGCGAGAGAGAGACAGAGGTAAGAGAAATGTATTCAACGAGCGAGACATTGGAAGCAGAGAGTGAACGGAAACAGTAAAGGAGATAGAAAGAGAGAGGAAAGCAAAGGGAGTGATAGATGAGTGGAAGAGGTAGAGAGCATTGTAGAGAGAAAAATAAAAGCATGGGATAGGTGAGGGAAAGAGGACATCAACAAAAAGACATAGAAGGCCACTAGGTGACGTAAATTGAGAGGCTAGCTAGTGTACGAGAGGTGAGGAAGCGAGAGATGAGTCAGTGAGTTGAGAGGCAGAGAGAGAAAGGAAAGATAATGGTGAGTTAAAAAGAGACATGCGATTTGTAGAGAAAGGTAAGGTATAGATGTAAAAAATGATAGAAAAGGTAAGATAAAGAGATGAAATTAAGAAGGGTGTGAAGTAAATGGAAGAGAAATGAAGGGGGGTGAGATGCAAACAGAGCAGCAAGATGCAGAAAGAAGAGAGAGTAGAGAGAGAGGCACTTGAGGAGAAGAGAGGGACAGAGAGCTGAGCGAGAGCTAGAGATCTAGAGGTAGGATCGGAGAGGTGGCAAGCTGAGGTCATAGGAGGTAAGTGCTGTGGGGCACTGAGGTTTATTGAAAGAGGTGTGACATACAGAGCGAGTTTAAAGGTAGAGCAATAGTGTTGTAGGTACGTAGCCATATATAAATAGACAGGTAAAAAGGGAGTGTTTAGGTAAAGGAATGAGACATGGGACAGAAAGGTGCGACAGAGAAAGAAATGTATTGGGTGGTATAGAGAAGTGACAGCTAGTCACAGAGTGTGGTATGTAGAGAAGTTAGAGAGAAGGGCAGGGATTTAGTCTCTGATCAGGTAAAGAGAGTTAACTTACAACAAGAGAGGAAGAGGGAGAGATGAAGGCGGCAAATGTGAGTAGAGGTGGGAGGTAGAGAGGCAAAACAAACAGGAGCTAAGAGTACGTTAATGGGAGGCAGACAGAAAGTTGAGAGGTAAAGAAGGGTTGGCAAGACAGGGAAATTGATCCAAAGCTGTACCAAAGTACTACCACCTCAGTTTCCTCCCTCTCTTAAAGCAGGACGTCTACCAAAACAGACATTAAACAAATGCAAGCGACAGTGAGAACACACCAAAGCCTTAAAGGAGATGCACTGGACACCTGTTGTTTTGTCAGAAAGCTGCCACTCTACACAACCCTCTGCACCAAATATGAATAGTGCACAGCTCTGGGGGCGGGGCTCCTATTCTCGCGCGGTGGCACCTGTCTGTGCAGAGTTTTACACTGTTCGCGTTTCCAGTGATACAAAGGTGCCCCTTGAAAAACCTAAAACAATACAATAGGTAGCTGTACTACTTTACGGTAACATGCAGATGAGCAAAACAACTCTGCTTTTACTTATTTGTATTTCCTTTACAGCCCCCAGTCAAGATGAGAGTTGAAATAATGGAGTTACGGGATTGGTGCAATTAGTGTGCGAGATTTTGAGCACAAACTATTCCAGGACTTCCAGATTCACAGAAATTATTAAATTAATTTGTCAACATCAGTTTTAAGGTTAGACTTTAGAAAACGCGCTATATAAATGAAATCTTAGCGGGTTCAACTAGCAATGATTAGTTTCACTTTGCAAGTAAATAAAAAGCTGCACACAACACTTGCAGTTAAACACGTAATTGCCTTTCGTGTCTATGTACCATCCATGTGAATCACCGCAATTAAACTACCACTGCACAATGTAACGTTTAATCTGTTGCTATTTTTTTAATACTTTAAATCACGCTGGCCGCCCAGCTGTAAATGCTGCTTCTCACTTATATTACGCTAACGGGTCGCAACAACTTACAAGCATTTACAATGCAATAGGTTTTCGCAGCATTAAAGTTTGAGTTATTGGCATTGTGTATGACAATGCGTTGCATACATTTTTTAGCAAACTTTGAATTGGTGAGCAGTGAGAGTGTGTGCAAGAGTATGCTGTTGCTTACAGCTGTTATTATTCACACAGCTCTGATGATGCAACTCACGCACGGGGCTGACGCAGTTATTCACACACAAAGGGGATAGAGATAAGAAAAAACAAGGAGGGAGGCAGACGGGGAGAGAGGGGGACAAGTGAGGAGCGTCACGTGTGGTTAAAGAGAATGGATGGAGAGAGAAGTAGCGGGAGAAGGGAGAGTGTGGGTGAAAGAGACTTGGAGAAAGGTAGAGAGGGTAAGAAAAGGGGAAGAGACAGGGAAGGAGGACAGAGAAGAGAGACAATAAGAGATAGGGGCCGAGAAGGAGTAGGCGACAGAGCCTGGGGGTAGAAGCGACTGTTAGAGATACTTGTATTATTATAGCGCCTAGTGCCTTTTGCTACGCGTTGTACAGAATGACTGTTGCAATTTGTGTGTTTTGGAGCCCCTCCCACCTTCTGTGGGGGGGGGGGGGCCCTCTGGGAGAGGCCCGGCTCTTATATTAATTAGCCACTGACTGGGACTCCAGACAGAGTGTGCGCCTCGTGGGAAGAGGGGGGCGGGGGGAGGGGTGGTGCTGGGAAGTGGGCATAGAAGAAGCATCCCTGGAATAGAAGGCATGACATTCCCTTCCCGTCAGTGGGTGAGCCATGCCAGGGTGAGTCAGTGGCAGTCAGCACCGGGGCAGGCGTGGAATCTGCCCCTTTGCATCTCTCCATCACCTCTCTGACCCGCCTCGCCTCCCTTTTTAGGTCTGACCCAGAGGTAGCTTTAGTTTTTACCCGCAGTCATGCAATAAAAAAAATACTTATTTACAAACGTCAGTTGAGTGGATTGCATCGGGCGATGTGGTGACCACTGACGTAGGGCACTAGGACCCTGTGGGTCACAGGGCAGGGACCAGGTCACTGGACACGACATCCGGTAGGGCAGGAAGTGGACAGAGGACTGGGGGCAGAGGACGAGGACAGACGTGCTGCGCTGCGCTGTTGTCACAGCTACAATAAAGAATATAACTGACCTTACCTGTTGTCCAGCATCTGTATGCCGCCCGCCGTAGCAGCTACACGACATCTGGCGACGAGGGTTGGTGCCGACACCACAGGCGTGAAGATCACGTCGTGCGCAGGAAGAGATCACCGACTGCAAGGAGACGCAAGGAGCTACACGGGTGCCCACCCCGATCAGCGTCCAACAGCGGAACGACAAGACGCGGTAAGAAGCACCGGCAAGAAGCAGTGCCCGACAAGTGGAACGAGGCTCTCGCGCTCAGAAAGTTGAAGAGCAAAGTCTCGCGAGAGGCGGGACACAGAGCGAGGCCCTCGCGCTCTGAAAGTTGAAGAGTGAAGTCTCGCGAGAGGCGAGAAACAACGGCGGCCATCTTAAAGACAGGCGACAGAGCCAATAGAAACGTCAGGGCAACGCGGCGGCCATCTTAGAGTGAGGAAAAGCGAGATTTCGATCGCGAAATCTCGCGGGGACACGAACAGGCCATCTTAACTGGGACTAAAAGGAAAAGAACAAGAGAAGGCACAAGGCAGCCATTACAAGGACAGGCAAGGAAAGAAACAAAAAACAAAAGAAGCAGAAAGAAGTGAAAATAGAGGAATAAAAGGCCATAGACACAGTGAGATACCCTATAAGATAAAATAGAGGAATAAAGGGGCATAGAACACAGAGAGATCCCCTATAACAAGAAATAACAAATAACAACAGATAGAGTAAGAAGAGACAACAATAAGAAAGTCAATCTGAAATAAAATAAAGACAAAGGCAACAAGGAAAAGAAAGAAACATGCCTGAAACAAAGCAAAGTGCACAATATCGCACACCAATGCCTTTCAGTGTATCAGAGCCCCAAGTGGGCATAAGATGGGAGAAGTGGATTGTGAAGTTTGAGCGATACATGGAGGCGACAGATGTAGTAGATGGAAAGAAACTGGGACTATTCCTAAATCTGGTGGGGGATGAAGTGGATGACCTCCTGATAACACTACCAAAGAGCGAAACGGAAACATACGAGAAACTAATAAAATGTCTCACAACCAAATTCGACCCTCAAAGAAACGTTGATTTTGAAAGATACAGTTTCAACATAGCATTTCAACAGCCGGAGGAGTCAATGGACGACTTTGCGACAAGGCTGAGGAAACTGGTAGCCCATTGCGAATTTGAAAAATACGACAAAGAACAGGCCATCCGCCTAAGACTGATAGAAGGCTGTCGTGACACAGACTTTCGCACAAGACTATTAAAAGAACCAATCACGCTAGAAAAGATTCTAGATCTAGCGAGAGCGGAAGCAAGGGCAATGGTGCACGCAAGACAGATGGGCCGAAGAGAAGAGCAAGTCCACAGAATGACAGACGCAAGCAGAACCGGGAATTGGCAGAGAGGATCAAAGGAACAAGCGACAAGGAAAAAAGGGTCTCAATGCTATAGATGCGGGTTGGAGTTTCCACACCGAGGAACCTGCCCAGCCTTCGGTCAAACATGCAGGAAATGCAACAGAAGAAACCATTTTGCCACCATGTGCCAAGGAATGCAATTCAAAAATGAACGAGGAAGGCCGGGGAGACCGAGAACAACAACAAACAGACATGTACAACACATGGAAGCAACCACCAGGAGCTCGTCGTTGGAGTCGGGAGAGGAAGAAGAAGAAGAAGAAACAGCAGGGAAGGTGGAACGCCTATACCTCATGTCCACGGACGAAGGGCAGGAGGAAGAGCACATCAGACTAGTGGATAGGAAATCAATAAAGAAGACAGACTGGGTGACCATCGATGTAGGACCCCACCGAACGGAATTCGTGCTGGACAGTGGGGCCACGTGTAACATCATGTGCGCCACAGAATATGACAAAATGAAGAGGAAACCACCACTACAACCATCAAGTGTACGAGTGTTTACTTGGGGTGCACAAAATCCAGTAACAAACATGGGAAAATTCACGGACACCATGACACACAAGGGCAAGACCGTTACTGAGGAAATACATGTGCTACGAGGGGACATTCCTGCACCATGTCTACTAAGCAACGTAACAGCGAAAATGATGGGCCTATTAAAGATGATGTATCAAGTGTCAGACAAAGAGAACATTCTACAAGAATATACAAAGTTAACGAAAGGACTTGGAAAGCTGAAAGGACGACAGATCACATTTCACATCAATGAATCAGTCAGACCGGTCGCACAGCATCACCGAAGAGTACCCATCCATTTACAACCTAAGGTGGAAGAAGAAATAAAGGCACTCCTAGAACAAGACATCATTGAGCCAGCCGAAGGACCAACGCCTTGGGTGTCTCCAATAGTGGCTGTGCCAAAAAAGGACAACGCCCAGATCAGGATATGTGTAGACATGAGAATACCCAACACAGCTATTGAACGAGAACGGCATCCGGGGCCGCATCTAGATGACATGATAAGTTGCCTGACGGGAATGAGAAAATTCTCCAAGCTAGACCTATGTAAGGGATACCACCAACTGGAGCTGGACCAGCAATAAAGATATATAATGACCTTCTCAACACATCTAGGCCTATTTCGCTACAAACGATTAAGTTTTGGAATATCGTCAGCAGCTGAGATTTTCCAGGAAACAATAAGGCAAATCATCAGACAAATCAAAAATAGCCTAAACTACAGTGACGATATTCTGGTATTTGGCAAATCGGATGAAGAACACGACAAAGCATTGAGGGAAGAATGTTCACAACTAGAAGAAGTGGGCCTGACAGTAAATGAGAAGAAATGTGAACTGGGAAGAGAAGAACTAGTGTTTTTCGGACACATCTTTTCGAAGAAAGGAATGAGACCGGATCGCAGTAAGGTACACACCCTCGAAAAAGCAAAAGAACCGAAAGATGTCGCGGAAGTGCGCTCTTTCCTCGGCCTTGCCAGCTATTGTGCGCGATACATCAAGAACTTCGCATCGGTGAGCACCCCACTGCGAGAGTTAACAAAGCAGGATCAAACATTTGAATGGACCACAGAATGCCGCAAGGCGTTTGAAGAAATAAGGGCGTCAGTGACGGCAGTAGACCACCTGGCATATTTTGACCCGACCCTATGCACTGAATTGACAGTAGACGCCAGCCCGGTAGGTCTTGGCGCAATACTAGCACAACACAAGCCTGGAAAAGACTCACCTCGACAGATCGTAGCATATGGAAGCAAGAGTCTGTCAGATATTGAGAGAGCGTACTCTCAACCAGAAAAGGAGAGTTTGGCGGTAATATGGGCATGTGAGCACTACCACATGTTCATATATGGGAAGCCATTCACAATAATAACAGATCACCAGGCACTGGTGACCATCTACGGAAATCCGAGCGCCAAAATACCACCAAGAATTGAACGATGGGGAATCAGACTGATGGACTACAATTTCAAGATTGTCCACAAGCCTGGGAAAGATCAAAACTTCCTTAATTGGTCTGTACAACTGTCTATCACATGTTGCTCCCGCCCACCCCAGCCTCGGAGAATGGGACCGTCTTTTTCTGCCAGTGGCAGCATTCACCCTCATCACCTGTGCACATCCGCTTAACAAGCACTACACTTCACTCTCATGACTAGTCGGATAATACTTGATCCAGACAGTGCTATTTCCACTTTATATTATTTTATTTATTTTGTTGTCATTTTTTCGCCTGCATACTGTATCTTCAGCTTGCAGTAATTATTCGGGTACAGTGGACCATTGTCGTCCGGTGGTCACTGCACCTGTTGCACAAATGATACCTACGCCTCAGCCGGTGCCAGCTGTAGCTCTCCGGCTGCCCGGCAGAGGGAGCTTCGACCCAAGGCTGACTGGCATCTTTCTTAAGAGAGATGATTAGTTTAGGGATTGCTCTGAATAATCTGAAAAAAAGAAGCACCTGGAAGCAGCATTTATTACAGCAAAGCGCTCATTCTGTTGTCTCTCGATCTTTCCAGAACCCCCTCGTCCCCCAGTTGCAGCGGGTTCTCACCTACTGGAACCGGTCCTGGTGCGTATTCGGTTTCCATGACAGCAGGATGTGGGGTACGGCATCTGAGTTACCGCGATACACCACGGTGAGACTGTGTGGCAGGCACGTGAAGCAGTGCACTCTGGGAGTTGTATTCCTGCTTCAGTTAAACTGAACAGAGTTGACATGAAGGCACCTTAGCAGCAGAGCCGGGTTGTATTCACTGGGCTCTTCTCGGCAGGCTGAGGCTGGGGTCGAGCACAGTTTAAAAGATGATGACGGTGAGTAGAGTTTCTGTAGAGTGGGTTTACCTGAGTGCATGTCTTTTGAACTTTTGAACATTAAACTCAGGACCCGCCCTCCCTTCTTGTGCACATGAGGTTACCTTTGCTCTTTCTGTGACCACTGACGTGGGGCTTACGTCATCAGTGTCTCAGTAGAACCCCTGCTGGCAGTGTTGTCACAGTAGTCACCCCTTCCCACCTCATGGCTGCCCACATCGCAACACTAGCACCCTGCCCCCCACCTACGTGCAAACACCACTGTGAGTAAAGGCCCATGTTCCCAGTGCCTCGCCTTTCAGCGGATTCTTCTATCCGTGCTGCATCTAATACCGCCCCCTAGTGTCCGTGGCATTAAATGTGTCTGCATCCTCGGGTGATGTAAGTTTTCACCTTATGCAATGATCTATCTCGGTTGTAAAGCGCTCTAGCGCCTTTGGGCAATATCCGCGCTATATAAAAATAATGAATGAATAAACCGGCCCACAGGGTGTGCTGACCCCTTCACTGCTCTTAGTGGCGGGTACTGGGGCTTCTCAGACCCCACTAATATCAGTCGCACGGCCCCCGGTTTTGAGCTCCCCGCCCCTCGCTCTGTGGCGATCACACTTAATTTGTCTCTCTGACTCTTTTCTTTCTTGACCCACTCACCGTTAGCCGATCCCTTCCTTCCTTCCGCGGCCTCTTCTTACTGCGCATGCACACCAGTACGGCAAGATTCTTCCTGGTAGACGGAGACGCGCATCATGACGTTGCACGAATGGAGCTAGGCCGAGCTTATGTGACGGCTACCAGAGGCCGGCAGTCATTGCGTTTTCGGCGGCGGTGGTGCGGAGCAGCAACAGAAGATGACGGAGTATCTTGCATCCATCTTTGGTACCGAGAAGGACAAGTAAGAACCCCAGAAAGAATTACGGGCTTTTGTAGAGGATGTGAATATGGTACAGGTGGCTCCGGAGACCTTGGGGTGGCTAGGAGCTCACAGGACAGAAACGGGTATGCGTGTGTGTATGCGCGGCGGCGGCGGGAGGAGGGGGGGTTGGGAGGGTTCTCTATGTGTGTGTATGCGCGGCGGCGGGGGAGGGGGGGTCTGTGTGTGTGTGCATGCGTTTCTGCTTCCAAGGAGCCATGGGAGACAGGAAGCGCGCGCGACCTGATCCCAGTTCGGAAGGTTGCGCGTGCACATCACTGGTCTCCTGTCTCCCTTCACTCCTTGAAAGCAGAAACGATAGCAATAGGTTTCGATGCGACGATCGCGAAGCGATCGTTCGCAGGTGCGAAACCTAAAAATGGATGAAAATATTTGGAGATGAAGTGCTCCACATAACTTTATAAATTAATTACGAGTACAATGCACTGTTTGCTGCTAATAGATTATATGGCTGCAAGAGATGCATGGAGAACTTTCTATAAAAACAATATTTCACTTCTCGTTCCATCTTTCGTTTATCAGCTTATTAAATGAAAAACAAATGTAACCGGAATACAAATATGCTCTATGTCTGCATACTTTCTGGGAACGGGGTATGAAGAGGAAACATTTGCTGTGATCGGGCAAATAAATAAAGGAAGCTATCTACCTCTACTTACTGGCCTCCAGTCGTGATTGCAGCTAGTAAGGATGCAACATTGGGCGACACGAAGGTGGAACTGCAGCCGGCAACAAAACGACAGGCGCCGATGGCCCAATCTTCCTGGTCTGCTATGCCTGGATGAAAGAAGGACTGCCCTAAAGCCCAACAAAGCAGCTGTTTCAGCCTTCACTCATCCGAGTGCAGTATGTGCCCCAGAAGCCTGCATGCGTGCTGAAAATCTAGCCGGGAGTGCCCAGAAGCCTGTGTGTGACCACTCCAAATCAGCAGAGGGCAGGGCAGCAGCCAAAGCAGTGATGGGGGAAGCCTGAGAGAGAGAGACACAGGTGGAGGCCCGATAAGCAAGTAAATAGCAAGAAAGAGAAGACTGAGTGGAAGATAGAGGTCAGGACCCTGTTAAGAAAACAAGCACGCCAAAAAAGATTTTTTTTAAAGCGCGTGCGCGCGACAGCAAGTGGGGGGAGAGGAGGGGGCCTGCATGATTGACTTGCGGGAGCCACAGGCAGTGTCCATCCGCTGCCGGCCTCCTGCAGGCTGTTTCCTCTCAGAGAGGCAGCGTGCGGACACGCATCAGAAATCACCAGCATGCATGCCAAACTTCAAGAGAGACGTTTGCAGCTGCGGCGTGTGGTCTGTCAGTGCCACTTGTGCCGGCTTCCCTCCGCCTCCCCAGACCTGTCACAGGAGCAGGAAGTAGGGAGCACGGGAAGACGTGCAGAACCTGAAGAGTGCAGCACCAAGAGGCTGCGTCGAGCTAGAGTGGTGAGGGGGCGGGGGAAGGCAGGGGAGAGACAGGGAGAAAGCGCCAATGAGCGAGGACTCGCTCACCTGCTTCAAGTGTTCCTTGGAGCAGAAGCCACAGAGCTGAAGCAAGGGCCGCGAGGAGCCACGCGCCAGGGTTCAAAACAAATGTGCGCGTTTATTCTCGGATCCCGGGAGTTTTAGCTGTAGAAAAGCAGAATGTCAGGAATAAGGGTTGGTATGACATGCACGCGACGTGAAGGGAGGGCACTCTGGAGTAACGTGGGGTCCTGAGAGGGAGGGAACTGGGCAAAGGAGGTGGCTCCGGCCCCGGCGAAAAGGGAAGGGGTGGAGAGGCTGGAGATACGGGGACACGTAGTATTCATGCTCGTCTCACTTCTGACAGCCGAAGGATAAAGGCGCTGATATAGGGTTTAGATACTGTGGGGTGCTCTCAGTGCGCGCAAGGTGTTGTAATGGGGGGGGGGGGAGGCTGCATGATTGACTCACGGGAGCCAGCGGCAGGCGCCGCGATAATTGATAGCATATGGCGGCGGCCGTTGGCTCCCGCGAGTCAATCGCCTCACATGCACGCGTTTCATTGAAGGCAATGGAACGCATGCACGTGCTTGGCTGAAAAGCCTTGGCATTCGGAAAAGGTCTTTTTCCTTTGCAACGCATGTGCGTTGCGAAGGTAAGACCTAAAAAGGGCAGCATTTCTGGCCCTAGTCCCGACCAGTCTCGAACAGGCTCAAATAGGCAACTGCCCTGGTCTTCTCTGCCCTTAGCCTCGACGCCCGGGCTGAGACACCCTGGCCATTTATAGCCCTAGTAATCAGGTGACCCCTACGAAATCCTGGCTAACTCAACACGCAGGAACTGCTGGTGCACTGTGATTGTGGGGTCCCAATGCGCAACAAAACTTGAATGCCCTTGGTGTGCAGACAAGATAGCAGTGCACCCGAGCGAACAAGTCAAAAGGAAACCTTACCTCAACACCACAGTGAGAGGCAGATCAGGCAGTGAGGTCAGGCAGTGAACAGCAGGTGCCCAGAATGCAGTGCCCATGTTCTGTCCTGGATCATCTCCAACTCACCAGTGGTGTCACGTAGATGTACGGCACACCACCCACAGACGCTCCTCACACTGGTGAGAGCGAATAATCAGCCCAGCAACTCTAATATAAGACTTTAAACAAAGCCACGGAAAATAGGAAACAGTGTCAGAGCCCACTGGGGAGTAATTGAAGTCCCAAACACATTATCCAGGAAACTCGCTGCAAGCATCGCGAAGCAGGGAGAGGTGCAGAGGATGGGGGACCTTGCTCCTTCCTGTCCCCACCCCATAGTGGCTCAAATACAGAACAAGGAACATCCCCCAGACACAAGACTAGCGGATTCATTAGTACTTGGGTGAGCTAGAGCTCAGAAGTGGTCGACTCGCCAAAACGGAAGCGTGCACGCCTTCAGATCAGAAGCTGGCCATGGGTCACCTCAGACACATACCCAAGACACAGCAACGCGGCCCAAGTCGACTGAGGCTTCGCCTTCGCCTGCGGATGGCCACCTGAATCTGGAGGCAACGAACTTGGCTCTCACAGCTAAACTGGACACATTGGATTTCACACTCTTACGGGCAGAACACAGCAAGTTGGCAGACTTGGGGGGTCATTATGATGGCGGATTTTCCACATACTCCGGGCCGGCGGAAGCCACCGCCGGCCCGGAGTATGCGGGAAATCCGCCGAGGAGGCCTGAAAGACCCACCGGCAAATTAGGATGGCTGGTGGGTCTCACAATCTGTCCGCCGCTTTTCCGCCGCGGTCGGAAGGGGACCACGGCGGAAAAGCACTAACATGGCTGGCGGTGTCTATCAGACACCGCCAGCCATATTAGGATGTAGGGAAAGTAATGCTTTTCCGCGGCGGCTTTGCCGCCGTGGAAAAGCATACGGACATTCACTTTGGGGGCCCGTTGCGGGCCCCCTGGGTGAAGGTTGCGTGGGGGGTGCACATGGGGGGTACCTATGCTACCCCCCTGCCTTTGCGTGCACGAAGCGGCAGGCACCGCGCGGTGCCTGCCGCTTTGTGCATGCAAATGCACTGCTTTCGTTTTTTACATTGCGGCGGGTGCTGCTTCAAGCAGCACCCGCCGCAATGTAAAACATACAGGATGTGACCGCCAGGGTGGCGGTCACATCCTAATTGCCATGGAGGGACCGCCGCTGCCCATGCGGACGGTCCCTCCTACTCAGGGGTGGCGGACGGACGCAAGTCCGTACGCCATCCTAATCGGCCCATAAGTCTGCACCAATGAACACACTTTATACGAGCTACAGCCAACGGCACATGCAAACACAACTGCACTGCAAACTCAGCTAGATACGGTGAACACTCTGGAAAATAAGCTAGAAGACGCAGAAGGGCGATCCTGTGGGAACAATATGAGTGGTGGGCCTTCCAGAATGGAAGGAGGCAGTCTCTTATGTCGAACATTGGATAAAAGACCTGTTGTGTTGGGTAAAGGCAGGCATAGGGGCCTTTAAGTTTCATATTCAGGCTCAAGGTAATGCAATGTTATTTCCTCTATAGGCATATTTCACCATACCTCCCATGATCCAGCTCAATCCGTCATGAGGGCGGTGTGACTATAAATAGAGTATTTGCACATAGGCTGACAGTGTAATTCCATTCACCTGTGAAGTCAGTTTTGTTCTCGAGTGAGCCGAAGAAATGAGGATTTATGGCTGCCGATTTTGGCAGCATTTCTACATTTTCCAGTAAAAGGAACTGTGGATTTTGGTGGCTAAAGGAGGTCTGCCCTTTCTGTCCTTCTCAAGTTTCCTGCTAAAGTACCAGGAAAGGGTTTCTCTGGTTGTTCTTGGATACACATTAGCTTGTGCGTTTTCATTTTCGGAAGTGCAATGTGCTCAAAGTCTCATGAACTTTTGCACTCTACAAGTATGTTGCTAGGAACAGCTGCTGAGCTGTAATTCTTTTTCTGTTTGGCAAAGCGTGCTGGGCACATACACAGATATGGATACAAATAAGTGAATATTAGATTTTTTTACTTTCAGATTGTTGTGCTTCTGAATCAGAGTGTTATTTTTTACTTCCTGCTTTTTCCCTTAACTCCCAAAATTCAAGATTCTTCTATTTTTGTAAGGGGAGTTTTTTTCTTTTGACATTTAAACTTGGAAGATAAATGAACACTCTGGTATGAACATTTTCTTTTGCGAGTAACTATGATGTACCAAAATTATTTTTGCTTTTTGCTGATTTTGGTCCATTGGCTGCATATTTCCCATCACAAAAAAAGAAAGGATTTTCTGAATCTATTGTTTGGTGACATTACTTGGTTGATTGATGAGAATATTCATCATTGACAAACATACATGGGATTTACAGTGTATGCATGGTATGTATGAATTTCAATATACCACGTAGCCTGCCTTATACTAGTACCACAAAGGTTTTGATTGAGGATTTTGGACTTTACTTGTGACTCGTTTGTATTGCAGCATTTATTTACATATCAGCATGGAAGGATATATGAGAATAAACATGGTGCATAAGGAAAGTCATTGGTTCCATAAGGCAGCACCTTATATGATAGGTATTTTTCATACCAAAAATATATATGCAAGTTATCTTCTAAAAGCAGTGAGAGTGGAGACCTTAATTGTCTTTATCTTGTTTTTACATTTCTCCTTCTTAGCAGTTCCTTCCCCCACTACCCATTCCCTCACTCAATCACTCCCAGATTCTGTGCCTTTATGGTATGCAGAATTGGGGGTACGGAGGGGTGGACCCAATCTGAGCATCAATCTGATCCCGAGGAGCTTGGACGCATACATAGTCAGAGCTTGACATTTTGCCTGAAAACACGCTGTCATCCCAATTCATGGTGGAACGCGCGCACAGAGTGCCAGCTCACAGGCCGCCTCAGGGCACGAACCCCAGACCATTGCTGTTCCGGTTATTGAACTATAAGAACAGGGACACCATACTGAGAGAAGCTCGCAAGCTGAATGAAATCAAGGTCCAAAATGTTCATATCAAGCTTTTCCCTGACCACACGGAGCAAGTACAGAGATGGTGAAGCTCCTTCTAAGCCATGAAGCGCCCTCTCCATGAACTAGACCGGTGCTAGTCACTGCTGTTCTCAGCTTGCCTACAGGTAGTGGCAAAGGGTGCTGCCCGTTTCTTTGACTTACCATCAGAATCAAAGGACTGGCTGGAAAGTGCTGGTCTCGCAGAAGGGCGCACGTCACCAAGGAGCAAGTTGGAAACAAGCCGGGAGAAGAAAAATCGATGCCGGGGCAGAAACAGGGGACCAAGCCACTCTAGTCCACCATCTGTTGTTCCCAACCTAGAGCAAAGCATCATCGAAAAGAGAGAAACACTCAGTGTAGCAGGGCAATTCTAGAACTAAATCAGGCCTCTGACCATGAAGTGAAGTCCACCCAATCTCAACATGAAGAGGACTACACTCCTATGTGGTCCGGAGGCCCAATTCGCCGGGCCTGCCCGCTGTCACGCCACAGACCTCAGACGATATCATATGATTGAACATGGGAAGATACAAGACTAACCAGCTGTCTTACACAACCACTTGAAAAGATGAAGGTTGATTCGGTAATAGCTGAACCTAGTACCTCTATCACAGAGATCACAGAAGAATCATTGTGTGAACTAAACAGTGAAGCCTACGAGGGGCCATATAGTCAGGCGCAGCTTGCATAGCACACAAGACACCATAGGGGTGATCAGGGTCTGAAACTACATCACACACAACACCACACCTGACACTAGTACACTTTGCAGTTGCCACAGATAGGCAATATAGTATGGACAGGCCCATGTAATGGATCTGCTCTCATGAAGTTATATATGTTCAGATTCAGACCCCCGGTTCCTTTTTAGGTCTCGCTTAGGCAGCGCTTGCGCAGTCTCTTCGAGACATGCCGTATTGAGGTATGGAATAGAAGCTCCACCTATTTCCTGCCCATCTTTAATTGGCTCTTATTTCTGTCCTTTCTAAATGTTGTGTTTGATTCGTGAATAGGCTTCGTAGTCCCTCCTTAGTACCGCCTTGTCGGCATTTGTAACCTCCCACAAGGACTGGACCTTTTACTGTCTTGTTACTTGGTGTGTTTTAGTTGCATTTTGTGAGCATAATTTTCTTAATTGACTTTCTCCAATAAGCAGCTGTAGGCAGGGTTTTTGTTTCCCAGCTAACACACACAGCATTCGTTTCCTGCCCAGGCAATTCCACCTCCCATCACGTTCGCCGCTTGTTTTCTATTGATGATCCGGCAACATTTTCATCGATCCTGTAACTGTCTAGGTTCAACCATTGTTTAAATATATTTGTTATATTTAATACCATCCGCATATTTTTTATAAAGTCTACGCTGAGGCTCGAACCCGGGTCCCCAGGACCAAAGTCTGCAACTCTGTTTATTTAGCCACATCCAGAACTTGCGTTATTCTTGTTGCAAGGGAGGGCGCACTTTCAATGTACTCCTCCCCCCAACCCCCATCCTTCTTTACTGCTCATCAGAGCCTTCAGAGCGCACCTGTTCTGTGCAACCCCCTGCACCCATTGTTTTGATCATGCGGTTTACAACAATGCACTTAAATAAACAATTAGCACAAGAGTCCCACAAGGCTGAAAATAACAATGATCCAACTCAATGAAACTCAATCATCCTCGGAAGGATGGGTGTCTGAGGAAACGCTACAAAGATTTGAACCTCTGACCCACAACCTGAACGCAGGGTGTCTGACCTGTACAGACCACAGAGCTACCTTGCTGCTTAAAAATATCTCTGCAGGACGCTGATGCTGGCTCTACAGAATGGATAAGCCTATCAGGTACCCCTGATGCCTTTTGTGTCACAAAGACATCACTGACATACACTAATGAGCAGAAAAACAGAAGCACGATAAAGCATGGGAAGGGACTGTTCTTCTGTTTGAGGGAACAGCCCTGAAGCAACTCAAAAGGATCCCTTGCAAACAATCCATACCTTGGTTCAGTGGTGCCCTTAACGACGAAAGACGCAACTTAAGGCTCTCTGAGAGACGGTGGAGAAATTCCCCCTCCACACCTAATCTCAATCAGTTAAGGAAGAAGAGAAGCTCTTATAACAAACACATTCACATTGCTAAATTGACAGCTCTAAAAACCATCCCAAAAACTGTTTGATATCATCAAACAACAGGCTAATCCTCCTCCTGCAATCAAAACCACAGGTCCCATTGAAGAAGACTTCTCAGCGCACTTTTCAGAAAAGTCTAGGAATATTGACCGGGAACTGCAACTTGCCGCCCCTAATCTGCTGTCGATGAGCTCCCTGGGTGTGACAGTACCTGCAGCAAGTGAGTGCTCCGCCTCACTCCACAGAGTAGATACCCAAAAACAATGCTTGCTGGAACACCTTCATACTCCCTGATTTGGAGGAGAAATCACACTCAATGGCATCTCCTAAACCATCCAACCATTTCAGTGATCCACTCCCCGCTATGCTGCTCAAAGACCTCATTCTGCCATTTGACCATTCTGCCCCTCTGGTCCAAGATCATCCAACAATCTCTCTTACAGGGGAGGATTCTGGACTGCTTTAAATTGGGCCAAGTCACACCTATCCCCAAGAAGCCCAATTCAGACTAAACTGACTCCAATAACTACCGGCGATCACCAGCATCATGTCTTTAGCGAAGTTGCTTGAGAAGTGCGTTCACACTCAGCTATGCAACCATATCGAGAAATATCAGCTGCTAGACCAACATCAGCCAGACTTAAGACCAGGTCATAGCACAGAAACTGCTCTTACGCACATTGTGGATGACGCCTTGAGAGCTCTGGACCAAGGCAGAGCTGGTCTTCTAATTCTTCTAGACTTGTCCTCTGCTTTTGACACTATCAAACATAACTTGATTAACCTTCTGCAATATAGAATGGGGCTATCTGGTCCTGTCTTAAACTGGTTCTCCTCCTTCCTGCACAATCGAACGCAGAGAATCAAAGTCAACCAATCTTTGGCTGCAAGCACCCCAGTCACTATCAGGGTACTTCAGGTATCTGCTCTCTCGCCCACGGTCTTCAATCTTCTCATGGAACCGCTAACTGCTATTTGAACGGGTCAAACATTCAATACCATATGTACGCAGACGATACGCAACTGTATTTGAAGATCTCCTCTCCAGATGGCATTAAAACTCTCAATGGAGCACTCCAAAAAACTCAACAATGGCTAACACATAACCATCTGTTACTAAATGCACTAAAAACAGAAATTCTCCTGATTACACCCCGCAACCAAGAGACTCCAACGCAAAACTGGATCAAAGATATCTCTGCACTCCACTGCTCCCCGCAGGTGGTGGACTCCGCTTGCTCTTTAGGTGTCACTCTGGACAAATTTCTAAACATGCAAAGACACATCAGGGCCACTACCAAGAGTGCGAACCATCAGCTCAACACTCTCAGGAAAATCAAACCTTTCCTACCTTCTGAGGACGTCCAATCAGCAGTCCAATCACTTGTTATCTCGCGTGTTGAATATGGCTTGGTAACCCTAGCAGGGCTTCCTAAAGCAAGGTTAGCGCCACTAAGAGCTCCTCTGTACGCCTCTGCCAGACTAATCACAGGCTCCAGAAAGCATGATCATATTTCACCTGACCTAATTCAACTTAACTGACTTCCCATTGAAGCAAGGATCCACTCCAAAATTGCTTGTCTGACACATAAAGCTATTCTCCCTCCCCTCGACCTCTACTGACCTCCACCCTGCAGCCCCCTTTTCAAAGCATCCCCTTTCCTTGCGTCTCATTCTGCACTGCACTCTCCCTTTGATTTCCATTGGTGGGATGGCAAAACAGGCTCAGTCCGAGGTGAGTTTTTCTACACTTGTACAGAAATACACCATTCCTTTTTTTGTCTGGTGAAGCAGTGTCGGGTGTTTAACTATTTTTTAACTATTTAATTGTTTATATGGTCTTAAGATTGTTGTGCTTCAATTGTGGCTATTAAGAAGTTTGGCAGTCGAGTCGAGCTGGTGCTGGTTTGAAACGCATGTCTCACAGCTGTGCTTGAGATGTGTGGTCTAGCGCTGCCTGGTTATGCGTGTTGTGACTAGGAGCTGTAAGTGCAGGAGACGGGTGGGTCTCGACTGCCAGTACTCGCCTAAACGTCAACAAGTCTTGTTCCATGCGGATTTGGAAGGGGATGGTCTCCTGAGCGTCAAGTCAGCATATGCAGAGTTCTGCTCATTTGTAACTCGTAGGGTGAAAGCACAACGGGTTATGCAGGGTGGAAGGGCAATCAAGAACTTGGGGCTGTCACAGTGGGTGCGTTAGCCTCGCAGGGGTGTGGGAAGCTCTAGTAATACATATACGGCATTACAACTGAGTATACTAACACATAGTAAATTAGCATGCCATGGAAGACAGGTCTTAGGGGTTCGTTCTGCAGGCTGAATTAAAACATTTGTGGGCATATTTACGTCTTCTGGCACATCTCTGCAAATCAGCAGGGATGTGCCAGAACAGATGCGTCACGTAATCCCCTCCCTTGCGCCACCACAGATGCGTCGCATTTACAATGCGGCACACCATGGTGCAAGGAGGGGCAGATGCGCGACGCATCTTGAGGCGCACGGGCAGCGCATTGCTGGAGTCACGTCGCAAGCACGACGCAACTCCTTCAATGCACAGGGGCTGCCCATACTTAACATGGTGCCTCACTCCTTACGCCTGCTTCAAGCAGGTGTAAGGATTTGACGCAGCAGCGTCGTAAAACTGACTCAGTGAAATCTTGTAGATTTCACTACGTCAGTTTTACAGGGCTTTCCTGCGAGGGAACGCCCACCCTGCGACAGAATGCCCACATGAAACCTGATGCAGGTTTCAAGTGGCGCAGGGCTTTACAACGTGACGCATCTGCCTAGATGCGTCACGTTGTAAATAAGTCGCAACGTGGCGCATGGTTTCCGCCGACGTTGCGTCACAAAAGTGACGCAACGGCGGCGTAAAAGTGTCGCAAGGAGCTTGTAAATCTGCCCCTTGGTTTGGTAAGTGCGTGCACGACTATGCAAGGCTTGATGCATTCGGCAGAGGCCATTGAAGTTTCACTCTTAGTGTAGCTAAGAAAGGAAAGGGGTTTCTTTTTAGGTTTGGCTACAGACAAATTTACCTCTTTCCTCAGATCTTTTGATACCAATTCTCAGCTCCAGGTATTGGTTGTTTGATGCATTATTCCCCCTCTCAGGGAGAGCTTACTTTAAAATGCACAAGGGATTTTTTTTACATCTTAGAAATGAACGAAGGCATCACACATTCACAACTCTATGTCAAAGCAGTCCTTTTTGCTATTATCTAGCACGTAAGAAGCCTTTTTATTGAAGTATAGCCAGGAGCTGCTCATGTCATTCAGAGCATGTATTACTTCTACACCTGTCATCAGGCATTTTATTGGTGGATAATTTGCCAAGTCAGATCAAGAGTAAATTACCATCAATCTGAACTAATCACAAAAGCATGATAGTAGAAGGAGCATGCCCGCAAAGCAGATTAAAATAATCAGGAAATGCTTGCTTAGGTGCTACGGCAATCAGTGTTTCTTCCCTGACCATGAGCCAACAGGTTCCAATCCAATCCATAACACATAAGAAAGACACATGTACATTTATAACGCCGATAGATCGAACTCTACTTAGCTCCTACTGATTTGTTCTTTTTCGTCACCAAAAACGCAAAGCTATCCACACAGCTCCATGTTACACAATTCAACTTCACCAAATCACAATATACAACTCAACACCACAATCACACACCACATACATCCAATCCACACCACACAATTCAACATCGTGCCAGAAAATTCAACATCACACCACATAATTAAACTCCACTACATACCACTCCACAACTCAAAATAATATTCCACATGATTACACTTCATAGCACGCAATCCCACTCCACATAATTCCTCAACTCTCAATACCACATAATTACTATCCACATAATTCCACAGCACACCATGCCACATAAGTCCACTACACAAATCCACACACACAATTCCACACAACACAATTACTCTAACTAATCCAATCTTACCTGCATAATTGCACTACACACCATGTCACACCACATACATACATTTTATAACACATAGGTAAATAACATTGCAATTTACAATGCCAATAGCTCGAACTTAAACAAAACAAATGCAAGACCAACTTAATTTCCAATGCTAGTTTCATTTGTAAATCTTTGGAGCCATGGGTCAGCACCCATCCCTTCTCACAAGCCTGCACCAATGCATTAAAACACGCTCTGGAAGTACGTACTGTGGGAACACCATACAAAGTGAAAAACTTTCACTATGACGCATGTAAGTATACCATGGAATGTGAGAGGCATTCATACACCGGCACGCTGCTATTCCATATACAGATCCACCAATATAGCGCTCCTGCAAGAAACTCACTTGACGCAAGTGGAGGCTGGATGACTTTGCAGGTGCTGGCGAGGGCAAGTGTTTAGTCTACCCTAGAGCAGGGAGTGCTGATATGGGTGAAAGCAGAGACCACATACGTGATCTAGGAGGTGCAGGTAGATGAGGGGGGGTCGATACGTGTCCACGAGGGGTAGATTAAAAGGTCATAACATCCTGGTGGGCTCAGTGTATGCCCCTAACACTGATCAAGCCTCCTTTCTGCGCATGCTGACCAATGTTCTATCCCAATGGAGCGGGATGCCTTGGTTAATAGGAGGCGACTTCAACTCGGCACTTGACGTTACTCTGGGCAGATCATTCCCACCTCTGCCAAGCACTACAGCATTGTCGAATGCACAGACATTGACTGCCTGGTTAGCCCACTGGTCACTGTCAGACATATGGCATGCCCGCAACCCTGAAACACGCATATACTCATTTTACTCACCGGTACATAGTCTACACGTCTGATAAGACCATATGGTGGGGTCGGCATCGCTTCTCCCTTGATTGGATTGATCAAATACCTAGGACGCACACACTCAGACCACAACCCACAGTACATGCAGCTCAAATGGGATGCCAACTAGCCGACTGCCTATTCCCACTTGGCACCTCCAACTGGCAGCACTGGAGGACTCAGCTTTTACTCCATCACTGGGGGTTGCAGCAGGGGTGTATTTTGAAGCTAACGAAGGTTCCACTGAAAGCACCTTAACAGATTGGAATGCCTTTAATGTTATCATCAGGGTGCATATTCTTGGACTCATGTGGAATATTCGCAAACACTTAAATGACGCAGTTAGCAGGGTCGAACGCAAGAGGTTACATTATGACACAGAGGCGGTGGCAAGTTTGGGTTACACGCAATCACTTGATGCAGCACGCAGCTAGTACATCGAATTACAAGAGCGACTTCGGTGTCTGAACTACGCAACACACTCTGTGCGCACACCTGGAACGTCGGACAGAACAAGTCGGTTATTGGCATGGCTGCAATGTCAGGAGCAGCCTCAGCTCCCCATACATGCTCTGCCTACAAAAGCGGGACACATGGTATATACCCAGCAAGAAATCCATGCAGAGATGATGCAACATTATGTAGCACTGTATGAGCGCACAGTCCGGCATGATCCAACACGACTAGATGCCTTCCTGAACAGAATAAGGTTGCCCACGATCACCACTGAACAGCGAGAGGAGCTCAATGCACTGATTGCCCTCGAGCAGGACCGTGCAGCCGTCCCGGCTCTAGTGACAGGCAAACCCCCCGGACCTGATGGGCTACCTGCTGAATACTACCAGGCCTATCCCGCAACTTCGGCTCCACGGCTGTACACTGAGGCGCTAGAAGAGTCAACCCACCCCCCGTCGCTCCGCGAAGCGTGCCTGGTCTTATTGCCAAAACCAGATAGAGACCCCACTGAATTAGTGTTGTATCGACCTCTGGCGCTACTAAATGTTGGCTACAAAATTCTAGCGAAAATCGGAACTGACCGACTGGCACTCCTGATGCCAGCCCTGGCCCATGCCGAACAAAACGGATTTGTGCCTGCATGCAACACCTCACTAAATTTGAGGTGTTTTTTTAGAGTAGCAAGGTACTCGCCAGAACAATGGCCTTAATCTGGATGCTTGATACTGGATCTCGAGCAGGCCTTCGACTCTCTGGACTGGGAATATTTACTTGCCACACTACCACGATATGGGTTCGGAGGGACCTTAACCCGCATGGTTAAACTACTCTTCAGGGAACCGACAGCAGGAGTGCAGATAGCACCTTACATCTCTGATCCGATAAAAGTGGGGCAAGGAACCCCGCAGGGATGCGTATTATCTCCATTACTATTCTCATTGGCTATGGGACTGCTGGCCGAGGCTATCAGACAGAGGGGAACTGAATGTGTGCAGCCCATCCCCCAACGAAATGCCCCAATCTCATTGTACGCAGATGACCTGCTCATCAGAAACGTCGGGGAAGTTGCCCATTCGCTGGCACACACCCTAGTAGACTTTGCTGCCCCGTCGGGGCTGAAAGTGAATGCAGCGAAATCCTGCCTCTACCCTTTTGATCGTACGTGCCCGGACCCCCTATAGGAGCTCAATAGAGCTCATATTGAGTGGAGAGTAGAAGCCTTCCGCTATCGAGGGGTGTAGACTTATTGTCAACATGTGGACCTCATGGAGTGCAACCAAGACAGGGCGGTAACATCGGCCGGGTGGAGGGAGAACATGGCGGCTGGCTAGGAGGTCTGTTCGGGAGCTCTCGGTCTGCTCTGAAGTTCCAGCGGGATATGTGCACGTTCTGACTGCTTCAATGCGTCGCTTGTGAAGGTGATCCGTCCGACATTACAGGGAGGTAACTTTAAAACTAAAGAAGGGGGGGGCGTGGCCAAGATGGCGTCGGAGTAGGACGCTTTCTCGAGCCTCTCCGACGCCGATCCTGCATAGCAACTTACTGCGGGGTCCCAAGGCGCCTTGCCTGTGCTGCCTGATCGGCGGAGGCTGCCGATTGCTAGCGGGGTGCCCCGGTGTCGTCGCCTCGGCGGAGGGTGGCCGACAGGAGCCGTTAGTAGGGAGCAGAGCTGCGGCCTGTGAAGCGGCGGCCTCGCGTGAATTGGAGGCCGGAGGAGGCGGAGCGGACCCAGGCCCTGGCGCAGCATCGGCGCTGACTGTACCGCGCTGAGCGGGTGAGGCAAGAACCTGCTCTCACCGGCGGAGGAGCGCTTGCTGACCGGCGCTGAGAAGGGAGCTCGGCGGGCCGCGTCGGTGGCTGGACGCCGCCTGGGGCTGCCGGAGGAGCCGGACACCGGGTCGGGAGGCGGCCCCTAGACCACGGAGCGGCTCTGAGCGCTGCCGCACGGGCCCGGCGAGGGAAGAGCAGGTAGACCCCCCTGCTCGGAGGGCAGCAGACTGGTGTGTCCACCGACGGGGGAGGACAGAAAGGGCTGCGAGGTGGCGAGGCCGAATATCCACCCAGGCACACGCGCCACGCTGGGGCCTTCCGGACTCGGCCCTGGAGAGTGAATGCGACTGGGGAGCTGACGCGTGGTCGTGCCCACGCCTGCATACCGCGAGGAGGGTCGCACGAGTCTGGCGGCCGGATCGTGGTGGTGACGAGGCTTTGGACAGCATTGGGAACACTTGGCTCTGCTGGGGGACGCTGTGGAGTGGCCTGACATTGCGCTTGTGGTGTACTTTTCCGGAGGAGGCTCCGCCGGCGTGGCTGCGCCTTTCAGCTTTGCGTTGGCGCCAGGGTGGAGCGGTGGACTTGCAGCTCAGCTTACTAGCTCTGATCTTGGACAGCGGGGCACCGGGGCTGTCGCCCACCTGGGTGGTGGGTCCCTCTAGCGACAGAGCGCTTGGCGCCACTTTGGAGGAGCTCTGACGGTGGCGGACCGGACCGGCTTCTCCCGGGTCTTGACCGTTGGTGGGGACACGTGCTGTACTGGGTCCCCGCGGGCCCCGTGTCTGGTCGCCGGCTTTGGGGTGTGAGCCTTCTCGCCCGCTTTCTGCCCCGGGGGCTGGGAGAACCCTTGCATGCTAGGAGCATCGGTGAGCGGTGGTGGCCTGGTGGGGGAGAGACCGCACTATCATCGGAGTATCCCTGAATGACCTCTGGAGAGGGCGGATAGCGCCGTCAACGGACTGTCCTGCTACGGTGGGTCATCGACCCGAGTCTCGCCTCCCAGCGGCGGCTATCCAGAGCCTGAGTGAAAGTGCGTGGACGCGACTCACAGCCATGTCCAACTCGCAACGCAGAGGGGGGAAGGCGGGGAAGGACGTACCCCCCAAATCATCGCAGCAACCGGCATCGCCGGGAACCAGCAGCTCCTCCAGACAGTCGGATGATGAGGCGCCGGCAACTAAAGCCTTCATGAAGGAGCTCTTTGCAACTATCAAGGAAGACATTTCCGAACTCCGTACACAGTTGGCCTCGGATCTCCGGGAGGTACGGAGGGACGTAGATGGGATTGGCGAGCGGGTTGCGACGCTGGAGGACCATGACCTTAGCATGGCGAATGATGTGCACCTTCTCCAACAGGACATCATACGCCTTACGGAGCAAAATCTGGATTTGCAATCCCACGCAGAGGATTTGGAGAACGCTCCAGAAGAAATAACATTCGCATTAAAGCAGTGCCCTGGGATGGGGAGGCAGGGGACCTGCGTGGATACGTCCTGGCCTTGTTTCTCCAAATCTTGGAAGATGAAGAGGTGCGTGACATCCAGATGGACAGAGTGCATAGAGTGGGACTACCCAGGAGGGGCGGGGGGCCGCCTCCGGATATCCTCGTTTGCGTGAATGACTTTCAGATGAAGGAAAAGATCTTGAGGAAAGCAAGAGCCACTACCTCGCTGCAATTCAGGGGCCATCACCCCCAGCTTTACCAAGACCTGGCGGCGTCGACCTTGCAGAAACGTAGGGACTTCCGGCCTGTGACGGCCTTTCTAAGGGGACGCGGGATATCCTACTCCTGGGGCCATCCCTTTCGGATCATCTTTCGATGGGAGAATCGGCTGCGACAGATCAGTTCCCTGCGAGAAGCGATGGATCTTCTGGGCATTGAAGAAACGGAACCATCACAGGGGGCGCGTGGCTCTTCCTTCCGGAGGCGGCGTCGCTCTTCCTCATGGCACAGGCTGGGCCCATCCCCGGAGCGACGACGACCGGATTCGGCGACTAGTGTGCAGGAGAGAGGGGCCGCAGTGGCCTCGGTGGCCTCCGCCACCATGACGGAATCCCAGGCGAGCTCTGGAGCAGCGTGACCCCGAACTTATGGAGTGGCGTCGGAGGGGCTCTTGGCCTGAGGTCCTCGGGGTATAAAGGTACTTTTGGAGAAGACACCCCGGACTGTGGCCCTGGGGGTCCCCAGGTGGATACCCCTGCCCCGACCCCAGTCCAGTGGGGGACTTTTGAACCGTGACCTACTGGAACTGAAGACTGCGGGGTTCAGGTTCAGTGCCTTGAATTACATTTTGTTGTTCTTTGTTCTTGGGGGGGTGGCGGGTGGCTTTGTTGGCGCTCTGACTTTGGCTGTCATGAAAGGGCGACTTGGGTTGGGGATGGGAGTTCGGGGGGTGGCGGCGGCATTGTGTGTTGAGTGTGTGTTGAGAGGGCCTTTCTTGCCATTGTCTTCTGTATTTCACATATTGTTTCGAGATGTGCCTTCTTTGACCTCTACGTGCCTTGGGAACATGGATGTTGTGCAGGTCTTGCGGAGTGATCGGGTGGGCCTCCTGGGGTGGGGGTGGCTGGGATCCCTTCCTAGAGTCCCTATGTCTGTTTCCTTTGCCTGGGCTTGGTTCGTGGTGCATGTGCGGGACCGGTGCGGGCATCGGGGCTGTCTGGCTGTGAGCATGGCGTGGATTCTGTGTTGCCACTTATGCCTGTCAGCATGGGAACTTGGAATGTTAAGGGCCTTAACTCCCCGCAGAAGCGGCAGAAACTATGGAAGTACATTATAGATCACCATTTGGATGTGGTGGCCCTCCAGGAGACCCACCTAGCTAGGAAAGATGAATTGAGGCTTCGTCATAGGCAGTTCCCCCTTATCTACAGGGCCTCTGCGGCCACGAAGCATAGAGGGGTGGCCCTACTCTTCCGAGCTTCCCTGCATTTTCAACCCATGGGTGTGAGGGTGGATAGGGAAGGCCGTTGGCTGCTGGTGAAGGGACTGTTGCGTGGTCGCCTATGTACTTTTGCTGTATTGTATGCCCCTAATGCAGGAAAGAATGGCTTTGTGCAGGATCTACTGGACAAGATGGGGGACTTTGTGGAGGGTCACTTACTCTTACTAGGCGACTTCAATATGATATGGGACAGGGGTCTGGATAGCTCTGGGGGCCGCAGGGCTGACACTGGCGTTTTCTCAGACGGAACTAAACGGCAGTTGGGGGACTTGGGGCTGTTTGACAGTTGGCGCTTCCTCCACACGCAGACCAGGGATTACACCTTTTTTTCCAACGTACATCAATCGTACTCCCGCATTGATTATATCTTGATTAGTCAGGCCCTACGGGGGGATGTACAGTTAGCTAGTATTTTTCCACTTTCACTATCGGATCATAGCCTTGTTGTTCTGGGACTACACTGGGCCACTGGGGGGGATGGCTGGCGCAAGTGGTATTTCCCGGCAGCTCTGGTGCGAGATGAGGAATCGTGTAAGGCCCTACGCAAGGCAATTGGTGACTTTTTCCTCCTCAACCCACCCACAGACACGTCGGTGTACACCACGTGGGACGCGTGCAAGGCCTCTCTACGGGGCACATGCCTCGCCCTCAACGCAAACTTGAATAAGCTGAGGCGCGAGGAGAGGGAGGCTTTGGAAGTGGAACTGGCTGCCCTGGAACAGGCCCACAAAGCGAACCCCTCCAGGGTGACCCTACGCCCCCTGACGGCGGTGCGGGGGAAACTGAGGGCCCATTATATTAACAGGGCGGAATTTACTCTTCTGCGACTTAGGCGTACCTCCTATTCCCAGGGCAACAAGATCGGGCGCCATCTTGCCCGGCAACTCCGGGACAAACGCGAGAAGGATTATATTGGGGGAATTCGCGATCAGGCGGGCTCTGTTCAGCATAGAGATGCGGACAAGGCGACCATATTCGGGCGCTTTTATGCAGCGCTCTACTCAAGCGACGCCCTTGATCCCGGCGCACAATCCAAATTTCTGGAGGGCCTGTCTCTCCCAAAAGTCTCTAGGGACTGGAACGAATCACTATCCTCCCCCATCACCCGGGAGGAGGTCTTGGATGCCATTAAAGGCCTGAAGCTGCACAAGGCCCCCGGGCCTGACGGCTACACGGCCCTCTTCTACAAGACGTTTGCTTCTGAAATATGCGACTACTTAGTCTCCCTCTTCAACGCGATGGCGCTTGATGGCAGAACTACGGACTCTATGGCTGAGGCACTGATCAGTATTATTCCTAAGCCGGGGAAGGACCCTACCCTTTGTACGTCCTACCGCCCGATTGCGCTTCTCAACCTGGACGCCAAATTGTATTCCTCTATTCTGGCGGGTAGGCTGCAGGACCTGATGCCTGCTCTGATCCATCCTGATCAATCGGGGTTTATCAAAGGCAGACAGACCCATGATAACCTGCGCCGCATCGTACACCTCATAGAAAAGGCGGAGCGGTTTCGCATACCCGCGGTACTAGTTGGGCTCGACGCTGAGAAGGCTTTCGACCGCGTCGACTGGGGGTTTTTACACCAGACACTAGTAGCCTTCGGTTTCTCGCCTTCTTTCGTGAGGATGATCGAGGCTAACTACAGTGGCCCTACGTCTCGTGTGTTGGTCAACGGCCATAGATCCACGAGCTTTCGTCACTCCCGAGGGACGCGTCAGGGATGTCCCCTCTCACCCCTTCTCTTTGCTCTTAGTATTGAACCATTGGCGTTGGCGGTGCGAGACAATGAGAAGATTCTTGGGATTCCCTTTACAGGCGAGCAGCACAAAATCTCGCTCTTTGCAGACGATGTCCTGTTGTCTATCAGAGAGCCGGCGACGTCGCTACCGCATGTCCACTCGGTACTCTCTGCCTACGAGGAAGTGGCAGGCTTCAAGGTTAATTTCGATAAATCCTACGTACTAAACCTGACCCTCTCGGCGGGGGAGGTGCAGCTGACCAGGCTACTCACCCCGCTCGCTTGGGCGTCGGAGTCCTTGCTCTACCTAGGTGTGCGGTTGACTCCCACCGTGAACGCCCTGTTCCACGCTAACTTCCCTCCGATGTTATCTTCCGTTAAAATTGAACTGGAGCGATGGAAACCTAAATTCATCTCGTGGTTGGGTAGGATACACGCTCTTAAGATGGTGCTCCTTCCCAAACTGCTGTATTTATTTCAAGCCTTGCCTATTCCGATAGGGCTGGACTACTTCCGCCGGTTGAAGACCGTGATGCTGCGATATGTCTGGCAGGGGGGCCGGGCACGGCTTCCGTTTTCAGTCTTGCGGCGTCCACGCTTGGAAGGGGGGTTGGCTTTCCGGACATGCATTTGTACTACAAAGCCGCCCAACTGAGGGTCATTGTGGAGTGGTCCCAACAGAAGTCGGAAAAGCACTGGCTCCACATGGATCGGAGCATTGCGGGCCGCTCCATCTGGGATCTGGCCTGGAAGCCTAAGGCGGATCGCCCCAAGAATGCTTACGTTAGCACCCCCACGAGCACGGTGCTGAAGGTATGGGACACGGTGAGCGGTGACGACCGTTGGACCACATTCCCGTCCCCATTCACCCCGATTCACTTCAACCCGGCTTTTCTCCCGGCCCTGACGGAAGGTCCCTTTGACGCTTGGAGGATGGGTGGCTGTAGAGCCCTCACCCACTTGTTCCATGGCGCCGCTCCCCTCACTTTCCACAACTGTATGAGGGACTATGGTGTCCTCCCAGCGGAACGCTTTAGACATCTCCAGCTCCTGCATTGGGCGACGTCGCCTGCCGTGGTGGACGCAGCTACCAGACCCCTGTCGAAATTTGAATCCTTTCTTCTTCACACTTCTACCATGAGGGGTACGATCTCATTCCTGTACAAATTGTTATTGGACTCTGCCGTTTCACCGCGACCGCGATACCAGGATCATTGGGAATCCACACTGGGGAGGGACATTTCTACTACCGAATGGCAGGCCTTATGGAGAGATGTGACTGCGCACAATCACTCTACTGATCTCAGAGAGGCGCACATGAAACTCATCTTTGATTGGTACCTATATCCCTCCAAATTGCACCGCATATTTCCAGCTACTTCTGACAGGTGTTGGCGGGGCTGTGGGATGTTGGGAGACTTTACTCATATATGGTGGGACTGCCCCTCCATTAAGCCGTTCTGGGCTGAGATTCTATCTCACATAAAGGACATCTTGGGTTACCCGATTCCGAACTCCATGGCCTTTGTCCTGTTAGGGCTTCGGGACTCGCTGCTTGAACACCAGACTAGGGCGGATAAGCGTGTTATGTGGTTGTGTTTGGGTGCGGCCAAGATGACTCTAGCGGCGGCATGGAAGTCCCCATCTACCCCGGCTATTTCCTTGTGGCATGCCCGACTGTGGCGTTTGTTGAGTATGGAACGCCTCTCTGACATCTTCCTGGGGAACTTTACGAACTTTATGTACAATTGGGGCTCGCTTGTGAGGTTTCTGTCCCGAGGCTTACCTTCAGCTGTATGCCCATCAACGCTGCGATCTCTCCATCTCTTCCAAATTTAATCTCGAGACTGTCTGTACTGCTTTGTGTGCTTGCGGGTCGCCGCCACTGGGGGGTGGGTGATGTTGGGGAGGGACGAGGGTGGGGAATAGTTGGGGTAATTGTCTTGTATTCTTCTTCCCTTTCTCTCCCTTGTTGCGACTAGCTATGCCTAGGGAGGGCTATTGGGTTCTGAGCGGAGTTTGGGCGGTTCTTTCGAACTACAGGTGCCTGTTCTGGACTAGAATCTGCAGTGGGTGGAAGTTCCCCCATTGCCTATCGAACTTTTGTTGACTACCTATGGACTATAGAGCACTATCGCCCTTCTTCTGTGGATGAGCCCCTCCCTATGTTTTGCGCCTCCTGTGTGGGGTTTTGTGGCGGTGTGTCGCCTGTCTTTTTCTTTCCCTTCTGATTCCCCTCTTACTGTTTCCCACCCCTTTTCTGTTTTCAACTGGTATATTGCAAAATAAAAATTAAAAAAAAAAAAAAACTAAAGAAGATTCTCTTGGAGGAAAACTCACTGCGGCTCACCACGCCGTTCTTGCAGGAGTCTTCGCAAGTGAAAGACCCGGATATCAGAACGGATGCTTGGCTCTGCGGAGGTTGTGCTCCCGGAAGGCTCTCTAGGCTGGGCGGAGGCAGCTGCGAGCACAAGGCGGTCTAGGAGAGCTGTAGGAAGGTTTTGCGTCCGAGGGGAGATTAGTCCCTCCGGAGTAACATCGCAGCAGAGCCAGCACAAGAGCCTGGCTAGGGAGGACGAAACCTACACAAGGAAGCTGACGTTTATTTTACCACAAGGGAAAGCAGGTCCGGCACGCTTGACACCGGTAAGTGCTAAAGGGGGTAAAATAGATTCACAGACTGTACTCGCTGTACCTCCAGATAAAGGAAAGGGAGGAGGGGGTCAGCGGAGCCAGGAAAGAGAAAGGGTGGAGGCTGTTCTGCCCTCTCTACAGAAGGAGGGAGGGTTTAAGCAGGGTATAAGTTATTGTTTAAGAACAAGGAACAAGGAAACTAGGCATTCTCCCCCCATTACATCCCCCGAATAAAAGCGTGGCCCCTCAACTGGTGCACACTCAGAAGAAGAAAGGGAGAATGCACGCTTATCACACCCCCCCCGTTACCAGCCCCTTCTAGGGGAAAGAGTAAGGTTTCTAAGCCTAAGGCTACAGTTGCACCATCTCTGCGCTCTTTTTTTAAGGGGCAAGCTAAGTTACCTTCTCCCCTCCTGGAGTCGGATGCTCGGACATCATCAACGCTGGGAATGGCGCCTGTCTCAGTGCCTACCTCAGAGATGAGCTACAAGGGACAGGTGGAGGAGAGTATTGTGCTCAGTAACAGGTTTCAGATCTTGGCGATAAGTTACCAGAAAATGTCGCAGGAGACGACTCAGGTAGAGTCTTTGACTCCAGAGTCACATGACCAGGTTAGCACACAAGCTAAGGTCAGGCCAAAATTCTCGACCCTGGAACAAAACAACTTCAGTATGTCAACCAGTGCGCATTCTAGTCAACAGACACCCCAAAGAAGTTAAATCAAATCCTGGGATGGAAAAACGGATGGAGATCATGCTTCTGGAGATAAGAGAGAGATTCGCATCTCAGAGAGAAATCAGGGCAAAATTCAGGACACTTGTGAGGTATTGGGGGAGAAAATTAATGCCTTGATGAATCGAGTGGCCGCAGTGGGGGGTCTCATTGTCAGATCTTGGCAAAGAGATTGAGGAGAATCGAGAAGAGATAAAAGCATTAAAATCAAGGGCGAATGATCTCAGGGAAAAGATGGAGTTGTTGGAAAATAATGCCCGCAAGAATAACTTGAGATTATTAAATATTCCAGAGGGGTAGGAAGGCGAAAAATTTAAAAGTTTCCTTGTGAATTTGCTCTGTGAATTTATTCCAGGGTTGGACCCATTGGCATTGGAGAAAGATATACAACGAGCCCACAGAGACCCCTTTAGGAACATCAGGGCAAGGAAGAATCCACAAAAGATTCTTATTAACTTTCAGTCCTATTCCCTGAAGGAGAGGATCCTAGTTGAGGCGTTAAAACAGGCAGCTATAAAAAAAGATGACTGGTCGTTTAGGATCCGCTCCAATTTTTCCAGTGCTACCCAGGATCGTCAGTGGGAGCTAGGGAAATTTATTCAGGACCTGAAACATTAGGGGCAACAGCACCAATACGTTTCCCTGCATCCCTAAGAGTAAAGTGGCAGAATAAAATGCACAACTTTAGAAACCCCGCAGATGTGGAGCATTTCAGAAACCAGATTAAGACACAACAGAAGTAATAAGCCGGAGTCAGGTCCAGAGCAGGCAGTCTCGAATGGGCGGACATGTTTCGCCCAAGGAAAGTTGGGAGAGTTCTCCAGGGGGGTTCAGGAGGGGGGGAGCTCACGAAATCTTTTAAACACAATATTTCACATGGGTGTTGGGGGAAGATAGGGGAAAAGAAAAAGAATAAATATGTCCAAGTTTGTGGTTTATTGTGATTGTAGATGGCGGGAGAGCGCAAGATCCTAAAACACATTAACTTTAGAAGTTGAAGATGGTTAGAATATTATCTTGGAATGTTAATGGGTTGAGGGTAAGGAAGAGAGGCAGAAGATATTAGAATACTTGCGATCTGTCGATAGCGAGATCATCATCTTGCAAGAAACACATCTGTTAAAAACGGAATGGGAAGAGGTGATAAAAAAGTTAAAATGGGTGGATGCCTCAATATGCACTAATCAAAACCGTGGAGTTAATGGAGTAGCCATCATTTTTAAGACAGCAGCAAAAGTGGTATTATTGGAAGCCTTTTCAGACCCCGGGGGGAATGGGCGGCTGTTAAAGCTAAAATTCAGGGGAAGCCATAAGTCATCGCTGGTTATTATGGGCTGAATATGGATGACCCCAAACCATTACAATCCCTATACAAACAATTGCTCAATTTTATGGCCCCCATAATTTTGGCAGGTAATTTTAATCTTCTATTAGACCCGGGGAAGGATAGACGGCCAACTTTAAAACCATCTATGCAGCCCAACTTGCCCCAAATGAGACCTGCTCTTAGGTGTTGTATGCAGGACTTTGGGCTACAAGATGTGTGGAGAGAGAAAGGGGTGGACCACCAAAAGTATCCTATTAAAAATAGGTGACATGGCCATGCCTCAACAATTGATTACTTGTTGGTGGACAAAGGAGAGAGCAAGATGGTTAGTAAGGTGGAGCACCTGCCAGCACACCTATCGGATCATTCAGTGGTCCGTTTGGAACTTAAAGTGGATGTTAGAGCCCTCACCCCAAGATGGACTTTGGCTGGAGCCCTATTATTGGACCATCAAGAGGGGACGCAGCTGAAGGAGTTAACTAAGGAATATTTTCATATAAATATATGAGTACTGTGCCACAAATAGTATGGGACACATATAAGGCCATCATAAGGGGGAGACTGATTGGTATGGCTGCTTTCAAGCATAAGACCATCAAGAGTAAAATAGGGTCCCTGGAGGCTAGGTTGGTACAACTAGACGAGCTCAGAGTCAGGGGCAAGGAGTTTAGGGCGTAAGCCTGCTTGAGGAGGAATTCAAGGTGAAAAAGCAAGAGCTATCTTGTCTGCTGGAGGAGATAGTCAGAAGGAGGTGGGAGGCAAGCAAGCTTGCGCACTATGAATATTGGGAGGGCTGTGGCAAGCTTTTGGCTTGGAAATTTAAAACAGAGCAGGGCCAGAATAAAATTCCTGCCATTAGGGTGGAAGGCCAGGGGGTGCCTAAGTGTGAGAAAGGGGAGATAGAGGGAGCCTTCATAGAGTTTTTTCAGTCACTTTACACAGAGGAGGAGGGTGTGTCAAAGGAACAAGTAGAAAGGTACTTTTAATAGTTGCAAACACCGGTGTTGTCAGAGGAGCAGAGGGAGTGGTTAAAAGCATAAATAACAACTGAAAAGGTAATAAGGTCAATTGGAAAGTTGAAAAGGGGAAAGAAATGCAGCTGGCCCAGACGCACTCCCAAACAAGATCTATTTGGCCTTCAAATAGGAGATTGCTCCTTTTTTGTCAGGCCTGTTCAACCTGATTTTTCTTGGGGGCAAGGAAATACCAACATCCTGGGAGGAAGCTACTATTTGTCTTTTACATAAAGCAGAGAAAGACCCTGAACTCTGTGAATCATATAGACCTATCTCATAACTGAATACGGACTATAAGTCATTACTCAGATTTTGGCAGTGAGATTAGGGGAAGTCGTAGGGGGCTTAATCATGACCAGAAGTGGTTTATCAGGGGCAGGCAGATACATGAACTAACTCATGAGTTATTTGGGGCCATCGATATCGCAACGCAAAATGAGGTCCCACTGGTAATCATAATCTTCCATGCAGCAAAGGCCTTCAACAGGGTGAGTTGTTCCTTTCTGCATAGGGTCACAGAGAGGTGTGCTCTGGGGACAGCCTTTTGTAGGGTCCTGGAAACAATCTATAAGAACCTTTCTGCCAGGATACTGGTAAACAGGAACCTCACTCAAAAGATAAATATATTAAAAGGAACAAGGCAGGGGTGTCCCCTTTCCCCCCTCCTTTTCAACATCTATATTGAGCCCCTTGCTAATAAACTTAGAGCTAGCCAAAAAATCTTCCCATTTGTGTTTCAGGGTTGGGAGAAGAGGGTAGCTCTATACGCCGATGACCTAATGGTATTTACAAATAATTTGGAGCTTTCCCTACCAACAATTTCAGATATTATGGGTAAATTTGGAGAGGTATCGGGTTACCTGATAAACTGGCAGAAATCAGAGGTGATGGAATGGAACTCTCAGAGTAATAAACCCCTGGTTAGAAACTCAATTAAATATCTAGGTATTATGGTGTACAAACACCTAGAGGAGGTGGCTCATCTGAATTTTGAGAAGGTAGCAAAAGAAGTTACTAAGGTCTTGGGCAGGCCTTCCGCTCTCCTTTTTAGGCAGGTCAAATATTCTGAAGATGGCAATATTACCCAAATTCACATTTCTTTTTGCACCAATACCTCTAGAGTTCAAGAAGGTCTGGTTTGACAATTTACAGGGAGTGCTGACCAGTTTTATCTGGGCCTCTAAGGCCCCCAGAATTGCATGGAAGAAGCTCTGCAGGGGGGAAACTCCAGGGTGGAGTCACAAGCCCAGACATGTTTCAGTACTGTAAGGACTTCCAATTTAAAACAATGAGAATCTTAATGCAAGCTCATTGGAAATATCCTGCGTACCTACAAGCCATGACTATGTCAGAGGTGGATAGGTTTCTGTTCAAATTCAGGCACCCAAAATATTTCAAAAAAGTAAAACTGAAGATCCTCCAAGCAGCTTGTAAGCTATGGTTTCAAATCAGAAGGGCAGCACGGATCCCATAATATAGCAGTTAAGCTCCAATTTGGGCCTCGCCAGGAACCCCAGAGTGCCTAAAGGACAAGCTCTCAATCTCGTTAGTAGAAGCTGAGGTAACAAAATGGAACCAGCTACTTGATGGGTATATGGTAGTGGATTGGGGACAATTATCATCTTTGTCGAAGGGGAACATTTCCAGATTTAAGTACTATCAACTGGTTAGTTGGTCAAAATCGCTGCCGAAGGACGAGGCAGGAAATGGGGACCTTGAGAGGAAATTTCTAAAGAACCTGGGGCAAAAGAAGGAGCTGTCGGAGTGGTACGGCTGATCACACAGGCTGGAGAGGGAGAGTTTGTTCTCCCCACAGAGATCTGGAAGAAAAGCCTACTGTTGGGAGACATACAGAATCTCTGGCAAGTATCGATGTCTATGTTGTGGTATGTTGTTAGTGCTGCCTCTCTCAGGAAAAATCATATGTTTACAACACATAGGGCCTATTGGTCGCCGAAAAAGTTGACAAAGATGAACAGGCAGGCGGTCAAGAGTTGCCCTAGGTGTGGGGAGGAAGAAGCAGAGGATCTTCATACGTTCTTCCGCTGCCCCAGTCTCCAGGTATCTTGGCACGATGTAAGTTTGGTCCAACTTTGGGCGTAATCCTGGAGGTGAGCATGTCTTTATGTATTTTTGGGGTATTGAATGAAGAGGAGAAAGCAGGGGTTAGCTTGGAAAGTAAACAGAAAAACTTGTTGTTCATGTTGAAACATTTAGCTAGGCGTGAGATCTGCATTAAATGGATAATTTTAAACCCCCACACCCCCCCATCTAAGAGGGAATGGCTGGACTCGATACATAGGGTTCGAAGGTTGACTAAAAACAGGGAAGGTTTAAAGAGGCTTGACTTCTGGGACATTTGGGATCAGAATTTCTAAATGTAGTTTATTTTCACTGGTGTTTCAGGATATATAATGGTGTATGGTCAGATCCAAGATGTCCAATGATTATGCAACCTTGTAGCAATTCCTGGGCCAGGGCCTGGGGTTGGAGTCACCGGAGTCCCCAGAGTCCCCCTCAGTCTTTCCCTTCATCTGGACTTCAGGGGTCATAAAGTTTGGGAATTCATGCTTCACCAAGTCACGGACCAGAGGGAAGCACGAAGACCTTCTTACTTGCTTTCTGGTAGATTGTTGCACAGCCTAGTAGTGCTCATTACAGGTGTGGGCAAGGACTGAAAGTGCAGCACTGCATCGGGAAGATACATTGGGCCTCCACAAGATCCCAATTGCAACAAACTGGGACACAGTCCTAAGAGATTTTCAGAGTGAACATAGCATCATCGCAGATATGGAGGCTTCTACAAGCGGACACGCCTGAAAGACACTTGCAGTACACATTTGCACATGTGCCTACACATTCCAGAACATAGGTAGTCTTAGACCTGGTACCATTGGCGTGAGTCTCCCTTCCATTTATTACTGTCTCCTCTGTTTTTTATATGTTTTTGCTGGTGTACATGCTTTGGGCACTGTGCCACTGCTATTCAGTGCCACAGTGCAAGTGCTCCCTACTGTAAATTGTTGTAATGGATTAGTGACTCCATGATTGGGTTATTTGATTTACTTGTCAGACCCTAGTACAGTGCCCAATGTGTGCCCAGGGCCTGTAGATCAAATGCTGCTAGTGGGCTTGCAGCACTGATTATTCCACCCACAGAAGCAGCTTGTAAAGTGTGTCTCAGGCCTGCCATTGCAGAGCCTGTGTGCAGTCTAGTACTGCCATGTCGACTTGGTAAGTGAACCCACTTACCAGTCCGTAAACCATCTCCTTTCTTCATGTTCGCCACCCCTAAGGTAGGCCCAAGGGCAGGGTGCATTGTAAGGTAGGTAGGGTCGTCGTGCTGTAGACTAAGAGCCCCCGGTGTATCTGCAGGAGGATGTACTAACGGATACCAGCATACCACGTCACTGTAAGCAGTTTTACGTGACCGGTGCTTGCGTTTGGATACTTTGGATAAACTTACAGACAAGCATACTAACTAAAAGGTTTTGACAAGTTTGGCACCACTTCTTGAACATCACTGGGTATTTTGGAAATATTTACTGAAACGCTCGCTATCTATAAGGTTGTACTCATCTAGGCACTATCTTATGAACAATACTGACCCGTGGATACGTTTCTATATCCTCATATCTGTTACCTCGTAAGAAGAGCCAGCGCATACTTCGTCACCTTTGAGAGATACCGCCACATTTATATTTATATGAGAAGACCCCCTGGTTTTTATTGTATATCTGTATATTCGTATGTGTTAATGTCGGCCCTGAAGAAGGTGATTTAAATAACCTATATTCACCGAAACGTACGTAGGCTCTATACATCGGAGACCCACTCCTGGAAGAGTTGAATAAACCGAGACTTAAAATAATAATCCAATTTTTGGAACAGCAATGTATCAAACTACTGATGAAATGAATTGCTAGTATATTTTGCATCTCAGGTGTATTGTCCTTTTGTCTGCTGTTTTAGCTTTTTTGCACAGTATGTGAGTGAGTGTGTATGAATATATGGTGAGATAGTTAGGTATGAATGATATTTTTAGTGATATAATTGTATTGCCTTAGCACATTTGGGGTTTTTTTGAGCTTTTTTTTCATGTTTGAATTTTGGTTTAATATTTATTATTCAGTCATGTCTTGTATGTATCACTACAATGTATTGTACAAAATCCTTTAAAAAAATGCCTTCCTTTGAAAAACTTTTTTGTAATGAAAATAAACAATCAAAAAAAGAAAAATAAATACAATGAAAATAAACATGTCTGTTTGAAACTCTTTAATGTGTTGCATCCATTTAAAATTATAGATTGACTCATTCTAAAATAATACACGTCAGTTCAGAGGTTCCTTAGTGGCATTGTAAGGTAGGACATGCCCTGGTGTGTGTGGCATGTCCTGATAGTGAATTACAGCCAATTTCGTTTTTCACTATTGCGAGGCTACCTGTCCCCATAGGCCAGAATGGGCAGTTTGGTTATAACATCTTATAATCCTAACTGACCCAGGGGACATGGTGGGAAAACGAATTTAGTATGCCTGAACTCAGAATGTTAAAATACATCTTTTAGTGAAGGCGATTTTTACATTCTGTGTTTGAAAATAGAACTTTTAGAAAGTAGGTATTTTCTTACCTTACCATCCAGCCTGCCTCTGCTAGGATGTGTATTGCAGGTCTGGTTTGTGAGTGACAGGAGGGCCTGGGCTCCAGCAGTCTGATGAGTCAAGGCTAGGCTGAATAGGACCATGGCTGAATAGAGAGTAGAGGGCGGAGATTTCCTTTTACTCCCCTGAGCCCTCATAGAATAGAGAGAAGGGGGAGGAGATTTTTTCAGCTACCTAGGTCAAGTCTGCTTTCAACAATGCTGTCTCCACCTCCTACCAGGAAGCTGCACCAGTGAGGACAGAACTGGTGTTAGAAAGGTGCAGACACTCTCTGCCTTCAGAGAACAAATAAATTAGTAGTATAAATATTGGGGCTTAGACCCCAAGACTTTAGATCACTTCTGGGAATCAAGACGAACCTTTGCCAGAGCGTTATTTTCTGGGGTTGGCCTGCAGTGGTTACTTATTTGCCAAGGAAAGGAGAAGGAACTTTTATTGAACTTTCATCATCTTGAAGAAGAATCTCCTAGGGCTTGAATTGTGCTTGCCTCCTGCTGAAGTCTCAGGGATACAAGGCTTCACCCCAGCTCCCCCTGAATTTCCTTGCTGGGAATTCTGTCTGCAGAAGCCTGCGCATTGTGGGAGCTGTAAGCGCAACGCAACGAGAAAAAGCGCGTCGCCAACGCAGCTGTTGCCGTCGCATCACCGGCGAAGCGTGTTGCCACTGCATAGGTCGCTATCACATCACCGGAGAAGCATGTCTCCGTCGCTGCTGTTTGTCCTCGCATCACTGGAGAAGATTGTCACCACCCCAAGGGTCGCCGTCGCATTCCCAGAGAAGCGCGTCGCAGGGCCTGTCGCGGCTCTAAAGTTCCAGAGTCGCCGCACAGCCGTCGGGCGTAGTCGCATCGCCTTCACATTGTCACATCGCATCAAAGACGCCATCTTCTAGCATCGCACCAGATCGTCGCATCACATGGAGGCGCCACCTTGTCGCATCGCAACCGGAACCCAACACGAGATCGACACATCACCTCCTCACTGGTAAGGAACAGATGCATCGCCTACTTTGCGCAAGCATTGAGGAACAGACCCATCGCCTCCCCCGAAGCAAGGAACTGTCGCATCATCCTCCCTTTGAGCCTTTTGTTTATCAAGATAGGCAGTCTCATCGGTGAAAACAGACAAACCTGCTGATGGAGCTCAGGGCAGACCTTTCAGGACGATATACCTTTCCTACCAGAAGAGAATCTTAGAGCAGTTCTACAATCTATGTTCCTCTCCAAACTCGAGTACTGAAAACCATTCACTCAGAGATCCTGAAATACACCTAGCTCCCTTCAAAGACTGCCTACGTGCTACGTAGGACCCACTCCATCCCAAGAGCAAAAGTCAGCATTGCACCTGTGTTCATTTCCACTGTGTCTTCCTATTGAGGGCCGAACCACTGACAATAGCATGTGCTTAGTGCACACAATTATTCATCTGAAAGCCACACTACTTGGCACGGAAACTACATATCACCAGTGGCTCATACTGCCTATGCAGCATGGATAATCTACTTCTAGGAACCGTTCTCTCAAAAAGAAGCACAACCAAGATCTATCTGCACCATTACCTATGTCAACAGTGTACTGAAGCCTCTCCTTTTCTGATACTGCTTATTGAACTATCCAAACCAGCGGGTCTTAACCTTTTGAACTCTGTGGAACCCCACTGAACGGGTACTGAAAACAGGGTACCCCAGCCTAAGCAATTTTTACAAACAAATACACAAATTACGAAATATTTTATTCAATTCATAATCAAAAAAATATACAAAAATCGAAATTGTATTGGGATGGTTGAAGATTTTCTAAATATGTTTTTATTTCCAAAAGCCAAAGCAATACAAGAGTCTTCAGACAAATGGCGCCAAAGATATAGGCAAGTCAATAAATGTTTTTCCTATGGAAACATGGTGTCCTAACTACATCTACTTAGTGCCAGGGGTGTGTGTGTGTGTGTTTGAGTTTAAAAATATTTCTAGAGCGCGCGTACACCAGGCGGTTTCTTGGCGCTATGTGATACTACTACTCGAGGGGCAGAGAAACTGAGGGACGAAGGGAGGTTAGGAAGGGAAAGGCTTGGGGAAAAAAGGAAGGTTTTAAGGTTTTTGCGAAACAGAGGGTACTGGGAACAGGATCTCAAATGAAGAGGGAGAGAGTTCCAAAAGGCCGGGGCAGAAAATTTGGAGCCTCCCCATTTTTTCCGTTTGAAGCGAGGAACAGTGAGAAGTTGATGAGTAGCAGAGCGCAATTCTCTAGACTGGGTTTAGTCGTGGATAGCCGTGCTGATGAAAGACGGGGCAAAGCCGGACCGGGCTTTGAAAATGATGCAGCCAAGCTTGAATAGGGCACGTTGCTGGACAGGAAGCCAGTGTAAAGATTTGAGAAGGGGCGTGACATGTTGTGATTTGGGAAGATTGAATACCAGACGGGCCGCCTGGTTTTGGACCAATTGGAGGCGCCTCACGAGGTACGCTGGCATGCCATGATAGAGGGCATTGCCGTAGTCCAAGCGGGACGTCACCATGGCCAGAAGTATTGATTTGAGGGCAGATGGAGAAAAAAACCGGGAAACTTTGCGGATTGTCCGGAGGGAGAGGAAGGCAGAGGAAACGACAGCACTAACTTTAGAGTGGAGGGAAAGTTGGTTATTGAGTTTGAACCCAAGGGTCTTAACAGAGGGAACGGGAGTAGGTGGGGGACCTAAAGAAAGGGGCCAGAAAGAAGAAGACCAAGGACTGGAACAACCACCCGTCAACACCAATTCCGTTTTGTCGGGATTGAGTTTCAGGTGGTTGGAGTTCATCCAGTCCTGGATAAAAGTCATGATAGACTGAAAATTAGAAATTGAGCCGGGGGAAGGAGAGAGAGAAAAGATACGCTGGAGATCATCTGCATAATTGTAGACAGAGACCTCCAGCTGCTGTAAAGCAAAAATAAGGGGGGCAATGTAAAGGTTGAATAGCAGTGGGGACAAAGAGGAACCTTGGGGGACCCCACATTGGACTGGGCGGAAGTCAGCTGAGTACTCACCCAAGCGAACTGCTTGAGTGCGGCCGCTCAAGAAGGAGGATAACCACAGCAGGGCCTTCCCTCCGATTCCCGCCGCCTCGACACGTGAGAGTAAGATGGCGTGGTCAACCGTGTCGAACGCGGCGGAGAGATCGAGGAAGACCAGGGCCTGGGGCTGACTAGTATCCATGCCCTCCCGGAGGTTGTCCAGGACAGATATTATCACTGACTCAGTAGAGTGTGCCGGGCGGAATCCAGCCTGCCTGGGAGCCAAGACGCTGTTCCTTTCCACAAATGAACTCCGAGTTCTAACAACATGGCGTTCTAGTACCTTTGCCAGGAAAGGCAGGAGGGAGATCGGACGGTAGTTGGCTGGGTCAGAAGAGTCTTCACCAGGTTTTTTTAAAATAGGAACAATCACTGCCGATTTGAGTGATGTGGTGACAATGCCCTGGGATAGCGAGCTGTTGAGAAATGTAAGGGGCGGTGAGGGGCAGGAGGAATAGATCTGTTTCAGGATATATGTGGGGCAAGGATCCAGGGGGGAGCCGGACCTGACCAGCGGGAGAATGGAGAAAAGAGACTCAGTCGTGAGGAGGGGAATCGAGTCAAGACGAGCTGCGACTGAAGGGCAGCAAGGATTGGTGAAGGAGGGGGAATCTTGGCTTTGATCGTGCTGATTTTGTCGAGAAAGAAGGAATTGAGAGAATCGCAGAGTAATTGCGAAGGAGACGGTTTAAGTGAAGCTCTATCAGAATAGGCAAAATCTTGAACGATGGAAAATATTTCTCTGGACCGATTCTCTGCAAGCTGAATTTTAGATGAGAAATAAGCCTTCTTAGTTTCCAAAATAGATTTCTTGTATTGGGCTAGGGAAGTGATATATCGGTTTTTTAAGGTAGGACAATAGTCCCGCCGCCAAAGGCGCTCCGCTTGGCGGAGATTGAGTTTTTGAGTCTTCAAATCATCGGAAAACCAGCGGTTAGCGTCTTTGGAGCGCTTAGATGATATGCGCTTAAGAGGAGCGACTGAGTCGCAGCCCGCCCGCAGCCAGCCGTTGATAGATTCCGCTTGTTCAAAGGATGGCAGCCCTGAGAGATCAGGGCTGGACAAATATAGTGTGGCGGACAGGGCCGCTGCGTCTACGCGGTTCCATGATCGCGCCCAGACGTTTTTAGCGGGGGGGGGGGCTTAGAAGGTGAAAAGAGGGATAAAGAAAAGGTAATCAGAAAGTGGTCGGACCAAGCGCAGGGAGAAATGGATAATGAGATGACCGGGCAATCTCGGTACCAAATTTGGTCGAGGATGTGTCCTAACGTGTGAGTAGGGGCGTGAACAGCCGAAGTGAGGTTGAGAGAACGAAGTGAATCAGAGAACTCCTTGGAAGTTGCACACTCCGCGGGGTCAGATGGCCAAAAATTGAAATCCCCAAGGACAACGATGGAGGAGTGGTTAACTGTCAAGGTGGCCATCAGATCTTGAAAGCTAGGAAGAAACGAATGCGGGGAGGACGGGGGTTGGTAAATAAGGACACACGTGAGCGGGGGGGTCAGGGAAAGTGAACGGGCAACTAAACAATCTGAAGAACCCAAGGAGGAAAAGGCTAAGGGTTGAAACGTGAGTTCTTTGCGGGCAATCAGGGCAACCCCTCCACCTGGCTTTCCAGAGGAGCGATCAGCTCGGAGAGCATAATAAGAAGGGGGGAGAATTGCCAGTAGTGAGGGAAGAGAGCTGTCCGAGAACCAAGTCTCAGTAAGAAATAACAGGTCGGGTTTATGGGACTCCAGTAATGTAAAGAGGTCGAGCTGATGTTTGACAGCCGATCTGGTATTAAGATACATTGCAGATACTACTGTAGGGGACGAGCCCGTGGGAGGCGGGACCGAAGGGCGACCAGTCCGAGGCAAGGGTGAGGGACGAGTGTGGGAGAGGGCATGAGGAGTAAGAAGGCCAAGCCTGGTGATTCGGGCTAGAGTAGTGCCAGCTAATGGCCACTTGCCTTGGAGATTGGCCAGCTGCGAGCGAGAGTATTTAATGAGAGAAGCAGAGTGACCAGCCTCTAGCCTCGCTCGGTCGCGGACGGGCGCAGACGGGCTTTCCTTAGGCGCGCCTTCGGCGCGCAAACGTCGCGCCCGCTGCGCTCGTCCGCTGCGCTTCCGAGGGAAGCACATCTTTATAGGAGGGGGGGCGAGAGGGCGGTGGGCGTGGCCTCCGAAGGGGGCGTGGCCTGTGGCTGATCGGGGCGCTGTAACAGCGTTCCAAGCCTGCTGAAAGCGGCGAAAATCCCGTTTTTCAGAGCGCAGTGAGTGAGGGGGTAAGTGAGTTTAAAATTCAAATGCAACCAAAAACACACAAATTAAAATGACAATCTCCCGGCTTTCCGCCTCAGGAGTGTAGCATTACATGTGGTGACGCTCGTAGTCAGCGTCCCTTTTGTAGCTATGGGCGATGGGCGTGGCCTCCGAAGGGGGCGTGGCCTGTGGGCTGATCGGGGCGCTGTAACAGCGTTCCAAGCCTGCTGAAAGCGGCGAAAATCCCGTTTTTCAGAGCGCAGTGAGTGAGGGGGTAAGTGAGTTTAAAATTCAAATGCAACCAAAAACACACAAATTAAAATGACAATCTCCCGGCTTTCCGCCTCAGGAGTGTAGCATTACATGTGGTGACGCTCGTAGTCAGCGTCCCTTTTGTAGCTATGGGCGGTGGGCGTGGCCTCCGAAGGGGGCGTGGCCTGTGGGCTGATCGGGGCGCTGTAACAGCGTTCCAAGCCTGCTGAAAGCGGCAAAAATCCCGTTTTTCAGAGCGCAGTGAGTGAGGGGGTAAGGGAGTTTAAAATTCAAATGCAACCAAAAACACACAAATTAAAATGACAATCTCCCGGCTTTCCGCCTCAGGAGTGTAGCATTACATGTGGTGACGCTCGTAGTCAGCGTCCCTTTTATGGCGGTGGGCGTGGCCTCCGAAGGGGGCGTGGCCTGTGGGCTGATCGGGGCGCTGTAACAGCGTTCCAAGCCTGCTGAAAGCGGCGAAAATCCCGTTTTTCAGAGCGCAGTGAGTGAGGGGGTAAGTGAGTTTAAAATTCAAATGCAACCAAAAACACACAAATTAAAATGACAATCTCCCGGCTTTCCGCCACAGGAGTGTAGCATTACATATATATATGTATGTATATATGTGATCAAGCTTGGGTGATGCAAGCAAAACGCGTCATGGCATGCACTATGCCTGATCATCTGGTGGCGATTTTTCTTGAGTAAATCTTCACTGCTTTTTGCACCAATCAATGCGGTTTCAATTGTTTGCGGAGCACGCTGCGGTCCGTGCCTGGGTTGTCTTGGTGCGATTGCCAGGCCAGGGTTTGGAGTCTCGATACATACATATACACATATATATATATATATACACATACTTATATAGATATACACACACATATATACATATATATATATACACACACACACACACACACATATATATATATACACATATATATATATATATATATTCACTGAAAAAACCATAGGTTATAGACCATATATAGTTAGGAATTAGCATTTACAAAACCTTGAAAATTCACTGAAAAAACCATAGGTTATAGACCATATATAGTTAGGAATTAGCATTTAAAAAACCTTATTTTACTCACACAAAACCATTGAAATTCCATATATAGTTAGTTGCACTAACTATATATCGCGCACCCGCAATCCACTGCTGATCATGTCACATATTACATCATTCATGACATGGTCAGTGACATCACTGATGACATCACTGATGACATCTCAAATGACATCACTGATGACATCTCAAATGACATCACTGATGACATCATCTAGTGTCTGTGTGTTTTTGTAAAGTTTAAATATGTTTTACATATTGAAGAATGAGTGGATGTATAAGTGTCTGGATGAAGGATTTAGTAGGTGCGTGACTGACTGTATGAGTGAGTGATTAAATGTGTCTCACTGAATGCATGGGTTAGTGACTAAACTGTCTTAATTTGTGCATCATTATGTCTGTTGTTCTGTAAACTGCTGCATGTGTTGATCATTAGCTATACGAGAGGCTATATGTGTTATTAATTGGTTGCCCAAGTATTTCTATGGGAGATTGAGTTTGTGTAGGGGTGGCTGGAAGGTGTGTGACTCTATGCATAGATGTGTGAGCAGTTTATTCACTAGGTGTATGAGTTCAAGAGTGCATGTGGAAACAGCTACATGGGCAGTTGACTGTGTGCATGAGTGTATTGATGAGTGAATGGATATCTCAATGCTACATGTCATAGTAAGTACATATGTAAAACACAGTACATGTGAGAGTTGGCATATATAAATAACTGTGCATGAGAGCCACTGAATGAGTGAGTAGTTGTATCGATCATTGTGAACTTGTATCAGGGATTGTATAAGAGAGTAAATATGTGTTAGTATATGTTTCAATAAGTAAGGTGTGTTTAACTGTATAGTTGAAGAAATGGAGGTGAGATTGTTTCTTTGCATGACTGACTGGGTGTGTGAGTAACTCCATGGATGAGTGGCAGTGTGTGAGTGTCTGTATACACTGAGTGTATCTAAGGTTATATTAGAGTCTGAAGAGGTTTATCGTATTAGCACAAGAATGATGTCAAATGAGATGTCATCAGTGATGTCATCAGTGATGTCATTTGAGATTTCATCAGTGATGTCATCAGTGATGTCACTGACCATGTCATGAATGATGTAATATGTGACATGATCAGCAGTGGATTGCGGGTGCGCGATATATAGTTAGTGCAACTAACTATATATGGAATTTCAATGGTTTTGTGTGAGTAAAATAAGGTTTTTTAAATGCTAATTCCTAACTATATATGGTCTATAACCTATGGTTTTTTCAGTGAATTTTCAAGGTTTTGTAAATGCTAATTCCTAACTATATATGGTCTATAACCTATGGTTTTTTCAGTGAATTTCAATGGTTTTTTAATAGCAAATATCATAAGCTGTCGAATGTCAAGTACGTGGTAAGTGAAAACATTTTCGTGTTTATGCACACTGATCTGCTTTGAATGGTGCCCCCCCCCCCCTCATTTCTATTAGGAGTACTCTCTCTTTGCAGATAGTGAAAGGTAGTTAACGCAGGCCTTTGCCCCCATTGTAATCCGTCGTGCCTGCTTCTCTCTCCATTTGATTGATTGTTATCCAAGTATTTACTGTTTTAGAATTAGTTCTCTTTGGTTCATTCTCTATTTACAAACAAACACAGAGTCGCAATACTCTGTTTAGTCTTTGCAGATAACGAAAAATCGTGTAAAAAAAAAGAAAAGGAATCGAGCAAAATCAGTAGGCCACTAATGGGATCTCTTTTTGACCTCGCTAAAATAGAAACATTAGGAACAACCCCTCATGACAAATACAAAACTAGTGAGATGAACTGAACTCCACACAATGATGGCTGCAAAACAGCTCGGCTCTGCCACCCACCCCGCCCAAAATAACGATAAAGAACGGCTGCCATGATTGGTTGCGGAATGACCACGACGGAGCTACGAAATGGTGCTGCTCTCATGCTAACCCCAGCTTCAGTCTGAAACATCCAGAAACACTGTAGACTACCAATTCGATCAGTTCCGGTAGCGCCCCAATGTAACCCGGTAGAGAAGAACTAGCCCTCCCCTCTTTGACTGATGGTTCTTGTTGCCTGTCCCTTCTGTTGTCATTTAACAGAACTATTTAGCCTGCTGAAAGGGGTTGTGTTCCGACCGCTGGTTGGTGGAGACATTTTGACTATATTCTGTACCTGCGTTGTCGCGTAATGCGTCATATGACGCATCCGGAAGTCATCCGGGGCGCGCAGCGCGTAACGTAAGCATAACAAGTCATGTGACTTGTTAATAAAACTTTTCATTGGTTCATTTTACTTTTCTTATTGTAATGATGAAAGGCTTGGTCATATGACCTAAAAATTACGCTTTTCATTACTTCCGAACATTATTTTTTCTTAAATATATGTTATAATGTTCCAGGCTAATGTACTTTCCCGGAAATTTTACAACTGTCCTGCAAGTAAAATATATTCTTTTTTCGAGAAAAAGAGCGTTTCTTCGTCCCATGACGGAGCCGTTGAGCAAAAGAGGGTCGACCTGCTGTCTTAGTCGCCGATACGCCTGAATATGAGATTCTTATCGATCACTTTATGTTGCAGGAATAGAAAACACAACAGCCCTTGACCATTTATCTTTACTGCGTTCCTTCGTATTATACCTTTTACCCTTCATGTAATTGGTCTGCTTTATTTCACTTGCCTTTTAATGATTCTAAAACAGTCACTATTATTAAAAACTTTACCAATGTATATACTACTACCATGTTTTCTTTTAAAAACCTTTATTGTGAAAATTTCATTATACAAATACGAGCCTATAACCACGTGGGCCTGCCACAGAGCAAACTGTAATCGTATATGATGAATAGACATTTACACTGTAGAGGAACGTAACGGGCGGGCCATTAGGTTGCAAGAACTAAGGTGTCTAACAGTTACGGAATCGGTGGACGTACATTTTATAATTAAAATACGACAGGGCCAGTTACAATAAAATTATCTAGATATACATTTGCGGGCAAGTACCATGGGTGACGTTAATTCGAACTTTCAACAGTACAGTAATCAATAACACATCAGAACTTAATATCAATAGGGATGTCGAAATATTCAATCAATTCTCGTCCCCGCCCGCCATGTGCTTCAAAACTGCATACGTATCTCGTGATTTCAAGGTTCTGCAACCAGTACACAACAAGGAGTTACGAGTCCCATTTATTCCGGCGCCATTTTGGGCGAGGACGGGCAGGTCCAGGATATAGTCAAAATGTCTCTACCAACCATCGACTATGATGATGTTCATATGCTGTATTTATTAGAGTAACACTCATCTGTCCACATGAAATTAATTTGCCACAATCTAAACATGTCATTTTAATCTTTCCAAAGTTCTTCTAAATATTTGGGACCGTTTCCCTTGCCTCTGAAGCTCTCAGTGCCACTTCTTTGATGAATGTACTAGCAGGTCAGGGGTTCTCCTCCAAATCTCTCTTTTATGCAGCACTATAATTAATTGGTGCCACCTCTCCATATGACGATGCATGGTATAGTTACCACAACTATATTTTTTTTCGGTTCCTCTGGAGAGTTCATCGTGGCAGATGAAGCGTGTAACGTACCGGGCATTTACCTTTTTTTGCATGTACAGGAAAGGAAAAAAAAATCGAGCTTCCGAGTTCTAAGGTGTCCCAGGGCCATTTTAGTGGACCAGGCCCAAATCCAAAGAACAGGCCGCCATTTTGAGAGTCCTCTTGCAGCCGCCTGTCGCTGTAGCATCAAGAGCAGCCGAAACTCAGCTGAATGGCAACTGAAACGGTAAAGGGGCGCCCCACTACAGCAGACGAGCCTCCACCTAGGAAGGCCCATTCACGCCGGCTCCCCCCCCCTTCGGGCACCCCACGCCGTTATTCGGAGCAGTATTGTAGGATGGCCACACCAGTGCGGCAACTTGCTAGACATCACCTCGGTGGTAACCGAATCTCAACGCCTTGTGGTGTCTCCTATTCAGAAAACATTGTTATGCTGCCTTCGACCTATTCGCCGCAAGTGCGCACACAACTCAACTGCATAGCTTGCTAGACACCACCTCGGTGCCATCCGGATCTTGGAATGTCAGCACCTTTTGGTGTCTTCTCTTCAGAAAATATTGTTGCGCTGCCTTTGGCCCCATTCGCACATCGGTCCGCTACTGACGCCATCTCACAGGCTAATGGGGCGCCCCACGCCGAGTTTCAGCATTGTAGAATAACCACACCAGTACAGCAACTTGCTAGACATCACCTCGGTGCCATCCGGATCTCGGCGCCCCACTGCAGATGAAGTGCCTCTCAACTATGAAACCACCACGGTGACATCCGGATCTTGGCGCGTTGTGCTGCCTTCGGCCTATTCGCACATCGGTCCGCTACTGACGCCATCTCACAGGCTAATGGGGCGACCCACGCCGAGTTTCAGCATTGTAGGATGACCACACCAGTACAGCAACTTGCTAGACATCACCTCGGTGCCATCTGGATCTCGGCGCCCCACTGCAGATGAAGTGCCTCTCAACTATGAAACCACCACGGTGACATCCGGATCTTGGCGCGTTGTGCTGCCTTCGGCCTATTCGCACATCGGTCCGCTACTGACGCCATCTCACAGGCTAATGGGGCGACCCACGCCGAGTTTCAGCATTGTAGGATGACCACACCAGTACAGCAACTTGCTAGACATCACCTCAGTGCCATCCGAATCTTGGCATCTCAGCGCCTTGTGGTGTCTTCTAGTCAGAAAATATTGTTGCGCTGCCTTTGGCCCCATTCGCACATCAGTCCGCAACTTAGACATCACCTCGGTGCCATCCGGATCTTGGCATCTCAGCGCCTTGTGGTGTCAGTCAGAAAATATTGTTGCGCTGCGTTTGGCCCCATTCGCACATCGGTCCGCTACTGACGCCATCTCACAGGCCAACGGGGCGCCCCACGCCGACTTTCAACATTGTAGGATGGCCATAGAAGTGCGACAACTTACTAGACACCACCTCGGTGCCATCCGGATCTTGGCGCGTTGTGCTGCCTTCGGCCTATTCGCACATCGGTCCGCTACTGATGCAAACTCACAGGCCAACGGGGCGCCCCACGCCGACTTTCAGCATTGTAGGATGGCCACACCAGTGCTGCAACTTGCTGGACACCACCTCGGTGCCATCCGGATCTTGGCGCGTTGTATTGCCTTCGGCCTATTCGCACATCGGTCCGCTACTGACGCCGCCTCACGTGCCAACGTATTTTCTCCGCATTTTATACCCTATGCCGCATAACAGGTCATGTGACTTGTTTATAAAACTTTTCATTGGTTCATTTTACTTTTGGTTTCCTAATGATGGAAGGCTTGATCATATGACCTAAAAACAACACTTTTCATTGGATGAAAACTTTTTTTTCCCCCCAAACGATGAAAGCCCCACCTTGTTTCTGGATGTTTCAGACTAAACTGGCGTCAGCATGAGAGCACCACCATCTCGTAGCTCCGTCGTGGTCATTCCGCGAGCAATCATGGCAGCCGCTCCCCACCAGAAGCCTGCAGGAGTCGGGCCCCCAAAACTTTTGATGAATTCTCAAGGCGGAGGGGACGCTTTCGAGAATGGGGTCCAAGACCTAGCAGACAAGCGTCCGATTTCCAAGGTGTCCCAGGGCCATTTCAGTGGACCACGCCCAAAAAGGAAAGAGCCTGCCGCCATTTTGAGAGTCCTGTGGCAGCCGCCTATCGCTGCACCGCAAGAGTGGGCGCAACTCAGCTGAATGGCGGATTTTGAAACAGTGGACCAAAAGCGGACGGAATGGCAACTGAAACGGTAAAGGGGCGCCCCACTAAAACAGATGAGACTCCACCTGGAGAGGCCCGTTCACGCCGCCTCCCCCGGGGCGCCCCACGCCGTTATTCGGAGCAGCATTGTAGGATACCAAAACCAGTGCGGCAACTTACTGGACATCACCTTGGTGCCATCGTTCTGCTGCCTTGGAACTATTCGCACAACAGTTTGCTACTGATGACCCACCCCCCGCGATGCCCCACGCCGTTATTTGCTGGGTGGCAACTTACTAGACATCACTTTCGTGTCATCTAGATTTCGGCGCGTTCTGCTGCCTTGGAACTATTCGCACAACAGTTTGCTACTGATGACCCACCCCCCGCGACGCCCCACGCCGGAAATCTGGACGTTGTGCTGCGTTGGGACTATTCGCACAGCCGACCGCTACTTCGTTGTTTTTCCCTAAAAATGTTTATATGTTATTACTATTTTTGTTTTCTTGTATATATTTATAAATTATTAAAGTTTTATAATCTTACTACTTTGTCGGAGTGCTATATATTTTTAATGTGACACATAATTGTAAAAACTTTGATGTACAAAGAGTCATCCCTGGAATCTTCCGCTTCACGCTCGGTCCCCTCCCCAATCACAATACAGGATGGTTTTCAGATAATAGCAACGCTTCTGCTGTGACGGATCTCATCGAGTGTGGGCCTTGATCTACTATAACTCCTTTGAAGAGGGGTGATTCTTTACAGCTGTGGCCATAAACTACATCTGCAGGGCTAGCTGATAGCCTAGGACCGGCCTGGACAATCGGACACAGAGGAAAAGGAGTGTCAGAGGGTGCGGTAGTGAATAGGGCGAAAGGGAGGTGTCGGGCGGGCACAGGGTGTGATTCTCAGGGAAGAGCAGCGCAGATGGGGGGAGGTTTATTACCCATGCATAAGACAGAGAGCGGGGGTGACCACTGCCTGGGTGAGATGCTTGCGAGGGTGGGGAGCCATGCTAAGGATCGACAGCGTGCACAGAGTGGGTCTGGTCAAGGCATCTAAAATGGCTGCCGTGCACGACAAAAGTGTGGCATTTGAAAAAAGACAAGATGGCGCACACAATGTTTTTCAACAATTCCTGATTTCCTTCGAATCGAACGTTAACAGACGTTGGGGCATATTACCAAAGTTAAGCGATATTTATCCCTAACGATGCATTGCAAAGATTTTTTTACCGTCAGAAATTATCGCAGATAAACCTTGCTATTGTCAAGGTTTATCGCAAATACGATAAAAAACGACCGCAATGCATTAATATCGCTGAAAACTCAGCGATATTCATGCATTACCGAGCTAATGCTCTTAGCCATGTTATCCACCTCCCATTGGATAACATGGCTAAGAACTGCTCAGGGCAGCTGTTACTTTTTGGAGATATTCGCGCTTATCTCGAATATTTCCAAAAGTTGATAATAGGAGATAGCGATGTTAGCGACTGTTTCCAGTCGCTAACATCTTGGCATGCCCACTTTGCATGTCATTAGTGATAAATATCACTCACATGCAAAGTGGGACCCAAGATGGTCGCTATCTCCTACTAGCCGTCGCTAACTGGTGTTAGCAACAGCTAGGTAATACAGATATAATTTTATCTCCGCGAAGCGGAGCGCTGTTACAGATATATATCTTGTTTTTGAACGTTAATTTCTCAAAATGCACTGAAGCACATATATTGAGACATAGCAAAGGCACATCGGGCTACCAGTCCCTAATATTTTACCAAGTTTCGTGCAAATCCATTCAGCCGTTCGATTATTATTATTATTTTTTTTTTTTGCCCCGCGGGGCCCTTTTAAAACCTCAACATCAAACCTAGGGGGTCAGCGAGGATCTACTATGCCCCCTTATGGTCATTTGCCCCTTCGCTTTGGCCTCCTCTTGTCTCTCGATCCTACCGAGAGACAAGATGGCGGCCGCTACGTACTGTTTGGAATGTTTACAGACACCGGAGAGCCAATCAGCTTCGCTTCGCAAAGCTCCGTAACGCGAAAAGTACGTGAAGCGGTGCGCTGTTACAGATATATATCTTTTTTTGAACGTTAATTTCTCAAAATCCACTGAAGCACATATATTGAGACCTAGCAAAGGCACATCGGGCTACCAGTCCCTACAATTTTGCCAAGTTTCGTGCAAATCCATTCAGCCGTTCGATTATTATTATTATTTTTTTTTTTTGCCCCGCGGGGCCCTTTTAAAACCTCCACATCAAACCTAGGGGGTCAGCGAGGATCTACTATTCCCCCTTATGGTCATTTGCCCCTTCGCTTTGGCCTCCTCTTGTCTCTCGATCCTACCGAGAGACAAGATGGCGGCCGCTACGGACTGTTTGGAATGTTGACAGACGCCAGAGAACCAATCAGCTTCGCTTCACAAAGCTCCGTTGCGCGAAAAGTACGCGTCCTGGGCCGCTGCCCGGTCCGCTGTTACAGATATATATCTTTTTTTAAACGTTAATTTCTCAAAATCCACTGGAGCACATATATTGAGACCTACAAAAGGCACATCGGGCTACCAGTCCCTACAATTTTGCCAAGTTTCGTGCAAATCCATTCAGCCGTTCGGGCTAAAAGTGAGGCCAACCGCCCTATGGAAAACTCAATGTTAAAAACACGTTTTGGGACCCCCCTTTTTTCTCGGCCCCCACCGGACGAACCCCCCCCAAATTTTCAAGGGCTGCTCAGAAACAAAATGTGCCAATTTCCTGAAAATTTCAGCCAATTCCGTCCACAAACGCCAAAGTTATTAGACATAGAATTTTCAAAAAACCCATAGAGAAAAAATCCTAACTATATATACCTACTGGCGACCGCCAGTAGGTAATATATATATATATATATATATATATATATATATATATATATATATATATATATATATATATATATATATATATATATATATATATATATCCAAAAAACAGTTCTCCACTTTGCTAGGAGCCCCCATCCCTGCAGGGCGGCCTCGTATGAACAGGCGAGGAGTCTCCTGTCCTTCAAAACCACACACAAGAAGAAATGTCGAGGCTTCAAGTCTGTGAACTGCAAGCTTTATTTCAAGTACACAGAGGCAGCATTATGCTCTTTTCCTGACGCGTTTCGACAAATGATTGCCTTGTTCACAGGTGAGCTAAAACATAGTGCTTGATATCATTGGCCTTAAATACCCTGCACACGTGACCTCAGTTATCAGCATACATCATCCATGATGCACCATGATCGTGAATTCAAAATCTGTCATCAGTGTTCTGCTCGATAACAAGAAATAATAGCAAAGTGCTTTTTTTATAGTTTCAAAGGTGCAGCATGATTTCAAACAGTCACGAGTTGCACAGGGAGGCTTCCAAAATAAATAGCAGTTCAGCTCAATGTTGCCATATTAAATCTGTTTAAAAAGCGCAGTTTGTCACGGAAGTGACAAGATGAAAACTTCCATCCTGTCGCCCTTTCTCACCTCCTTAATTGCATATCACCAGGAAAGTTCCATTATGGTACAAAGAGGGGCGAGCGGGACATGCTCCCCAAATTTAATCCAAAAAACAGTTCTCCACTTTGCTAGGAGCCCCCGTCCCTGCAGGGCGGCCTCGTATGAACAGGCGAGGAGTCTCCTGTCCTTCAAAACCACACACAAGAAGAAATGTCGAGGCTTCAAGTCCGTGAACTGCAAGCTTTATTTCAAGTACACAGAGGCAGCATTATGCTCTTTTCCTGACGCGTTTCGACAAATGATTGCCTTGTTCACAGGTGAGCTAAAACATAGTGCTTGATATCATTGGCCTTAAATACCCTGCACACGTGACCTCAGTTATCAGCATACATCATCCATGATGCACCATGATCGTGAATTCAAAATCTGTCATCAGTAGTCTGCTCGATAACAAGAAATAATAGCAAAGTGCTTTTTTTATAGTTTCAAAGGTGCAGCATGATTTCAAACAGTCACGAGTTGCACAGGGAGGCTTCCAAAATAAATAGCAGTTCAGCTCAATGTTGCCATATTAAATCTGTGTGCAGGGTATTTAAGGCCAATGATATCAAGCACTATGTTTTAGCTCACCTGTGAACAAGGCAATCATTTGTCGAAACGTGTCAGGAAAAGAGCATAATGCTGCCTCTGTGTACTTGAAATAAAGCTTGCAGTTCACGGACTTGAAGCCTCGACATTTCTTCTTGTGTGTGATATATATATATATATATATTCACTGAAAAAACCATAGGTTATAGACCATATATAGTTAGGAATTAGCATTTACAAAACCTTGAAAATTCACTGAAAAAACCATAGGTTATAGACCATATATAGTTAGGAATTAGCATTTAAAAAACCTTATTTTACTCACACAAAACCATTGAAATTCCATATATAGTTAGTTGCACTAACTATATATCGCGCACCCGTAATCCACTGCTGATGATGTCACATATTACATCATTCATGACATGGTCAGTGACATCACTGATGACATCACTGATGACATCTCAAATGACATCACTGATGACAACATCCAGTGATTATGTGTTTCTGTAAAGTTTAAATATGTTTTACATATTGAAGAATGAGTGGATGTATAAGTGTCTCAATGAAGGTTTTAGTAGGTGCGTGATTGACTGTATGAGTGAGTGATTAAATGCGTCTTACTAAATGCACGGGTTAGTGACTAAACTGTCTGAAAGTGTGCATCAGCATGTCTGTTGTTGTGCAAGCTGCTGCATGTGTTGATCAGTAGCTATATAAGTAGCTATATGGGTTATTGATTGGTTGCACAAGTATTTGTATGGGAGACTGAGTGTGTGTATGACTGGCTGGGAGGTGTGTGACTCTGTGCAGATCAATGTGTACTTGTATCAGTGATTCTATAAGAGAGTAAGTATGTGTTAGTATATGTTTTAAAATGTAAGGTACTCTATGTTTAACTGTGTAGATTAGAAAATGGAACTGTGATTGATTCTTTACAGGACTGACTAGGTGTGTGAGTAACTCCATGGATGAGTGGCAGAGTGTGAGTGTCTGTATAGGTGTATGAGTGCATATGATAGTGTTGTAAGATGAGTGATTGTATGTATGAATGATTGTATGGGTGAATGAGTGAATGTGTGTGTAGACGTAGGAATCAGTGAGTGGGTATGTAGTAACTAGTATTGGTGTGTCAATGGTTTCAAAAATTATACTCTGTATTTAACACTGGGTGTAACAGAGGTTATATTAAAGTGTGAGGAGATGCATTGTATTGTCACATTAATGATATCATCATTGATGTGACCATTGATGTCAAATGAGATATCATCAGTGATGTCATTTGAGATGTCATCAGTGATGTCATCAGTGATGTCACTGACCATGTCATGAATGATGTAATATGTGACATCATCAGCAGTGGATTACGGGTGCGCGATATATAGTTAGTGCAACTAACTATATATGGAATTTCAATGGTTTTGTGTGAGTAAAATAAGGTTTTTTAAATGCTAATTCCTAACTATATATGGTCTATAACCTATGGTTTTTTCAGTGAATTTTCAAGGTTTTGTAAATGCTAATTCCTAACTATATATGGTCTATAACCTATGGTTTTTTCAGTGAATTTCATTGGTTTTTTAACAGCTAATATCTGTAGCTGTAAAATGTATTCTTCTTTAAATCCAAAAATATATTTTATATGTTTATGAATAATTTTTTTTTTTAAATATTTTTTTTTCTTCGTTCCCGCTTCGCGAATCGGGAAGCTTCCCGTTAGCTGACCTTGATGCCGCGAAATAGACCGCGAGCCGGTAAACGTTTCTTTACCGCAACTGCCGCGTTAGAAAACAACATCGTGACGCCTCCCGTCCGCATGACGTTTCGCGTTGTCGCGTGATACGTCATATGACGTGCTACGTTAGCGAACTCGTACGCTTACCGAGTCGCAAAGCACAGGTTTCTGGAAGCAAACCGGGAGGCCCTGCAAAGCGCGTAACGTAAACACAGCAGGTCATGTGACTTGGTAATAACACTTTTCATTGGTTCATTTCACTTTCGGTTTCCTAATGATGTAAGACTAGGTCATATGATCTAAAATGAACACTTTTCATTGGTTGAGAACTATTTTTTTTCCCAAATGGTGAAAATCCCTCCTTCTTTCCTCACTCTGACTTTCATCATTGTGAGAGAAAGACCCTTTGTTACCAGTGAGCAATGGCTTCTTTACTAGCTTCAGCTGGTGCTTCCCCACCACCTCCACCACATCCAAGGAAGAGTGGACCACCTGCTAAAGTTATAATTCAGCAAGAAGAGGAAGAAGAGGAACAGGACGACCTAGATAATCTCCCTATTATGGCCAGAAGATCTGTTGTACCGGAAGTAACGGGACCAGAGGGCAGGGAGATGGTGCCAAATATACAAACGAGATTTCGTGAAGTAAAACAAGTCTGCGTACATTGCAGTGGAATCATTTGCTACGCAGAAAGTAGCATCACTCTGATCAACAGAGCTATTAACAATCATGCTCATGTTTGTCCGAAACTCACCAAACAATAAATTCTTTTTTTTGTTTTCTTCCTCCTGTTGAGCCCTTTACAATGAATCGTTTTCGTTGCCCCCTCCGAAAAAAAAACAAAAAAAATATAAAACTGTTCAGAAAAATTCAAAAAAAGTAAAAAAAATGTTCAGAAAAATAATAAAAAAAATATAAAACAACAAAAACAATTTAAAAAAAAGTTCTTTTCAGAACTACCTCCCCGTTATAAAAAAATTGGTACAATATTTGCAACTGTGCCAACCTCTATTTCTCTTAGTTCGCTTCCCAGTTCGCTCCCCGGTACGCGAACCGGAAGCGAACCAAAAAATTTTTTTTATAAAAAAGAACAGTAAGTATAAGGGAAGGAAACAGACAGTTATGTTAAAAGAAAGACAGCTATAGGGGAGTAAACTAGAGATACTATTACCCGTAATCCACTGCTGATGATGTCACATATTACATCATTCATGACATGCTCAGTGACATCATCAGCAGAGGATTGCGGGTAACAGTATCCCTAGTTTATTCCCTATAGCTGTGTTTCTTTTAACATAACTGTCTGTTTCCTTCCCTTATACTTACTGTTCTTTTAAAAAAAAAATTTTTAGATCTGTCAGAAACAGTGAAAGTAATGAAATATAAAAGACTACGTAGAATATGAGCACTGTATGCAACAACTTTGACACTGACAGAAACCTCACCTTCTCCATGCCTCCTACACAGTTCTACATGTACATCATAAATGCAAACAGAACAGAATTAATTATACATGTTAAATGGTTTATTTTTGCTGTTCTCAGAATGTATCAAATTTCACTAAAACAGTGACTTGAAGGTATTCATCATATAACAGCGGGGAAAAAAAAACACAATCAAAATGATTGTGTTTAAAAAACCCATACATTACAAATCAGAATTCAGAACTCCTTAAAGTTAACTTACTTTCCATGACGGCCAAGGATGTCCTATGAACAGCTTACACTCTGTTGTGCTGTTATTACTTTCAACCCGCCACTTTCTGAAAGAAAACCTCCATCGTTTTCAAAAACATGTTACATACAATAAATGACTTCTCGCTCTCTACCACACGATTCCACAAGGCCAAATCGTGTCAGAGCCATGTATAACTCTTGGATTTCTTGTAAGCCAATCCCGTCTTTTCGCATTTCCGCAACTTTCAGAATTAAAATGTTGAAGATCATTTACACAATCCTGGACTAGTAATATCTTCCCCTTCTTGCTCAATCATGTTCTACATTTCCTATCACACTGATACTGCTTACTATGAAGCAGACTTACACTACCTTTATGACTAGTACAATTATTTAATTCTCTACATCACTTTTAATCACAAAGCAATGTAAAACAGTAGACAGCATTGCAGACTTACATTCCCTCTACTCCATGTTTTGATTCGCTGCTTCAATTAGCTTATAAAAAGAAATAGTTTTTCTGAACTCATTCAAAGTGCAGTTATTTTTCCATGACGTCCAGTCTTATGGTTAGAAGTTATGTCTCTGTACTACACTTATCCTCAAGGCCAAATAGTGTAGGAGCCATAAGAACTTCTTGAAATTCCTCAGAGCACATCCCGAGATTCTTTCCCTAAAATTTTGGTTTTAAAAACACCAGGTAAGAGTTTTTAAGGTCATATGGCAATTTTTTTTTGAAAATTAAAACAGAATCATTGCAGAATGACCAGCCATTTCTACACTTTAAATAAGCTGTATAATGTCCTGATGTTATTGAAGGACCATCATGATATATAATTGCTACAGTTACAAAAGTCCTTCCTGATATTGACAACTGTGAAGCCACAAAATTTTTAATTAAAGTTGTCAATTTTGTTCCATCAGGCCTACATCGTTGGAACATTAAAATGACATACTGGCCATATGTTCGTATAAATAAAGTGGACATCATTTCAGATTTACATTGGCTACACTCCATGTTGTGATCAGCTGCTTTTACTAGCTTATTAAAAGAGACTGATTTACTGTCTGGCAAAGTTAAATATATAAATCTTTCTGAGTCTACACTAGTAGTAGCTGATACCCTACAGTTCTCGCAGTCATGCTGCCATTGATAAGAAAGCCCAAACAGGTGATCTACATCTACACCTTCATCATGCAATACATCAAGCATATACATTAAAAACTCCTGACAATCTTGCTGACTATTTTGAGAGAATTGTGTTTGGCCTGAACATCTGTCTAACAGATTTCGAATTTCAGACACACTTTCTATGTTTGTTCTATCAGTGCTACATTTCTCTAACACAGAATTTAACAAACTGCAAAATCTTTGATCCGAATTGACCACAATCTGTTCTTTTAAAGTTTCTAGAGAAAAGACAACATTAACCACTACATTAGCATAGCAGTTGACACCAGAACTGTTTTCAAATTGAAAACCAACAACATCTTCAACAGAATCCTTTTTGTTTCTGCTTATAATTTCAGGTTCATCAACTTTTCGTCTTTTTGCTACAACCTCCCCAGTATTGGTCACATTTCTTCGTTTCCGGCCTACCACACGTTTCTCAAACAAAGGATACTGAGGCAAATGTGGCGCATACTCTCTTCTCAACCTATTGTATTCCTTAACACAATCTAGATCCGCACAAATGTTTGTGACATCACACTCAATCAAGTACAATCCCGATAAAGTCCTAACTCGTGACAATGCCACATATGCCATACCCTCCTTGAACACAGAACTGCCAATATTCACCAATGCACAGTCTACACTTAAACCTTGCGATTTATGGATTGTCACCGCATATGCCAAGCAAACAGGAAACTGCTTACGACGAACATATAAGTCTTTTACAAGCAAAAATCTAGCAGAACAACGAGCAATTAGCTGTACTTCCTCAATGCCATCAAATTTAATTTTTAAAAATTCAATTCCATCTCTATTTCTGTATTTCACAAAATCAACAACATTACCCATTGATCCATTTACCAGACCTCTTTCAACATGTAAATTCCTTCTTAAAATTATACGGCAGTTCAAGCACACATTCAGAGTCTTTTCAAAACCCGCAGTTTTAGATATACTCTTCTCTAATGAATCCAATTTTGTTTTCAGATTCTCAGACAAAATAATTGTTGATCCCATATGCTCTACTCTGTCAATAGCTTCCAATTTCACAATCTCTTGCTTTTCTAAATGCAACATTTTGTTGTTGAATTTGGCACATTCTGCAAGAGTTGGCATCAAACATATTCCAGATTTTTTCTCAGTAACTTTCTGAAAAATATTCTCAGGCACAACATCTTCGTCTGGATATAAATTTGTCAGTAATCGTGCATGTAAAGCTTCTTTCCCATGCTCGGTCACTTTTCCAATTCTAACATCTTGTAGAATAGTCTTGTAAACTTCATCCTTTGCCTGACGCATATTTTCATGCAGTTCAGCATAATTGAAGTTTAACCATATATTGACGTTGCCAATACTCCCTAAGCACTTCCTGGTATCTTCATGCGTGAGCATTTTGAACACAGGTTGCCCTTTCACTGGTGTCAGCTGCAGAAGATCTCCAAAAACAATGATGTGTTTGCCACCAAATAACACATCATACTCTGTTTTGAGAACTTCTTGCATTCTCAAATGCACAAAGGCAAGCATAACATTGGAAACCATGCTTACTTCGTCAATGATAAGAAGTTTCATTTTCCTCAAGACTCTTGAAACTTCAAAACAAGCATCTCCAGATAGCTTGTGATATTCTAATTTGTTGTCATGCTCCACTGGCAGCATCAGTAAACGATGTAAAGTAATCCCTTTAATGTTATGTGCTGCCAGTCCAGTTGGAGCGGTGACAACACAAGACAGCGATGACTCTGTCCTTTCCTGCAAATAACATGAAATTGCTTTAATAAGGAAACTTTTTCCAGTTCCCGCTTCTCCACTCACGTACAGTCGGACAGGCTTCAACGACGTACATGAGCACTCTTTCTTATCATGACTTAATCCATGATCAATTTGCATGGTAAGTTCGTCATATATTTTCCTCTGCTCAACGTTGAGTTGTCTTTCCAACTCTTCTAAGTTAACCGCATCCTCCTGAGCATGTGCCATGGCTCTTTCCACTTCATTCATAGCAGTGGCAGCTTCATTTTCGATAAGAGGTCCTCCTAGTGGATCCTGACTCAATGAAGCAGAACTCTGACTGTCCTGAGAACTGTCTCTGGCAATCTCGGCTGCAATCGTTGCTTCCTGCTCAATTTCCACATTCAACATTTCTACATATTTGGGAAAAGCAGGACATTCTATGGTCTCCTTGGCAGCATTGAAAGAGTCTTCGTAACAGAGGAAATCTCCAAGCAGTTCCTCTTCTGCACGCCAAGGCTTAAAAAGTTGCAAAAGTGCTAAATAGAAAAACTCCTTTTTTTCAGGAGATTCGCCACTCAATTTTCGATGGTTTATCAAGTGGCATTTTCTTTGCTTGACCAGACATCCCTCACTTCCTATTACAGCATACACTCCTTTCTCAGTATCTTCTTTGATGTTCCTCTTGAATATGTAATTTTGCAGAACCTCATACAGACAAACATTCTCGAGGTGACTGCTTCGATTTGGATAATATGTATCCAACATGTTGCTCTTCAAAATGTCGGTACTGTTTGGCTCCTTTTCCGCCAAATACTCAATTTCCCGCACAGGTTTCAGAACTCGATTACGCGTTGCAGCAAGACCAACACTCGCCCAAACGATACTCCTGGACTTGGCATAGAGACTTGCTGAAGACAACCGGTCAGAACATTCGTAAGCTCCGATTTCTCGATGCGACAACATCTTCAGACTGAAACTGTACAACTTCTTGCTGAGGCTCTTTTCATGGGAAATGTCCTCCCACATATCCTTCAATTCTGTCTTCTCTTTTTTGGTGATGTAAGATGTCACATACCTAGCCACAGCCATACAGTTATCAGCCACAAACTGTATATCCATGTTAGCATTCCACATGGACAAAATCACCGGGTTGTAGTCGTTGATGTACTTAGACTCTTCGTTCCTCTTCAAATTGTATGTGTTTTTAGGTGATTTCTTCATCACATTATGTCGCAGCGAAGACATCAAACTGTTCACTCTTCCTTTAGAAATCACCGATCGTGGAAAGCCGAAACGACATTTGGTGTAGAACTTGTCTTTGTTCCGGAATTTACGACGACAGTACTTTCCACATCGATGGCTTTGGAAACGTAGAACTTTTTCTCTTAGGCTTTTTTTCTCCTTTGCGTTTGGAACAGCACACGTAGAATACTGTTCTATGAAACTCATCACTGAGTCGTCTGCATCCGTTCCAAATTTAGGTGCATCCTTGATCCACAGCAACATATGTATATGAGGAGCACCTCTTGCTTGGTACTCCTTCCTCCAGAAGAAATCCAACACCTCTCCAAGAGGTGGATTCTTCTTATTCATGATGAAAGACATCATACCTTCAAATCTATGATTGAAGTACCTACATACATTGACTGGATCCAAAGAGCACAGTTCTCCGGGTGTCTTGAATTCGATGTTTTCTACGTTAGCATTTGCCTCTCGTAGAAATTCAAGTAAGTCTTCCCAGCCATACTCAGCACAGCTCAAAGTGAGGAACCATGTGGGAGTTCCTAAGTTCCTCAGCATACATTTTAAATCACCATGACGACGGTACCAGTACTCATTAGTACCACGCTGACACGCCATGAGATTAATCAGGTGAGAATCCAAAATGCTGTCTTGGACATTGACTTTATCCATAAAGTCACTTGCCGAGATGTTTTGCATGTGTATACCACTTTTCAAGATGTGGTTCACTGCATATGACAGTCCAGACAGATCGCTTTCAAACAGGAGATGAAACAAATAAGGAATGCATTGTCGAAACCTAGGATCTCCTGCATACAATCGCAAAGTCCGGTATTCAGAAGCAGGAATTTGATGAGGTCGCTCATCATATCTTCCTCCCTGACCTGTTGGAAAAAGCTGTGGGAAACACCGAGCTTCCAAACTTTCCTCCCAAACACTAATGGGACTCCCTTTCGCTTGTTTCATTTGAAACAACTCAATAGCATTCCCCATGACTTCCTTGGAATGCAAAGGATGAACACTATAATGTTCATATATTTCTTCACTAGTACAGGGTTCTACTTTCTCAATTTGACCAGCACACAAATCGCTATCCTCTTCCTCACTTACTTCCTCTTCTGCAACATATACATTTTTATAGTATTTATTATATTTTTTCAAATACAATGTTGCCCTTTTGACTTTCCTAACATCTACTAAATCTTGCCATATTTTCTTATTCTTTGTCGGAACCCCATTAACTAAGATAACCAGAGGTTCCTCTTCCACTTTTTCTACTCCAATTGTGTTAATGTTTTTCTTCAAATCTAGAGGCAAATAAACAACTCTTCCCTTTAATCCTCTCTGTAAATCTGATGGAGGCAATTTCCCTGTCTTTGGCTCCATTCTTACAATAGCCTGAAAGGGATGGATACTTTGAATCAAAATAGATTCATAAGTATTTAAATCCTTCAATTCAGAAGGAATTTCAACCAATTCCAGATTATTATGAACTGCTCTAGCAGGCATCTGGTTTTGATTTAATTTGTTACAACAATAAGTACACACACGTTGATCCAATCCCAAATCAAAACAATTTTCTACCATCAAGTATGTTGTAAAATCCTTCCATTCACTATTATTTTCCCTTTCACTTTTTCCATATAAATCCACTAACTTAGTCTGATTCTTATAATAAGTGCGTCGACAACACACACAAGTGAAATTTGGCCTCTCACTTGATTTCACCTCAAACGTCGCAATTTCCCTCTGGAAATTATCTGTACTGGAAACCTGTACACTATCTTCCACATTACTCTCTTCTTCTTGGTCAATTTCAACATTCTCCTCTTTACTTCCAAAGTAACAAAACTCAATTTCTTCACATATATTTTTCACATCTATTTCAGAACCATGCAAAAGAGCAGCGCATAATTGTTTTAGCATAATTGCTGGACTCTTAGCATAATACAACATTCTAACTAATTTCCTCACTTTATTATGATGCACTGCTAGCATCCTGAAATGATGAAAAACACTCTGGCATACTCTCCTGGAAAGACAAGCCAGTGAATGACCATGCAAACCTATCACTTCTCTCACTCTGCAAGGATCTAATTCTTGCAACAACTTCATTTTCTGCTTCAAACTTTTCTTACTAAATGACCGTATAAAATCACAAAGCAAATTGATGGAATCCTGTCGTACACTGCAAATACTACTACACTTCCAGGTGTACACAGGACCCTTAGGACGTCTCCCTAAAACCTCATTACCTAACACCTCTTCTATCTCTGTTCTCACAAGTTTTTCTTTTTCAACTGGACAACCATCTTTCACTTCATAAGCTCGACCACTGGTGTCAACTGCATGCACCAAATCATTATCCTGGAAATAACTCTCCTCATTAAAAAATGCCTCAGAGCTTGAACTATGCATCCATTCTCCAGAAAAAACTTCACAAAAATTACTACGATTAACTATTCTCTTCCATCTACTATTTCTTTTGAAATCATAAATTACCTTGTTTAGCTTCCTAATTCTATTGATTGTCAAAATAAATAACTTACGTTTAATTTCAAAGGCCTGATCAATAACTTTCTCAACTATTTTTTTTCTCTTATAAAAAACCACTTTCTGCTGACCTTTCTTAATATTTTTTAACAAATTCCCAATTATCCTGTTGCGGAACATTCGTTTACGAATATCCCTAAACTGTTGTTTCCTTCTACTTTCATGCATAGAGTTATCTCTTACTCTAGCAGTAACATTTCTCATTGGCCTTTCCTTACCATTTGAATTCGGTCTCCTTTTCTGGAGTGAAACATTTTCTGTAGTAATATTTTTTTTACTACACATATTTCTTATGACTGTTTTTCGACTCTTACCCGGTGCTTTCTTGGTGACTTGACAAATCTTTTTGTTAGAGGACTGCTGCAATATTCCATGCTCCTGCTGTCTTTGACGTTTTCCAGCCTTTCTTACTCTTTCTTTGCTAGGCATCCTAAAATCTTGAAATAATGTGCAGTTGAATCTGTGGTAAAATATAATAAAAAATGTTATTAACCACTATTACCCAACAGTAAATTAATAACAGTCATCAAAAACTTAACACACTACTTAAGTATATAATATACTGAAGCCTATCTTCAATTTTTCACTGAACAGGACTCATCTCTTCTTAACCTTGGATAAACCTCACCTACTCTGTGTCCCCTGCACATAATTAAATGTAAAGGGGCAGATTTATATTAACTAGCACATCCCCAGGGATGCACCAGTTAACGTGCACCGCTGCTCTGCCACCCACGGTGTGCCGCATTTACAATCAGATAGGACAAAGCTACATCAAAACCCTGCGCCTGCTTGAAGCAGGCATAGATCTTGACGCAGGTAGGCTGAAAGCTAAAGCAACAACTAAGTGTCGTGTGCAGAAGTTACAAAAAAGGAAAAATGGCGTTTAAACCAGTAATGAGACCATGCTAACGTAATACAGAGTAAAAATATCCAGGATCTACATCAGTTTGGGGTTCACGAACCTGGCAGGTACAAGGCACTGAGGCTTTCCACCGTGCATGTCTCATCCCAAAACATATGTTGTTTGTGAATGAAACAATTTCCCAGACCAAATGCTTTGGATTGGCTACTTCTAAAAAATTAAACACCCCTACTATCCCGGAGTTAGAGGAATACGATGGTTGGAGTAATTTTACTCGTTGTCTATTAAAGATTTACAGGCCCTACTCCGTAATTCTTCCTTTAACATTTCCAGTATAAATCCAAAAGGTTGACTGCTTTGGCAACGTGCCTTATCCACGGTTTAATAACGCTGCCTTTTGCTTTATATAAGTTTTCAAATTGTATGAAATATATACCAATAGGTCGTTATTAACCTTTAGGTAGTGGTTTTCTTCATCAAGTCTGGTCGCTTCCATACACATACAGATTTTCAAAGATGATCAAGAACTTTATCTGAATGGAGAGGAATGCACTGAGACGCCAGATCATTCACTAATGTGTAGGCACAGACAGTTACACGGTTCATGCAACAAACACCGACCAAATATGGCTTGCGTGTTGCAAGGCACGCCAGTTCCTGCTATCATCCCCACGTTCAAGTTCTTGGAAAATGGTAGTTATTTGATGCTCAATAATGAAGATTGTTCTGGGTTAATTAAAAGTATTCATTTTATCGTAACAGTAAATGAACGGGTTATTTGCTGCAGAAATGTTCTATTTCCTCCCACACATGAACATAGGGAGTTTTCAATCTGGCCACAAATACCAACCTTGGGAGCACATTTCAACAGCATGGCAAGAATAAGAGCTCTTTTGTCTCAGAGAGAGGTGGCCTTGAGTTCGGCCCGTGAAACTTTCGTGCTTCACATAGCGAACACCCGTACAGAGGTGCAGACCCTTTTAAATACAGATTCGACTTTGCATTTCAGCAAGATTACCCATTCATTTCCATGCAGCAGGAGGCCCATAGGAATGAAGGTGCAATTTGCGATTAGCAATTACCTCATCGCAAATTACGAATTTTTCCGACGGTGCAGGGGTATCTCAAGAACACCCTGCTGCACCCCTGAAAAAAAAATTTGGGGTCATATGGCGCACATAAATTTTGAAAACATTCCTTTACCTCAAAAACGATTTTCAACTCATAATTTGAAAACACTGCACATGGGGAAATGACTTAAAATGTCCTTAAGACACATAAAAGCATTTTTTGATTGCCTTTGCAGCATGTTTCAGTCACCTTTAACATGCCTATGTAACGGAAACATTCAAAATCTAAATTTGCCATGCACAGGTGGGAGCATATTTACAAGCAATTTGCTCCACAGACAAACTTCTTACATTGAAATGGGAAAGACTCTCAATTACCTTATAAAGAAGCAGACACCATTATGTCCTTCTCATCAATATTAAAACCATTGCTTTTTCTCAAAAACGATTTACAAGTCATAATTTGAAAACACTCCACAGCTCCTATGCACATAAAAGCCCTGTCAGTACTAATACTTCACATTTTCTCCAATTACAATTTCTCAAACAAACAAAATCTATTTGTGAAACACTTGAGACAAAGCAACATTTGAAAAACACAACTTTCTTCATAATTTTCTCCTTAAAGCACACTATTTTCTATCTAAATTAAAGAAATTTTTTCTCACCTTAGCAAGTACTTTGAGTTTCAAAACAGTCTCAGAAACACACCAATTTGTCTTCAGCAGAGCAAAAGGTATGCACTCCAGAGTCTGCAGCTATCAAAAGCACAGAAATGCTGTAATTCCTCACACAGATCTCTCATGTCACCCAATCAAAACTCTTCCCTCACTTTTTTTCAAAGCAAAACCCTTCCCCCCTCTGCCCCCTCTCTGCTTTTTCTGCATAGCAACCACCTCTTGCAAGACCTCTCACACAACAATGTTGCAATTGAACTCTGAACTCTCAGTGCACCTGCATATCCAAAGCATTCTTTCATTTAATGATTTTTTCTTCGCCACTCAAAATACATCTTTCAACGAACTCATCCATGCACACTAACTTTCTGTTTTCAGCAATCAAAATCCACCAATCACTCTTACTGCTTCATTAACACAGAAACTCCTCAGTTTTTTTCATTTTACACTCTCATTTTTTCAACTGCCATTTCATTGCCACACTTCATCTGACTGCAGGAGAACCTTCTCTCGCCATGTTTTCTGTCTGGATTGTTGGACATAGCTACATCTATTGGGCTCAAAGGTACGCTGAAAACAGGAATTTACCTAACCTCAATTTACAAGATGTGGAAATTAAGTGGTTTGGCCACAGAGGATTAAAATGTCACCAATTGATACCATTGGTGAAAACCTTTATGCATTTGCCAAAACCTGACCTGTTAATTGTGCACTGTGGAGGTAATGATTTGGGCACTTTGACTGGGGTAGGTCTGGAAATGCTTTTAAAGGACACCTTTGAGCAATTGATGGCACTTTTTCCTCAGACTGCCTTGGTATATTCAAATATATGCCAAAGACAGAAATGGAGGTGGTCGAACCAATTTTGTCCACAAATTGAGAAATCGAGGAAGCATGTAAACAAATCTGTTTCAGCTTACATGAGAGACCATGGAATGGGCTCCCTGTACAACAATAACTTGCGTTACTACATGCAAGATATCTACAGAGGAGATGGAGTTCACTTCTCAGATGAGGGCAACAGAGTTTTCACTCTGAATTTAAGAATGTGCATTGGTACCTACTTATAAGTACCTAAATGTACCATAAACCCAAAAGCTCTTCTCAGAGCTACCCTACATCTGATCACTCACAATTATTATTGTACTCTAACTTTTTTCACTAATTTTCAAGAAAGTACGCTCCCCAGAACGCTTCCCGGTTCGCGAACCGAGCGCACTCCACGCAAAAAAACTAAAAAAACGGTATATATTTTTTTGCCCTGCGAGAACCTTTCAAAGCCTCCACATCAAACCTAGGGGGTCAGGGACGATCTACTATGCCCCCTTATGGTCATTTGCCCCTTCGCTTTGGCCTCCTCTTGTCTCTCGATCCTACCGAGAGACAAGATGGCGGCCGCTACGGACTGTTTGGAATGTTTACAGACGCCGAAAAACCAATCAGCTTCGCAAACCTCCGTAACGCGAAAAGTACGCGAAGCGGAGCGCTGTTACAGATATATATCTTTTTTTGAACGTTAATTTCTCAAAATCCACTGGAGCACATATATTGAGACCTAGCAAAGGCACATCGGGCTACCAGTCCCTACAATTTTGCCAAGTTTCGTGCAAATCCATTCAGCCGTTCGATTATTATTATTATTTTTTTTTTTGCCCCGCGGGGCCCTTTTAAAACCTCCACATCAAACCTAGGGGGTCAGCGAGGATCTACTATTCCCCCTTATGGTCATTTGCCCCTTCGCTTTCGCCTCCTCTTGTCTCTCGATCCTACCGAGAGACAAGATGGCGGCCGCTACGGACTGTTTGGAATGTTGACAGACGCCGGAGAACCAATCAGCTTCGCTTCACAAAGCTCCGTTGCGCGAAAAGTCCGCGAACCAGACCGCTGCCTGGTCCGCGCTTACAGATATATATCTTTTTTTAAACGTTAATTTCTCAAAATCCACTGGAGCACATATATTGAGACCTACAAAAGGCACATCGGGCTACCAGTCCTTACAATTTTGCCAAGTTTCGTGCAAATTTATTCAGCCGTTCGGGCTAAAAGTGAGGCCAACCGCCCTATGGAAATTAACATGGGAAAAACGCGTTTTGGGACCCCCCTTTTTTCTCGGCCCCCCCTTGACGAACCCCCCCAAATTTTCAAAGGCTGCTCAGAAACAAAATGTGCCATTTTCCTGAAAATTTCAGCCAATTCCGTCCACAAACGGCAAAGTTATTAGACATAGAATTTTCAAAAAACCCATAGAGAAAAAATCCTAACTATATATACCTACTGGCGACCGCCAGTAGGTAATATATATATACACACACACACACACATATATATATATATATATATATACAGACACATACACATATATACACACATATATATACACACATACATATATATATGTAACCAAAAACCGCCAGAAGCTTGAGGCCGCACAGCACTGCAGGTGAGTAACAACGCTATTTAAACCAAGCAGGCAGCTTAACATCCCTTTGAAGTCCATGGCCTGACGCGTTTCGATGCCGCTGTTTGCATCTCCTCAGAGGCCGTGTCAGCGGAGGTGATTTGTGGCTATCGCATCTCCCCTGCATGTTTCCGTAATAGGGGGCTTCAGTGCCTCTCCTTTGGTGGCAGTTCATTTTTAAATGCACGCTGGGATTTGAGGTCTCATTTTGCCAATTAACGCCCTCTAGTGGGTTACCTCCGCTGCATCTAATTATGGACAATTTTTCTCGGCCCTCCATTGAGCCTTGGATGAGACTCTGCCGTCTTCATTAAAAGTGACCTGCAGCTTCGGAAAGAGGAAACTTCCTCTCTCCTAATGCCCATTACTTTCGGGCATTGCGATCCCTCTGCGGCCTGGAACCGCCGCATAATATGTAACCAAAAATATATATATATATTCACTGAAAAAACCATAGGTTTCAGGGAAGTTATAGTTAGTTGGACATTTTACTTATACAAAAACGATAGAAATTTCCCTGTTATAGTTAGTTGAGCTAACTATAACGCGCCCCCGCAATTCACTGCTGATGACGTCACATATTACATCATTCATGACATGGTCAGTGACATCATTGATGACATAACTGCTGACATGAGCCAGTAAATAAGTGTTTCTATAAAATTTAAATATGTTTTATATATATATGCCATGGTGTATTGACGAATGAATCGGTGTTTAAGAGTCAGGATGGATGATTAAGTAGGTGTATGACTGACTGTATAACTGAGTGATTAATTATGTCTTGCTTAATACATGTGTTACCAACTGATACAGACATTCACACACTTTAGGTTGTCCGTTGGTGTGTAAGCGGATGCATGGTTTGGTTAGCAGCTAAATGAGGATCTACATCAGCTATTGATTGCTTGTCTGAGTATCTGTATGGGTGCCTGAGTGTCTGGGTGGGTGGGTGAGGGGTGTGACTCTGTGCATAGATATGCGAGTGGATAATTCACTGGGTTTATGTGGTCAAGTCTGTATCCGTGAAGGGCTCTACGGCTGGGTGAGTGTGTGTGTATGAGTGTCTTGGTGAGTGAATGGATGCCTCAGCGGTACATGTGTGAGTAACTGCATATGTAAAAGGCAGTATATATGAGTGTTGGAGTGTATAAATGAGTATATGTGAGACTGAGTGATTGTGAGAGTGCCTGTATGGATCAGTGTGTGCTTGTATTAGTTATTATATTAGAGTGTAAGTATGTGTTAGTACATATTTAAATAAGTGAGGTGCTATGTGTATAACTGTACAGGTGAGTAAATGAAAGTGTGACTGATTATTTCCATGACTGACTAGGTGTGTGATTAACTATCAATGAGAGGCGGTGTGTGAGTGTCTGTATAGATATGTGACTGTATATGATAATACTGTATTGATGGCTGACTGTATGTGTGAGTGACTGTACGGGTGAATGAGTGGATGTGTGTGTAGACCTACAAATTAGAGAGTGGATATGTACTAACTGGTGTTGGTGTGTTAATGGTTTCGAAAATTATAGTCTGTATTTTACAGTGGGTGTATCAAGTTTTATATTAGGGTTTGATGAAATGCGTCAGATTTTCATGTGGATGATGTCATCAGTGATGTCATTTGAGATGTCATCAGTGATATCACTGACCATGTCATGAACGATGTAATATGTGACATCATCAGCAGTGCATTGCAGGGGCGCGAGTTATGGTTAGCTCAACTAACTAGAACAGGGGAATTTCTATCGTTTTGTATGAGTGAAATGTCCAACTAACTATAACGGCCCTGAAACCTATGGTTTTTTCAGTGAATTTCTAAGGTTTTTTAAATGCATCATTTCTAACTAGAACGTCCCTGAAACCTATGGTTTTTTCAGTGAATTTCTAAGGTTTTTTAAATGCTAATTTCTAATTATAATGTTATAATGTTCATTAAACCTATTTTTTTTAATCGTGTTTTTAAATTATAATCCCATTCTCATCCTGGTGATAACTGCAAATCTTACCAGTTTTCCATCTATACCTTCCGCCCAAAAAAAAAAATCACCATAAACGAGACCCACAACTAACGCTAATGATATGCAAAGTAAGTGTTCCTGTGGAAACTAAAAACTAAAACACCACTTCCCCATATTTTAAACGACCAGCCAAATCTGCAATGCAATTCAAAAACAGGGGATAGGCCGAGTTACCAGTAACAAATTAACATCAACCTTTAACTGGTGTAAGGACATCGACTATCTACTGCGTGAATTGGACCCAACTCACAGCCACATCTAAAGACCAACACGTGATAGAGCTACTGATCATACATCTCGGACACCCAATAAGGCCACAACACCCAGGGCCACCACCAACAGAACCTCCCCCCCGGACTACCCCACCTACTACCACCGAGGCAGCGCAAAATAGGACAACGGGCCTTCCCAAAACACCATGGCCCCTCAGCCGCACAATAGCTGAATGTTGGAAGATGTGGCAACCAAGTATGTGTGAAGGAAGTAAGTCGCCCATCAATAATAATGCACACAATGCCAAGTATACCGGCGATGTGCTGCACTGACCTCACAATGCAAAGTACAAACCTCTCCATGTACAGATACAGTATTGATAATTGTAGTGTAGTACACAGTGGACGCAACCATGTTACCTCACACAATGGGGAAGATCTCGGTCATGTAGCTGTGTTGTACCCCCCTGGAAACGGAAGCAGAGTGAGCTGGACCAACGTACACCACTCCAGCATAGGAGTATGAATAAATAGGCAAGGCCCTGGGCGTAGTTCACTTGTGGGAAGACCAACGAGTCTGCAGAGCGGCAGCCCTCACCCTGCCACGTGGCTGCCGCCATGACTGCGGGCCTCCTCGACACAGGCCCCCTGCGAACCCAGAGGCACAGCACCGCAGACTTATGTCTGTACCGATTATTGCCTTCAATCTACACTGCGGACAGCAGGGCTCACAATTTAGATGCAGTGGCGATTGCAGATGACGCAGTCCAGTACGCAAGACACATTGCTCCCAGTGCGACCCGACAGACCACGCATGATCGCAGATTGTGCACACGCTGAGTGCTTCTGGTGCTACTAACTCACTGCGCCACAAGTCATCGCCACATGGCCTTATTAAGGCAGAATTCATTAGACAAAAGACATTGCTCCCAGTGTGGCCCGCCGGGACCACGTATCATCGCAGGGTGCATACACACTGAGTGCTCCAAGTGCCGCTAACTGCGCAGCTCAACTCAACGCCACTTGGCTGTGCGCCCATCCGGACCGCTGCCTCAGGCCTACACTGGGGTTACCACGGTTCACAATTCAAGATTAGTAGCGAGGCAAATTGTGTAAGAGACTATAATGGGTTAAGAGGACCAAATGCTCCCAATCTGTGCAGCTCAAGTCAACGTCACATGCCTGTGGGCCTTTGCTGACCAATGCCTCCGGCCTACACTGTGGAAGACCGGCGACACGTGGTGCCAAGTAACCCCGTGGTGCCACTAACTCTGTTCAACTCAACCCGATCACACTTGTAACTGTGTTCTGAGTCCTGAATGGCAGTCACCGACGTCCGTGGCAGCGACCACAGCACCAGACTCCCTTCCATCAGTGAGGCTTATTTCGATATGCAAGACCGGCGACACGTGGTGCCACTAACTCTGCTCAACTCAAGCCAATCCCACATGTGTAACTGTGTACTGAGTCCTGAGTCCAAGCTGATGTGGTCTCCGCCATTCAGGACTCAGGAATCAGCGACATCTGTAAGATCCGCGCAGAATCAGATGTGGTCTCCGCCATTCATGACTCAGCAACACCTCTGAGATCAATGGGGTTTTGACGGACACGTGGAGTCTCCACTGCTGCACACTCCGCTGGCACCAGGTAATTATTTGCTCATGGATGCACAGAGGTGATAGTCTCTCTCACTTCCCTCTCACTCTCTTCATTCCTTTCCTTCTCTCTCTCTCTCCCCACCCTTCTCCCTTTCTTTCCTTCCCTCTCGGTTTCTCTCTGGCTTGTTTTTCCTTCTCGGTTTCTCTCTGTCCTTTGATATGCACATTACACACGTCCTTATTTTGTGCTTTATTTTCCAGGCTCTGTCGTCGACATCCATGGTCCCCACAGGAGTCTTCCATCTTGTTGTTTTCTGATATATATATATATATATATATATATATATTACCTACTGGCGATAGCCAGTAGGTATATACAGTTAGGATTGTTTTCCATAGGGAAATCGCAACATTCTATTGGGAATAACTTTGGCGTCGGTTGAGGAATCTTCCTGAAATTTTTCTTAACTTTGCCTCGCGGCGCTCTGCTCCTTCCCTGAGTTTGGGGGGTGGATTCCTCAAGAGGGGGCCAAGATAAAAGGGGGGTCCCAAAACGTGTTTTCCCCATGTTAATTTCCATAGGGCGGTTGGACTCACTTTTAGCCCGAACGGCTGAATAGTTTTCCACCAAACTTGGCAAAATTGTAGGGACTGGTAGCCCGATGTGCCTTTGCTATGTCTCAAGATATGTGCTCCAGTGGTTTTTACGAAAATTAACTTTGAAAAAATATATATTGGGCTACATATATGTTAGAGCCCAAATGTAGCCCAATGTAGCCCAAAGATGGCCACCAGAGACAAAAAAAAACAAATGTAGCCCAAATATCAGGGGGTTCATTTTGCCATAGAAATTATGATTAGTGCTGAAAAAAGAAAAATGAGGGCACATTTTGAGTGACTTCTCAAATCTTCTTATATTTCATTAAAGAAATTCTGATATGCAGTCTCCCAAGATGGCCACCAGAGACAAAAGAGCCCAAATGTAGCCCAAATATCAGCCAGATGTAGCCCAACTATAGCCCAATGACAGAATGTCCCAGAGTGTTCTAAAGAACAACTAGAACGCTAACAGTCTTACTTATGACAAAAGTATGGCACACCTGAAGTCATCTTGATTGGAATAAAGTGGTAACACTTAATACATTTAATTTGAAAAGGAACAAAATGAGGGGTTTCATTTTGCCATAGAAATTATATATATATATATATATATATATATATATATATATATATATATATATATTCACTGAAAAAACCATAGGTTAGAGACCATATATAGTTAGCTGGACATTTTATTGACATAAAACCAATGAAATTCCATATATAGTTAGTTGCACTAACTATATATCGCGCACCCGCAATCCACTGCTGATGATGTCACATATTACATCATTCATGACATGGTCAGTGACATCACTGATGACATCACTGATGACATCTCAAATGACATCACTGATGACATCACTGATGACATCTCAAATGACATCACTGATGACATCATCTAGTGTCTGTGTGTTTTTGTAAAGTTTAAATATGTTTTACATATTGAAGAATGAGTGGATGTATGGAAGACTGAGTGTGTGTGTGGCTGGCTGGGAGGTGTGTGACTCTGTGCATATCAATGTGTACTTGTATCAGTGATTGTATAAGAGAGTAAGTATGTGTTAGTATATGTGTGAAAAGTATGGTGTTCTGTGTTTAACTGTATAGATGAGGAAATCGAAGTGTGATTGATTCTTCACAGGACTGACTAGGTGTATGAGTGCATATGATAGTGTTGTAATAATGAGTGACTGTATGTATGAGTGATTGTATGGGTGAATGAGTGAATGTGTGTGTAGACGTAGGAATCAGTGAGTGCGTATGTAGTAACTGGTATTGGTGTGTCATGATGTCATCAGTGATGTCATTTGAGATGTCATCAGTGATGTCATTTGAGATGTCATCAGTGATGTCATCAGTGATGTCACTGAAGTATGGTGTTCTGTGTTTAACTGTATAGATGAGGAAATGGAAGTGTGATTGATTCTTTACAGGACTGACTAGGTGTGTGAGTAACTCCATGGATGAGTGGCAGTGTGTGAGTGTCTGCATAGGTGTATGAGTGCATATGATAGTGTTGTAATAATGAGTGACTGTATGTATGAGTGATTGTATGGGTGAATGAGTGAATGTGTGTGTAGACGTAGGAATCAGTGAGTGCGTATGTAGTAACTGGTATTGGTGTGTCATGATGTCATCAGTGATGTCATTTGAGATGTCATCAGTGATGTCATCAGTGATGTCATTTGAGATGTCATCAGTGATGTCATCAGTGATGTCACTGACCATGTCATGAATGATGTAATATGTGACATCATCAGCAGTGGATTGCGGGTGCGCGATATATAGTTAGTGCAACTAACTATATATGGAATTTCATTGGTTTTATGTCAATAAAATGTCCAGCTAACTATATATGGTCTCTAACCTATGGTTTTTTCAGTGAATTTTCAAGGTTTTGTAAATGCAAATTCCTAACTATATATGGTCTATAACCTATGGTTTTTTCAGTGAATTTCATTGGTTTTTTAAAAGCTAATATCTATAGCTGTACAATATATTCTTTATTACGTGACGTATCACGTAGCCACGTGAGACGCCTCATGGCGCGTCGCATAACCGTGACGTATCGGCTCTGCAGCGCAAACAAAACCCGTAACGTAAGCGTGCCGGAGCACGCTTACAGATATATATATATTTTTTAACCTTAATTAGACAAAATCCACACGTGCACATATCTTGAGGCCTTGCAAAGGCACATCAAACAAACAGTCCCTACAATTTTGCCAAGTTTGCTGGAAATCTATTCCCTTAATTTTTTTTTACTGTTTCTCTTGGTTTTCCCCTTGTTACGCTTACCGGGACGCTACCCGGTACGCGAACCGGACGCTCCAAAAACACAAGATGGCGGACTCCCGTTACGCTGCCGGTTAGCTGCCCGGATCGCGTACCGGGAAGCGCCTCTACCGCGAAAAATCGCGGGGGACTTTAATATCCCCCTCATCAATCCTAGGGGGTCAGGAGGGGTTTACCTTGCCCCCTTTCCTTCATTTCCCCCTTCTTTTTTCACCACATCTTGTCTCTCGAACCTACCGAGAGACAAGATGGCGGCCGCTCCGGACTGTTTACAATGTTGACAGCTATGCTGCCGGTTAACTGCCCGGTTAGCTGCCCGGTGAGCTGCCCGGTGAGCTGCCCGGTGAGCTGCCCGGTTCGCGTACCGGGACGCGCCTCTACGGCGTAAAATCGCAAAAAAAAATTTTTTTTTTTTTTGCCCCGCGGGGCACTTTAATATCCCCCTCATCAATCCTAGGGGGTCAGGAGGGGTTTACCTTGCCTCCTTTCCTTCATTTCCCCCTTCGTTTTTCACCACATCTTGTCTCTCGATCGTACCGAGAGACAAGATGGCGGCCGCTCCGGACTGTTTAGAATGTTGACAGACACCGGAGAGCCAATCAGCTTCGCTTCGCGAAGTTCCGTTACGCGTCAGGTACGCGAACCGGGGCGCTAACCGGAGCGCTGTCACAGATATATATATTTTTTTAAACGTTAATTTCTCGAAATCCACTGGAGCACATATATTGAGACATAGCAAAGGCACGTCGGGCAAACCATATCTACAATTTTGCCAAGTTTCATGTAAATCTATTCAGCCGTTCGAGCTAAAAGTGAGTCCAACCGCCCTATGGAAAAATGAATGGGAAAAACGCGTTTTGGGACCCCCCTTTTTTCTCGGCCCCCCTTGACGAACCCCCCCCCCCAAATTTTCAGGGGCTGCTCAGAAACAAAATGTGCCATTTTCCTGAAAATTTCAGCCAATTCCGTCCACAAACGCCAAAGTTATTAGACATAGAATTTTCAGAAATCCCATAGAGAAAAAATCCTAACTATATATACCCACTGGCTATCGCCAGTAGGTAATATACATATATAAACATATATAATCTGCATATCTATATAAATATAAATGCATGCATACATACACATATATGCATACATATGCATGTTATTTACATGAAAGTTTTAAAAACACTAATAAAAGCAAAGCTAAAAAGCCACCTCATTACAAACAGAATGGCTTTAACTTAAACGAGGGCGAGATCTATTGCATTTTCAATGCTTGTTTACTTTGGTTCTACCAAGAAGGCATTCAGATGTGTCACACATTTGCCATAAATTCTGAATGTTAGCACTCTAGTTGCTCATTAGATCACTGTAGTAAAGCTAGTGCTCACCAGGGAAGTCTGCTGCTAATCATGGTTTGCAGCCATTTTCCCGCATTTTTTATCCCGCAGACTTTCAGTCCGCATACCATTATCCCGCAAGGTCATTGACCTCGCATACCATTATCCCGCATTGTTTCAAAACGCATGTGCATTTATCGCGCATGCCTTTACAAAGAATTACGTTTTAAAGGCATGTATGGTAAATGCATTTGCGTTGTGAAAACCACGATGACGAGAGAGGTAAGTGGGTTTGTGTTAATTTTTTCGTGGGTTAGTGATTGTGTAGTGTAGTGTAGTGTTGTGTAGTGTAGTGTTGTGTTAGTGTAGTGTAGAGTTGTGGTGGTTGTTTAGTGTAGGGTCATGCTGGGGGTAGTGTTTTAGGGTTTAGGGTTGTGTTGTAGTGTTTGCGTAGTGTAGGGTCATGCTGGGGGTAGTGTTTTAGGGTTTAGGGTAGTGTTGTAGTGTTTGCGTAGTGTAGGGTCATGCTGGGGGTAGTGTTTTAGGGTTTAGGGTTGTGTTGTAGTGTTTGCGTAGTGTAGGGTCATGCTGGGGCTAGTGTTTTAGGGTTTAGGGTAGTGTTGTAGTGTTTGCGTAGTGTAGGGTCATGCTGGACAAAGTGTTTTAGCGTTTAGGATAGTGTTGTAGTGTTTGCGTAGTGTAGGGTCATGCTGGGGGTAGTGTTTTAGGGTTTTGGGTAGTGTTGTAGTGTTTGCGTAGTGTAGGGTCATGCTGGGGGTAGTGTTTTAGGGTTTAGGGTAGTGTTGTAGTGTTTGCGTAGTGTAGGGTCATGCTGGGGGTAGTGTTTTAGGGTTTAGGGTAGTGTTGTAGTGTTTGCGTAGTGTAGGGTCATGCTGGGGGTAGTGTTTTAGGGTTTAGGGTAGTGTTGTACTGTTTGTGTAGTGTAGGGTCATGCTGGGGGTAGTGTTTTAGGGTTTAGGGTAGTTTAGTTGTTTAGTGTATGCTAAAGGCATATTCGTTCTAAAAGTTTTCGTTATTTTAATTTGCGGCCTAATAGTACATGCGGGATTTCGTCATATATTCGCTAATCATACTTTCTATGGCAAAATGAACCCCCTCATTTTGTTCCTTTTTAAATTAAATGTTTTAAGAGTTACCACTTTATTCCAATCAAGATGGCTTCAGGTGTGCCATACCTTTGTAATAAGTAGGACTGTTAGCACTCTAGTTGTTCTTTAGAACACTCTGGGACATTCTGTCATTGGGCTATAGTTGGGCTACATCTGGCTGATATTTGGGCTACATTTGGTTTTTTTGTCTCTGGTGGCCATCTTTGGGCTACATTGGGCTACATTGGGCTACATTGGGCTACATTTGGGCTCCAACATATATATAGCCCAATGTAGCCCAATATATATTTTTCAAAGTTAATTTTCGTAAAAACCACTGGAGCCTATATCTTGAGACATAGCAAAGGCACATCGGGCTACCAGTCCCTACAATTTTGCCAAGTTTGGTGTAAATCCATTCAGCCGTTCAGGCTAAAAGTGAGGCCAACCGCCCTATGAAAAATTGCATGGGAAAAACACGTTTTGGGACCCCCCTTTTTTCTCGGCCCACCCTTGACGAAACCCCCCCAAATTTTCAGGGGCTGCTCAGAAACAAAATGTTCCATTTTCCTGAAAATTTCAGCCAATTCTGTCCTCAAACGCCAAAGTTATTAGACATAGAATTTTCAGAAATCCCATAGAGAAAAAATCCTAACTATATATACCCACTGGCTATCGCCAGTAGGTAATATACATATATAAACATATATAATCTGCATATCTATATAAATATAAATGCATGCATACATACACATATATGCATACATATGCATGTTATTTACATGAAAGTTTTAAAAACACTAATAAAAGCAAAGCTAAAAAGCCACCTCATTACAAACAGAATGGCTTTAACTTAAACGAGGGCGAGATCTATTGCATTTTCAATGCTTGTTTACTTTGGTTCTACCAAGAAGGCATTCAGATGTGTCACACATTTGCCATAAATTCTGAATGTTAGCACTCTAGTTGCTCATTAGATCACTGTAGTAAAGCTAGTGCTCACCAGGGAAGTCTGCTGCTAATCATGGTTTGCAGCCATTTTCCCGCATTTTTTATCCCGCAGACTTTCAGTCCGCATACCATTATCCCGCAAGGTCATTGACCTCGCATACCATTATCCCGCATTGTTTCAAAACGCATGTGCATTTATCGCGCATGCCTTTACAAAGAATTACGTTTTAAAGGCATGTATGGTAAATGCATTTGCGTTGTGAAAACCACGATGACGAGAGAGGTAAGTGGGTTTGTGTTAATTTTTTCGTGGGTTAGTGATTGTGTAGTGTAGTGTAGTGTTGTGTAGTGTAGTGTTGTGTTAGTGTAGTGTAGAGTTGTGGTGGTTGTTTAGTGTAGGGTCATGCTGGGGGTAGTGTTTTAGGGTTTAGGGTTGTGTTGTAGTGTTTGCGTAGTGTAGGGTCATGCTGGGGGTAGTGTTTTAGGGTTTAGGGTAGTGTTGTAGTGTTTGCGTAGTGTAGGGTCATGCTGGGGGTAGTGTTTTAGGGTTTAGGGTTGTGTTGTAGTGTTTGCGTAGTGTAGGGTCATGCTGGGGCTAGTGTTTTAGGGTTTAGGGTAGTGTTGTAGTGTTTGCGTAGTGTAGGGTCATGCTGGACAAAGTGTTTTAGCGTTTAGGATAGTGTTGTAGTGTTTGCGTAGTGTAGGGTCATGCTGGGGGTAGTGTTTTAGGGTTTTGGGTAGTGTTGTAGTGTTTGCGTAGTGTAGGGTCATGCTGGGGTGTAGTATTTTAGGGTTTAGGGTAGTGTTGTAGTGTTTGCGTAGTGTAGGGTCATGCTGGGGGTAGTGTTTTAGGGTTTTGGGTAGTGTTGTAGTGTTTGCGTAGTGTAGGGTCATGCTGGGGTGTAGTGTTTTAGGGTTTTGGGTAGTGTTGTAGTGTTTGCGTAGTGTAGGGTCATGCTGGGGTGTAGTGTTTTAGGGTTTTGGGTAGTGTTGTAGTGTTTGCGTAGTGTAGGGTCATGCTGGGGTAGTGTTTTAGGGTTTTGGGTAGTGTTGTAGTGTTTGCGTAGTGTAGGGCCATGCTGGGGGTAGTGTTTTAGGGTTTTGGGTAGTGTTGTAGTGTTTGCGTAGTGTAGGGTCATGCTGGGGGGTAGTGTTTTAGGGTTTTGGGTAGTGTTGTAGTGTTTGCGTAGTGTAGGGTCATGCTGGGGGTAGTGTTTTAGGGTTTTGGGTAGTGTTGTAGTGTTTGCGTAGTGTAGGGTCATGCTGGGGGTAGTGTTTTAGGGTTTAGGGTAGTGTTGTAGTGTTTGCGTAGTGTAGGGTCATGCTGGGGGTAGTGTTTTAGGGTTTAGGGTAGTGTTGTAGTGTTTGCGTAGTGTAGGGTCATGCTGGGGGTAGTGTTTTAGGGTTTAGGGTAGTGTTGTAGTGTTTGCGTAGTGTAGGGTCATGCTGGGGTGTAGTGTTTTAGGGTTTTGGGTAGTGTTGTAGTGTTTGCGTAGTGTAGGGTCATGCTGGGGGTAGTGTTTTAGGGTTTAGGGTAGTGTTGTAGTGTTTGCGTAGTGTAGGGTCATGCTGGGGTGTAGTGTTTTAGGGTTTTGGGTAGTGTTGTAGTGTTTGCGTAGTGTAGGGTCATGCTGGGGGTAGTGTTTTAGGGTTTACGGTAGTGTTGTAGTGTTTGCGTAGTGTAGGGTCCTGCTGGGGGTAGTGTTTTAGGGTTTAGGGTAGTGTTGTAGTGTTTGCGTAGTGTAGGGTCATGCTGGGGGTAGTGTTTTAGGGTTTAGGGTAGTGTTGTAGTGTTTGCGTAGTGTAGGGTCATGCTGGGGTGTAGTGTTTTAGGGTTTTGGGTAGTGTTGTAGTGTTTGCGTAGTGTAGGGTCATGCTGGGGGTAGTGTTTTAGGGTTTAGGGTAGTGTTGTAGTGTTTGTGTAGTGTAGGGTCATGCTGGGGGTAGTGTATTAGGGTTTAGGGTACTGTTGTACTGTTTGTGTAGTGTAGGGTCATGCTGGGGGTAGTGTTTTAGGGTTTAGGGTAGTTTAGTTGTTTAGTGTATGCTAAAGGCATATTCGTTCTAAAAGTTTTCGTTATTTTAATTTGCGGCCTAATAGTACATGCGGGATTTCGTCATATATTCGCTAATCATACTTTCTATGGCAAAATGAACCCCCTCATTTTGTTCCTTTTTAAATTAAATGTTTTAAGAGTTACCACTTTATTCCAATCAAGATGGCTTCAGGTGTGCCATACCTTTGTAATAAGTAGGACTGTTAGCACTCTAGTTGTTCTTTAGAACACTCTGGGACATTCTGTCATTGGGCTATAGTTGGGCTACATCTGGCTGATATTTGGGCTACATTTGTTTTTTTTGTCTCTGGTGGCCATCTTTGGGCTACATTGGGCTACATTGGGCTACATTGGGCTACATTGGGCTACATTTGGGCTCCAACATATATATAGCCCAATGTAGCCCAATATATATTTTTCAAAGTTAATTTTCGTAAAAACCACTGGAGCCTATATCTTGAGACATAGCAAAGGCACATCGGGCTACCAGTCCCTACAATTTTGCCAAGTTTGGTGTAAATCCATTCAGCCGTTCAGGCTAAAAGTGAGGCCAACCGCCCTATGAAAAATTGCATGGGAAAAACACGTTTTGGGACCCCCCTTTTTTCTCGGCCCACCCTTGACGAAACCCCCCCAAATTTTCAGGGGCTGCTCAGAAACAAAATGTTCCATTTTCCTGAAAATTTCAGCCAATTCTGTCCTCAAACGCCAAAGTTATTCGACATAGAATTTTCAAAAATCCCATAGGAAAAAAATCCTAACTATATATACCTACTGGCTATCGCCAGTAGGTAATATATATATATATATATATATATATATATATATTCACTGAAAAAACCATAGGTTACACACCAGTTATAGTTAGGAATTAGCATTTAAAAAACCTTTGAAATTCACTGAAAAAACCATAGGTGTCACACCAGTTATAGTTAGCTGGAAATTGTACTCGCATAAAACCATTGAAATTCCCACGTTATAGTTAGTTGGACTCACTATAACTTGCACGTCTGCAATGCACTGCTGATGACGTCACATATTACATCACTCATGCATATATTTAAATATTTAAACATTACTCGCTAATATATGTATTCACTAAGATACACTTAATAAGCCAGTTAACCAATCAATTAAAAAAAAAACACTGAAAAAACCATAGGTTTCAGGCCTTATATAGTTAGGAATCAGCATTTAAAAAACCTTTGAAATTCACTGAAAAAACCATAGGTTTCAGGCCTTATATAGTTAGGAATTAGCATTTTAAAAAAACTTTGAAATTCACTGAAAAAACCATAGGTTTCAAGAGTTATATAGTTAGGAATTAGTTTTTAAAAAACCTTTGAAATTCATTAAAAAAACTATAAGTTTTAGTGGTGTTATAGTTAGCTGGACATTTTACTCATACAAAACCAATGAAATTGCTCCTATATAGTTAGTTGTACTAACTATATTTCGCGCACCCGCAATCCACTGCTGATGATGTCACATATTAGATCATTCATGACATGGTCAGTGACATCACTGATGACATCTCAAATTACATCACTGATGACATCACTGATGACATCATCCACGTGACAGTCACATACACCTTTTCATACACTATTACAATTTTTCATCACTGTTTGTAATATACAGAGTATCATATTTAAATCCATTGTCACAGCAATACAAGTATCTAAAAATCCACTCAGTGATTCATAGATGTATACACACATCTAATCACTTACCTATGGATTCACTCACACATGCTGTCAATGAACAATAGAACACTATCAAAAATACTTATACATCTATATCGACATTAAACAACAGCACGCATCCTATTCACATATGAAGTCATCCTACTCACTTATGCAAACAATGTATCATACTTACATATTTACTTAGCAAAACACTTATACAAACACCACTTCTTCTATTCATTTAGATAGTAAGTCATACTTAGTGAATTATAAAATCATTATTACAAGTATACAGTTATCCATACAGTCACTCACACAATCATTGTGTCTTATGTATACTTATTTATATACAACAACTGACACATACACTGCCTTTTATTTTTCTAGTTTGTTGGACCTGTACCTTTGAGAAATATATTTGCTCATCACCACACCCATAAAGAGATTCCCTCACCCAAACTGTTAGAACATGTAGTTTTAACTTCATATATCTACTGAATCAACTATTCACACATCTTTGGACAGTCACACACCCCCCACCGAACCACACACACTTTCACACTCCCATACAAATACTCAGTTAACTAATCAATAACTAATATAGACTTTCACATAGCTAGTAACCAACTGTAGAATCAGTTTACACAACAACTGACAAAGTGATACAGATATTCACACAGTTTAGTCACTATCCACTATATTTAGTGAGACATTATAAATTGGTCAAGTAAACAGTCAATTACACTGCTACTAAATCCTCCATCCAAATATTTATTTATATATATCCACTCATTCTTCAATGTAAATTGCTATATATATAATGCATATTTAAATAACGAAGCAAACCACACTCACTGGATGATGTCATCAGTGATGTCATCAGTGATGTCATTTGAGATGTCATCAGTGATGTCACTGACCAGGTCATGAATGATCTAATATGTGACATCATCAGCAGTGGATTGCGGGTGCGCGAAATATAGTTAGTACAACTAACTATATAGGAGCAATTTCATTGGTTTTGTAGGAGTAAAATGTCCAGCTAACTATAACACCACTAAAACTTATAGTTTTTTGAGTGTATTTCAAAGGTTTTTTAAAAACGAATTCCTAACTATATAACTCCTGAAACCTATGGTTTTTCCAGTGAATATATATATTCATTCCTTACCAAATATGTACCCACTACCCCTGATCTCTTACCCACTAACACACCTGCCTCTCTTTTTCCTCTAAAACACTGTTATTCCACACACGCCATCTTATCTAAACCGATTACCATCAAAAGTTCTCCTCCACTGTTCCATCTTCCCCTCCTATTTTGGAACGTAGCGGGTCTCCGCTCAAAACTGAAAATCAAATCCTGGCTGGATCTTGTTTCTTCTTTTAAAATAATCTGCCTCCAGGAAACGTGGGCTATAGATTCGATACACCTGCAGGGCTATATTACGTTCCACTCACCTGCCAGCCCTACCACTCACGGCAGATCCAAGGGGGGTTTAGTTTTTTATTTGTGTAATACCTTACCTTTGCTGAAATCATCTGTTCTTCATAACACCCCGAATTTCCAAATTATTTTGGTTGAATTTAGCAAAAGTACTGTTTATCTTTGTATTAATTTTTATAACAATTTTAGTGTATCCGACTGCATCAAATTTGTGAAAGAAATTTATTTTCTAATTAACGACTATCGTAACAACCATCCAACATTTCTATGTCACACAATTTGGGGGGGCGATTTTAATGTTTCATTGTGCCCTAACTATAGCAAAGGAATTTGTGGTTGGCAGGACGAAAATGACTGCCCATTAACTCATTTTACTCATTCCTGTGTGGGTAACGCATTGAATGATAGTCTGGCTGAAATGGAACTCGATTTTGCTAATGTGTTGGTCGATCCCCCTATTGATTTTAAGTCTACCTTTCTTGGCAGGGGTACGCTGTCCACTATTGATTTTATTTTTTGCTCAACACTGCTAAAAGGTAACCTTCAACGGTTTAGCACGGGTTCTGACATTTCAAGCGATCACTACCCCAACAGTATCATTCTGTCGATCCCACATGGCGGTTCCCAACCCATTAAGATCAGCCACCTAACCCAGCAGTCACTGGCCATGGACAGAGTGAATGGCTTTTCGGTTAAATGGTCTAAAATTGACCCTCTAGTTACTAACGCCAAAGTCATTTCTAATTCCCTTCCATGGATAAACAACTGTCTTGCTGAAGATTCTTCACCCCAGTTGATTTTAACTAGTTTCCAAGAGATCCTATCAGTAATGCGTTCAGTGTTATCCCGTAAACATAATCCTGCTACGAAAGGTTCCATGGGATGGTTCGACAAAGCTTGTCGCAAAGCTTTATCAGCCTTAAAAAAGGCTACAAATAGCATCAACAGAATTCCTTCCCTGATAGCCAAATTAAGAAAGGACTACAAGGTGGCCCAACAGCTCTGTAAAAAGGCTCTAAGGAAAAACCTATGGGACCAATTACACGATTGCTGTCTAACCAAAGATAGCGCCCAGTTTTGGCGTGTCATTAAATCACCCTTTTTAGCAGACGATAATAGTCCGCAGCACCTAGATGTGGCAATTACTGCAGAGCTTTGGGTCTCCCATTTTTCGAAAATATTTGGGGGGCCCCCCGACCCACCCCCTTCAGTAGACACCCCACCTGTTGATCTCGATGGTGCTCCAACTTACCCCATCGACTTGCACTTTACCTTAGGTGAGGTTTTGCACACTTTATCGCGTTCAAAAACAGGAAAAGCGCCCGGCCCAGACGGTGTCCCTCTGGACATCTTCTCTAGCAACTTAGAATTGTGGGCTCCAGTCGTCACCCAGGTGATGGCGGCAGTCTCGTCAAATGGCCTCTTGGATTCCTGGTCCTCCTCCATACTATTGCTGATCTTTAAAAAGGGGGACCGCAGCAACCCTGCCTGTTATAGACCAATTTCCCTCCTGGACTCACTGGGGAAGGTCGCCGGGCGCCTACTCCTGGAACGACTCCAGGACTGGGCGTCGGAAAACAATATCTTAACCGATCTCCAGTATGGGTTCCAGGAGCGCCTTGGCACGATAGAACAGGCATTAAATCTAACCTTACTGGTTGGCAAGTATGTAGGAGCGAAGCGCGGCAACTTGTATGCAGTCTACATCGACCTCAGTTCCGCCTTCGATTGTGTGATCCACTCCAAGCTATGGTCCATTCTGAGCGATCTTGGAGTGGATCCCCCTCTCGTTAACTTCTTGCGCGAGCTCTACTCCGACGCTACCGCGTGCGTGAGGTTTGGGCTAGCCGGAGAACTAACACCTTCTTTTCCTGTTACGAGAGGAGTAAGGCAGGGCTGTGTCCTGGCCCCTTTCCTTTTCAACCTCTATACCAACGGGGTTGAAAAGGCTTTGTTAAAGGGAAGCCAGGACCTCCCTACCATTAACCACCGCTCAATCCCTGCCTTACTGTACGCGGACGATTCCGTCATCCTAGCTAGGACCCTCATTCAGTTGCAGAAACAAGTAGACAAGTATAACCAGTTCATGTCCTCCCTGGGACTAAAAGTTAACAAGAGCAAGACTTTTGTTATGCACTTTGGCCCTAAAGTAAAACATCCCAAATCTATCTACCTAGAACAGGTCAGACTGGAGCGCGCCAGGGAATACCCTTATCTAGGCATCCAAATGGACGACCAACTAGCCTGGAAACAGGCTGTGGCTTGCAGAAAAATGCATTTTCAAAGAGCAACTTCAGCCCTGGTTTCCTTTTCTCGAAAATTAGGTAAACCTGCTCCTAAAGAGCTGCTTAAAATCTATCAAGCTAAATGCCACAGCGTAGCCACCTAAGGTGCTCCCGTTTGGGGCCATGCCCAGGTTGATAGCCTACAACTAGTTCAAACTAAGTTTATTAAATATATCCTGGCTCTACCTAGGAGCGCTCCAATATATGGCTCCCATATCGAGCTGGGCATCGATTATATAATAGACTCCATCAGATGCCAGCCGATTCTTTTATGGCGCCGTATTTGGACAACACCTCAATGTCACCTTACCCGCTCCCTTCTCCAGGATTGCCTTACCCTAGTAAATTGGCAAAAAATTCCCTGGTTACTCGATGTCTCAAATTTCTTTAGGGATATGAATTGTGATACTTATTTTTCTGATCCACTGTCTTTGTCCGACATTAGTAAAAAGGCGCTGAAAATCCTCTGTATGAACCATCTGAGACATCTTCGCATCTATACAGAGATACTGAAGCCAAGTAATGCGCACATCTTATCCATACAATCTACCCTTGGTACCCAGCCCTACTTATCCTTCTTCTTATCTAATTTTGAAAAGTATGTGTTAACAAGATTTCGTTTTAATTTATTCTTTCGTCTTGTTACTTTTCCTAATGTGCATAACTGGTCGCACGAAATGGCTTGCTGTCCGTGCGATGGTGTTTCTGTTCAATCAAACATACACACCATTTTTTTCTGTCTTTTTTTTGTTCAACCACGTAAAAAATTGATAATTCCCCTCTTACGTAGCATGGGGCTGAGAACGTGTCGACCAGCTTTTCTGGCTCTGCAGATGCTGGACACCCCCCATGCTGCTAAATGTGTGGCACTTTTCCTGAAATCCTGTTTAAAAACACGCTGTATGATTGGGTCTTCTACCACATGAATTGATATTCCTTACGCTTTGTTTACTTCACTGTAATTACTGTTTTTCTTTTAGTGATGTACTATATCTGTATTTTATGTTTCTTTACAGTTTTATTTGTGTATTCATGAATATTTATCTGATTGTTAAACTGTACTTTTTATGATTGACAAAACATTCAATCGAATAAAAGTTTATGAACTCTATATATATATATATATATATATATAAAATTTGAAAATAGTGTATGGTTTATATATGTTTAGAAAAAAATAAAGATTGACAAAAAAAATGTACCTTTTTGGTTGTTTTCTTAACTGCTGTGTGACTCTTTCTTGTTCTTATTACTGTTATTTGGTGGTATCCCCCATGGTGTTAAATTTTGGGGCAATTGTCACGGGGATACTGGTGATCTCTGCAGTTTGCACCAACTTCTGAATACTGTGTTAGATTTCAAGTTTAGTTGCATTAAAGTGCTGATAATGAAATGCAGAGTAGCCGTTCCCATGCAAAAAGACACGAGGTGCACCTTTGCGATTTATTCAAAATACTAAAATCTTGTATTGAATTGCACTGGAGGTAGTGGCTGCACTTACACTGTACACACAAAATCAATGAAGAAATCTCATTCTATTTATATTGATTAGGAATAGTGCGTCAGGTGCTGGGTCTTGACGGGATACACTGCCCAGTTCGTATATTGTTCTGCACACGAAAAAAATCACATCACAACTTTCACAACAACTGCAATGCGGAAGAAATTCCGGCGATACTCCACGTTACCACCAGGGATTTTACACCTGCTTTCTGCTGGTGTTAAGCAGGACGACTACCTGCAGCATGAAAGGAAACACAGCCAAGAGCCACACCAGAACACCCACAGGTGCCATAGAGTCAATGAGCATGATACAGGGATACCCATGAGGGCCACAAGACTCGTCGCAACAACCCCAGGACCGCCAACAACTCCCAAACCCGCATCTGAGCAAGTGGGTCTGTGTGGTCATTGTGTTAGCATGATAGGCACGGGCCCTGCAACATCACAGTGTGCTGTCTTCAGCAGACGTTACCATGTCACCTTAACATTGGCAGTGACCCTGGACATGTAGCTAGGCACGCATCCTCCTGCATGCACAACAAACGTGTAATGGTCCGGCGTACACAAGTCAGGGCAGGGGTGTGCCTATTCGGCAAGGGAAACGGGCTGGCTCGGACATGTCCGTGTGCAGGAAGTGTGGTAAGTGTGTCTCTATGTTCTGGTGTGGCCAGCCACAAGGGCCACAGCAAACGATGTTGTAAAGTGGCCGGCACCACCACCAAACAGCACTCTCATGGTGTAGTTGGAATGCCGCAGGACATGCCCGAATAGGCATTACAATGCTGTGCCGTACGAGTGCACGGGATACAACAGCGCACCGTAATAAAGTGTGGGGGCTCGTGGGGGGAGGAGCAGCTGTTTGGCAACGTAACACACAGTGAACCCGCCCATGTGCCACGTGCTGGGCATCTCATCCAGGAAGACCACGGTCACAGACATCCCTCAACACCCACGACCGGCCTTTGTACACATCCTGTATAAATGCAGCGTGGTTTTCCCTTCTATGCTCGTTCAGTGGTGTGATGTTGGCAGGTTGTGTGACTTATGCACCTTGTTAGTGTGTTTCATTTTGGCCATTGTTTGTCGATACTTGTGCTGTACTTGATTGTGCATGTGTACCATTGTGCCCATCTACCCCTGTACCCCCACTCCCTGCTTCTTCCTCTTCCTGGTGCTGTTGTTTCTATAATTTTGTTCCTCCACACATAAATACATGTAAAGAACAAATTAGAATACTTCCTTGATTCTTTTACGTTTCAAAACTTCTCTCTATTCGTTTCTTTTCTAATTCTCCATATAAACAATTTTTTTCATATTCAACGACACCTAGAAGTCAGCAGTGCAACGTATTCTATCAACACACTTTCTAGAACATTCTACAACACAGGTTAAAAGTTCATAATTTTTTTTAAACCGAACGATATTTTTTTGCAACATTTTCTCAAACATTTAACGGCACGTGCAGGTTAAAAGTTCACGATTGTTTTAAGTTCGAACAGTGCCTTCCAAATGCAAGTAGCAGGTGTGGTTGAGTTGAGCAAATTTTATCCTATAATATGTACTCCACATTGAAACAGCTTTTTCTTTACCAATCACAAAGATGCTTTTCTACAAAAGGAATGTGCACCCTACTTTTAAAAAACAATGCTTTTCATCTCCCAATCAGGTATCATTTTGTATGACAAAAAAAAGTAGATCCCCATCTTTAAATATATCTTATTCTACGAAGGAACTGCATGAGTTACAGACAATCTTTCCATACCTTCCAGCCATACCTTCAAAATGCTAGTGTGGATCGTAGGTCATAGCTATATTTGCTGGTGCAAGAGGTATGCAGAACAGAGACGTATTGACTTAGACCTAGGCTTACAAAATGTGGACATTAAATGGTTTGCACAGATAGGATTGAAGTGGCACCAATTGTTGCGTTTGGTTAAAACCTGTTTGCATCTCAAACACCTGGACCTCATGATTGTGCACTGTGGTGGAAACGACCTAGGCACATTGACTGGAGGAGGTTTGGAAATGCTTATGAAGGACACCTTTGGACAATTGATGTTACTTTTGCCTCAAACTGTCTTTGTATATTTCAATATATGCCAAAGACAGAAGTGGAAATGGTCAAAACAATTTTGTCCTCAGATTGAAAAATCTAGGAAGAAAGTCAACAAAGCTGTGTCTGCATACCTCAGAGACCACAAAATGGGATCTATCTACAACAACAACATACGTTTTGATATGGCTGATATCTACAGAAGTGATGGAGTACACTTCACAGATCAGGGAAATCGAGTTTTCCTGAATAACTTGAAGCTGTGCATCCGCACTTATATGTAGCTCCAACTAATGAACACAAGGGTTCTTTTTAGAGCCACCCTCTAACTTACAACTTAGGCACGCTATTTTAGGGCCAGGTAACGGCAACTCCCGGACCCTCGCCAAAATGTATTCTCCACACAGCTGTGGCGCAGCGGCCAGACCATCTGACTTTGCAGCACGGAGCTCTCACTTTGATCACCGGCTCTACTTACCCATAGGGGTGAATAGTTTGCGCTTTACAAATACTGTATTGATTTACCTTTGCACTCCCTGTACAACACCACCTAAGCACCATATACAAGTTGGACAGGTGTGGCACAGCACCCAGAGCGCATGACTTCACAGCATAGCACACACAGGTTGGGCTCACGGTTTCATCCCCAACTCCAGCAGCAGCTTAATTTAGCAGCATGCCACTCTAGGCAATACCTCACCTAATTTCTGTACCAAGCACTTTCAGGCCAGTAGAGGTCAGTAGTTCAGCAACGTTACCCCGAGTCCATCAGCAGCTCAGCTTACACCCCTAGCGCCACCAGACCCATAGGAGTGAGTAGATTGCACTTTACAAATACCGAATTCATGTGATACGCCTGAATTTACCTTCACACTCCCTATATAACACCCCCTAAGCACCATACATAAGTTACAATGTTCGAAACAAAAGTTCCTCCAAGTAGGTATAACTACATGCTGACACTACTTGGTCAGATGTGGCACAGCGGCTAGAGCACATGACTTCACAGCATATGACACACAGTTTGGGCTCACGTTTTCATCCCCGAGTCTGGCAGTAGCTCAGCTTAGCATCATGAGACTCTAGACAATACCTCACATATTTTCTGCACCCCAGGACTTTCAGACCAGTGCGGGTCAGTAGTTCGTCCCAGTAGCTATAAACACATGCTGACACTACTTCCACAGGTGTAGTGCAGCAGCCACGACACATGGCTTCACAGCATAAGACACACAATTTCGGCTCACGCTTTAATCCCCGAGTCATGCACCAGCTCACCTTAGTAGCATCAGACTCTAGGCAATACCTCACTTAATTTCCGTAGCCCACCACTTTCACACCAGTAGGGGTGAATACTTCGCTTCACACCCCCTCTATAGCACACCCTAAACACCCCACAGAGTTTACAGTGCACCTACCCTCCTCTTTCCCACTTTTTTCGCCCTTTTTTCCCCTTACTCACTTTAATGGGATCACAAAATGGCGTCCAACACTTCCTAGTTGCAATCTCTTGCAGCGCTCGCAACCAATAAGCAGCAAGCTCGTGCTCGTAACGCCTCAGCCAATCAGATGGCAGAATTCCTAAATATCGATAACTGTAACTTTCGATATTTCTCCAAAACTACTAAACAAATTTACACCAAAAACCAAAAGCATGCTTTCCAGACCAAGACCCTTCTCCCTGCCAAATCTGGGGTAATTCCGTTCACCCGTTCGACCTGTAGCCTTGTCTAAAGTTTCCTATGGAAATTAACATTGAGAAAACACGTTTTGGGATCCCTTTTATCTCGTCCCCTCCTTGACGAATCACCCCCAAATTTTCAACATAGGAGCTGATATCACCAAAGAATCAGTTTGGAAAAGTTCATGAAGATTCATCAAACGACGCCAAGGTTATAAGCAAAACAAAAAATGCTCTTCCTATGGAAACTTGATCCTAACTGGAACTACCTACTGGCGACCGCCAGTAGGTAAAATATATATATATATACTTTGCTGCTTCACTAAATTGACCATGGTAAGTATTTCTGTACCTCCACAACTGGCTACTGGTGTACCTTTGTAAGTCCCTAGTATATGGTGCTAAGGTACACAGGGATAATGGGTTGCAGCATGTATTGTGCCATCCATGAGAGACCACTCAAACTGTGACTACAGGCCTGCCACTGCAGCCTGTGTGAGCTGGTGCTTGAACCGCTCACGACAGATATTGTTTCCTTATATCTGAGATCACTACACTTAAAACCTATGTCACACCTATGGCAGCCCTTTCAGTCCTGAAGGCAAGGTGCTTGGTTGCAAGTGTGCAGGTCTCCCTGCATGAGTAGGATACCTCTACAAACCCCGGAGTCGATTCTCCAGGCTTTGTAAGTGCGGTCAGCCATTTTAATACATATAGTGGGCATCAGACTTTAACGAGATGTCTAACTATATAGGGGCGGGACCGAACCTGGTAATGTTTGCTATCACACATGTTGGAATCATAACCAAACACCGATTCCAGCATTAGAAGTATGATCCTATGTACTGAGGGCTCCCATGGAGTAATTCCCCCCCACCCCCACCGGGTATAGCCTTTCAGGGTCTGACAGCAAGCAACTGTTGCTACTGGCCACAGACACGATTCTGCCCTCCTGCTGCTGAGCCAAGCTCGAGCAGAGGAAGGTTGAAAAATAGGTTTCCTATCACAGGGAGGTCTGACCATCTCCCAGACAGGACTTATTGTAATAGGCTGGGGAGGGACGCTGGCCAGGGCCACCAGACTGCTTTAAAGGCACATTTTGTGCCCTCCTTGCATACTCCACTTTGAGTTTGAACCAGTCCCTTGGCTCTCGCTCTGGCAAAAAACTGGACAAAGGACATGGGAGTATCCTCCCCTTTGTCCAGCCCCTCCTCTGAAAGGGACCCCCTGAGCCATCCAAACCCCCTTCCTAGGGTATTTAAGGGCTTACTTGTGGGTGGGTCCACAGATTTGATGTGGGTGAAGATTCAAGGCTGAAACCACATCACTCTTCGACCGTCTGGACATTTGGACCTCGCCTGGAACCGAGAATACATCAAGTAAAGTCCACATTTGTAAAGCGCACAATCACCCGTAAGGGTCTCTAGGCGCTGGGGGCCGTCGGGAAGATTAAGCGAGCTATTGCCCAGAGTCACATGGTGCTGGGCTAACCTGCCGCCGGAGCCGGGGATCGAACCGTGGTCCCCAGATTCCAGCGTCAGTCGCCCTGGCCGCGGCGCCACACCTCTCCAAGGAAGACTCCTGCTGCTCCTGGTCTTAATGTTCTGCAAGTCTTCTTTGTCGTCTGTGTTTTTTGGAGGATCTTCAACAGACCTGTGGGCATCAAGGACACCTGATGTAATCTACCTTGGGGTGAAGGAGTCACTCCCCTGCACCTGCAGGCGCTGCAACAATGCTGACCGGTCTGCTGCTCGTGATGTCCCAAGGACTTCAAAAGGCTCAGCAACACAGGTGGTGGTTCTGCAAGTCACTCAAGGCCTGACCTGTCCTCTCCGCAATTTTGAGGCCAGCACCCCTCGTTGAAACCACTAGGACCAAATCCCTGTGCACCGTGTCGACTTGCCGTTGCCAAGACTTGTTGGCTCTGCACTCCAGAGATCTTCGGACTACAAGAAAATAGTCCCCAGCATCTCTTCCTGCCAAGAACATCGTCCTCACCACATCCTCTGCATCATGGGCCTTCCTTCTTGGTGAGCTGCTTGATGTCCTCTTGCGACTCCTGTACCTTTGGCCTGTGGGTCCGCCTGAGGGTCTTCTTCTGCTTCAGTGGGCTTCCCTGCTTGCTCGGGGCCTGCTTTGACTCTCCTGCTTGTGGTGAGTCCCTTGGATCTTGCTGGTCCCAGCACTGCTCCTTCTTCGGTTTCCACACCAGTTGCAGCTGCCAAGGCTTGTTGATGCTCCGCCAGACACCAACCCCCTGGTTGTCAACTTCGAGCATTGGACAACATGTGCACTGCTCCTGGTCTTCCTCGGCGTCGCCTGGTCCTCACAGCTGCAGCGACATGGTCACTGTCAACTCTTCTGAACCATCCAACATCAGTGGCCATTGCGCTTCCGTGCCTCCTGGTCCCCTCCTAGTGGCATAGACTCTGTCCCCTCTGCTTACAGGTTCTTCACTTCAAGAATCCACCCTTGGATTCTACCAGACTCTTACACAGTCTTCTCCAGCTGCATCTTTCCTGAAGTCCTACATTGTGGTCTGCAGCGGTTTCCGATGTCACATCGCACCTATTCACCCGGCTTCCCTGGTGTAGGTATCCTGGTTTCGGGGGTATCCACGGGTGGGGTCACTCTCCAACCTTTTGTCTTCCAAGGGGTTTCTTAAAGGTCTACCGGGAAGGGTCCTTCTTCAAAACTGCAACCGCACATTGACTTCTATTGGACACGCAGCTGTGCTTCCAGTCTGCACACGGCGTCCGTGGAATTCCTGGGTACTTACCTTGGGTGGTTCCTTGTGTCCCCAGCTCCTCTCAGTCTCCTGGTCCAAGTCCCGACTTCGGTCGCAGTTCACATTCTACTTTTTTAGTATATGGTTTTGTCTCACCCTGGAGGCCACAGTATTTTGTGCTACTTACCTATTTACAACTGAAGTATTATTGTGCATTTGTGTTTAAATCTCAAAGTAGGAGGTATATCAATGTGTTAGTGAGTATTGTGTAATAAACCGACATAGTTTTATAGATAAACTGTGTGGTTCTTTGTCATTTAACCTACAATAAATGATTAATCTGGTAAAACAAGCTGCTCAACACTCCTTCAAGATAAACCTGAAGGCTGCTCTCCACAGCTACCACTGTGAGAGCTTTGAAAAGGTTGTCACAGGCCACGAAAATCACCATAAGAGTTGTCTGGATTAATGCAAGGTGCTTAATTTAAATTATTGTGTACCATATACTAAGCTAGCTTCCTGTATATATATATATATATATATATATATATATATATATATATATATATATATATATATATATATCACTAGTGTAACGTAACTTGAAGGGGCCCCCCTTCAAGTGTCATGGAGGGGCTCCCCTCTTGACTCAGTCAGGAGCTCTCAGGCAGGTACTGTACTGAGGGGGGCCCCTGTAGCTCTGGCCTCTCCATCTATTCACTCTGGGTTTGTGGATTAGCTAGTGTACAACCTGATCACTGGTGATGCTGGGAAGAGGTGATACCACAAACACCACATTTAAAAACAGCAAACACTTTTCTCCCCATCAACAGAAAGCCTGCACTACAATCCTTTAGGAAATTCCATATTATTGGTACTACTTGCAACGTAGTTGCATGTGCTGTATCAATAACATGGAATTTCCTAAAGGATGAAGGGTGGGCTTCCTCTTCATGGGGAGAAAAGTGTTTGCATATATATATTTATCAGCCAACATTTATTTTTTAAACAGTCACGAATCACCTGAATAGACATTGCACAGCTTAAGATCCACTGACCTTAACTGTTCCCAACACGACCCTGAAAGATGTCTTAAAGACCCACACTTTCCTAACTCTAGAGGAAGATGCCAGGACCTCGCTCTGGCCTCAAACCTAAATATCTAGTCAGGTAACTATCCTAGGATCCTATCTTGGCTCTCAGCAAACAGGGCATGGTCTGCCTTTAGATCACGTACCCCAGAGGCATACATCATGTCTGGTACAACTCCTAATCTCGTTGCAAGGAGTGCCTTTCCTTTACAAATGAATATATTGCACTTCTTTCCCAATTCTATTTCTGTTTAGTTTAAATGTATTTGTATGTATGTAAAGTTTATTGAGGGATCAGATTTTGCCCATCCACATTTAAAAACTGGTTTTCTGCAATTATCTTGACTGTTTTATGGCCTATGTGTAAAGTGCTATCTGTCCATCAGAGACCCAGTAAGTCTTCACCGCTGGACCTCTGCACCACTCCACAATGTTATCTAAAAGGCCTTCACATAGTAACCAAACGCATTGTTAGTGTGGCCTTCTGAGCTCTTCTTTGGTTACTTAGGGTTGGGGAGAAGAGGTTTACTCCACTCTCCTTTAAAACTGTAGTCTCAAAGTCCAAGATCTCAAGTCTGTCAGGCGTGAAGGGCTCCTCCAGCGGCAGCGTCTCTTTACATTATGGTAATCATTTAAAAATAAAATAAAAAGTAGCGGTAACAAGATGAAAATAGATCAAACTGAATTTAATTAGCTACTCACATCTACACGGGGCAGTGGGAGATCTTTGCACACTGCAGCACCGCTTGGAGATATCTTCCAAAGCTCACATTGTGCAGACATCTGAAGGTCTCCCTCCCCTGATGCGAATTCTGAACTTGTGTTTTTTCTTTGTGTTCTTTTAAGTGTCTATAAACCCTGGGCTACAAATGCACAAATATGAACAATAAATATATCTGGCCGAGCCAGTGACAGCTGATGTGCAATAATCTGAGACAGAAAGTCATCAACAGAGCCCGTCACATGTCTGACAACTTCAGTCAGATATGGTTTTTCAACCAGCACCACTGTGCACTGCTAGAACTTGGAGCAGGTGCCACTGGAAGAGATTTCACTCAGCCACTTTTAAGGCCATGCTGCGTGAAAACCCTGCGCCTGCTTGAAGCAGGCGGAAGGATTGACGCAGCATGTTAGGGATAGGGCACCCCCGAGCCTTGCTGGAGCTGCGTCGCGCTTGCGACGCAACTCCAGTAATGCGCCGCCTTTCCGACGGGGGATGCGACACGCATCTGCCCATCCATGCGCCACAGTGGCCGCATTGTATGCGGCGCATCAGTGGTGGCGCACCGGTGGGCAGATGCATCGCAACTCTTCTGGCGCATCCCTGCTGATTAGCAGAGATGCGCCAGAAGTAGTAAATCTGCCCCATACTTTTTAACAACCAGGGGCCGTTTTACACGAATTGCACTTTGGTATTACAGAAGGGGCTGCAGACGCTTGGGCTGCCCCTTCTGTAATACTGAAAGCACTGGCAAACAGGGGCGCTTTCTTAAGAGGCCGTTCCCTCATTTGCAAATGAGACGTCTCTTGTATGTTTCGCACTGTGCATGAAGAACTGGGCGTTGGTTACATAACTGATGCTACAGCATTGGGCCTCCCTCTCTCTCTGGTTAGATATTTGGTCAAGACCCGAGATCAAATTTAACACAGAGGGGCTTATTTACAAGCCCCTTGTGCCACGTTTGCGCCATTTTTAACATGGAAAAAGTGACGCAAAAATGGCGCAAGGGGCTTGTGAATCTGCCCCGGAGACTTTATAGGGCTGTATGTCGCTTGATTGGTCACATCATATCCTCTGGATCAAGTGCATTAAGGATACAGAAAGCCTGTGTGCACGCCCATTTTATGTTGAAATTCATCTTAACCATTGAGCCATATCTTTTAATTGTAAAAAGCGTGTATGACTACTTTTTGCTTACGAGGTTTAGGCTGGATTTATTGCATTTTTTGTTAGAATTTCCCCAGGGTGGGAATAGGGTCCACTGCCCTGCGTCCTGCGGCTGCGACAGTATGTCTCCGCAGGAAACCCTGGGCCTCATTTATGAGGCCTTGCGCCAGTTTTGCGCTTCTGATGCATCACTTTTTGTGATGCATTGGCGGCTTAAAACATGCCTCCTGTTGCACACTATTTACAAAATGACGCATTTAAGCAGATGCGTCACTTTGTAAACCCCTGCGCTACATTATACCTGCGTCAGGTATAATGTAGGCAGGGGGGGCGTTCCCCCGCAAAAAGCCTTGTAGAAGTGACGCAGTGAAATCTATGAGATTTCACTGCGTCACTTCTAGGACGCCGTTGCGTCAAAATTTTACTGACGCAGGCCCATTCACATGGGGCTTGCCCCATGTGAAAAGACGCATTGCTGGAGTTGCGTCACTTTTGTGACACACTCAAGCAATGCGTCACTTTTGCGCCATACAGCTACGTCAGAAATACTGGCGTATCTGTAACTTCTTGCGACATGATGCGTCATACAGTAAATATGACGCATCAGGTATGTTGCAAGGAGTGCGCACTGAGAAGTGATGCATCGCTGCTTTTACGCAGTGATGCGTCATTTCTCATAAATGAGGCCCCCTGACTTTACAATGTTCTGTAAATTTTATGAGGTTCCAAGGAAAACATATTATCCAGCTCCTAAAACAAGGCCACTTTTCCCCAAGTATGACCTGCCCTTTTGTACCTACATATGCTTTTGGAAGAAACTATTGTTAATGTGGTCTGCTTTCCAAAAGCCACTATGAGATTGAGGAAAACCTGTGACTAACCATCCAATTTGCCCAGCAACGGCCGCTTCTCTTATAATCGGGCAGATTAATTATTTATTTAATTTTCCCTCGTGGTCGTCTGCCGAAGTTCCCACCCCCACCCTCCCCAACCTCGCCCTTCCGCGCTTACCTACATGGGCCGCAGCTGAACCAGGGCATGGTTTTATTTATATTTTCTTATACCTTTTTAATAATTTTGTATGCAATTCATGCCAGATGTTTTTACCACTTATGTACTTTATACTGCATATATTTTGTACATTTTTAAAATTGGTTTCAGTAGCTGCCTTGCTTTTAGGTCACCTGCTGTTCTGGTTTCCTTTAAAACCCGAATAAACGACTCACTGAGTTCTCACGGTGGGATATAAAACAGTGATCTACAGGTTCCACACCCGGCTGCACAGACACATTAACATATGGAGCGACTCCTTTGGAATAACCACCTGTGTCCTCCAGGTTGCATTTAGGTTTCTGCCAGTGGCACATTAACCCACTGAGCTGTCTTACTGGCAATTAAACATGTGACCTGCAGATTACCAACAGATCTCTTTAAAGGCACGTTTATCTACCGACTTAGCTGACTGGGATCGAAACATGTGACCTGCGTGGCCAATACAGATGTCTGCAACCGGTGCATTAACCCACCCCACAGCCGTGTGCCTTTTTAGGTTTTGCCTAGCGAAAGCTGCGCTCTGCGCAGCTTTTTCGCGCAGGCGAAATCCTGTTGAGAACTGTAGGGTGCTTTGGGTCGGCCCTCGTCATTGATTGGCTGGCTCCGTAAACGGAGCCTTGCCATTGGACGAGGGGCCTGTCCGTCAATGCCGGACCAGACACGGGGGCGTTCCTGACATTCTTTGCCTTTTGCCGACGTCACGGGACGCCGGGAACGCCCCCGTGTCTGGTCCGGCATTGCCGGCACTTCTGCGTCTCTCCTAACCCCGTGACTGGCCGGCCGGCCAATCCTAGCGCGGCCGGCCGGAAGTGCCCGCCCCCCGCAGCCCGGGGAAGAAGGAGAGGAAGACGGCAAGCACTATGGCGGCGCCCGCGGGGAGACCGGAGAAGTGCCTCTCCAACCTGCCGCTCTGTCTGGGCTGCCCAGCCTGTCGCTGCTCGCCTCCCAGACCGATCGAGAAGTGCCGCCGTCGCAAGGTGCAGGTGAGTCGATTTATTTGTTTGTTTTTTTCCCTCCTCCCCTACCCTCCGAGCCCCTGCCCCAACCTGTCTTCCTCCTCGTGGCCGGGGCTATGTTTAGGGGCGCTAGGCCGCCCGCATGGCCGGGCTTTGTGTGCCGGTTACGGGATGCCTGGGAGATCCACGGAGGCTCTTGAGCCCCTGCGGGGGGATACAGGGGGTCCGCTTTGTGTCCCACCGCTGGCTGCAGTCTGCTCGAATGTTTTTATTGCTGCCCGCATTGCCCCTGCAGCTTTCTGCTGATGTGTTGGCTTTGTGTGCCGGTTACGGGATGCCTGGGAGATCCACGGAGGCTCTTGAGCCCCTGCGGGGGGATACAGGGGATCCGCTTTGTGTCCCACCGCTGGCTGCAGTCTGCTCGAATGTTTTTATTGCTGCCCGCATTGCCCCTGCAGCTTTCTGCTGATGTGTTTTACAGCTGGGAACCGGCGCTCGCTGGTCACATACCGAAGAGGGGGTCCGCTTTGTGTCCCACCGCTGGCTGGTGCAATAACACTAAATTGCTGAAAGCTCATTTGTACTGCTGACGCGGCCATCATTTTGTTTTCATGTAACCTCGGTGCCCGGTAATGGCCCATAAATAAAGCTTTGACATCCCAGGTGACGCATGCCTCGATTCCGGGTGGCTCCGTCTCCGCCGTGTGCCTTCATGTGGAATTTTCAAAGACGGGTCATCTTTGGGTGTAAGCCGACCTGCTCTCCTCTGTTGTGTTAAGGGGCACCTTGTGTGTGTGATTGTAGCTGCCGGGGCACTCTCTGTGCAGGAGGGAACTTCGAAAATCACCCTGCCTGGCTCCAGTCGAGCAGCCCTGTCCTTCAGCAGATAGAATGATTGCTTTCAGTGCTAATGACAGGTTGGTGTTATTAACTGTTCCATTTGTTAACTGTATCGAGCCCGGGTAACATTCCGGCATTTTTAAATATTTATCGCGCTGCCTGTGCCTTGGTACTGCACAGAAACGTGCAATAACACTAAATTGCAGAAAGCTCATTTGTACTGCTGACGCGGCCATCATTTTGTTTTCATGTAACCTCGGTGCCCGGTAATGGCCCATAAATAAAGCTTTGACATCCCAGGTGACGCATGCCTCGATTCCGGGTGGCTCCGTCTCCGCCGTGTGCCTTCATGTGGAATTTTCAAAGACGGGTCATCTTTGGGTGTAAGCCGACCTGCTCTCCTCTGTTGTGTTAAGGGGCACCTTGTGTGTGTGATTGTAGCTGCCGGGGCACTCTCTGTGCAGGAGGGAACTTCGAAAATCACCCTGCCTGGCTCCAGTCGAGCAGCCCTGTCCTTCAGCAGATAGAATGATTGCTTTCAGTGAAAATTGGTATTCTGTTGCCCATTGTACATCTGTTAATCCTTATCGTCATGACAAGGGGAGGGAACGGTGTATCATCTATTAATAAGCGATCTGGAAATTAATGTCTGTGCTCATATTTTACTACACGTTTAAATATGCCTATATATCACCGTATTTATATTTTTTATATAAATGTATGTGCATTTTCTTGTATATATACACATATACCCCCCCCCCACACACACACACATACATATATCTATATCTTATATATGTACACACACGTGGTATGTATGGCAGGTGTATGTAACATTTATCATCCCGTATGATCGTCAGTTTCCTAATAAATGTAACCCACTTCTCTTGACGTTAAAAATATCGTTACTAAGGTTGACGAGTTAAATTAATCCAGTTGATAACTGGTTTAACGAAGGGAAAGCTTTGTGAGTATACCTTCAGTGAATATTCATTTTCTACATTTTATAGTGCTTCTTAGACTGCTTTGGAGATTACGAAGGGAGGAGCTTTATTCTAAAAATCAATATGCATCATATTCAGGCTGCAACTTTATTGCAGAATTTTGACGTGATAGACCGATACATTTTGCCAACGTCACCGAGGGGCAGCGTTTTAAGGAAATCATTTTCCAGAATGGATGTGAGCAGAAAAAGCCCGTGTGTGGTCAATGAAATCGGAAACACAGCGATGTAATTGTTCTGTTCTCGCCGAGAACGAGAATTACTCTTCATTTTGCTGTGCCAAGGACTTTTTAAAGCGTTAACCTGATGACTTGTTACCGTTGCCATAGAATCAAAAGATGGATGTATTTTGAGAATGATCTGTAGACTGAGTAATCTCCAAGCAGCGATCACCCTCGAACAGGGAAGGACGACCATGCTTCCCAGTAAATTGGACCTTTACCACAGAGGTTAATAGAAAATAAATTACTTTCCCTGTTGGTGCAAACTTTATGTACGCGGTGAAATACATATTCATCACGGGGGAAGAGATGGCCTCCTACCATCCAGGTGAGAGGCAGGCAGGCTGTGGGAGCACAGTAAGGTCCTGTTTGTTGCAATAACATCTGTAGCACATTAGAACAGAACCTGATGTCTCGGAAGATCAGCAGACTCCTCACGAGAGAAGCACTAATACAGGCTGTCTTAGCCATGGTGATCTCTCATTTAGACTGTGCCAATTCTCTATACTTTGGCATACCACTGTATCTCACCAGAAGACTGCAGCTAGTACAGAACCAGGCTGCTAGGTTGATCTTTTGGCAACCCAGATCCCTCTGATGTGCCGTTCCAGTCTTTCTGTTCTACACTACAAAGTTTGGTTGGTCAGTTTCTTCCTTCCTCTCGTTTTTATCCTTTATTTCAGCATTGCGAAGATTTGGTTGACTTTGGGCGGCACATCTTTACTTTGTTTGTGGAAAAGAGCGATATTTATTAATTTGTTGACTGCTGTGCCCAGAGTCGATGACTTTTCTCACAGTGCATGTTGTACATTATTTTGAGAGAAAACATTGTTCATGAAGTTTTGGGATCCCACCCCTGCTCAGAGCGTTGTTTGTTGTCAGGTGTTCACAGCTTAGCAAATTTAGGAATTTAATTGGTCTCATGTCCTGATAGGGGTAATAATACTGGGGGTGTGCTACCGCGCTATCCAACCACCGTACGTCCTTTGTTCTGCAGTGAGGAGCAGTGAAGAATTTCGGGGTCCAGAACGTAATATAATGTTTCTACACTCCGTGTGCCCCTGTTGCCTGCTTGTGCTGTGTGGGTGTGTGTGGAGGGCTCTGTGTAGCTGTGTGTGTGGGAAGCTTTGTGTGGCTGTGTGTGGGGGGGGCTGTGTGGGTGTGTGTGGGGGGGCTCTGTATGGGTGTGTGTGTGGGGGGGCTCTGTGTGTGTTTGTGTGTGTCATTTGCGAGAGATAAAGCTAGTGGCATTGTAAATGGCAATGCCATTTATTTATGTTAAAAAAACATAAATAAATATAATGTCAAGAGCAATGCCAATAGCTCTAACTTTAACAAAGGCAAAACCATTGCATTGTAAATGCTTGTTTGTGAACAGTGGTCAGGTCGTTCTCTGTCGAGCTACAGAAAGGCATCTGACATGTACATTATGTCCAGACTAACCTTTCCGGCCAGGGCTGCACTACATTAAAGGAGGGTCGGGTGAATTCAGCTTGTGTGTAAAGATTTATGCCTTTCGGAAGTCAGAAACAAATACAAAATCCCCTTGAGCAGATAGATACAACTGATGACGCGGCGTTCCCTAGCTAGCATGACGTCAACGCTACAGACTCCCTTCGCCCGGGTCCTTCTCCCACACCCCGTGCCTGGAAGCCGAGCGCCTCGGTCGCACTCCTTCGGTGGGAGTCTCTGGATCTGGAGTTCTCTTCTCGAAGGCAAACTTAGTTTCGTTTTTGACCAGCCTCCGGCGCTCAGCCGTCTCGCGCTTTAGAATTAGTTGCTTTTTATTATATTTGAAATGCTGCCGCCTCCCCCCAGCTATATTCACTATAGTCTCTCACCAATGATGCGGGCGGTTACCTGTGAAATCTGAATTTTCCTTGCTTTGGGCAGGGTGCTGCTTGCTCTTTCCGGTCCCTCTGTGAAGTATTCCCAGAACTTGTCTGAACCCCGCCCCCCCCCCCTCCCCCCCCCCCCCCCCAGGCTCCTTCCTGCTCTCATGTGAATACACATTGAGCAACACGAGCTTGGTTCCTACTTTCGGTTGCATCTGTCTTCCATGACTGCCCTCCGCAGGCGCAGAGGGAGGGGTTTGGCTTTTACACGAACCCACTGTACACCCTTTCAGTGCTGGATGGTGTGGACTCAGTCTCCAGGTCATTACGTGGGACGAAAACAGTGGGTAGGGGGAGTATGGGTGTTTCTGTAAAGGTGCTTGTAATATGGGCGTGACTTAAGCACGTAAATTACATTTGGGTGACTCCCATAGTGTGCCACGTGGCTGGTATTTTGGTTCCTTATTTCCATTATTGCATCCACATATATAACACAACGCCTGAGACACACCCTAAAACAGCCAGGCCTATTGGCTTTGTCAATGATTGTGAGCTGTTTTGGATAACTGAGTAAACAACATTGGTTTTGTTGTAAATAATTCATATAGGAAATGTATCATTTCTGAAACTGTGAGACTTTGAATTAAACATCACTGACTGAGGTCTGTAAGGGACAGTGTAATCCAGAGTGTCTCATTCACTACTGTTAAATTCACTCTGTGCTTCACATGTATGCCCCTTTTCTCTCCTCAATGTAATCAACATGCATATCTTACACCTCATCTCTTTCCTCCTAAGCATCTCCTTTTCACTCTCTTCTGAACGCACCTTCTTGCATCGCCTTCCCTTTACCACTCCCCAAACACACAACGCACCCAGTCACTTAACCCCTTGGGCGCGGGCGCAATTCTGCGCCTGTGTGGCCGTTTGAATGAGTGGGCGGATCATGACGGCCCCCAGCTGTCATCAGCACACGCCCACTGTGATGCATGACGGACGGGGGCCGTCATCAGCATGGAAGGGGTTAAACATGCTGTGTGTTCTTTTGTCCTATCCTTATTTTTTACCAGTGACGGCTCCTCCGCTAAGGTGGAGGAGCGTTGCCCACTGCACAAAAAGTAAAAATAAAATGACAATAACGTATCAGTATTGTCATTTTATTTTTCCTATTGAGTCAGTGGCCTGTGTGTTGTGTGGGGCGGGGAGGGGAGGGGCTGGGCAGCGCTGGGGGAGGAGTGGTTTGCACTCCCAAAGTGCACATGAACTGTTTGGCTGGCCCTATTGGACAGACTAAACAGTTCAAGCGCACTTTGCATGTTCCTACCCAGCTGCATTGCACAGCCTGGTCAGGAACATGCACAGGCTTACTGTTCGAGTCTGAGCGCCGATCCACAGCGCTCAGACCAATGACAATGCTGCATTGCAGCGTTGTAGTTGGCTCAGGGGGGCCTGTGTACCGGGTGCTTCCTGCTCCCTGCCACACTGCAGAGGAAGAAGGAATAGGATGCAGGGGAGACGGTGGCCGGCCGCTATAAGGTATGTTTTTTTTATTGTCAATTAGTCCCCCACCTCACCACTCCCCATCCAGTAGCAGCTGCTACTGATTTTGACAATCTTGTACCTCCTTTGGACTCATTTGCACAAAATCACAATTTTAACTGGAGTACGTGACCATTGCTGTGTGCGCTCTGCAGAGAGGCCAAGGATTGGATGGTCATGTGTTATGAATCCTTTTTTTATCTACTGACAGGCTATGTGAGGAATTTGCACAGCCTTCAGCCTCATCCAGAGGTCTCAATCGTCACCCGTTATCATCACTTGGAGGTGACTCAGTTCAAATATGCACTATATAAGAATAAAATGCTACACAAAAAAAACACAACATCGTGGAAATAGCTAACACTCTTGGGAACACACGATTAAGTATAACGCATGTGACATATAATCCCGAAGTAAATCGCTGACATGAATTTCCTTGGCATTTTTCCATTCATTGTTCAAAATTTAATCAGTGTTTTACTAGTCAAGTTAAGGATATGAATACAGGGTCCAACAGGGACTTCTTTCAGTGTCTGCGTTCTATTACTACCTGGTCTGAGACCCAGAAAGACCCATCCCTGTTAAAAACCATGTATGTCACTGTAATAAGGGCCCTCTTCGGAGTACAATTTAAACTGCTTTTTGCATGCTACCTTCTCAAGAACTGTTGGCTATAAAACCATACAACAGCAGTGTGGAGCACAACAGCTTATCCACACAGTGGAAGGCACACGTGTTGCACACTCACACACCAGTACAGAAAAATCACGCATTCCAAGTGCTGGTAATAAAAAAATATTTAGAGATTCCATGAATTCGAGGTCAATATATGGCAGCAGAAAGGTAGTGGAAATAAGAAAAGCAGATGCTGACAGTCAGACTTTTAAGCTTGTTGAAAAAAGTGTGGGGGTGGGGGTCTTTAAAAGAAGCATGGCCTATGTAATCAAGGGTACAGCTTAAACACAAACTAGTTTTCTGTGATTCCCATAATGTGCCACCTGACCAGAATGTTGGTTATTTTTTAAGCTTTCTGTTATTGGATTCATATTTATAACCTAACAACTGGCATACACTTAAAACACAGTCAGGGCTATTGGATTTGTCAATGGTTGTGAGCTGTTTAAGATAAATGAATAACAACAATGTTTTTAGTAAATAGTATTAAAAATCTTTTAATTCTCAGATTTCGAGACTGTGAATGAAACATAACTGAGGCCTTTGGAAGGAGTAGTGTTCTTCAGAGTCCCATTATGTTTACTCTATACTAGTGTGCCATTTTCTCACCACCTCTCGTCAGCCTGCTTATCTTACACCTCATCTCTTTCATCCACAGATCCTTCCTTTCGTTCTCTCCTCCTGATCGCAACTCCTTCCATCTCTTTCCTTTACTACTCCCCAGACACACAAAGCATTCCTCATTTGGAAGTACTGCATTTTCTTTTACGTCACCTTGTTAGTATTTTGACATCTACCTTTAGTCACATTTGCACAGAATCACACTTGATACTGGATTCTATGTCAGGACAGGAGGCTCTGATTATGCTTTCTCATTTCTTTAATGAAATGCCCAGCAGCCAATAAAAAACAAAACTACAAATCCCATGAACACTTGGGAATGACCATAGAGGTTACACTATATAAGGTCCAAACACTAGTCCTTCTTCCTCTTTCTTTGCTGCTCCGCAGCCAGTTAAGTCTCTTTAACCTTATTACATTGCTTTTACTGATATTGCTATTGTGAATTTGGTTTTGTACACTTGCCTTGTATTCCGCTGCTTGTTTTCTTGTGCGCGGTGCTTGTGTACTGTCTCTCGGCTTCGGTGCCGGTATTTTGCGCGTCCGTTGCGGCGTGTCTTCTTGGGAGCGTGTGTTCGCCTCCCTGCACCTGGCCGCTTTGGTGCCCGGTTGCATTGGTGGAGTGGGAGCAGGGGTCGCCGGCTTCTTGGGAGAGCGCGAGCGCTCTCGAGCCGGTGTTTCAGCGGCAGCAGCGTCGCGCATGCGCGCTGCTTTGTTTCCGGCTTGTGGCTGTTTTCTCCTCACGCCGGTCGAGTGAATGAACGCTTCTCACCAGCGCTCACGCCCACAGCCCTGAACTATCGACCCCGTCTACGCCGGAGCACAGGAAAGTGCTTTGGTTGATATTTTATGTGCATAGGCTCTGCCTAGAGTGATTATTTGTTGGCAGGCTTATCTCCCTCCACGTTTGAATTGTTTGCCTGGAGTTTGGTCCTTCCAACCTCTCTTTAGCCTGCTTTGGGGTTGTCACTCCCCCATTACTTGTATCCTTGATACTCCATTACTGTTTCAGTCATCTTGTGGGCATTGAATTTCTGCACTCTGGTGCGATGGCTGATTTCTATGAAGCTGATGATGACTATTATTACAATGAGGAAGAGGATGACCCTCTTGAGTACAACCTGGTGGAGGAATTGGATAAAGGTGTACAGCTTTCAGTGAATAAGGCGCTGGTTAGGGCTATTAATCCCCTGAAACGTCATTTGAATGAATATGCTGTTCAACAGGGTTGGTTGCCACCCACCCAGAAGTCCGCCAAGTCGCCTCATAACCCACATGCGTCGGAGTTTCAGAAACTTGCAAAGGTTTTGTCTTCTGATAAGCCCAAATCTTCTGGGTCACATTACATGGAGGAGTCTGACCATGCTCAGGCTTCTTCGGGTCAGGATTCTCCCCCTCCTAAGAAGCGTCTCTGCAAGGAGCGTTTTGTTGACGCCTCTGAGCGTCCCCCCCTTTTAAATTTTGAACCGGAGGACAATGTCCATCCTCATTCGACATCGTGGTTGCCCGCTCCGGCAGTGGCCGCTTATCTTGAGGCGCATGTTCGCCAACCCTTTGAGGCGCCTGTCCGGGCTAGACTTCGCTCCGAATGCCCGAGACCGGACCTTGCGGACCACATAGCTGACACTCCGGAGGTGGACCCGATGATGGTTACCTACCTTAAGAAGTATTCTAAAGATCCTAAAAAGGGCCTGGACCGTTCCTGGAGGTCTTGCCAGGATAAATTGATGGACATGCTGGGCCCCCTATCCAAGATCCTGGATCTCGGCTTCAAAGCGAAGGAAGCTTCGGCAACTGTCAATCCTGATGAGCTCATTGAGTGGGCTCAGAGGGCTGTCTGCATGTTCGGAAATGTTAATTGTGCAATTTCTGCAGAACGGCGTAGGTCCATTCTCCTTAAATTGGATCCCAAATTGGCAGAATTGGCAACTTCGGAGGCCGGTCCGGAGGCGCAGGGCCTTCTATTTGGCCAACCCTTCTTGAAGGAACTCACTAAATTTGTGTCCGCATTCAGCGGCATTGATAGGGCACAGGCGTCCTTGCGCCGGGCCATGCGTCCGGTTTTTGCCAAGGCCGGACGACAACGGGGACGATCGTTCGGCCGTGGGTCGCAGCAGCAGTCCCAGAGAGGAGCCTCGCAGCAGCGTGGTGGGCAGTATGACTCTGGTTACTCCACCCGCGCCAATTTCTATCCTTCCCGTAAAGGAAAAGGTCAATACGGCAAAGGGCGATCTGGTGGACAACAAGGCCACTATCAACATTCCGGAACTACAGGTGAGCCTACTTCAAGCATGCGATGTGAGGTTGGGGGGCAGAGTGCGATTTTTCCTGCACAATTGGCGCATGATCTCCAACGATGCTTGGGTGCTAGAAACCGTTCAGGGTTTCAAGATAGAGTTCTATCACCCAATACATCAGACCCGTCTTCCACCTCCTATGCTTTTTTCCCGTCACTCTCAGGCTTGTCTATCAGACGAAATCGAGGTTCTCCTCAAGAAAGGAGCGGTTGTTCCTACCGTACGCCATCCGAAGGGCTTTGTCAGCTCAGTCTTTCTGGTCGAGAAAAAAGGAGGCGGGTCTCGCCTGGTTCTCAACCTGAAGGACTTCAACAGCGGGGTGGTCTACAGGCACTTCAAGATGGAGGGCATCCATCTGTTGCGGGATCTCCTTCGGGAGGGAGATTGAATGGTCCGTCTGGACCTGAAGGACGCATATCTGTCAATCCCGATTTACAGGCCCCATCGTCGTTTTCTCCAGTTCCAATGGCTGGGTCGCTGGTACGAGTATCAGGTTCTCCCGTTCGGCCTTTCGTCGGCACCATGGTGCTTCACGAAATTACTGAGACCAGTTGTAGAACATCTTCGTTCCAGGGGGGTCAGACTGATCATCTATCTGGACGACATTCTTTTTATGGCGGATTGTCCTCTCCGACTTCTGCAGCACCTGGAGTGGTCCATCACACTCTTGCAGTCTCTCGGTTTTCTGGTCAATGTTCCGAAATCGGTTTTGGTTCCCACTCAATCTATCGATTTTCTGGGCTTTCAGATAGACTCGGTGACTTGCCAACTTCTTTTGCCCAATCAGAAGCTCCGCTACATCAGGAGGGAGTTGACGTCTGTTATTTCCAAACAGACTGTGTCATTGAGGTCGTTGGCTCGTGTGGTAGGTCTTCTAGCTTCCTCCATTCAGGCGATCTTTCCAGGTCCTCTTCATTACAGGGCGATGCAACGCCTGAAGATTCAGCATCTCCGGAAAGGTCTCCGCTATTCGTATCAGGTTCCTCTTTCGGAGGAAGTGCGGGGGGAGATGCAATGGTGGTTGGACCACATGGAAGCCTGGAACGGTCGAGCCCTGTTCGGTTCTTCTCCGGAACTGGTGATCGAATCAGATGCCAGTCAGTGGGGTTGGGGAGCCCGTTGCGGGTCTGTTTCGACAGGGGGTCGTTGGTCGCCCCAGGAGTTGTCTCTCCACATAAATTGTCTGGAACTCCTGGCGGGTTCCTTTGCGATACGGTGTTTTTCCCCCCTACAAACGAGTTGTTGCATTCTTCTCCGAATGGACAACGTGTCCGCAGTCCGCTATGTCAACAAGCTGGGCGGGACTCGGTCCAAGATCTTGGCGGAGATCGCCAAGGATTTTTGGCATTTTTGCCTCCACCGGAAGATCACGGTTATTGCAGAGTATCTTCCGGGCCGCGACAATCAGGTTGCGGATTGGCACTCCCGCCATCTTCGGGATTTCAGCGACTGGAGACTTCATCCTCGAGTCTTCCGTGCCATTCTTCGGCAGTGGGGCCAGTGTCACCTGGATCTGTTTGCCTCTCGCCTCAACGCGCAGCTTCCCCAGTTCTACAGCTGGAGACCGGATCCCTTGGCTCTGGCCACGGACGCTTTTCTCCAGCAGTGGCCGTCGACTCTTTGTTACGCGTTTCCCCCGTTCATGATGATTCCCAGAGTGCTTGCTTACACCAAGCGGTTTCGAGCGGAGCTGATTCTGATTGCTCCCTTATGGAAGGCTCAAGCCTGGTTCCCGGTACTCCTAGAGATGTGTTGCGAGCCTCCCCTTCTTCTTCCCCTGAAGTGGAATCTGTTGCAGGATCCTCTCGGAGATCCGCATCCCCTCATTCTTTCCGGCACTCTCCGGTTACTGGCATGGCGAATCTCGGGGATCGTTGGTCGATCCCAGGCATTTCTAGCGACGCTGCCACATTCATTAGTAACGCCTGGTCTCCCAATACCCACAAACGGTATCGAGGAGCTTGGAAACGCTGGTGTGATTGGTGTGTTCAACGGGAAGTTGATCCCGTTTCTGCGGATGTCAGTCTGATCATTAATTTTTTGACTTCCTTGGCCACTTCCGGTCTGGCTTACCGGACCGTTAATAGTTTTCGTTCTGCTATTTCTGCGGGCCATGTCCACATTGATGGTAAGCCTGTTGGTGAACATCATTTGCTTTCCAAACTGCTTAAGGGGATTCGTCTTGCGAAACCCCCCACTCCGAAATATGTGTCTTTGTGGGATGTTTCGGTTGTCCTGCGGTTTTTGGAGGCTTGGCCTTCTAATCTTTTGTTGTCCCGTAAACAGTTGTCTGCCAAACTGACCATGTTACTGTGTCTGGTGTCTTGCAAGCGAATTTCGGATGTCCGCGCCTTGGACCTTGCGGGTCGCAGTTTCACCCCTGAGGGTGTTACTTTCACTCTCTCTAGGAGAACTAAATCCAACACTTCCTCCATAACATATCCTTCTTTTCCTGATCATCCCAATCTCTGTGTTGTCCAGTGTTTGAAGGATTATGAGGGGAGTACCGCTTCTTTGCGTACGGACATGCAAGGTCAGTTGTTGATTGCCTTGCAGAAGCCTTTCCGTCCTGTTGCACCGGCTACCCTGGCTCGCTGGGTACGCTGGCTCATGTCTGAGGCAGGCATTGATGTTTCTGTGTTTGGGGCACATTCTGCTAGAGGGGCAATGGCCTCAAAAGCTTATTCCATGGGTGTTACTCTGTTTGACATTATGAAGGCTGCAGACTGGTCTTCAGACTCTGTCTTCAAACAATTTTATTATAAACCAATTGTTAGTGTTGCCTCTGTTGTGGTGGACGAGCTTTGAACAAGCATAATCAGAGCCTCCTGTCCTGACATAGAATTCAAAATTTGCAAACATTCGTGACAAGAATTTTCAATTCTATTAAGGACTAGGAGGCGAGGATTATCCCACCCTTGTTCAGACTATATATATTGCATTGTTATGTACTGTATAATATTTGCATATTGTTGCAGTTTCTATTTCCTTGTTTTTTCCCCCCCTGACTTGCTTGACCTTCTCCATTATTTGGATATTACGGCTCTGTATCTTTTCAGGTTCGGACCAGAAATGATGTGGTTGATCTTCTTCGAGAGTCTCCTATGTCTCCTTGTTCTCGGGCCCAGGATTCCTCCATCCTCTGCTACAGGATCCTTTGGATTTCGGCAGCGTGCTTGGAACTTTTATTGTTACTCTACCTGGGATTGTTTTTCGATGTTGAACTGTTTCCCCAAAGAAAGAGGAAGAAGGACTAGTGTTTGGACCTTATATAGTGTAACCTCTATGGTCATTCCCAAGTGTTCATGGGATTTGTAGTTTTGTTTTTTATTGGCTGCTGGGCATTTCATTAAAGAAATGAGAAAGCATAATCCTCGCCTCCTAGTCCTTAATAGAATTGAAAATTCTTGTCACGAATGTTTGCAAATTTTGAAATATCTACCATTACTGTGTGCGCTAGGCAGAGAGGCCAAGAATTGGGTGACCATGTATTCTGAACTCCATTTTGACTCACTGACAGGTGCTGTGAGAAACTCGCGCTGCCTTCAACCTTAATTCCAGAGCTTTCAATCGTGGCACAACACCTGGTAGTGTCTCAGTTCAAAGAATGCACTATACAAGTGTAGAATGCTACTAATTTTTTTTTTTTAAACCAACATCCTTGAAATAGTTAACACTCTTACTGAATGCAAGATTAAGTAAAAAGTGAAATATACACAGGAACTAAATTTCTGACACGGATTATCTTAGCATTTTTACAGTCATTTTACAGAAATTGATCAGTGTTCTTGCAAGTAATGATAGGGACATTAATATAAGGCCCAATAGGCACCAGTTTCAATGTCCGTTTTTAATTACCACCGAATCTAAGATCCAGAGGGATCCGCCCCCATTAATGCCTTTCTTACTGTAAACTTTTCCATTTTTTTTACACTCCGACTCAAACAAGTCTGCAACAAGGACAATAGTGACCAGTAAATCTGTCCAGGCCTTCTTAAAGGGGTGTAGGAACCGTGGGGCACAAGTGAGATTTATCATCCCAAGATTATGGAGTGGAAATACCAGATTTAACAGTGGCAGACACAGACATAACATGTCTCTCTCAGAATCAATGCTGCACATCACCTAAGAGTCTACCTCAGCGTCTTCCTAGAAAGTTTCAGGGTGACTATCAAGGGGGGCAAAGAAAAAGGGGAGGGCCCCAAAACGTGTTTTCCGCATGCACTTTTCCACAGGAACTTTAGGTATTAGAAAAAATATCAAATATCGGCAGACATAAAAATCGGAAATTCAATATTGTGACACATAAATATCATTTACATTAAGCTCCAAGCACTCCAAAATCAAGTCCAATGTCTTATTGTACATTGATTGCCAGTGTCTTTTATTCAGATATTATACTTCATATTCCATATGACAGTTCCGCTGTACAAAATTCATAGCTAAACATAACAGCTTCATGCCACAACTTCATGCCAACAAGTGTTTCGTCCGTTTTGTATAACAGGACTTCATCAGGGCTGAAACAAACGTAATAATGGCACAGGGATAAAAGGAGTTGGGTTAGGCCCATACACCCTCCTAGTGCACTGCAGTTCAAAGGATAAGAAGGTGCATGTAGAGAGTAGGATCTGCTTCTTATGGTTACCCCTGCTTTTTGCTGGTGTTTCACTGTTTTTCGACTTTAGTCTGGCTGGGGCCCTGCTAACTAGGACCCCCGCCTAGCTGTTTCCTCTCTAAAATTATTGCATGTACATTAGGTACCCTCCAGATTGATTACTGGGTTACCCTTGTGAGTCACTGTATATGGTACATTAGGTACTAAGGGCATAGGTACCCCAGAGGCCTACCAGGGGCTGAATCATGTACTATGCCACCCCTGGGAAGTCTTCCAAAATGGCACCACAGGTCTGCCACTTCAGCTTGGGTAAGGTGGTGCATGCACCCCTTACTAAGATATAGGCTACCTATATCTACCTTAAATAACAGACACATATAAACCTATAAGCCACTCCTATGGAAGGCCTTGACAATCCTGAAGGCAGAGTGCTTGTTTTTGTGTGAGAGGGTGCCCAAGCATGAGCTGAGCCCCTCTGTAGCTTTCGGAATCACTTCTCTCTAGCTGTTCTGTGATACAGCCATACCATGTACTCTTAAGTTCATTATAACATCGCGGTAAATGCTAACTTTGGAATGGCTGCATCAAAACATGTCGTGTTTGGTGTCAAACACTTTGGAATCCTACTCGGCGTCCTGGCGACGGGGGTAGAATTCGACCCTTCTAGAGGGAGAAGACATGTACACACTTACTTAAACTGTAATAGGTTAAAAGAGCCCTGGCATCACAAAATGGATGCCACAGCCACAGACACGGGTCTGACCTCCTGCTGCTGAACGAAACTCCGGCAGGGGAGGCCTGGACAATAGTTTTCCTGTCACAGGGAGGTGTAACCACCTTCCAGACAGGCTTTAGTGTATTGGGGCTGGGTGGGTGCATTCATAGAATGCTTTTCAGACAGTGCTGGGGGCACACTTGGTGTCTCTGTGCATACCCCAGTTCAAACCGGTTGCAGGGGCACTTAGCCCCTGCTCTAGCGCGGAACTGGACAATGGGAAAGGGGTGTAACCACCCCCACCCTGGGTCCTCCCATAGGTGGGACCCTAGAGTAAGTCCAACCCCTAAACTTAGTATAAGTATAGGAACCCAGTCCTTAGGACTTTAGATGACCCTGGACGAAACTCTGCAACATATACCCAGGAACTTTGACATTCTAATTCGACTTGGAAACAGAAGAATCTCCCTTGGGGTCAAGGAGTTACTCCCCCGTTCAAACAGGCACCAATGAAGCATCTTGCCGGTCTGCATTTCCAAGGCTTCCGCCGGAACCCGAATGTTTTGTGACACAGGACATGGACTTCCAGACATCTCCGAGGCCAACACAAGATCACAGCAAAGCTGAGACCTGTAGCCATTACGAGAGACGTGGGACCGGAACTCCTGGACACTGTGCACATTTGCTATTGCATTTACTTCCCAAGCTTTCCCGAAGTTGTTCATTGGGCTATTTGTAGTCCAATCCATGAGCACCATCTGCACCGAAGATTGTGGGCCTACACTCCACAAGTGTTCCGTGGGCCAGCTTCTAGCATTTCTCCTCGAGGCCCCTTCGTGATCCCTGGTCCGTCGACTGGTGGGTCCCCATGAAAGTAACTCTTCTGTTTCTTGGGCTTTTCTGGATGCTCCAGATGTACCCTGACTCCCCTCCAGCTGGTGAGTTCCTAAGACCTTGCTTGTCTGCACCGAAGCCAATCTTTGCTTTCTGCCAGGGTTGCTGTTCCCAAGGACTGTTGGGTCCAATCGAGATACCGACACTGCAGCTCTCAACATCCTTCGTGGGACAGCTCGAATCCAGCTCCTGGTTGTCGTCGACGCCTCCTGGTCCTCGTGGCTGAAGAGTCAAGCTTCACCTTCTTCACCTGAAATCACCCGACACTGGTTGGCATTGTCTCCTTGCCTTCCTGGTCACTGACTCGTGACCCAGACTCTGTCCCCTCTGCTTTAAGGTTCCTCAGATCTTCGATCCACCCTTGGATCCATCCGGACACTTTCCACTTGGTCGCCTGCAGCACTTCTTCGCAGCTCGCCACGACGAAACCCGACACGAAAAGACACCTATGCACCCGACTTCCCTGGGTGAGGTAACACAATTACTCGCATGCTCCCATGGTTCTTGACTCTCGAACTGTCTAGTTCTGAAGGGGTTTGTTCCTAGTCCACTCCTAAGTGTCACTAATCTGTAATTTTCCAATCGCGTCTTTCCCCATAGAACTTAATGGTGATTCGCGGCTGTTTTTAGACACTGCACGAGTCCCCAGTGGGTCCCCTGTGTCACTACCTTGGGTGGTTCCTGATGGCCCCAGCGGTTCTAAAGGCTCTAGGCCTTGTATCTATGTCAGTCGTGGTTCTTATATCACTTTCTTAGTATATGGTTTGTGACGCCCCTAGGGCTAATCATATATTGTGATAATTTACTTATTATTATTATTATTATGTTTCTTATATAGCGCCTGAATCGACCCCCGAAGGGGTATCTCCGCGCTTGCCTTGGGAACCCGTCCTGGCTTTTCCCTGTGAGACAGCCCCTACAGGGCATCCCCAAGGTGAAAGCCAGGCATCCCGCCGCAGGGGGGCCGTTGTGGAGATTAAGCAAGCTTAATGCCCAGAGTTGCAGAGTGTGAACCCATGATTAGGTCAGGCACCGAAGCGAGAATTATCGAGTCCATGGACATTTGAGCTCAAGACCCTGCCGCGTCGGGAATTGAACCCTGGTCCCGGGTCTGACCTCTGCTTCAGGGTCTGCCTGCTCTAACCAGTGAGCCACACTTCTCCACTTCTGTGTGTTGAATAAGTTTACTTGTGTACGTTTGCCACTAGCCTCATAAAGATACTAGGGGGATGTGTTTAGAATAAATACATATATTTTATATATATACCTGGTGTGGTTCTCCTTTCATTTGGTCATTACATGAGATTATAGACTGGTAAAACAAGCTGCTTTACATTCCTTCAAGACTTAGCCTGAAGGCTGCTCTCCACAGCTACCACTAGGATAGCTTTCTATAAGGTTGTCTTTAACCTACCATCAATAAGGGGTAGTTAGTGGACAACATATTCCAGGCCAACTTCTCACATTGGTGTGCAGAGTGTGGGATTCCAGCTTGCAATTGTTTTACCAGATAATCTCAAGTGTGTGATCATTTGAAAACCACTAAAGGTACCAGAGGTACATATAATACAAGCTTGAATACAGTAAGTTCTACTGAACTTAGAGTTGTGTGTCAAGGGCTTAAGCACACCCTTTCTACAACGCAAGAGAGTCCAGTAGGCACCCAACTAGAGTAGGCAGTGCATACACCACACCTCAATAGTTATGTCTTTAGGAGCAGGACCTAGTGTGTCCCTGCCAGATGTCAGTATGTTACAGACATCCAAGTATGACACATTCCCTTTTTCTGAATTAAGGGATCTGTGTACTATGAGGAAACTAAAGACACCAAAAGATGCAACCACTCAACATCTTAGAGAAATGTTGATGCTTGATGACCAGAGAAAGGCTTCAGAGTCTGAAAGGGTAGGCAGTGTGGTGGATGCAACTGAAGGGGAGAGACCAGTGGTACCAATCGACAGGACTCAGACTCTGAAGTTGACCAGGGAGGTGACAATGACCTAGACCTGGAGAACCCAGCTCCAACTGAAGATGAAGATGGCCAGCAAGGCCCTCCCTTTGTCCCCCCAGGAAGAGTTGGTGGCGGGCCAGAAGACCCAGGTCACCTTCAGTGTAATCTGATCGTTCTGACTCATCAGTAGGAACTTCCGTTTCGTCTCATAGAAGGGTCACCTCCCAGGAGAGGAGAGAGAAACAGCTGGAGTTTGAAAAAGCCCAGCTGGAGATAAGGAAACAGACTAGCCTTAGAAAGGGAGTTCCTAGATCTGGAAAGACCGAGAAAAAAGATGGGACTAGAGTCCCATGGTGGCAGCAAGGTCCCTAGAGATAGGGATAGGTCTTATGACTATACAAACTTAAGCAGGATTGTCCCTCCCTACTAGAGTGGGGATGATATTCACAAATGGATAACTGCACTGGAGAGGGCCTGCAAAGTACAGAAGGTACCCCAGGGGCAGTAATCCTGTGGCTCTCCTTTGCAGACAAAGGTAGAGACAAGCTCCTCACTGTCAGAGAAGAGGATGCTGATAAGTACAAAGTCCTGAAGAGTGCACATATAGATGGGGTTGGCCTAACCACTGAGCAGTATAGGATACAGCTCAGATATACTCAAAAGGCACAGACACAGGACTGGGTTGACTTTGTTCGTTGTGCTACTAAGGGTCTAGATGGCTGGGTACTGGGCAGTAAAGTGTGTGAATATACAGGATTGTATAACTTGATCATGAGGGAGCAAATCCTTAATAACTGTCAGAATCAGCTGTTGCATCAGCACCTGGTAGACTCTGATCTGACCTCTCTCCAAGAATTGGAAAAGAAGGCAGACAAATGGGTCAGAACCAGGGTGAAGCAGAAGGTACAGAACCAAGGTGGTGACCAGTAGAAGCAAGATCCTAATAAGGGAGGGGAGAAGGGTAAAGACCAGAAGTCTTCTCAAGGCACACAAAAATCTTCCACTGGTGGGGATTCCCAATCTTCCAAGAAAGGAAAAGGCCACAAGAAACCATGGTGTAAAATCTGTAAACAGAATAGCCATTGGACTAGTGATTGCACCAAGAAGGATGCAACACCAGCCACCATTGCCCCTAAGGCAACTGCTCCCCCTAATTCAGCTTCAAGTGGTGGTACTCAGCAGCAGAATGGTGTGGGTACTGAAATGGGCTCTGGCCTAGTCAGAGTTCCAACTCAGGCTGTGTTAGTCTGTGATGGAGGCATAGACATGTCCTTCTCTGTAAGTCCCAGTAATCTGAGCAAGTACAGACAACAGCCTTTAATAAATGAAAAAGAGGCTTTGGCCTACAGGGACACAGGGCCAAGTGTCACAATGGTGACACCAGACTTTGTGGACCCTGGCCAGATCATACTTGGTGAGATTTACCAAGTGACCAATGCTAGCAATGTCAGGACCAACCATGCCCTGTCAGTTGTTAATTTCTCCTGGGGAGGGGTAACTGGCCTTAAGAAAGTTGTGGTTAGTGCAGACCTCCCTGTTGAATGCTTGCTTGGCAATGATTTAGAGACTTCAGCCTGGTCTGAAGTGGAGTTAAGGACCCATGCAGAAATGTTAGGGATCCCTGCACATGTGTTTGCTGTGACTAGATCACAGGTCAGAAAGTCTAACACTGAACATGCCCTGGATTCTGGAATAATGGACCAGGTGCCTTCCAAGAAAAGGAGCAGTAGGGTCAATGCAGTGCCGTCCCCCCTGACTCAGAGTGATGATCAGTCTCTTGAGGGAGCGGATTGTGAGCCTGAAGAAGGAACTGTCCCAGAGGAGCTTGAGCCTGATAAGGTTGAGTTCTTGGGGACAGGGGGCCCTTCCAGGGCAGATCTGAGTCAGGAGCAGCTGAGCTGCCCTTCTATTGAACCCCTCAGACAGCAAGCTGCTGCTGAGGCTGCTGGGAATGCTAGTGGCACCCATAAGATTTATTGGGATGATGGACTCCTGTACTCAGAGAGTACAGACCCCAAGCCTGGTACAGCCAGGAGGTTGGTTATACCTTTGAAGTTCAGGGACTTCCTATTGACACTAGCCCATGATATTCCTTTAGCATGACACCTGGGCCAGAACAAGACTTGGGACAGAATTGTCCCTCACTTTCACTGGCCCCACATGTCTAAAGACACAAAGGAGTTCTGTCGCTCCTGTGTAACCTGTCAAGCCAGTGGTAAGGCAGATGGCACTACAAAGGCCCCCCTGACACCACTAGCTGTGGCTCGGGTTCCCTTTGAGAGAGTGGGGATTGACATTGTTGGACCAATGGATCCTCAGACAGCATCTGGGCACAGGTTTATCCTAGTGGTGGTGGACCATGCCACTAGGTACCCAGAGGCTATTACCCTTAGGACCACTACAGCACCTGTTGTGGCAAGAGCCCTCTTGGGAGTGTTCTCCAGAGTGAGTTTCCCTACGGAGGTAATATCTGACCGAGATGCAAACTTTATGTCTAGTTACTTTACTGCAATGTGGAAGGAGTGTGGAGTGAACTACAAATTCACCACACCCTGTCACCCACAATGCAATGGTTTAGTAGAAAGATTCAACAAAACCATAAAGGGTATTATCAAGGTTCTCCCAGAGAAGCTCAGGCAGAGATGGGACATCCTACTGCCCTGCCCTTTGTTTGCATACAGGTAGGTTCCTCAGAAGGGTGTTGGCTACACCCCCTTTGAACTTCTGTTTGGGCATCCTGTAAGAGGCCCACTGTGTTTGGTGAAGGAGGGATGGGAGTTACCTGTCAAACCTCCCAAACAGGACATTGTGGACTATGTACTTGGTCTACACTCCAGGATGGCTGAGTACATGAAAAAGGCAACTAAAACCCTTGAGGCTAGCCAGGAATTACAGAAAGTCTGGCATGACCAAAAGGCTGTACTGACTGTTTACCAGCCAGGACAGAAAGTGTAGGTGTTGGAGCCTGTAGCCCCAGCAGCTCTCCAAGACAAGTGGAGTGGACCCCACATTATGGTTGAACAGAAGGGAGAGGTTACCTACTTGGTGGATCTTGGAACTCCCAGGAGCCCCCATAGGCTGCTACGTGTCAACAGACTGAAACCATATGTTGACAGGGCAGACACATGGCTACTGATAAAGGACAGGAGGAAGAGAGTGACCCTCTCCCAGACCTGCTCTCTCAGAACCCTGATGATGGATCAGTAGATGGAGTAGCCTTGGCAGGCAGCCTCACTGATCAGCAGCAAACTGATTGCAGATAGGTTCTCCAACAGTTCAGACACATGTTTTCACTGACTCCAAGTCAGACTACCTGGTGCACTCATGAACTGGACACTGGGGACAGTCTGCCTGTTAAAAATAAGATTTACAGGCAACCCGATCATGTCAGGGACTGTATCAGGACTGAAGTCCAGACAATGTTGGATCTGGGAGTTATTGAACCCTCAGATAGCCCTTGGGCTAGTCCAGTGGTCTTGGTACCAAAACCTCACGCCCAGGGTGGTAAGAGAGAGATGAGGTTTTGTGTTGACTACAGAGGTCTCAATGTAGTCACTAGGACTGATGCCCATCCAATACCAAGAGCAGATGGGCTCATAGATATGTTGGCCTCTGGCAAATTTCTGAGCACATTTGATCTTACAGCTGGCTACTGGCAGATCAGACTAGCTGATGATGCAAAGCCAAAAACAGCATTCTCAGCCCCTAGTGGACATTATCAATTTGTGGTAATGCCCTTTGGTCTAAAGAATGCACCTTCCACTTTTCAAAGGTTGGTGAATAAAATCCTAACAGGCCTGGAAGACTATAGTGCAGCATATCTAGATGATATTGCTGTCTTCAGCTCCACCTGGGAGGATCAACTGGTCCACCTGAGAAATGTTTTGGAGGCCCTGCTGAAAGCAGGCCTAACTATCAAGGCTACTAAGTGCCAGATAGGGCAGAGTCAGGTTGTGTACTTGGGCCACCTTGTAGGTGGAGGCTAGGTTCAACCATTGCAGAGCAAAATCCAAACAATCAAGGAATGTGTTGCTCCAACTACCAAGACTCAGGTCAGAGCATTCTTGGGCCAGACTGGGTACTACAGGAGATTTGTCAAGGGGTATGGTTCCATTGTGACACCCCTGAATGACTTAACCTCTAAAAGAATGCCTAAGAAAGTTCAGTGGACAGTAAGCTGTCAAAAGGCATTTGATGACCTGAAGCAGGCCATGTGCACTGCACCAATTCTGCAAAGTCATAACTGCTCCAAATAATTCATCCATCTGAGTTGGGTGTAGGGGCTGTGCTATCACAATTGAATGATGAAGGTCAGGACCAGCCAGTAGCTTGTATTAGCAGAAGGCTGACCCCTAGAGAGAAACGTTGGTCAGCCATTGAGAGGGAGGCCTTTTCTGAGGTTTGGGCTCTGAAGAAGCTGAGGCCATACTTGTTTGGCACTCACTTCACTGTTCAGACTGAGCATAAGCCCCTATTATGGCTAAAACAGACGAAGGGTGAAAGCCCCAAACTTTTGATGTGGTCCATTTCCCTACAGGGGATGGACTATACAGTGGAACAATGACCTGGGAGTAACCATGCCAATGCAGATGGACTCTCCAGATATTTCCACTTAGAACATGAATACTCAACTGGTCAAGGTTAGTTTAATGTCCCTGCGTTTGGGGGGGGGTTGTGTAGGAGAGTATGATCTGCTTACTATGGTTACCCCCACTTTTTGCTGGTGTTTCACTGTTTTTAGACTTTAGTCTGGCTGGGGCCCTGCTAACCAGGACCCCAGCCTATCTGCTTCCTCTCTAAATTGATTGTATATACATTAGGTACACTGCAGATTGGTTACTGGGTTACCCTTGTGAGTCCCTAGTATATGGTACCTTAGGTACTAAGGGCATAGGTACCCCAGAGGCCTACCAGGGGCTGAAACATGGATTATGCCACCCCTTGGAAGCCTTCAAAATGGCACCACAGGTCTGCTACTGCAGCCTGGGTAAGGTGGAGCATGCACCCCTTACTAAGATATAGACTACCATTATCAAGCTTAAATAAAAGACACATATAAACCCATAAGTCACTTCTATGGCAGGCCTTGACAATCCTGAAGGCAGAGTGCTTGGTTTTGTGTGAGAGGCTGCCCAAGCATGAGCTGAGCCCCTCCGCAGCTTTCAGAAGTACTTCTCTGTAGCTGTTCTGTGATACAGCCATACCATATACTCTTAAGTGCATTATAACCTTGCGGTAAATGCTAACTTTGGAATGGCTGCATCAAAACATATTGTGTTTGGTGTCAAACACTTTGGAATCCTACCCCCTCCCTGCCAGTCCTGGCTGCAGGGGTAAAATGCCACCCTTCTAGAGGGAGAAGACATGTACACACTTACTTAAACGGTAATAGTTTAAAAGAGCCCTGGCATCACAAAATGGATGCCACAGACACAGGTCTGACCTCCTGCTACTGGACGAAACTCCGGTAGGGGAGGCCTGGACAATAGGTTTCCTGTCACAGGGAGGTGTAACTACCTCCCAGACAGGCTTTAGTGTATTGGGGCTGGGTTGGTGCATTCCTAAAATGCTTTTCAGACACTGCTGGGGGCACACTTGGTGTCCCTGTGCATAGCCCAGTTCAAACCGGTTGCAGGGGCACTCAGCCCCTGCTCTGGCGCAAAACTGGACAAAGGGAAATATATCCGGGAACCTCGATATTCTATTTCGACTAGAAAACGGAAGAATCTCCCTTGGGGTCAAGGAGTGACTCCCCTTTTCAAACAAGCACCAACAAAGCATCTTGCCGGTCTGCATTTCCAAGTCTCCCGCCGGAATCCAAAGGGTTTGCGACACAGGACATGGACTTCCAGACATCTCCGAGGCTGTCACGAGATCACAGCAAAGTTGCATTACATTCCTTCAAGACTTAGCCTGAAGGCTGCTCTCCACAACTAGGACCAGGATAGCTTTCTATAACGTTGTCTTTAACCTACCATCAATAAGGGGTCGTTTGGACTGGTGCGAGGTGCCCACTAGAATAGTGGACAGCATATGCCAGGCCAACTTCTCACATGTATTAATCATCGTATAGAAACTAGATATATTCATGTGTAGGGTACCTCCAACCAATGGAGTGTATGGAGAGTACAAAAAGAAGACCCAAATCAATATTAAAAACACGTATATATCTAGAAACATAGTCAAATAAATATTAGAGAGAAGGAGAGACAGAAATCAGGTCACCAAAAACGTGCTTAAATCAAACACGTAAAGTGTGTGCTTGAAACGCCCTTATACCGAGTTAAAGGCCAAACGTTATAACGTGGCTCACCTTAAATTGTCACTATTCTTACATAATCTATCTGGAATCTATAGTCCATGAGAAACCTTTTTAAACCTGAAAAAGAAATCAAAATACACAATGTGTCCTAATCTCTAACAGGTACCAGAAGTAGTATAGGACACTAAACACTGTTCTTCTTACCACAGTATTAAGCTTCAGTCCACATAGTATATAGCTGTGGAAAAGTATATGTAAAAAAACGTCTGAATTCTGAAAAGTAAATTGAATCACGACACCACCACGACTAGATGCATAATTTGAGGTATCATATTCATACTCGTAGAATAGTAATTATTGAATAGTCATTTTGTAAATTGATTCATTGTGTTTAGTTCCTTTAATACACATATATATATATATATATATATATATATATATATATATATATATATATATATATATATATATATATATTCCAAACCAAAGTTTTCCAGCGCGATTACGGCTTGCCACAGCATGCGCCGGAAATACAATGCACGGACCAGATTTTGCGGTGCTCAGATATCTTTTATTCGCTTGTCGGCTTCATAACGTTTCGCCACACAGTTGCCTTGCTCACATGACAGCAAATATTAGTGAGAGTGAATTATTTAAAGTGCCAGTGCTGTGCTGTGATTGGACTCTTTCTAATAGAGATAGAAAGCAGACCAAGTATTGTTGCATGTCAAATACATTTCATTGAAAATCCTTTAGTACAATACCCTTCAATCATAAGTTAAATACATTTGTTTAAATTGAAGCATGATCTCCATTCATAAAAATGCCTGCAGCTTTAGGAGCAAAAATGACAACAAATATAAATACTATCATAAACGCTTGCATCATATATAATGAATTCATAATTATCTCTTCGCTTTCATTTTTGGTTTAGCCACTCCTAATATCTCTATAACAATCCATTTGCGTATATTGTATCGAGCCACCAGCACATAATGCCTATGTATATTTATATTAGTGCAGTATCGTGATAAAAAAGTGCATTGTGCATAAAATAATCACATGTATGCTACTCAAAACCACATTTCTAAAATACTTGACTGAGCCCAGTCTGTATAATAGAAAAGACGACCATCTCATGTATGTACTTCCTTTACACAATCCATGATTGCTATATTTAACAAACTTGATTTTGTTTGCACCCAGTTAAAACCATCTTCATAATAGTAATAACATTACATGTATGAGTGCCATAGCTTAAAAAACACTGGACAATTTGCCCCCCTAATTGATTGTTAATCATGAAAAATGGGGGGGGGGCGGGCCACAGATATAGTCCCTAAATAGATCAAAACAATGCGATTATACAATTTAGTAGGCTTCGTTCGATTTATATATATATATATCGCGAAAGTCGCCATTCAAAATTTCCCTTCTCCAGAAAGAAAAACGAGGAGTGGACCCAAAATCTTGTGCAAAATCCTTAGTGCTTTATTTCGTGCAAATAATCAGCCAGCAATCCGCCATGACACGTTTCGCCTCTACCAAGAGGCTTGATCACATGACATGTCATAGACACAAAGGAAGATATGTATAGTTCAAAAAAATGCGCGAACCCCGGCTGCTCATTGTATATGCATAGAAAGTGAAGAAATTCTGTATACAAATTACGACATTTGGATAGAAGACATAATGTCTATAAAAAACCGTTTGTTTCAAGTATAAATACCAGGTAAACAAAATATATACATATATATATATATATAAAAACAACTTTTTGTTCTAAATTTGTATAAAATATAAATTCATATATCTACAATATATACATGTCTATATACACAATTTCAATTTATATATATTAATACGTTAAGCATTTTTTTGTCCAAATTGAATCAATATAAAACATTGGTTTTTATAAGATGTTTGTCTCCAATCATTACTTGATATTAAATGTCATAGCTGTAATTCGTACAGTTCTCCCCCCTTCCCAATTGATTTAACTCATGTGAGTAATTTAAACCAATGAGCTACCGTCATTAGGTTCACATTTAACGATTTACTATCTAAGTACCTTCCCTGGGTGCTGTAAAAAATGTGTAAGTGTTCAATAAGTGCAAGTGCTACTTAAAAATTGATCTACATTATCAAAAAGCTGCCGAGTCTGTTGTGGGACCAAACTTGTATATAACCAATGCCTGTTATCAAGCAATGATTATAATAAAATATCGTTTTACATACCTTCTATAGTCTGATCCCTAACTTCCTATCCAGACATGTCAACAAGTGGCTCTATCATCCCTCTTCATATTCATCACCCTATTTGAGACCCACTTAAATATTTTTTAATTAAAGAAAAGTATATAAATCTTCAGTGGCGTTCAGACCCCCAGGGCTTTTGCTGTCCATCTCCAATATATATCGTGTCTCTAAGAGACGTAGCTTGGCTTCCCTATCTCCCCCCCCCCCGTTTAAGGGGTGGGATAGTATCTATAAGAAAATATTGGAGATACTTGGGGTCACTTTCATGTTTTGACTCGAAATGTCGAGCCACCGGATGTGCCTGGTCTTGCCCTGAGATTGCCCTTATGTGCTGCAATATCCGCTTGTGGGCGGGCAAGCGAGTGCTGCCCACATAGCATAGCCCACTTGGACATTGCAGCACATATACCACGTATTCCATCTTACATGTCAATCTCTTGCTGATTGGTATCGGTTTATTCTTAAAGGGACTTAAATAGTGAGTCTTATTTATGCCAAAAAGGCAAGCTTTGCAAGATATACACTTCTTGAAGCCCTTACTCAAGGCCATCCATGTGCCAGACATTGTAGTGTCAAGACTATTGCTTACCAAGGCATTGGCCATTGACGGGGATCTTCGAAATGTTAACTCGGGTTTGTTGGCCACCAATGCCCCAATTACTGGGTCCCCTCTCACTAAATTCCAATTTCTGGTAAAGATATTGCTGATCTTTGAATGCTGCCTGTTATACGTCACAATGGCCCTTGATTGAATCTGACTGCTGTTAATCTCTGAAGTCAATGTCTTAGATTTGGGGATCAAAGCCTGTTGTCTTGAAATTGATCTGGTATGATCAATAGCTTTGTCAAACATTTCCTCAGTATATCCCCTTTGCATAAAACGTCTCTTACTTGCCTCCTGGGCTATAGCAAAATCTGAGTCAGAGCTACGGATCCGTCTCAATCTTAACAGCTCCCTATAGGGGATGCTGCGAATGAGATGGCGTGGGTGTTGACTAGTCGCATGTAGCAACGTATTCCCTGCAGTTGCCTTTCTATGTAGTCTAGTTGCCAGGCTGTTCTCTTTGACAAATACCTCTACATCCAGAAAACTTACTGACTCGCTCTGTATATCAGATGTAAACTGCAAGTTAAAGGCATTAACATTCAGTTGTTTAACAAAGCTTTCAGCACTGGTCTTGGACCCCCTCCACACTATGAAAAGGTCATCTATATACCTCAGATATAGCACTACATTGTTGGTCATAATATCCTTGTGTTGGTCCATGAGGACCCGCTCCTCCCACAGCCCCATGTGCAAGCACGCAAAGCTGGGAGAGAAGCAGGCCCCCATGGCCACACCTCTCATTTGTTGATATACCTGATTGTTGAAAACAAAAAAAATTTGTTCTAAACATAGCTTCAACATACCGATGATCATTCTATTGTGGTTTAAACAATTCATGGGACGTTTGTCCAAGTAATGTTCTACGGCTTTAATGCCGTCCCCATGTCTAATGGATGTATATAATGAGGTAACGTCAAGAGTCATTAATGTACAATCAGCATTCCAGTTTATCTTTTCCAATTTGCAGATAAAATCAGTAGTGTCCCTTACATAAGAATTTACCTTCTTTACCCTGTCCTGCAAGAAGAAGTCAATATATTTAGAGATATTCTCCGTTGAACTTTCAATGGCTGATATAATGGGCCTACCAGGCGGCATCTTGGCGTTTTATGGACCTTTGGGATCAAATAAAAAAAAAATATATATATATATATATATATATATATATATATATATATATATATATATATATATATATATATATATATATATATATATATATATATATATATGTATATATATTCACTGAAAAAAACATAGGTTTTACACCAGTTATAGTTAGCTGGAAATTTTACTTGCATAAAACCATTGAAATTCCCACGTTATAGTTAGTTGGACTCACTATAACTTGCGCGCCTGCAATGCACTGCTGATGACGTCACATATTACATCACTCATGACATGGTCAGTGACATCACTCATGACATCACTGATGACACCATCCAGTGAATGTGTGTCTTTCTGAAAAATAAATGTGTTATATATGTATATGTAAAAGTTGATGGAAGAATAAATGTTTAAATAAGTGTTTACATGGATGTTTTTTTTTATTGATTGGTTAACTGGCTTATTAAGTGTATCTTAGTGAATACATATATTAGTGAGTAATGTTTAAATATTTAAATATATGTATTAGTGTTTCATTTTATGTATAAGTGGTTGTATGTGTTTTAAAGACAGCATATATGCAGGACTGTATGGGTGGATGAGTGTGTGTGTGTGTTAGTGAGTGAATAACTGTCTCACTAGTGTCTTTATCAGTAAGTACATATGTTTTAATCTAGTATATGTGAATATTGATGTATATAAGTGAGTATATGTGAGAGTGAGGGATTGTAAGAGTTCCTGTTTAAATTAGTATGTGTTTCTATAAGTGATTGTTTAAGAGAGTAAGTATGTGTAAGTTTCCTTAGAAGTAAAGTGGTAGTGTGTGTATAGCTGTATATGCAAATAAATGGATGTTCAATAGTTTATTAGCATGTGTGAGTATATGTGAGAGTATCTTTTGGATGACTGTCAGTGTGTAACAGGATGTATAGGTGTATCACTACATATGATGAGTGAGTATATGTATGAGTGACTATATAGAACTGTTGGTGAATGAGTGGATGTGTATATAGATGGTGGAATTACTGAATTGGTTGTTGTAACTGGTATGGGTATCTCCATTTTTTTGTACATTTAATTTTTTATTTTTGAATATGTGTTTCAAGGGTTACATTACACTGAAAGGAGGTCTGTTACTCTGTCACAAGGATAGTGTCATCAGTGATGTCATGAGTGATGTCACTGACCATGTCATGAGTGATGTAATATGTGACGTCATCAGCAGTGCATTGCAGGCGCGCAAGTTATAGTGAGTCCAACTAACTATAACGTGGGAATTTCAATGGTTTTATACGAGTAAAATTTCCTGCTAACTATAACTGATGTGAAACCTATGTTTTTTTCAGTGAATTTAATAGGTTTTTTAAATGCTAATTCCTAACTATAACTGGTGTGAAACCTATGGTTTTTTCAGTGAATTTCATAGGTTTTTTTAATAGCTAATTTCTATTTTATAATGAATCCTATATTGTATATTTATGTAATACTATTATTTTTTTTTTGCCCTGGAGCGCTCCCGGTGCGCGTACCGATGAGCGCACCGGTAAGGGCAGTCTTACGGCGCGCCCCGGTGCGTGTATCAGGGAGCGTCCCGTGAGCGCCATTGCCGCGAACGAAAACATCATCGTGACGTATCGCGTAGCCGCGTAATGCGTCTTATGACGCACGGCGTAAGCGCTTGCGGGAGCACCCGAGCGCATACAATCGCGCAACGTAAGCGCCGCTGGGCGCGCCCCTGGGCGCGCACCGGGGCGCGTAGCGTAAGCGCGTCGGGTCATGTGACCTGAAAAGAACACTTTTCATTGGTTCAGAACAGTTTTGGTTTCCAAATGATGAAAGCCCGGGTCATGTGACCTGAAAATAACACTTTTCATTGGTTCAGAACAGTTTTGTTTTCCAAATGATGAAAGCCCCCACCTCTTTTCCTCATTCTCACTTTGTTCTTTGAGTGAGGAAGACCTGCTTCTATTGATAGAGAAATGGCTTCAATAGTAGCAGCAGCTGGAGCATCTGCACCACCACCACCACAAGGGCCACCACAACATCACATTGGTGGTGAACAAGAAGAGGAGGAGGAAGAGGAGGAGGATGAGAGAAGGGAGTTCCTGCCTGAAGACAATTCCCCATATAAACCAAAGGAGCACTTTATATGGGAGTTTTTTAAAATGCCAAGGGGTGCAAAGAAGGTAAACGCTGCAAAGGTGACCTGTCTCATCTGTGGCGCTGTACTATCCAGGGGGAACCCTGCCAAAAAATATTCATTTGGCAATCACACAATGTTTCGCCACATGCAACGATTGCACCCCAATAACTATTCTGCAGCAGAGGTGAGAGAATTGTGCAGAAACCTTCCCCAAACATCTTCCAGAGCCTCAACAAGCAAAGAACCCACTCCATCGGGTCCAGAGGCAAGGGAGATGATCCCAAACATTCAAACCAAGTTCGGTAGATACAAAATTGTTTGTATATATTGTGGTAAAACAATTACTTATGGTGAGAAAAGTATTACACTCATCAACGTTGCTGGTGATAACCACAAGTGCCCAAAGAACCCTTAATTTGTTCCTGTTTTTTTCTGCCCGAGTTAAGCCGTTTACAATTCCCTGTTTTTTGTTTCTCCCAATAAAAAATATAAAAAAATATAAAACTGTTCAGAAAAGCCAAAAAAAGTAAAAAATTTTCAAAAAAACAATAAAAGAAATATAAAACAACAAAAAGAATAAAAAAAAGTTTAGAACTACCTCCAATCTATAAAAAAATGCTACATTTTTTAAAAACTCTGTCATTCTTTTTTCTCCAGGGTACGCTCCCCGGTACGCGTACCGGAGCGCGCACCCAAAAGTTTAAAAAATAAATAAATAAAGGAGTGAGCATGAGGGAAAGACACACAGAGAGTGATGTTAAGAGAAAGAGAACTAGAGGAAGCAACACAGAGGGACTGTTTATTACATAGTAAGACAGAGAGAAGGTGTAATAGGGTGTAAGTGAGAAAAGGAAAATGAATAAGGAAGCGAAAGAAGGGAAGAGAGAGGAAGAAGACTAAAGCAGAGGTACTGGGAGAATGTGAGTGGGTGTTGAAAGTAAAAGGAAGGACAGTAAAGGATGGGGAATGAGGGGTAGTGACGGAACCGGAGTAAAGGAACAACGGTGAGAGAGGGTGAGAAAAGAGCAGTGAGTGTGAGTAAAGAGGAGTGAAAGCGGGTGGATAAAAGTGAATAAGGGTAAGACATGGGGAGTGACAGAGAGAAAAGACAGAGTGAGTAAAGGAAAGAGTGACTGAAAGGGTCTGAGTGAAGCAGCAAAAGAAGGTAAGTAAGGGAGTGTGGGTGAGTTGTAGGGAGCGAGCATGACGAAAGAGTAGTGACAGAGTGAGGGGACAGAGACAGCGACGGTAAGAGAGACAGAGTGAGGGAACGGAAGTTAGGAACTGTGAGGACAGACGGACTGAGAGAAGGAGTGAGAGGAGTGAAGTAAATGAGTAAGGGAATGAGTGAGGGAGCGAGGGAAGGGAACAGAGGGTAAGGGAAGTAAAGCAGGGGGACTGAAAGAAGTTGAATGCCGTAGGAGAGTAAGGGAAAGAGGAGTAAACATGGAGGATAAGAATAAGTGAGGGAAGCAGAGTAAGAAAACAGGAGTGAGGTAGGGTGAGAGAATAGTAGTGAGGTTAAAGCAAAGGGTGATGACAAATTACATTTTTTTAGTCACACTTACCATATAATTAATGTATATTTAATTACATGTTTTTACTACACTTTGTATCTGTGAAAGAGAGAAAAAAATAAGTTATAATTAGTAAAATATATATTTTAAAATAGAAGAGACAAGTTAAGAGGTTAAAAATCATAAAAGTATACTAAGAAATAAAGTAAGAGTGAAGGACACAGAAAGGGAAATAAAGTAATGTAGAAGGACAAAAAGAGGGAAAAAGAAATAGAAGGAGAGCAAATTACTAAGAGTAAGGCAGATACATTCAGTGACAGAGAGGAAGAGAAGAAGAGAGAAATGAACTGAAAGTAAGAAAGATACTAAAAGAATGTGAGTTAGCAAAACTAAATCAGGAAACAGGAGTAAGTAAAAAGGGAATGACTGAGAGGGAAAGGAGTCTGATTGAGGATGCATTTACAAGAATGAGGAATGGAAGATGACTGAGAGTGAGTGAAGGGGAGTCACAGAGTGAAGGGATGAAGGGAGAGAGGATAATATAGAAGGATTGAGGGAAAAGGAGTGAGGAAGTTAGTAGACAGAGGGACTAAGGGAAGGACTGAGTGAAGTGGAATACAATGAGTGAGGAAAGGAAAATGACTAAGGGAGCAAAAGAAGGAAAGAGAGGGGAAGAGGACTAAAGCAGTGGAACAGAGAGAATGTGATTCAGTGATGAAACTAAAGAGAAGGACACTGAAAAATAGGAAATGAGAGGTAGTAATGGAACCGGAGTAAAAGAAAAGGGGATGAAGAACGATGAGAGAGGAGCAGTGAAGTTGTTGTAAGAGAAATAAAAGAAGGTAGATAAACACAAGTGAGCATAACAAAAGGAGAGTGAGGGACTGAGGACAGAGGTAGTGAACGAAAAACAGAGAGAAGAGGACAAATGAAAGGAGCAAAGAAAGATAAGTCAGGGAGAGTGGGTGAGTTATAGTGACAGACTGCGACAAAATAGGTGAGTGAGTAAAGAGGAATTACTAAAAGAGCAAAAGAGGAAAAGACAGAAAAGGGAAGTAAAGCAGAGAGACTGAAAGTTGAAAAGTAGAGCAAGGGAGAGAGGGGATGCAGACAGTTGAAATGGGAATGAGGGGTTGTGAAAGAAGTGGAGTAAAGGAACGGGGTTGAAACAGAGTGAGAGAAAGACAGTGTGAGTGAGTAAAGAGAGCTGAAAGAGGGTGGAAAAAAGAAAGTGAGTGTGAGACAATGAGAATACAATTTAAATTACACAATACAAACTATAGAATAACTTGTACAACATGTTACATAGTTTATTTTTGCTGTTGTCAGAATATATTGAATTTCACTAAAAATAGTGAGTTCAAACTACTCATCATATGACAGCGGGAAAAAAAAACACAATCTAAAAGATTGTGTTTGAAAAAACCCATATAAACTTACAAATCACATATGTACACTAATCTTTGATTCACTTACTTTTCTTTTAAGCCAAATAGTACATCATGAAGGTCCTTTTCGTTGGAAAATACTCTGCTGTGCTGTAAAACTTCCATTTCATCGACTTTCTATAAGAAAAGCTCCAAAAACATGTGAAATATTTCTCAATGTTTTCATTTCCTTCTTGTGTTCAGTCATAACTCTTTCCTTATTCCTTCACTTTTCCATAAGGCCAAATAGTGTCAGATGTATTAGAATGTTTTAAATTACTGAAAACAAACTCTGAAATTACCGTTTTCCCAACGTTCTGAAAGAAAAGCTCCTACAACATTTTCACAATATTTAAAAATTCATATTTCCATCTCTGCCTCACTGATATTCAACATTTCCTATAATACTGATATCACTTACTATGAGATCCATTTACAGTACCTATATGACAACTAGAATGTTTATATTATCTTGAACACTTTTACTCACAATATAATTTTAAACAGCAGACTAACTTTTATTAACTGCTCCTGTCTTCATAGGCCAATTACCTTTACTTAAATTTTGGTTGTAAAAACACTAGGTATGATTTTTTTAAGTCAAAAGGCAAACGTTGTTTGAAAGTCAAATGAGTATCATTACAGTTAGTCCAACCTCTTCGACATTTTAAATAAATTGTATAATGCCCTGATGTTGTTGAAGGACCGTCATGATAAATAATAGCTACAGTTGCAAAAGTTCTTCCTGAAATTGATAAGTGAGAAGCCACGAAATTTTTAATAGAAGTTGTCAATTTAGTTCCATCAGGTCTACATCTTTGGAACATGACATACTGACCATAATTTTGTATAAATAATGTGGACAGCATTGCAGACTTACATTGGGTACACATCATATTGTGATCAGCTGCTTTAACTAGATTATTAAAAGGCACTGATTTGCAGTCTGGTAAAGTCAAATATATAAATCTTTCAGTGCCGATTGTAGTACTACTTGATAAACTACAGTTGTCGCAGTCATGCTGCCATTGATAAGAAAGGCTAAAAAGATTTTTTATATCTACACCTTCATCTTCCAATACATCAAACATATACATTAAAAATTCCTGACAATCTTGCTGAATATTCTGTGAAAATTGTTTTTGACCAGAACATATGTCTAAAAGATTTCGAATTTCTGAAACACTTTCTATTTTTGCTCTATCACTGCTACATTTCTCAAACACAGAATTCAATAAACAGAATCTTTGATTCCGATTTTCAACAATCTGTTCTTGTAAAGTTTGAAGAAAAAAAACAACATTAACCACTACATTAGCATAGCAGTTGACACCAGAACTGTTTTCAAACTGAAATCCAACAACATCTTCAACAGAATCCTTTTTCTTTCTGCTTACAATTACAGTTTCATCTACTTTTTGTCTTTTTGCTACTACCTCACTGCAATTATTCTCATCTCTTCTTTTTCGGCCTACCACACGTTTTTCAAACAGAGGATATTGAGGCAAATGTGGAGCATACTCTCTTCTTAACCTATTGTATTCTTTAACACAATCTAGATCTGCACAAATCTTTGTTTCATCACACTTAATCAAGTACAATCCTGATAAAGTTCTGACTCGTGATAATGCCACATATGCCATACCCTCTTTAAACACAGAACTTCCAATATTCACCAAAGCACTATCTACACTTAAATCTTGAGATTTATGAATTGTCACCGCATATACCAAACAAACAGGAAACTGTTTGACGAACATATAAGTCTTTCACAAGCAAAAATCTAGCTGAACAACGACAAAGTTGTTCTATTTCGTCAATGCCATCAAATTTAATTTTTAAATTTTCAATTCCATCTCTATTTTTGTAATTCACAAAATCAACAACATGACCCATTGCTCCATTTACCAGACCTCTTTCAACATTTAAATTCCTTCTCAAAATGATACGACAATTTAAACACACATTCAGAGTCTTTTCAAAACCAGCAGTTATAGATATAGTCTTCTCTAATGAATCCAATTTTGATTTCAAATTTTCAGACAAAATAATTGTTGCTCCCATATGCTCTATTTTATCTATAGCTTCCAGGTTCACTATCTCTTCATTTTCTAACTTTAACATTTTGTTGTTGAAGATGGAACATTCTCTCAGAGTTGGCATCAAACATATCCCAGATTTGTTCTCGTTAATTTTCTTAAAAATATTCTCTGGAAGAATGTTTTCATTTGGATACAAATTTTAAATTAATCGTGCATGTAAAGCTTCTTTCCCATGCTCACTTACTTTTCCGATTCTTACATCTTGTAGAATATTTTTATAATCTTCATCCTTTGCCTGTCGCATATTTTGAAGTAGTTCTGCATATTTGAAATTTAACCATATATTAACGTTTCCAATGCTTCCTAGGCACTTCCTGGTATCTTCATGCGTGACCATTTTAAACACTGGTTGTCCTTTCACTGGAGTCGACTGCAGTAGATCTCCAAAAACAATAATGTGTTTCCCTCCAAATAACACATCATACTCTGTTCTAAGAATTTCTTGCATTCTCAAATGCACAAAAGCAAGCATTAGATTTGAGACCATGCTTACTTCATCAATGATAAGAAGTTTCATTTTCTTCAGGACTCTGGAAACTTCCGAACACGCATCTCCAGATAGCTTGTGGTATTGCAATTTGTTATCATGCTCGACTGGTAGCATCAGTAAACGATGTAAAGTAATCCCTTTAATGTTATGTGCTGCCAGCCCAGTTGGAGCGGTTACAACACAAGACAGCGGTGATTCAGTCCTTTTCTGCAGATAAGTTGCAATTGCTTTAATCAGAAAACATTTTCCAGTTCCCGCTTCTCCACTCACGTACAGTCGGACAGGCTTAAATGATGTACATGAGCACTCTTTTTTTCTCATGACTGAATCCATGTTCAATCTGTTCTGTGACTTCGTCATATATCTGTTTCTGCTCAAGGTTTAGTTGTTTCACCAAATCTTCTAAGTTAACTACATCATCTTGAGCTTGTTCCATAGCTCTTTCCACCTCATCCATGGCAGTGGCAGCTTCATTTTGGATAATTGGTCCTCCAAGTGGATCCTGACTAAATGAAGTAGAACTCTGACTGTCTTGAGAACTGTCTCTAGCAATCTTTACAGCAATTGTGGCTTCTTGCTCTATTTCTTCGTTCGACATTAGCAGATAATTTGGAAAAACAGGACATTCTATGGTATCCTTGGTTGCATTAAAAGAATCTTCGTAACAGAGAAAATCTCCAAGTAGTTCCTCTTCTGTACGCCATGGCTTAAAGAGTTACAAAAGAGCTAAATAGTAAAATTCCCTTTTCTCTGGATTTTCGCAACTCAATTTTCGATGATTAAGCAAATGGCCTTTTCTCTGCTTCACTAGACATCCTTCACACCCAATGACAGCATATATTCCATTATTGATATCTTCTCTGATGTTCCTCTTATAAATATAGTTTTGCAGAACTTCATACAAACAACTGTTCTCAAGATGACTACTTCTATTTGGATAGTATGTATCCAACATGTTTGTCTTCAAAATATCTGTACTGTTTGGTTCTTTCTCCGCCAAATACTCAATTTCTTGTACAGATTTCAAAACTCAGTTTCGTGTTGTAGGAAGACCTAGACTCGCCCAAATAATTGTTCTAGACTTGGCGTAGAGACTTGCTGATGATAACCGATCAGAACATTCATATGCTCCAATTTCTCGATGCGACAACATCTTCAGACTGAAACTGTATAATTTTTTACTTATACTCTTTTCATGCGAAATGTCCTCCCACATTTCCTTCAGTTCTGTCTTTTCTTTTTTTGTGATGTAAGACGTCACATATCGAGCCACAGCTATAGAGTTGTCAGCAACGAACTGAATATCCATGTTAGCATTCCACATGGACAAAATCACTGGGTTGTAGTCGTTGATGTACTTGGACTCTTCGTTTCTTTTTAAATTGTATGTATTTTTTGGTGATTTCCTTGTCACAGTATGTCGCAGAGAAGACATCAAATTATTTACTCTTCCTTTAGAAATCACTGGTCGTGGAAACCCGAAACGACATTTTGTGTAGAACTTGTCCTTATTTCTGAATTTTCGACGACAGTACTTTCCACAACGATGGGATTGAAAGCGTAAAACTTGTTGCCTTAAACTGTTTTCTTCTGTAGTTTTCGGAACAGCACATGTTGAATACTCTTCAATGAAGCTCATCACTGTCTCATCCGAATCTGTTCCAAATTTGGGTGCATCTTTAATCCACAACAACATATGTATATGAGGAGCACCTCTCGCTTGATACTCCTTTCTCCAAAAGAAATCCAAAACCTCTCCAAGGGGAGGATTTTTTTTGTTCGTAATAAAAGACATCATAGCTTCAAATCTATGATTGAAATATCTGCATGCATTCACTGGATCCAAAGAACACAGTTCTCCAAGTGTTTTGAATTCTATATTTTGTATGTTTGCGTTTGCCTCTTGTAGAAATTGAAGTAAGTCGTCCCATGCATACTCAGCACAGCTAAGAGTGAGAAACCTTGTAGGAGTTCCTAAGTTTCTAAGCATACATTTCAATTCCCCATGAAGACGGAACCAATACTAGTTTGTTCCACGATGACATGCCATGAGATTGATTAGCTGAGATTCCAAAATACTGTCTTGCAGATTGACTTTCTCCATGAAGTCCCTCGCCGAAACATTTTGCAGATGTGGTCCACTTTTCAGTATATGGTTCACTGCATAAGAAAGCCCAGACAAGTCACTTTCATACAGTAGATGAAACAAATAAGGAATGCATTGACGAAACCTTGGATCTTCAGCATATAATCTTAAAGTCCGGTATTCAAATGCAGGAATTTGAAGTGGTCGATCGTCATATCGTCCACCTTGACCTGTTGGAAATAACTGTGGAAAACAACGAGCTTCCAAACTTTCTTCCCATACACTAATGGAACTTCCTTTTGCTGCTTTCATTTGAAACAAGTCAATTGCATTCCCCATTACTTCTTTGGAATGCAAAGGATGAACAGTATAATGTTCATATATTTCTTCACTTCTAGACACATCAACCTTTTCAATTTGGCGGGCTGAACAATCACTGTCTTCTTCTGCAACTGTTTCCTCTGCTCCAACACATACATGTTTGTAGTACTCATTGTTTTTGACCAAATACAACGTTGCCTTTTTGACTTTCCTAACATCCACTAAATCTTGCCAGATTTTCTTACTCTTTGTCAGAACCCCATTAACTAGAATAACCAGAGGTTCCTCTTCCACTTTCTCTACACCAATTGTATCAATATTTTTCTTGAAATCTAGAGGCAAATAAAGAACTCTTCCCTTTAATCCTCTCTGTAAATCTGAAGGAGGCAATTTCCCTATCTTAGGCTCCATGCGAACAATAGCCTGAAAAGGATGCACACATTGAATTAAAATAGATTCATATGTATTTAAATCCATCAATTCAGGAGGAATGTCTACCAACTCAAGATTATTATGAACAGCTCTAGCAGGCATTCTGTTTTCATTTAATTTATTATAACAATATTTACAAATACGCTGATCAGAACTCAAATCAAAAGAATTCTCCACCAACAAATAAGTTGCAAAATCCTTCCACTCATTATTATTTACCTTTTCGCTTTTTACATATAAATCAACTAATCTAGTCTGGTGCTTATAATGAGTTCGTTGACAACACTCACAACTAAAATTTGGCCTTTCACTTGATTTCACCTTAAACTTAGAAATTTCCTGGTCAAACTTTTCTGTACTTAAAATCTGTACATTGTCTTCCACATTACCTTGAAATTCTGTGTCAATTTCTACACTGTCCTCTTTTTCACCAAAGTAATTTAATTCAATTTCTTCACAAATGGTCTTCACATCTAATTCAGTCCCGTGCAAAAGAGCACGGTTTAGCTGTTTTAGCTTAAGTGCTGGACTTTTTGCATAATACAACCTTCTCACTAATTTCCTCACTTTAGTATGATGTACTGCTAACATCCTAAAATGATGAAAAACACTGTGACATACTTTTCTAGAAAGACAAGCCAGTGAATGCCCCTGCAAACCTGTGTTTTCTCTCACTATGCAAGGATCTAACTCTTGCAACATCTTCATTTTTTGTTTTAGACTTTTCTTACTATATGTCCGTAAGAAATTACGAAGCAAATTGATTGAATCCTGTTGCACACTACAAATACTACTACACTTCCAAGTGTACACAGGACCCTTAGTACGTCTCCCTAAAACTTCATCAGCTAACACCTCTTCTGCATCTCTAGACACAAGTTTCTTTTTTTCAATCGGACAACCGTCTTTCACCTCATATGCTCGACCACTGGTGTCAACTGCATGCACCAAATCATTCTCCTGGAAGTAACTCTCCTCATTAAAAAATGGCTCACAACTTGAACTATGCATCCATTCTCCAGAAAAAACTTTACAAAAATTAGTCCGATTAATTACTCTTTTGCATCTACTGTTTGATTTGAAAACATCATTTGTCTTGTTAAGTGTCCTAATTCTATTGATTATTAAAATAAATAATTTTTTCTTAACTTCAAAAGCCTGATCAACAATCTTCTCTACATTTTTCTTTTTCTTATAAAAAGCAGCTCTCTGTTTACCTTTCATAATATTTTTTAACAAATTTAAAACCACCCTATTGCGAAACATTCGTTTACGAATGTCTCTAAATTGATTTTGCCTTCTATTCCTATACATATTATTCTCTCCTGCTCCAGTAGTAACATTTTTGGGGGGCCTCTCCTTCCTTTTCAAATTTGCTCTCTCCTTCTGTATATTCACATTCTCATCAACATTTTTTTTTATCTACATATGTTCCGTAAGAAAGACGGACCTTCTGGAGAGTGAAAACCCTACCTGGACGCCGCCATTAGCCGTGGAAACACATTGGGAAACCGCCACTCCTCCCTGCAGCCTCCCTGTGTCCCAGGAGGGATCGACCGCCATCGCACCGCGTAGACAGCTTGCAGCACCCGCTTCGCGGGTGCCGCTGCGCGGCGCTTTGGTGCGGGGTTGAGGCAGCAGGACATCAGCCGGTCACCGGGAGAAAGAGCGGATTGCGTGAGGCAACTGGGGGCGCGTGAGGCAGGGACTCCATAGACCAGGAGTCCCGGCGCTGCACAGGTGTGCACGGCCGCGCCCCCAGCAAGACACGCCCCCGGCTGCAATACCTCCTATAATAACAGTGCAGTAACGCCTAGCGGGACGTGAGCGGGACGCCCGGGGCTAAGCCCGGGCAAAGGGCGGGCCCTCTACGGCCCTCATCGGCACGAGGAGGCCAGGCTAGGCCACCCCCCTGACACTTCTCACACAGACTATAAGGTACTGTCTCCAGCTAGTTCCTATTTTGATTAATATTTTAATAGAGGCATTGGCCTCCCATTCCATTACTGGATGTTTTGACTGACTTGCACGGTACATCGCTGCCAACATTGATTGTACTCACCAGAATTGTGTTCCGAAGATTGTCTAAAAATACCTTTTCAATTATGGGGAAAAAGCTGATCCCTGCCCCAGCTGAGGCAGTGAATACTATTGATTCATATCTAGTACAAGTGGTCAGTAACATTAACAATAAGAGAAGGCAATCTCTCGGCCTAAGTCAATCACCTATTTTGCATACAGATAGCCCCTCTACAAGTATTTTAAGTACACCGACATCGGATTCACTCATTGAAAAACCGCCGTCAGTTTCCGCAGACTCTAATCCTCAAAACAATAGCACTGAGGTGGCTGCTGCTGCTGACGTTGACTTTCCAATAGATAGAACTGACTTAATAGATCTATCAGATAGTGTTTTTATGGACGTGAACCAACAGCCAGCTGTCACGGAGGATGACCCACAAACCCTGCAGCCTTCGACACGGGCTGTTAGAGCCTGTAGACGACTCCCAGTAAAGAGGGGGGGAAACAATTAGGAAGGAAAAAACCCGCCACACCACCAACTAGGCTGGCGGGGAGATATGTAGAGCCCGACATTGACATAGAGTCTAAACGCATTGTCGATGATGATCTTTTTAATAGGATTCAAGAAATGATAGACATCAAGATCAGGACAATAATTAAACCCCTGATCGGGAAATTAGATAAACTAACATCTGAGGTCAAAAAACTGGGGGGGGGGGTACATATTAAACTAGTAGATGAGATAGAGAATTTATCCTCTCTCGTCACAAATCTAACACCCACAGATGTGGAGGTTACCCCAATTGAAAGTAATTTACAACCCATTCAACAAGGGCCGCTGCTCTTGCCAGCGTTGCCGTCAGTACCTATTCCTGGTCAGGATACTGTTGTAGATAATGGAGACGGCCGAAACAGCACCACTGGTCCTACAGTGGTTACACAACAAGAGGACGTTTCAGCCCAATTTATAGTGGAAGCCTCGCCAGTAGTGCTGGTGCTGGCGAACGTCCCTGTTCTATCACAAGGGAAAAAAGAGTCCAACCAGGATCTAAAAGATAAAGCGTTACATTGGCTCTCTAACAATATGTATATGGCCCAACAAGGGCTCGATAAATTGGCAGGGGATATTGTTATGACTAGGAGGGTCTCTTGGATTGGCAGTAAGCCAAAAAAGTTCCAGGGGGACTGTGTTATCCTAAACTTTGCCAATGCCGAGGTCCTTCCAGAAATCTTGAATAATGTTTTCCCACCCCAACGTCGTAGTGGCTCTATAGTTCCTCTTACTCTAAAGTTTTTTTATAATGAGACTCAGCTTGCTACTATACCCATTATTCCCAGTTACAAAAGAAACACTAATCCCAGTAGCTGCGGTGGGGGTACCACATCTCGACATTTTAATGACTGGTTTCAGCCCATAGTACATCGGGAGCCAGGAAGATTCAACTACCAGAAAGAGTTAATTAACAGGCAAGTCCTTGCACATGAACCAAGGTTTAATGGTTGGGGTTCTGGTCTTATGGGCTACGAACATAGTGCGCGGGGATATAGGCCCTCACATTGGTTGAGAAATGACAATTTTCTTACACGCCCAAATACCCCACAACCTATGTGGAACCCAGCTTTATATGGACAGGGTCAGGTGGCTACTCCTTTTGAGTGGGGCTTTGCCACAGGAAATAGGTTTGGCCCTCTATCTGACCTGAACACTTGTGATTGACTCGAATCAGGAATTGACATGGATAGGGAGGTGTTGAACAACTCAATAGTAAAATGTGGAGATTTAAATATTTTTGAGCATTTGAATAATTCTGTCCCCAATGTAGCATCAGAGTCTCAAGCGTTAATGAATTCTGCACAGCAACTGCTTTCATCTTGGACTGTGGCTGCTGTAAATACGAGTACGTGTGGAGAGGGTATACAGAGCCCGTGTCTAGTTGACATCAGCAAAGGCCCATTATTGCAACTGGTAGTCGAGGGTGATTTAAAGGATGCAAATGAACTAAGGCTATCCACTGATTCCTGCAAGATTATTAGTTGGAATGTAGCAGGCTTAGCTGCAAAACGTCAGGATAATGCCTGGTTGAGCTTTGTCACTAAGCATCATATAATCGCCTTGCAAGAAACATGGGACACATCCAGCAATCTTTGGTGGGATGGGTTTACCTGTTTCACCAAACCAGCAGTGGCTAGCAGGGCGGGCAGAGCAAAAGGTGGATTGGTGATTTTGTTCGCATTAGACTTAGTGGGAAGCTACAGGCAGATTAGTACTGACTCTGACAATATCCTAATGGTTGAAAGGGTGATTAACAAAACATGCAGGATTTTATATGTAAACTTCTACAATTCAGGGAATATTGATTATAGCGGTCGCAATATCTCCAGTTTGGACAATATTTTAAACACAGCAGTCCAGAATATCGAGTTAGCTTTTGAGTTTATTTTATTAGGCGATTTTAACATTCATTTATGTAATCTATCATGTAAGGGAAGAAGTACAAATGAATTTGATGATGCGGCCTTACAGGGACCTCATTTCGAACATTCTGCAGAGGGCCAGGAGCTTGAAGATCTGTTGGCTAACTATGACTTATATGAACCTGATAGTGGCCTGAGATTGCCAACCTTTACCGGCGCCCAAAATGGCACAGTGATCGATTACATTTTTGTCTCACCAGGGATCTTAAATCGGACCATGGCTTATCGCACAGTTGCAACACACTATAGTGACCATAACCCAGTTTTACTCGAAGTGGCCTGGGGTGCCCAGATGGGGGCGCCACCAATGATATTAAAACCGGCACATCCCCTGAGGACCACTGATCAAGACCGACGAGTGAAGTGGGCTAAAGTGATTCCGGAAAATTTTTATGGAAAATGTTTTCCTAAAATCAAAGACCATGTGGAGCTCTGTAAAAATCCGGGCACGCAAGGTATTCACATAGTAGCAGCTTATGAGGCAATCTGTAACCAGGTATCCAAGGATCTTTTAGCAAAACCATTTCAGGGTGCACAAGGACATAAGCGATGGTTTGATTCGGCATGCTCGAAAGCCCATAGAGAACTGTTGGCAGCTTTAAAAAACGCTCCAAGGGATAAAGATGTAATCTTGAGCCTAAGGAAAAACTATAAGTCAGCCGTTAAGAAACGTAAAGACACCATTAAAAGCGAAACATGGGATAATCTGCTCTCGGCGGCAGTGCTGAAGGATAGCAGGAAATTTTGGGAGATTATCAAACAGCCCATATTCTCTGATGACAGCAATGCACCTATGGACTGCGTGATCACAGATGAAAAATGGTTGTCTTTCTTTAAAAATGTTTATGGGGGTGATGAAGTCGGTTGTAAAAATGGTCCATCACCCAATGTGGATGTTCATCCCATCATCTTTAATCCCCAAGAAGTGGAGAAAGCTATCTTGGCAACCACCAAACATAAGGCACCTGGCCCCGATGGAGTCCCTGCTGACTTTTTTATGTACTCTCCTAAACTGTGGGCTGAGGTCATGTCAAATGTGTTTAATGCAGTTAATGGTAACCCAGCTCCCGCCTCGTGGGCCAGATCCACCATCGTTCCCATTTTTAAAAATAAAGGTCAGCGGGACGATCCCGCGTTCTATAGGCCCATATCCCTCTTGGACTCAACGATAAAAATTCTGGGCAGAGTCCTCTTATCTAGACTGAGGGAGAATGTCGAGGGCTGTGGTGGGTTGTCTGACCTGCAATATGGTTTTAGGGAGAGAAAAGGGACCATTGAACAATGTATTAATCTGCATTTACTCATCTCTAAGTACACGGTGGCCAAGGAGGGTTCTGTGTTTTTGGCATTTATGGACCTCTCCTCGGCCTTTGACCTCGTTAATAGGGCAAAACTTTGGTCAATTCTTTTGGAGATGGGTATTGATGAAGCTTTGGTCACGTTCATGGCCACCATGCATCAGGAGCTTTTCGCAGCTGTCCGAGTGTCAAATAATGGCAGATGTACCCCACTTTTCAAATCTTTAAAAGGGGTTCGGCAAGGCTGCATCTTAGCGCCCACGCTTTTTACCATCTATATGAATGGCCTGGGGGAATACCTGCGAGACCAGGATGCGGATGTGCTACGTGCAGGAGATGCCCACATTCCGGCACTCCTGTACGCGGATGACGCCGTGTTGATTGCCCGCACTGGTGTAGGTCTGCAGCGCCTCCTGGACGCTTTTGGCTCCTTCATGGATAACCTAGACCTTAGGGTTAATGTTTCTAAATCACATACCATGGTTATGGGGCGTGAACGTTTTAAAAAAAGACATAAATCATTCTTCTGCAGAGGGGCCCTGGTGGCCAAGGTAACCACATTTCCCTATTTGGGTGTATTGTTTGACCAGAATGGAACTGTGGTTCTGAAAAATCTGGATTCATATAATAGTACTGGACTCGAGAATAAAAACTTCGTCGAAATAGGACGAATTTGGTATCAAAAGACCGAGAATGACGAGTACATCAAGTACATGTATTTTCGGCATATTCGAGTGATGATTTCACCTCGAAAATCGTCATTTACCTTCTAAACCCTTAGCTGCATGTTGCCCTCTACATAGGCCTTAATCCAGTTGAATTTGATTCCACAAGGACACATACTCCTTAATCGACTTCTCTCTGACCCCAGTACAAGTTAGAACCATTGCCCCAGGCCGAACTCGTTAGGTCAGTTCCCTCCCAGTGGCCGAGCAAGATAGCATCTAGGCCCAACCAGCCATAAAACCATTACAGCGCGCACACCTGCCATATCTCGCTCACATCTTTCTCCACTCCTTTTCCTCACTTGCTTTATGATGGGGAGGTGACCATTTTTATTAGGGGTCCAGCGATATCTGATGAAATGTTGGGTCTTGCCGGATGATTTGTTATGGGCAGCACGACGTGAAATATGTACATGTCATCATGACTCTGCTTTTCTTTTGTAATCAGTAACCATAAATGAAATACCAACGAATCCAAGGAATGTTTTGCTCAAGGCTGAATATTAGGTATAAGAAGAGAAGCCTGACTTTGTGAAAGTGTGCAGTCTCCTGAATATACTTGTATCGTACTTCTAGGACCCTGTCACCTTGGTTGCAGCCAATAAACTAATCTTTGACTTCACCTGGAAGACTCTGAAGTTTCTGTAGGTCTGACTCAGGAGAACCCGAGGTCTCTGGTGTGTTGATCCCCTGGCACCGCTGGGTTACCGGTTCTGTACCGGTTCTTAAAAACCCAGTACCTCATTTGGCGCCCAGCGTTTGGGGCGATTCCAGTGGTACCAATCAGCCTGAAGATCGTGAGGAGCTTCGTGTGGAAATTCCGGAGGAGGGCCCACCACCTCATCGACCCCTGCATGTCGACGTGGTCCGAAGGTCTTTGCTACGAGGTTCCCCGCTTCCCGACGGCTACAAGGACTGCTGCCCTGGCTATCGCCCTGATGTTGGACCCTTGAAATTTTCGGTAGAGCGAAACGCTGAGACGAGTCTTCTGGTGAAGCCATTGATATTTTTCAGTTAAGTATAAGTGGAGCTTCTCCCAGTCCTTAGTTGGACTTACTTTGTGGTATCTTGGAGATACATAAAGGTTTTTATTGGTACTTGCAAGCACCATAACCGAAGGACTCGTGTTTTCACGAGAAATATCGTAATCGATAACTCCTTTGAAGTTTTGGAACTAGACTAGAGAGCGAGGATGCCTAGTCTTAGACTCGGGAATTGGTTTTGTCTTGGTAGTAATAATAGGGACTCCCGATTGGAGGACTCATGTCCGGTTCCTCCAGTTGGAACTCCGACTTACGAGCTGTACGTTAAACATGGGGTAGGCCCCATCGTTTACAACGAGGTATGGATTAAATACACTAGGAAAGATGGTGTTTTAAAATGGCCCCAATATGGTAGCTTTGATTCTGAAATCTTAGACAATCTTGAAGTTAAACTCTTCAAAAAGAAAGCCGGGCCGGCGATGTTTGACTCTTTCCGCTTATGGCGCAAAGAAGCCAAACAAAAAGAAATTAAGTTAGCTAAGAAAAATAAGAGAGAAGGGGGACTTTCAGTAATGCAAGCTGCCGTGCAGTTTAAAGATAATGAGGAAGAGCAGATAAATGAGCAATTGCACAGGCAACGTAAAATGGCAATAGATAAGTGTTATCCAGTTTTGCCGTCTCTTCAGCAAGGGACAGCAAAAGAGCGTGAAAAAGACCAATTAATGTCGCAATTATTAACTTCGCCACCCCCCTATGCGCAAAATGCTACAGCACCCCCGCAACCTTTAGTTGCACAAGCTGCGCCTCTGGCTCTTCCACAGCACTCACCAGCTGTTCTTCAGCTGGCTCCTACTTCTTCGGTGCAGCCTCCTCCAGGCCCACCGACCACTTCTGTTTCATCTATGTCTTCTACGATTTTGCCTACTGTACTTTCTACATCTCCTAATGCCCCTTCTATGATTTTGCCTAGTACCACATCTATTATTCCTCATACGTCTTCTGCCATCTCTACCCCCGCCTTATCTCACCCCGTTTTTTCATCTGTTTGTTCTTCCGTTTCACCTTCCCTTCGGCAGAAAATGGCCAGCACTGTTACTAATCTTCTTTTACCCCTTTTCGGGTCGCCTGCTACGACCCCTAACATAGGAAGAAGACAGTTGCGAAGTCAACTGCCTGATTATCAAGAGAGAGATTCCCTGAATAGTTTAGCTCGGAAATGGGCCTTGTACACTGCAAAATATGATTTACAGTCTGTCATGGAAGTTTTCCATCAATGGGAAACAGCGACACAGCGATATGTGTTCGAACAGATGTGTGTTTTTCTTTGCGAGGATTTAGAAGACAATGATCAGGATTGCCTCCCACAAGAGATGTGTCGTATAAGGTTTAAGTTTGGTCAAGGTATGATTGTAGGTCCCGATGTGGAAAAAGCAGTTGATATGCTATTATCATATCGAAGTAAGGGAAGTAGTTCTGGGTCACCATCGGAATCTAGTGCATCTAGTAGGAAAAAGGCACGACAATACCCTATGAGAGAAGTTCCCCCACAATGGAGAGAGGGTGACGCGACAGCTGTCCCACCTGTCCTGCCCCACTTTCACCGAGTATGGGTACATGTTCCATGGAAGCGAGCTGAAGTTTTAGCACTCAAACAAACACTACCAGATCCGCGTAAAAATCCTGCAGGGTACTATAAAGAATTGTCGCAAACTGCTGGGTCATGTATAATGAATTTGGCCGATATCGATATGTTATTCGGGAACGTTGTTCCACAGCCCTTATGGGGAAAAATTCGTCATGTAGATCATGACCAGGAATTAGGTGACACGTGGGCTAATATTACTGCTGCAGACGCACGACAAGTTGGTGGTCCCAAGCCTGAGCCTCTGATAGCGGAACTACCTGGTAGAATAGTAGATTACATGAAAACGATAATGCCTGCAATACGCGTAAATTGGGATAAGTTATCTGCATGCAAGCAAAAGAAAGAAGAAACTGTTTCAGATTTCTTCACCAGATTTGAAGAAACATTCATTGACCACAGCGGTCAAGATATGACCACAGAAGGTGGTCAGAGATTGTTTGTCGATAAATTTGTGCACAATTTACTTCCAGACTTGTGTAGAAAATTGAAAGATTCGGAAAGTTCTTGGGCAGTCTCATCTTCAGCCCAGATATTAGCTACCGCACAATACTACGAGAATAGAGACAAGGATGAGAAAGATAAAGTAGAGAAGAAAACTAGAGAACTCAAAACGAAGGTTTTGCTACAGCAAGCCTATCCTCCACGTGGTGGTGGTAATAAAAATAATAATGGTCCAAATCACTACCAGAACACTTTTCAGCAGCCTCAGAGAAACTTGCAGAGATTCGATTACAATCAAAACCGCGTAGGTCCCAACCAGTGTTTATACTGCAAACAAGAGGGTCATTACAAATATGACTGTCCTGCCCTGCCACAACGTGCGAATGGATTTTCTGGCGTAAGAGGTCGTGGTAGTCAGCAAGCGCCTAGAGGTAGAGGGCGTGGAAACACCCCTCAGGACGCACGTCCCCTTCCGCCACAAAACTCTATGAACAGGTTTGACCAGCAAAATAACGTATCTGACAGGACAGCTCAATACTACGTTGATGAGTATTACACAGAAAATGAGCAGTGGGAGAATAATGATTGCTAGGACAGCCTTAGACGAGGAGAGGGAGTTGTTTCAGTTCCAGTAGATCAGAGTGGACCTTACGTTGAGGTGATTACATCGGGTGTGTCAGAACCTTTTCTGTTGGATACTGGTGCTACAAAGAGTTCTATTATGCACTCCAAACTCCCTGGCGCACCTTTGTCTGGCGAAATGAACGTTTCCGTAGGTTTTTCTGGCGCCCCGGTTAGAAATCCGATTTCTGACCCTTTATCTCTTTCTGTTGGTCCTTGTGAATTGGAAGCACCCCTTATTTTGACAACAGGTTGTGGTGAAAATTTGCTAGGATTAGATTTGCTAAAAAGATTGTATGCGACTTTGTACTGTTCACCTTCAGGAGTACAACTGACTTTAGGTAAGAAAGTGGTTTCTCCCATGTATTTGTCGAGAAATACGCTTCCAGCAGAATTGGCACTTCTTCCAGATATTCTTTGGGCTACTGGTCCGAATGATGTAGGTCTTTTAGAAATTCCACCGTATGTTGTAACATTGAAGCCGAATGTCAAAATGCCACGAATTCCCCAATACAGGATATCCAATGAGGGCGAAAAAGCTTTGCTAGCAATTGTTTACGAGTTGATTGAAAAAGACGTAATTGAAGAAACACGAGGCAATGTTTGCAATAGTCCTGTTTTGCCTGTTTTAAAACGAACTGACCCTTCTCAGCCACCTGTGTATAGATTCGTGATTGATCTTAGGGAAGTAAATAAGATAGTGGTGCCACAATTCCCAGTTGTCCCCGACATTACAACATTATTGACTATGATTCCAGCGTCCGCATCCTGGTTTTCGGTGATTGACCTGAAGAATGCTTTCTTCAGTATCCCGATTGCTGAGGAAAGCAGGGATATTTTTTCCTTTAGTTTAGGAGGTCGCAGTTTCCGCTTTAAACGCGCTCCTCAAGGCTACTGTGAAAGCCCCTCAATATATAGTCAAGCTCTGAAAAGTCAGCTTGACGCAATGGTTTTGCCCAAAGGTGCCACTCTCGTACAGTACGTGGACGATTTGCTCATAGCTGCGGATACTGAGAAAATATGTAAAATGGCCACAGTGGAATTACTGCGTCATCTATGTGATCTACATCACAAGGTGTCACTTTCCAAGCTCCAATATTGCCGACAAGAAGTGACCTACTTAGGTCATCTCTTATCGAAGGAGGGAAGGAAACTGACCCCAGAAAGAATTCAGGCAATAGCTAAATTGAATGTGCCAAGAACGCAGAGAGAAGTACGCGCTTTCTTGGGCATTACATCGTACTGTAGACAGTGGATTCCAAATTTTTCGTTATTAGCCAAACCCTTATTGGCACTAACGTGTGCGAATACACCCAATCCCATTCCTTGGTCTGATGAGTGTCAGAAAAGTTTTCTCGAATTACGCACAGCATTATGTTCGGCCCCTGTGTTAGGTAACCCCAACTACAGTAAGCCTTTCACATTATATGTCCACGAGAAGGAGGGTTGTGCATTGTCCGTGCTGACTCAGTTATACGGAGACAGACAGCGGCCATGCGCCTATTTTTCGTCAACTTTGGATCCGGTAGCACGAGCATTGCCAAGCTGTCTAAAGGCCACAGCAGCAGCAGCCGTTTCTATTCGACAGTCTGCAGGTCTAGTAATGAATAATACACTAATCGTGATGGTTCCGCATGCAGTAGACACGTTGTTAAATAGGACCAAGACACAGCACTTAACTAGTGCTCGACTGTCCAGTTATGAATTGACGCTACTAGCGAGCCATGTGCACATCAAAAGGTGCAGTACCTTGAACATAGCCACATTGTTACCAATTACAGAGGAATCGGATGCTTCAGAACAGCACGATTGTTTCCTCAGAACGGAGGAAGAGACGAAAGGGAGAGTTGATTTATTCGACACTCCTCTTGCTGAATGTGATGGTACATTATGGGTGGATGGTTCATGCTTTAAACTCCCAAATGGTAACGTGACTACAGCATATGCTGTCACAACTTTGCACACAATCGTTGAAACTGCGCGAATACCACATGGTTCAGCTCAAGCCGCTGAACTCGTGGCATTGACGAGAGCATGTGTGTTATCCAAAGGAATGAAAGTGACTGTCTATACCGACAGTCAGTATGCTTTTGGAGTGGCTCACAGTTTTGGACGATTGTGGAGAGAACGTGGGTTCCTGACTTCGCATGGAGCTAAGATTCAGCATGGTCAGTTGGTGAATGAGCTTCTTGAATCACTGACGTTGCCCCTGAAAGTAGCGATCGTAAAATGTAGTGCACACAAGAAAGTGATTGATGATGTTGGTCGTGGAAATGCATTTGCTGATGAAACTGCTAAGGATACTGCAAAGAATATGATGAGCCGAATGTATGTTGCGAGCCCAGAAAGATGGACTGGTGATGTTGGAATATGTGAGGACACGATAGAAAGTGTGAAGTCCATCCAAGCTGAGGCCACGGAGAAAGAGTTAAGCATGTGGAGAGAAAGTACAGGGAGAATGGATGCAAATGGTTGTTGGATTGAATCGACAGAGCAACAGAGATGGTTGTTACCCGATGCATATGTGCCTGCAGTGGTTACAATGGCTCATGGGATGGCCCATATCAGCGCGAAAGGGATTTGAGAGTTGTTGGCCCCAGTGTGGAAGAATTCAGGGATTCCCAAGTGTGCAGAGAATGTTGTCAAGAATTGCATGGTATGTCTGAAGCACAATCCTGGTAGGGGAACCCCAACTCCAGCTGGTCATTTTGCACCTCCTACGTATCCGTTCGAGGTTTTGCAGCTAGATTTCATACACATGGAGAGGTGCAACAACTTAAAATATGTGCTCGTGGTTGTTTGTGCCTTCTCAAGGTGGGTAGAAGCCTATCCCCTAAGAGACAATACTGCCTTGTCCACAGCGAAAGCCCTTGTGAAAGAGTTCTTCCCCAGGTTCGGAATGCCTAGAATGGTCTGGTCGGACAACGGAAGTGAATTTGTGGGTTGTGTGATGAAAAGAGTGTGTGAAGGGCTAGGCATTAGGCAGAAGTTCCACGCTGCAAATCACCCCCAATCAGCTGGATTAGTGGAATGTTACAATGGCACGCTTAAACTTAAATTGGCCAAAATCCAAGCGTGCACAGGTCTTAAATGGCCTGACGCTCTACCCTTAGCACTCCTATCCACCAGAATGACTGTGCATTCGCGAATGAAACTCAGCCCCTATGAAATAATCTTTGGTCGGCCAGCCAACATATGGGGAGTGCCTAGGCCCACGAAGTTTAGCGAGCTGCAACACCCCATTTTGCTTGACTATTTGTATGAATTGACGGCTAAATTGCGTGTTTTATATCAACAGGTCCACAACACCTTGCCTCGGGTCTCTGAGACACCGGGTCACTCCATTGACCCCGGTTCCTGGGTGTTGGTCCGCAATTTCCAGAGGACAAGAAACGACCAGCCCAGATGGACCGGGCCTCACCTCGTCCTCCTGTCTACAAGGTCGACTGTTAAAGTGGAGGGGAAGGCCAATTGGGTCCACGGGATCCATTGTAAGAAGATACCCTTCCCTCTGCCACATGACCAATGGGTCCGAAAAGGAGGCACTGACTCAGAGCGCACAACTGATGAACGTGTAAAAGAAGCTAAACGTGATTATAAGAGTGGGAACATTTTTCAAGAAACTACGCCGCCATCAGGACAATTGAACTTTGTGGAACCTGAGCTACTATTTCTGGACCAGACAGTACCCGGGAAAAGACGCTACAATTTACGACCAAGAAAAACAGACTAAAGTAAAAGTGATTTATTTTATGATCCGAGAAAAAACCTGTGGACTAATAAAGAGTTTTTTTTTTTTCCCCAAATCCTATTTTTGAAAGTGCAGATTCTCCCATTTAGGTAACTTGCTTATTTTTGTTTTTCTTGAACCGCCATCCGGGTTCCGCTGCTAGGGTCGCGGTTGATTAAAGACTTTTGGGTGCAGCTGACGACAATAGGTCGCTGGTTCCAGTTGGTCCAAGAGAGCCACCCTAGACTGACGGAAGCATCCTTTAGCAGAAACAACCTACCGCAGCGGGCAGCACCTTAGAGAGGATGGAGTTTCCTGATGTGGAGAGAACTGCCAAACAAATGAACTTTAAGCAGAGACTTTTGAAAACAATGAGGAAGAGAATTTTTATAATAATGTGTATTTTTATGCTATTTAGCGTAATGGTCTTTCTGATAAGCTATGTTTTATTCTCTTTTCATGTGACATTCACGCCCACTACATCACCCATACCTCCCCCTACTGTTTCCTCTCATTCTTTCCACCCTTTGCCTGACCACGAATCAAATAGGAGATTAGAGTTCATTAATAACTCCTTCGTTCAGCTATTACACCAGCACCAACTTGTAATGAACACAACCAACTGTTGGGTGTGTGGTCTCATGCCCCACACCACGGATAGAGGTATCCCCTATTTGGTCCTGCCATTTAGTCGCAATGGGTCAGTATGGGCATATAGGACAATGTTCATATATGCACGAGAAATCCAACCCCTACGTTCTGTAAAAGACAACCTCAAGACTAGCGCCCTAGTCAAGGGTATAGTTGACATGATCAAGGAAGTAACTTCTTACGAAGATACCCCGGATGATGAGATACTTGCATATGTAGGTTGGAATGTGACCGGATATGGCACTACAGTAAGTGAGAAACAGCAAGCCAAGAGACCGTCCCCTATCTGGATCGTACCCCATCAAGGTCACCTGTGTCTGCAAGGCATTGGTAAGAATCCCAGAGCTCAGCTAGGGAAGAGTGTCTGTACAGAAACGTACGTTTTTGGATCTCAGACTTCCCCTGCCTTTTTAGCCGCTAAGGGTACTTATTTCATCTGCCATGATAGAGCCTATACATGGTTGCCCCCTGACTTCTCGGGCTCATGTTTTGTTTCATTCCTGTTACCTCCCACCTACACAGCAGCGGCGGATTACCATCGGACAAGGGTAGTTAGAGGTGTTTTGAGTAAAGAAGACACTGCAGGTCAAGAATTTGGTGACTTTGCAATGGGTGTTCTGCCGTTCTGGGGAGCCATGGTTAACAGCAGAAACATAAGGCAATTGACAAGGGTAGTTGAATCCACCGTGATTGAAACTGCTGGTGCCCTTAGTAACCTGACTGCTGAGCTCCAGTCGGATCGACTGATGACCCTTCAAAACCGGGTCGCTTTGGATGTAATACTTGCGGACCGAGGTGGAGTATGCAAATTGATCCAGTCCAGTTGTTGCATTTTTATTCCAGATAATGCTCCAACAGTGTACGGGGCCATCTCCAAACTACATAAGATTTCCGAATCTATTCATGTGAATAAAGGAGATTGGTCATTAATGGGATGGTTCTGGGGACTGATATCTGCCTGGGGATGGAGAATTCTGATGGTCATTGGGATGGTCTTAGCCATTCTTTTCCTGTTCTGTCTATGCATACAGTGTGCTCCTGCAATATGTGGCCTCTGTGTTACATCATGTGTAAGGAAGCCTGTGTCAAGACATGAGCTCAGCACTAGAATGATGTTGCAGCAACATCTCAATGACTTTAGGAATATAGATCTGGACTCAGATTAACATGAGGATAGATTAATTGCCTATGTAAGGGCAAAAGGAGGGTCTGTGGTTCTGAAAAATCTGGATTCATATAATAGTACTGGACTCGAGAATAAAAACTTCGTCGAAATAGGACGAATTTGGTATCAAAAGACCGAGAATGACGAGTACATCAAGTACATGTATTTTCGGCATATTCGAGTGATGATTTCACCTCGAAAATCGTCATTTACCTTCTAAACCCTTAGCTGCATGTTGCCCTCTACATAGGCCTTAATCCAGTTGAATTTGATTCCACAAGGACACATACTCCTTAATCGACTTCTCTCTGACCCCAGTACAAGTTAGAACCATTGCCCCAGGCCGAACTCGTTAGGTCAGTTCCCTCCCAGTGGCCGAGCAAGATAGCATCTAGGCCCAACCAGCCATAAAACCATTACAGCGCGCACACCTGCCATATCTCGCTCACATCTTTCTCCACTCCTTTTCCTCACTTGCTTTATGATGGGGAGGTGACCATTTTTATTAGGGGTCCAGCGATATCTGATGAAATGTTGGGTCTTGCCGGATGATTTGTTATGGGCAGCACGACGTGAAATATGTACATGTCATCATGACTCTGCTTTTCTTTTGTAATCAGTAACCATAAATGAAATACCAACGAATCCAAAGAATGTTTTGCTCAAGGCTGAATATTAGGTATAAGAAGAGAAGCCTGACTTTGTGAAAGTGTGCAGTCTCCTGAATATACTTGTATCGTACTTCTAGGACCCTGTCACCTTGGTTGCAGCCAATAAACTAATCTTTGACTTCACCTGGAAGACTCTGAAGTTTCTGTAGGTCTGACTCAGGAGAACCCGAGGTCTCTGGTGTGTTGATCCCCTGGCACCGCTGGGTTACCGGTTCTGTACCGGTTCTTAAAAACCCAGTACCTCAGAACGTGGGGGCCACAGATTAGAGCAAAGAGGCTGGCGGTTATTAGATCTTCCTCAGCGCTCTTGGGCTTTGCTGGCAAGTTGGGAGCCAGGCCCATGGAAGCCCTTTTAAAAATCTATAAGTGCAAGCCTGTTGCTATTGCACTATATGGATCCCCTTTGTGGGGGTATGTAAATGTTGACCCCATCCAAAGGGCAGAAAATAGATTCATAAGATCGCTTCTCTCTATCCCCCAGTCAACTCCGACTTATTCCATACATAAAGAGGTGGGTTTACCCTACCTGTCAGACTCATTGAGTTTAGCACCCCTAACTCTGTGGCTGAAAATGTGGTTGAACGAAGATCTTCCTTTGAACCACATAATATTGAAGGATGTCTTATCACTTGATAAACATAGTAGCATCCCATGGTTGGCCTACCTAATTAAATCATTTACTGATTTGGGCCGTCCAGAACTCTTTTTAAGCCCAGATAAAATTAGAGCTCTGGACATAGACCTTATAAAAAAGTCATTCAGGGTTATGAAGGAAATGCGTTGTGAGGAGGCTGAAATGCAGAAGCCAGCAGTTAGGGCTCACAATCTTTTGGTGAGCGAATCCTCCCTTGCATCTTATCTCATTTTTGTTACAGTCCCTTACCACAGGTTTTTACTAACTAAATTTAGGTTTAACCTGTTACATTTTTATTTAGGTTCTTTCACGTCTTGGCAGAAGCCAGACTTAGCCCCCCCATGCAGTTGTGACCATTTTTCTGTGCAGGACACAATGCATTTTATTATGTTTTGTAGCCTATACCATGAGCAGAGAAGAAAATATTTGCTCCCTATTCTGAAAGAAGCAGGCTTTACTCAGGTGCGTCCGGCGTTGCTTTATTTACAACTCCTGACAAATCCCCGTACAACTTTTTGTATTGCTAACTTCTTAGTGGCCGCTGCGAGGGTAAAAAGGGGGGGCTAAATCTCGCCTTAAAATAATCTTTTTTAAGTTGCTATGTTTTTCTTTTTCATTGTTATGGAATGTATAATGTATTTTCTATTTATTGTATATAGTATTTATAATATGTATTTAGTTTGATGTTTTTAGGTCATTGAAGGGCCATTTATGTATATATCCCTTCTCAGGGTTTTACTGTTTTGTTTCTTTGTATGACTTGTAATAAGTTGAATAAAGATATTCTGACTGACTGACTGACTGTGTCAATTTCTACACTGTCCTCTTTTTCACCAAATTAATTTAATTCAATTTCTTCACAAATGGTCTTCACATCTAATTCAGTCCCGTGCAAAAGAGCACTGTTTAGCTGTTTTAGCTTAAGTGCTGGACTTTTTGCATAATACAACCTTCTCACTAATTTCCTCACTTTAGTATGATGTACTGCTAACATCCTAAAATGATGAAAAACACTGTGACATACTTTTCTAGAAAGACAAGCCAGTGAATGCCCCTGCAAACCTGTGTTTTCTCTCACTCTGCAAGGATCTAACTCTTGCAACATCTTCATTTTTTGTTTTAGACTTTTCTTACTATATGTCCGTAAGAAATTACGAAGCAAATTGATTGAATCCTGTTGCACACTACAAATACTACTACACTTCCAAGTGTACACAGGACCCTTAGTACGTCTCCCTAAAACTTCATCAGCTAACACCTCTTCTGCATCTCTAGACACAAGTTTCTTTTTTTCAATCGGACAACCGTCTTTCACCTCATATGCTCGACCACTGGTGTCAACTGCATGCACCAAATCATTCTCCTGGAAGTAACTCTCCTCATTAAAAAATGGCTCACAACTTGAACTATGCATCCATTCTCCAGAAAAAACTTTACAAAAATTAGTCCGATTAATTACTCTTTTGCATCTACTGTTTGATTTGAAAACATCATTTGTCTTGTTAAGTGTCCTAATTCTATTGATTATTAAAATAAATAATTTTTTCTTAACTTCAAAAGCCTGATCAACAATCTTCTCTACATTTTTCTTTTTCTTATAAAAAGCAGCTCTCTGTTTACCTTTCATAATATTTTTTAACAAATTTAAAACCACCCTATTGCGAAACATTCGTTTACGAATGTCTCTAAATTGATTTTGCCTTCTATTCCTATACATATTATTCTCTCCTGCTCCAGTAGTAACCTTTTTGGGGGGCCTCTCCTTCCTTTTCAAATTTGCTCTCTCCTTCTGTATATTCACATTCTCATCAACATTTTTTTTTATCTACATATGTTCCGTAAGAAAGACTTAGTTGTCTTACCAGGAGCGCTTTTCCTGTTTTTTGAAGTATTTGTTGAAGAGGACTGCTTTAATTCCGTTGCTGTTTTTGTTTTTTTCCGCTTGGCATCTTTTCTTCTCCTCTGCCTTGAGGGCATATTTCCTTACTATTAAAATCTTGATTTCAATCTGTGTTAAAGAAAAAAATAATACATTATAGACCACTATTACCAAACAACAAAGCAATGACAATAAGCAAACGATATAAACACTAGTTTACAACATATCTAAGTTTATATCACAGCAACTATGTAACTAGGAGTAAGACAGAGAAAAAGAGCTAGAGGAACTAACACAAAAAGACAGAGAGTCAGACAAAGAAACAGGTTGAGGGAGTAAAACATAGAGAAGGAGTAAAACAGAGAGAGTGTATAATATGTTGTAAGACAGAGAAAGGATGTAATAGGGAGAGGGAGTAAGTCAAAGAAAGGGAGAAAGTCAGAAAAAGGGTGTAACAGGGTGGAAGACAGAGAGAGGGTGTAAGAGGATGTAAGACAGAGAGAGAGTGTTAGAAGGTGAGAGGATGTAAAAGAGACTAAAACAGAGAGAGGCTGTAAAAGGGAGAGTGAGGAAGTAAGTTTGAGAGAGGGTGTAAGAGGAAGTAAATCAGAGAGAGGATGTAACAAGGAGTAAGTCAGACAGAGGGTGTAACACGAAGAGAGGAAGAGAATAAAAAAGTCAGAAAGAGGGAGAGAGGGTGTAAAACAGACAAAAGGTGTAATAGGGAGAAACTCTGGGAGAGAATGTTACAAAGAGAAAGGTTGTAAGACGGAGTAAATCAGGAAGAGGATGTAAGAGAAAGTATGACTTACAAATTGCTGTAAAAAAGAGAGAGAGGGAATAAATTAGAGACAGGATGTAAGAGAAAGTAAGTCAAAGACAGAGTGTAACACAGAGTCAGGATGTAAAAAGGAATAAGTCAGAGAGAGGGAGTTAGAAGGGGACAGGTGGAAAAATAGAGTAAGTGAGCAAGAGAATATAATAGAGACTAATACATTGTTGATAATCCTTGGCAAAGAAATGTTGGTGCATAAAGGAATTGTATTTTCTAAATGAGTGAGGTTTCAGTAGTGTAATGAAATTTTTATACATATGACCTGTGCTCTGTTTTGTAAATGTTATTTAAAAAAAGATTTCGGGTACATGAATTGGTTTTACATTATTGACAAGGATTAGATAGTATCTGCATGATTAAAAAATATATTAGCACATTTCACAATCATGCCACCTGTGTTTCTTCAGATTAGTAAACAGATTATGCAGATGAGGTGAGGCCTGTTCAGGGGTGCAGAGGACGTAAGTCCTGTGTCCAACAGTGCTGTGGACAGGACTCACCTCCTCTGACCCTTAGACAAGCCTCACCTCCTCCATGCCCCCTGAACAGGCCTCAATCTATTGGATATAATAGATGATAACAGGATGCAAATGAGGTGAGACCTGACCAGGAGTACAGATGAGGTCAGGCCTGTCCTGCGGAATGGACTTCATGAAGCCTCTACCCCACTGCACTCTTAGGCACAGGCCTCACCTCCTTTGCACCATTGGACAGGCCTCTCTCCCACTACACTCTTGAGCACAAGCCTCATCTCCTCTGCACCCGTGGACAAGCCTCAACTCATCTGCACCCCTGGACAGGCCTCACCTCATCTACACCCCTGGACAGGCCTCACCTTATCTGCACCCTGTTACCATCTATTATACCCAATAGATTGAGGCCTGTCCAGGGGGCACGGATGAGGTGAGGCTTGTCCAAGTGTCAGAGGAGGTGAGTCCTGTCCACTGCACTCTTGGATACAGGCCTCACCTCCTCTGCACCCCTGGGCATGCCTCAACTCATCTGCACAATCTACTTCCTAATCTGAGGAAACACAGGTGAAATGACTGTGAAAGGTTCAAATATATCTATTTAATCTTGCAGACACTATTTATTCCTTCTCAAAAAATTTAAAAAGAATTTGATTAGTAAGCAGATTGTGCAGATGAGGTGAGGCCTGTCCATGGGTGCGGAGGAGGTGAGTCCTGTGTCCAAGAGTGCTGTGGACAGGAATCACCTCCTCTGACCCCTATACAAGCCTCACCCCCTCTGTGCCCCCTGGACAGGCCTCAATCTATTGGGTAAAATAGATAGTAACAGGATGCAGATGAGGTGAGACCTGACCAGGAGTACAGATGAGGTCGGCCTGTCCTGGGGAGCAGAGGTGTTGAGGCCTGTGTCTAAGAGGGCAGTGGAATGGACTTCATGAAACCTCTCCCCCACTGCACTCTTAGACACAGGCCCCACCTCCTTTCCTCTATCTTACAAATGTTGATACCAAGCATTATCAAAAAACATGACACAAACCAGCAAGAAAGAAGGCCAATCTGCTTCCTAATCTGAGTTAACACAGGTGACATCATTGTGAAAGGTTCAAATGTATTTCTTTAAGCATGCAGACACTATTTATTCCTTCTCAAAAATGTAAAAGCCATTCATTTGCCCCAAAATCGTTTTTTAAATAACATTTTAGAAACAGAGCGCAGGTCCGATGTACAAGCATTCCATTTCACTACTAAAACCTCACTATTTTACAAAATACAAATTCTCTATCTTGCAAACGTTGTTACCAAGCATTATCAAAAAACATGACACAAACCAACAGCAAAGAAGCTCAATGTGCTTCCTAATCTGAGGTAACACAGGTGACATCATTGTGAAAGGTTCAAATATATTTATTTAATCATGCAGACACTATTTATTCCTTCTCAGAAATGTAAAAGCCATTGATTTGCCCCAAAATCGTTTTTTAAATAACATTTTAGAAACAGAGCGCAGGTCCTATGTACAAGCATTCCATTTCACTACTGAAACCTCACTATTATACAAAATACAAATCCTCTATCTTGCAAACATTCCTACCAAGCATTATCAAAAAACATGACACAAACCAACAGCAAAGAAGCTCAATGTGCTTCCTAATCTGAGGTAACACATGTGACATGATTGTGAAAGGTTCAAATATATTTATTCAATCATGCAGACACTATTTATTCCTTCTCAAAAATGTAAAAGCCATTGATTTGCCCCAAAATCGTTTTTTGAATAACATTTTAGAAACAGAGCGCAGGTCCTATGTACAAGCATTCCATTTCACTACTGAAACCTCACAATTTCACAAAATACAAATCTCTATCTTGCAAACATTCCTACCAAGCATTATCAAAAAACATGACACAAACCAACAGCAAAGAAGCTCAATGTGCTTCCTAATCTGAGGTAACACAGGTGACATCATTGTGAAAGGTTCAAATATATTTATATAATCATGCAGACACTATTTATTCCTTCTCAAAAATGTAAAAGCCATTGATTTGCCCCAAAATCGTTTTTTAAATAACATTTTAGAAACAGAGCGCAGGTCCTATGTACAAGCATTCCATGTCACTACTGAAACTTCACTATTTTACAAAATACAATTCCTCTATGCAGTAAAAACTTTTTACCAAGCATTATCAAAAAACATGACACAAAGCAACATTAAAAAAACACAATTTGCTTCTAAATCTTCTCCATAGAGTATACAAGTCTCTATCTATATTAAATGAATCATTACTCACCTTTACAAATGCTTTGGGAGATTGAGAACAGTGTCAGACACACACACCAATATTTCTTTAGCAGAGCAAAAGGTATGTACTCCAGGCACTGCAACCATGAATGGCACAGAAAACCTCTAATTCTACTCACATATCCCTCATGGTAACCAATTAAAACTCTTCCCTCTCTATTTTCAAACCAACACCCTTCCCCCCTCAGCCCTTTCTACCTGTTACCATAGCAACTCCCTCCTCACTGAGTTTAAAAGTGTATTCTACAATGTTGCAAATGAACTCAGCAAGGATGTTTGACCTCTCAATACACCAGCTTATCCGGTGCAATGTTTCTTTAAATGACTTTTTCTTAACCATTCAAATTACTTCTTTCACAGAACAGAACCATGCACCCTAACATTCAGTTTTCAACTATCTGAATCCACCAATCATTGCTTGTGATTCAAGAGCACTGAAACTCCACAGTTTTGTTTACAAACTCCTACAGTTCCAACTGCCATTTCATTCCCACACTTCATCTGACTGCACCAGAACCTCCTCTTACCATGTATTCTGTCTGGATTATTGGACATAGCTACATCCACTGGGCTCAAAGGTAAGCAGCTACCAGAAATGTTCACAACCTTGATTTACCAAATGTAGACATCAAGTGGATTGGCCAAAGAGGATTGAGATGTCATCAATTGATACCATTAGTGAAAACCTTTTTGCATCTGCCACACCCTCACCTCATAATTCTGCACTGTGGTGGAAATGACTTAGGCACTTTGACTGGGGTAGGTCTGGAAATGCTTTTAAAGGACACCTTTGAGCAATTGATGGCACTTTTTCCTCAAACTGCCTTGGTATATTCCAATATATGCCAAAGACAGAAATGGAAGTGGTCCAACCAATTTTGTCCACAATTTGAGAAAGCACGGAAACATGTGAATAAGTCTGTTTCTGCTTACATGAGAGACTATGGAATGGGTTCAATATACAACAATAACTTGCGTTACAACATGCAAGATATCTACAGAGGAGATGGTGTGCACTTCTCAGATGAGGGGATTAGAATATTCCTCCTGAATTTAAGACTGTGCATTAGAACCTACTTGTAGGTACCTAAATCAGCCACAGAACCCAAAAGCTCTTTTCAGGGCTACCCTACCTCTGATCACACAAAATGATTACTTTACTCTAACTTTTTTCACTGTTTTTCACCAAAGTACGCTCTCCGGTACGCTTCCCGGTGCGTGTACCGGGCGCTTCCCCCGCGAAAATAAAATAAAAAAATAATAATTTGGGCCTATATGGGCCTCCTAAGCCCCCCTCAGAAAACCTAGGGGGTCAGGGGGTGTCTACCGTGCCCCCTTTTACCCATTCCCAACGTTGTTTATCCTCCATCTTGTGTCTCAAATCTACCGAAACACAAGATGGAGGACTCCCGTAGCGCTGCCGGTACGCGTACCGGGGCGCGCACCGGTAAGCGCTCCCCAAATTTTTTAAAAGTTAATTTACATAAAAACCACTGGAGAGACTTTCACCAAATATAGAATAGGCCCTACTACATACCAGTCCCTACCATTTCCCCAAATTTGGTGGAATTCAATTGAGCCATTTGGGCTGTAGCCCTGTCTAAATATCCTGAGATAAATTACATGACAAAAACACATATGAAGTGTTAGAATTTACAACCAATTAAAATGTTACTTTGATTTTCTACTTTTTTTCCCTGACATTTGATTGGTTATGTACATGAATATAAATGAAAAATGAGAGGGAAACACGGCCATTTTGACTACAACTACCTGAGGTACATCTTTAAAGGATTTTCCCATTTATCTTCATCACCTTTCTATAAGGTAAGTTGTTAATTTGTAAGGGGCACTTTAAGTTAATTTGTAAAAACGTTTTCCGATAGTTATTTACTGTCCCTCTGTTGTAGTTATAGATTGAGATAGGCTTCTCTGTTATAATTATAGATTGAGTTAGGCTTCTCTAGTATAATTATGAATTTACTTAGGCTTCTTCACATACACTTTTTTATATTTCTACTTCCTGCCTGATACCATACACTGCCCAAAGATAACTTCACTGTTAAAAACTCAGAAGTACCTGTCTGAACTTAAACCCAACATTGCCCTAACTCTACTGATATATTTATTTTTAATGCAATTTACTGCAAGATAATGGAAGGAGAACAAAACAAAATTAATATGTCTTTCGAAATTGTTCTGGAGAACAATCCTGAGGAAAATATTGAAGACTTTGACTTTATGGATCAGTCTCTAGACGAAGAGTTACTTAATTGTGTTGAAGAAATAGAATCATGGACTCAAAATGAGGACATTCCTGATGATGTAATGTTGAAAGTTCTTTTAAATTTTGAAAAATCACAACAATAAATGTTTATTTAATAATTAAAAATTGTTCAAGACATTATTCATTTTTATATGTAATTCATGAAATAGTACCAAAATGATTATAATATAAAGTGAGACTTATAGTAAACTGTGCAACTTTTTTGTGTTACATAGTAATTTTGCTCATAGTTACTTCCTTTCTCCCACTATATTATCTCCAATGTGTATTTCACATCTCTTTTTCATCTCCTGCCTCCATGTTGTTTCTGCTTTCCTGACAGACTATGGTATAGATTCCATATACCACAATAACTTCTGTAACAACATGCAAATTATCTACAGAGGAGACGGTGTACATTGAATTTAAGGCTCTGTATTGGTACCTACATGCTGGTACTTAAATCACCCACACAACACAACAACTCTATGCAAAGCTACCCTACCTCTAAGTACTTTAAATTATTATTTTACTGTTTCACTGGGTTTTCCCCTTGGTACGCTACCCGGTACGCTCCCCAGTGCGTGTACCGGGCGATCCCCCCGCGAAAATCAAACTTTTTTTTTTTGCCCCACGGGGCCTTTTTATGGCCCCCACATCAAACCTAGGGGGTCAGGGGGGGTCTACCCTGCCCCCTTATGGTCATTTCCCCCTTTGTTTTTGCCACCTCTTGTGTCTCGATCCTACCGAGACACAAGATGGCGGCCGCTCCGGACTGTTTGGAATGTTGACAGACACCCGAGAGCCAATCAGCTTTCCGCTCGCGAACTCGCGTTACACGCCGGGTGCGCTCCCCGGTACGTGTACCGGGGCGCGCTTATAGATATATATATATTTTTTAACCTAAATTACTCAAAATCCTCTGGAGCACATATCTTGAGACATAGCAAAGGCACATCGGACCACCAGTCCCTACAATTTTGCCAAGTTTGGTGGCAATCCATTCAGCCGTACAGGCTAAAAGTGAGTCCAACCGCCCTATGGAAATTAAGATGGGGAAAACACGTTTTGGGACCCCCCCTTTTATCTGGGCCCTCGCTTGACGAATCCCCCCCAAACTTATATATGTAATGTGTTTGAAGTGAAGACTGCAGTGGGAATAGTAAAATGAACCTTTTCACAGTTCATCACTTTCCCTACCTTTGTGCAGTTTGGAGTAGAAATAGTAAATTTCACCTCTCCAAAATCCACTGCTTTCCCTACTGTTGAACAGACTGGTGTGGTAATAGTAAATGTTACACCTGCAAAGTCAAACACTTTTCCGACTTTTACGCTGTTCGAACTGAGAATAGCTAATTTAACCCTCAGAAATCTAACGCTTTTCCTACTGTTTCCTTGTTTAAAGTGAGAATAATAAATTTAACACCTCCAAAGTCCTACACTTACCCTACTGGTTTGTTGTATGGAGTGGGAATAGTAAATTTACCCACTCCAAAGTCCAATGCTTTCCCTACAGTTGCACAGATTGGAGTGGGAATAGTAAGTTTTACCCCTCTGAAGTCCAACTCTTTACCTACTGTTGCTTTGTTTGGAAACAGAATAGTAACTTTAACCACTCCATAGTTCATGCTTTCCCTGCAGTTGTACAGACTAAAGTGGGAATACTACATTTTACACCTCCGAAGTCTAACACTTTCCCTACTGTTGTGCTGTTTGGAGTGGGATAGTAAATTTAACCCCTCCGAAATCCAACACTTTCCTTGCTGTTGCACAGACTGGATTGGGAATAGTACATTTTTGCCATCTGAAGTCCACAAATTGCTTACTGTTGTACTGTGCGGAGTAGGAAAAATTAAGTTTACCTCTCCGTAGTCAACAGTTTTTCTAAGTCCGCCCGCCATCACATCGTTGAAAGGGAACGCCCGCCATAAGGGCGGGGGTCCCGTAGGGAAATTAGGATGCGCCCGCCATAGTGCAGAAAGCACTACCCTCCGCAATGGTAAAAATACATGTTGTGCATTTCAAAGCACAACGTGACAGGTACCGCGCTGTGCCTGCCACGTTGTTCTTTGAAATGCAGGGGGGTACCATAGGTACCCCCATGTGCCCCCCCCCACCCTCCGGAGTCTCTGGGGGCCCGCATTGGGCCCCCGCAGGTAGCCTCTGGATGCCTTTCCTTGGCAGCATTGCCACCACGGAAAGGCATTGGAAAATGCCCATTGTAATATGGCTGGGGGTGTCTGATAGACACCGCCACCATATAGAACCCTTGCGACTGGGGCGGAAAAGCAGCGGACGGTCTTTCCGTCCGCCGCGGACCCCCCAGCCATGATAATATGGCGGGGGGTCATTCCAGCACGGATGGCAGGCAGATCGCCCCCGCCGGCCTGGCGGGGGCAATCCGCCCGCCATCCTAATGGACCCCTAAGTGTTATCATGCACTGCTTTTACCATGATGCATTGGGCAAATTGAGTGCTAGGATGTGAGACAGTGTGCACCCACGCTTCTTCAGTCGCCTTGTAAACCACCAGCAGAGTTCTACACTCTGTTATTTGAGGGGTTTGCCCCAAGTCATACTCCTTTTCACATGGATGGTTATCGTCCTCATGATCAGGCCATGACACTAATAACTATTGTTGGCATCTGATTATAACAGTGAGGTACAGGCCTTTTTTAACTCCTCCGCCCGCTAACAGGAAGGCTGAATACCCACACTACTTAAAACTGTGTAGTATGTCATGCTTAGCGCCTTCATTCCACATGGTTCGGGTCCTATGCATGAGAGTGCATGGATACCAGAAAGGTGAAATACTTATAGTTGGGGGTATTCTCCTGGTTGTAGGTAGCCAATAAGGTTGTAGGGTGGTGCACGTGTGTTTAATGGGAGACAGAGCTGCCTGTGCTTTTCTCGACTCGAAATCCATTTGTTGCCCCCCTCCTTTCCTCCTTTCTGTAAAAAGCATTGTACAGCCACGGGAAGGTGTCTGATCTCAATTTGCTTGCATTGCATGGAGCAGGAAGGATCCTTCAGTTCCCGAAGATCAGCCTACGTCCTGACAAGAACTCCATTTGTACACTGAATATGGCCACCGGTGTGACCAAAGACTTCACTTGGTCAAAGAGATGGGCCACCTGTCCATTTTTCCAGCATCCTGTGTCCTGTTCTGTTGCATAGGCAAGAGTCCAGCAAGAACACCTAATTGGACAGATGTCGTCTAGATTCCAATCAACACCCTGCGAGTTACAGCTCCCCTGTCACTGGTTGTCAAGGAGGTGGGACACACTGGAAAATGCAGTTGGATATGATCAGTTCCCCACCAAACTAATGTGGCCAAGAGTTTGACTTTTGAGGTCAGTTGATTGGAAGCTAAGTGCCAGTGTACTGGATCCTGACCTTCCTGGCTTTGCCACTATTTACTAATGATTTCCAAATGCATGCAAGACATAGGTCAGTGGGCCCATGTGCTTCAGCATCAATTGATGTCCTTGTGAAACCCTTCTGCATGTGAGGCCCCTGTGCCTGCAACCAGTATTGCTGTTGTGATGCCTGTCTATTAACGGTGCTGATGTCAGCTGAGGTCATTGTGACTCTGCCTGCTACCGCACCGTTGGAGTCCACCCATACCAAGCGGCTCACTGAATGTGGGTCGCTGTTCCTCTGACATGTCTCTGGGTGTCAGGTCTGAGACTAATACTCAACTGGATCCAAGCTTGATTCCACAGGAGCGAAGACGCTAGTCCCAACACTATTCAACAGCTACTCTAGGAGGAGATCTAGAACTCACTCACAAGAAATAGTCATCAAAAAGTGAGAGGAATAAATCATAGGGTGACCACCACTCTTTCCCCAGATGGTACAGCAGGTAACTCTGGTATCTGGAACTGGATGGACGTAGTGCTAAAAAATAAAGATACAAGCTGGTTTGACTACACAATAACTACAAACTGTCTCAGAGCAGTAATGCATGTCAGTGTTAAAATGATAGTTCACTTACCAGCTAGCATGTCCCAATACCGTCTGGAATATCCCAGGTACAGGAAGTATCACAGAGAAGTCTGAAGGAACTTCATAAAGAAGCTATTGGGAGCAGGGAGACCTCTGGGACATAGGAACTTAGCTTTCTTCCAGACACTCTCTTGGTTGCTCAGGGATAATAAGAGTATAAGGTGGGCGTCTCAGTAACTACTAAAACACAAAAAACGTGAAAGTAATCACAGCTAGAAACACTGCTCTACAAAGAATGGTGTAAAAGGAAGCAGTGTTTTTACATACAAAGTAAGGATTTGTGCTGACTGGCTCCCTAGGTAAAATAGGGGCGGAGCAGCCGGGTGAGCACACATATGATTAAAGCAAGGGAGTGAATACAAAAATATCGTGGTGCACAAGCTGGCTCTTTGACGAGACCAAGAGCGGAGCTTCCACACACTCTCAAAGAAATAAAGGGAAGGATGAGGCGCGCTGGCCGGCTCCTGATTTGGGAAAGGAGCAGAGCTGCGAAGTCTATGCCTAAGCTAGGTGGGGAAGTAGCGAGACATGCTGGCCGGCTCCTGAAATGGGGAAAGGAGCGGAGCAGCGTTGTCTACACCAAATCAAAGTGAATAAGTAGCGAGATATGCTGGCCGGCTCCTAATATATGGAACGGAGCGGAGCAGCGACGCATACACCAAGAACAAAAACAAGCATTGGAAATGCAATAGGTCTCGCATTAGAAAAGTTGGAGCTATTGGTCTTGTAAATAACAAATATTTTATTTAAGTGTTGGTTTTTAAAACAGCTAAATTGATAGCTTTGTTATTTACAATGCCAATAGTTATAACTTTCGCGAATGTGACACCTATAGCATTTGTAATGCAACATGTCTTGCATTTACGTGACTTAGATGGCAGCTCTGGTCGTTTGGCCACATCTCTAGAGGGATGTACGAAGTACTGAGGAAGACAAGATAAACTGCACTTCAATAATGATGTCGAAAATAAATTAGTACCTCTTTGATCGTTTTACTGCAAAATTGTGAAAATTATGAGACTCTAGTTTAGAACAGTTTGAATTTAGCTGTAGGACAAGGCAACCCAAGAAGTGCCAGTGCAAAGTGTTGGAAGTAACTGTGGCCAAGCATCTACTGTAAACAGAGGCCACGTTGTCAGTAAACTTGGGAAAATATGTAGCCTGGCCCAACATTAAAAGTGTTGCAGTCACTGGGTGTAGGCCATTAAAACAAGCATGAATGAAAATAGAGATTACGCAGAGAAAAAAATGAAAATAAAGGGGTATCTTTAGTAGTAGGAGAAGGGACAAAAAATTGCAAAAAAAGTTTAAAAGGTAAATGGAGAGGGTCGGTTTCAACAAAAAGGGCTGTAGGAATCCTCTCGGGTAAATTAAAAATGAAAACGTACTCTGCATTTTAAATAACATGCATTTGTAACACACGGACAGAGGGAGAGAGGACGTGAGAGCAAAGCAAATGGGCAGCCTGTGAAAATGTATTGCCCGATGAAGGAGATAAGGTATGCGTGGTGTGGGGATGTTGTGAGGGCTGGAAGGAAGGGGCCCCAGAAGAGAGACTCCGGATGCGAGGGGCTGCATGTTTTTTTAAGTAAATGTGCGCTGATGCATTTGGAGCACGGAAGTTAAATGCAGACACCTCCAGTATTAAACGTTTAGTAAAGTGGGTGGTCAAAGGGAAGAGATGAAAAAAGTGTATCTTAACAAAACTGACTCCGAGATGGAAGGCTAGTTCCGCCGCCAGTTGTGAATAAGTGCAACGAAGACTTGGGGGTGAGAGACAGAGGCTTTTTTTTTTAAGTAGCAGGCGGAAGCAGGGATGCCAGGAAGCAAACAGGGAAAGGCTGTGTGTGTGTTTGTGTGAGACGCAAAGCGACAGGCTAAATAAACAAGCAATGCTGCCACCATTGCCAGAAGGCCATGTTACATGTACCACGTCATACAGGAGCTAGATGCTGTACAACATGCTAATTTTTTTTTTGAATGAGAAGCGATGATGCAACTGATGTGTCAGCATCAGAGAGCATAAAAGGAGACACGGCCTGGCGGCCGTGAAACTGAAAGTAAGGCCGGCCGTGAATAATTAGGGGATGAGAAATGCGCTGGGAGGAGAAATGCAGAGCGCACGCTGAGAAGCTTGTGGGAGGGAGGCTGGGCTGCCTTTGATGTGGTAATGCGAGGCAGGCAGGCAGGCGGCTGGTGGCATTGTGCACGTGCTTTTTAGGGCTTGCGCTTGCGCAATGACCTAAAAAGCGCACATGCACTGCATGGAATCGCCAGTGGTTAAACTCTGGATAAGCCACTATAGAGCTTCGCCAGCTATGCGCAAGCGCATCAGCAGGCGAGCCCTAAAAAGGGGGGTGGGCAGAGAAATAACGTGAAGTGCTGGCTGGCTCCAGAGGATAGTGAACGGCGCAGCGACACTCACGTAATGCTGCGGGTAAACACAAACCAACAGCAGGGCTCCAGGCAACTTCAACGGCGCCTGAAGTACGGAACTCCTAACGCAGGTGAGGTTAAGCAACAGGAAGAGCTATCAGCCACACAGGAACAAGGAAGGGGGCGTGGTCATGGTCAGGAACAGTAAGCCAAGCATCGGCTTACAGGGGAGAAGGCCTTTTAATAGAGTTAGGGACGTCTAAACACAACCACCTCAGTGAACTAATGAAGTCGCAGTACATGCATTAAAGCTCTGACCTTCCAATACCTGCAACTTGCACCTTAACACTGGGTCCCTGAACTGTGATTGTCACTTCCACCACAGCTAGTGTTAATGATTCAATAAAGTGCGACTCGAATAAGAAGGTGCCTTTCAGTGCAGCCCCAGACCTACCAGCAGCTGTGTAAGACTCCTGGTAAGAGTGACTCAGATATCAAAGTATTCAACTACATCTAAGAGATTCGGAGGCTATGCTCCAAGCGGCACGTATAGCCGCTCGCACGCATCTCCCCTTCTGTCTCCCTTAGAACGGCTACTGGATAACCATACGTCCCAAACATTGGTCTCCAGATTGTATGGGAAAATTGAACAGCTCCCTCCAAACTTAATTTCCAATGCCAGACAAAAATGGGGGACAGATACCTCAGAGCCCCTCACAGATACACTTTAGGTATTCTGTATTCAACTTACAAGAGCACGCTCCACAGGCCCCATGCTGTGCCTGATACATTTTTTATTTGTTCATAACATTTACTACACTCCGGCTTCGCTGACCAGGTTGGGTTTAAGGGTAGACAACCACTGCTCCAGGTGCAGGGCGGATGGTGCCAACTTCATAACTTTAGCATGGTACTACCCAACAACCCAGCAATACTGGACTGCTATCTTAGCAGCATATCAACACTGACAATGTAGAACCTGCACTTCTTTTTTTTAATAATTCTTTTTATTTAACAGTCATCAAGATATAGTAAACATTACAGATGATGCAAAGACAGTACATTCAGCAATGGTAGTAATGAGTAACAAATAGTGTAGGTGCGCAATGAATACAAATTATGGGCTTGGGGGATCGTCAGAGTCAATTGCAATCAGGGGGTTACAGATATGTCCTCTGTAGGTGTTCCAGGGGTCCCAAGTCCTGGACCATTTTTGGGGCAGCCACTAGCCGTGAAGACTGTCTTTTCTCTGTACATGCACCAGTCTAGGTCCTCTTTCCAGGTGTTTACTTCAGGTGCTTGCGGCGCCCCCCACATTTGTGCTATATTCCTTTTTGCCACCATAAGTCCTTAGCGTGGCCCATTGCGTAAGACAAACATTTAGATCAGTGGGCTCCCAAATATTTAAGAGACATTGCCTTGCTTCAGGGTATAAGACAACTGAAAGCAACACACTCAGTACTTCGTGGATCTTGCGCCAGTATGTTTGGATATATTCACATTCCCATATCATGTGCAGAAAGGACCCTTCCCGCCCGCATCCCTCCAACAATCACCCAAGTTGGATCTACCCATATGGACCAGAGTAGGCCCTGTGATGTAGACTCTGTGAAGGATTTTAAGTTATACTTGCCAAAGCCTCACCGAAATGGCCACTACTCTAGGTGAGGACACTGCCTCTCCTCATCGTCTAATTCAAGGCCATCTTGCACCCATTTCTCACATAGTGGTACGAGTGGGTCTGTCATATTGTTTATTCGTTTTTTGTAGGTTAGTGATATGGCTTTGTCGGGTAGGTGTCCGTCCAACAATCTGTCTTCTAACGGGGAAGGTGCTGGAGGGGAGGAGCCGGCAGGAAATTGGGATTTTAGTGCATGATTAATTTGTGTGTATCTGAAACGTTCTGAGTTTGCCAACTCATACTGCTGCTGCAGAGAGGTGAAGGGCTTCACTCCGTCCTTATCCCACTGATCTTTAATCAATGAGATTCCAATAAGATCCCACTTACCAAATCCTTTTTATTGCTATAAGCTGCCCAGTTGCTCTGAGTCCCACAGGGGGGTTACCAGTGTAAGTCTTCGCTCCCAGCCCAGATTTTTATTAAATGTGTGCCAGATGTGGACAGAGTGGTTAGTTGGACCTGTAAGGGGGTATTGCTTGGGCTTGGAATATATTGCCAGATTGAAGTTCCCACCTGGTAGAGTCCATCTGTCCATGGCATAGCCAGGGTCGAACCTGCCCTTCTTGGCTATAGAAAAGACTTTTACACAGCTACTTGTAAGTACTTAGAAGTAGTTTTCCTGCTAGCCAAGCAGAGGGTGCTGATGATATGGGGAGGAAGTCCCCCACTGAAGGTTGTGAACTACCTTAGAGATATGACCTTTTACAGGGCCCAGTTTGAGTGGTACTGGGACTCCATGCCGCCTTGCTCCTAGCCTAAGGACATATGGGCCCGTTGCAACAGTATCTCTGGGATGAGGGTTAGCCTACGGATGGGTAGGATAATGAACCAGGAATGCCAGGATATGAACCTCTAAATAATTGCTTACAAACTTTTTAGAACGTGGACCCACTTCTCCGAACGGCAAACATTTGAGACCCACCTAGCTTTAACAGGCATGAGGAGGGGAATTTATTCTAATGTAATAGTAGCTACACCATCAAAATGCTGTGAAATATCAAAGTAACATATTCTTTGCAATGTTTTGCATTCCTCTGTAAAAGCGATTGTTTGTAAATGTCACAACCTTGACCACACCCTTTGATATGTCTTTATCAAACCATGGCCAAGATATTGATCTGCCCATAAAAACGTCTCCCGCACATGGAGGGATATTGGGTGGCACTACAGCTGGCCCACTCCGTGCACTGGTGACCAACTTCCAGGTCCATACCATTATGGGTGTTGCTGGAGCGTCACATATTTCAGACATTTTGGGACCTTGCCATTTACTACACTTCGAAACCTTTGGTTACTCCTCCCCTCAACTCGATCATTCATACTTTCTAGTATATGTAGCTTGGGGCTCATAGGTTGGTGCAAGCCCCGAGCAGTGTTCACTTTAAAGTCCTATTTGGTGCAATGTGGCCATCATGGTTGGTGGGGAAGAAATTCACTGGTTCACTTGGATTAGTCATGGTATTCACCACAATGAAGACCTTGTTTCAAATGTCTCCATCAAATTGTTCCCCAACTTGAGACAAGAATTTGCGATTCCAACCTCAACCTCCCAACTATGGAGATACAATCAGTTGTCCACACGCCTTAGCATATGTCCTGGGGAAGTTGCATATTGATCTCCCTATATTTGCCCATTAATCAATACATCCACACTTAAAAAAAACTTTGGAGGGATTAGCGTGGGACTGCATACCATATTGCTGGACTCCTGGTTTTCCTCTCCCACATCCACAGCACTGCGTGCCTAGTGGGAAGCTTGTTTTATTCACGCAATTCCTGGATGATGACTGGGATATCCTACTGGTGGAATATAATAAAGGATTACGGGAAGCACGCCTTAACCCCTTCCATGCTCATGACGGAACGGTTCCGTCATCAGCGTCGGTGCTGCGGTGCTGATGACGGAACATTTCCGTCATGAGCCAATACGCTTTTAAACCCTTCAGCACTGCAGCGAAATTTGCGCAGCACTGAAGGGGTTAAATATAGCTTTTTTAAGATCCTCCACCATTGGCGCTGGTCACCTGCAAGGTTAAACAATTCCTGTCTTAGTGGGGATTCACAGTTTCAGAGATGTGGCTTAATGGAATGCAATATAGTCCATATTTTATGGGAATGAGACCAGCTGGGAGCCTTACGGTCACAGGTTTGGGACCATATGAGGGAAGATCTTGGGATAGACAGGCCATTGACTGCCCAGTTAGTGCATGATACTTCTGTCCTCAACATGTTGATAGATGGCTCTCTATTGTCATAGGGGTGGCTAGATTGGCAATTCAGCGACTATAGAAATCTACACTAACTCCCACATTACAGACCTGGTTGGACAACATGTATGATATGGCATGCTTAGATCACCTTATTTATAAGCTGAATGACAAATTGCAGATATTCGATTAGGTTTCTAAAAGATTGAAGAGCCAAACACGCTCATACTCTTTAGGTGTCTACTGTAAGCCTCGCCCTGCTTCATGTTCCATGCAGACCCCTGTGTTCCGTTTCCCAGGCCCCTTCCTCCTGAAGATCCCCTACTTCTATCTATATTGTTGTTTGCTTTTGTTAATGGGGGTTCCTTGACTTGCATCCTTTAGCGACGGGTCATTGTGACTTGGCCTGGAAGGCGGTGAGGAGGGGGGCCATCTTAATTTATTTCCTGCCGTGTGTGTGTTCACCTCCCCTCCTTCCCCCCACTGCAGAAGCATGTTTCTTTTCTCCCTTTTTTTCTCTTGATGGTTGTGTTCTTCTTTTCCACCGATTAAGTTGTTAACTAGAATTTGTTGTCTACTTGCTCATTTCCTGTGTCTGTTCTTGGAGATTCATTCGTAGCTGTTTTTGGTATTTTTCATTTTTTGCAGATCCTCCATGAAGGCCTGGTCTACAGATGGATTATGGGTTTGCATTCAGCTTGTAATGGTCGCTTTAGTTCAGACTACTCCAGGAACCACACCTTCAACATAATTGGTCACTCATCCATCTTGGATTACATCTTAATAGAAACAAGGTTATGTGCCCTGGCCAAGGACTTCACTGTCAGGCCACGCCGTGACAGTGATCATAATGCCTTAATACTCGCACTCACTGTGCCATTGAATGGGAAAAAATCAGCAGAATTATCCGCCGCTATTCAAAGACCGACCCTAACAAACAATAGGCGGAAAGTCAGGTGGGCATGGCTAGAAAAATCGCATGAAAAAATGGCTCTTGTTTGAAGGGTTTACAACCAATACAATGCAACTATTACAACGCAGTATTGTTACAACTCAGGTTTTACTACGCATACCATTACAACGCATTACACTGGGGGGCGCTCTAGGATAGGGAATACATTTAATTTTTCAGTTTCAGTTTCATAAGTCTTTATTTCGGTAAATTAACCATAAAAGACCACACAGAATAGACACAATATAACATTAAAACCAACATAATACATGGATTGCATAATACACGGTACATCACTGACTATTCAGAAATATACATAAAAATCATAAAAACAACACTCATTATATACACATCATTAAGAACCATTTCATTAGAATAATTGATGATAAGTTAAGACATTATTAAATCAATTCAACAAATTGCTAATCACTGGATACCACTACTAAAAAACACTTCATGAAAAATAATTTGGGATAGGATTGATGAAGCCATTCTGTACATACACACTCCGGTCCTGCCGATAATTAATCTCTAAGTTTGTTCTTTCAGGAAAATAGTGTTTTCTCTCTAGTCTTGTTTTTAAGGGCCGAGGGTAGCGGGACCTAGGATAGAAATCATGGAGTCCCCAGACAGAGATCCGGCCATCCCCTAAGTGTGAAAACCAAGTTTGTAGATAAGGCACCACCCGATCGCTCCAGAATCTAACTAACACCAGGTCGCCTGGGAGATCTTTTGGAAGGGGGCCGAGCCATCCCACCCTTCTAACACTTCGAATGGCACCATCAATGTTAGCTGGCAAGGGTCGATTCCTAGACAGCCAATAGATAACCTTGTGTTTTAGATCCTCTGGTCTCTTGGTTTTTCTCTTTGTAATTGGTGAAACACCAGTAAGAACACAAACAAAGGGGGCGGCCATTGGGGGCAGATGTATATGTTTAGTATAGTCTAGGTTGGCAGTATTATCCTCATAAGGTGGAGGAACATTTGGCACCCCTACATCAGTGAAGATACTCTTGGTGGAGAAGGGCTCGGTATCGGATGACGAGGGGATGCATGGGCAGTTCCGTGGGACCGTGGGTCTGTTAAGAGGGATGCTACTTCTTTGAGGAGCTAACTTAGAAACCACGGTAGCGGTTAAGGGCTGTGGTTGGCTCAATCCTGCCAGGTTCTTGTTAGGTTGAGTCGGTGCCCTAAATGAGGTCTCAATATCCCTTAACCTATCCCCTAGGGAGTTGATTCTTGCAGTCAATGGGGATATTAGAGAGGTAACCAGGCGTTCAATATGGTCCAGAAGAGCGGCCTGGTAGGGGGGTGCAAAGGATTTAGTATTATCGCGGGCCTGGGAAGCTGTAGGTGGGGCGCTGACGGACAGTAAGGAACTTATACAAGGCTTAGGCAGTTTAGCTTCCCTCCCCATGCTGTTATCCCCGGGGCGCTTTCTTGAGATCATAGGAGTTTTAGGGTTCCCTAGTTGTATAGTGTTTACTTTTACGAACAGGGATAAGAGTGGGGCAACCAGAATGTTATCATTTACGTTCAATAAAGAGTCCGGCAGCAAAGGTACGGGAAGTATTGGGCTGGATAGAACTTGGGGTGGGTCTGGTATGGTTTCAACTGGTGCATATCGAATGTGGCATAGGGCGTTCAAATCCTCCAACCAGGACAAACTTGATGCTGTATCGACTAGCTGCGCCTCGGGATGTTTGCAGGCTACGCTATGTGAGGGCAAACGGGTTTCTAAATCTTCCAAATCATGAATCACTGGTAATAAAGCCCTGTCTAAATAGCTGTGTAACCTCCCCCTACTAGAATCACTAGGGAGAGTACTGGGTTTGGAAGCCCCCTTAAAAGACATGGCAACGGTGCAGCAAACAGAGTCCCGCAGAAAGTCAATGGAATTCCAGATGTCTCTGCAGTGTGAGCAGAGATGTGGGTCAGAGTTTCACTGTACCTTGGTCAGTAGGAGCTAAGGGGGGTGGCCCGTCCCGTCCTTCTCGGGCCTCTGAGGGCCACAGAGTGCCCGCCCTTTGCCGGGCTTCACCCGGCGCGTCCCGCACGCGTCCTCGCGGGACGAGGGACCTGCCCAGTCTTTATGCGCCTCCTGGCGCGCTCCTGCTCTCGTCGCGCCCCTAAGGATGCTGGGGGATGTAGTTTTTCAGCTAGACCGGCGGAGCCAAGCCAGGCCGGTCGTCCAGTGTCCAGGAGGGGCGGAGCAAAGCCCGGCCTCGGGGGGGTGGAGCCAAGCCCGGCCTCGGGGGAAAGGTCCCTGGTAGCCCCGGTGGGGGAGAGCAGCCCAAACGAGGAAAAAAACAAACAGCAGGACACCAGAGGACTCGGCCCCTGTCCAGTCTTTATGCGCCTCCTGGCGCGCTCCTGCTCTCGTTTACTATCCAACACCTTCCCTAGTGTCCACGGGGACTGGAGTTGGAATAGTAAATTAAACTATTCACTATCCAGCACCCCCAAGTGTAATGGTATGCATAGTAAAACCTGCGTTGTAACAGCATGCGTGGTAAAAGCATGCGTTGTAACGTCATACATTCGTTTGAAGCCAGTATTCCAAATTTTGAGGCCATGTCACAGATTGTAAAGCTTGGAGATCTCGCTGCTTCCAACCTAGAGGTTGCGAAGCTTAACGAGTCCACTACCTACAAGCTGTATGAGGAGTTTTTGACTGCATGTACCAGGGGTCGTGGGAGGAAGCCAAAGCAATCCTGGTTTAATGATAGTTGCCGCACGACCAAAAAGGCATTGATAGAGGCCATAAAAACAAAGTGTAACATCACAGTAAAATCAGCCAGGTCCCCATATAAAACCAACATCGCATCTGCCAAAACCACATGGGAAATGGAACAGTGGGCTAGCCTGAAAAAGGCTCTGGAGGCCAAAGATATGAAAACCTCTGGAGCATTATATCTTCAGGTAGCAATAAAGGACATGGGGCCTTTGAACCAAATATAGCAGCAGATAGCTGGAGAGAGCATTTTCTAGTGCTTTATGCTCCCCATGATGTTGTGGCTAGTAGCCAGACACTTGTAAATCTGACTCCCTCGGTGCCTGAGACATCTCTTTCTGAGATCACTCTGACAGAAGTCACCAATGCCATAAGCAGAATAATTCCTGGCAAGGCAGCAGGCCTGGACAAGATACCAGGGGATTTATATCGGGCAGAACCTAAGATCTGGGGTCCTTATATCTGGGTGGTCTTTAATGCCATTATGCAGGGAATGGTTCTTCCTGCAACATGGCTTGGTGCTGAGATCCTCCCGGTATATAAAAAAGGATCACCATTACTACCTACAAACTACTGACCGATCAGATTGATCTATGTCTCACAAAAAGTATTCGCTAGGATCCTATAAGACCGTTTGCAATCTTGGTTGGAGGAAAAAAAGACCCTGACCCCTCTGCAGGCTGGTTTTAGGGAAAAAATATCAACAATTGACCAGATTTTCAGGCTCGAGCTTCTCTATTGGAAAATCTTCCATCTAGAAAGGGGTAGCCTGTACCTGTTCTGTGTTGATCTTAAGAGTGCATTCGACCTGGTACCCAAAGATGCTTTGTGGAGGGTTTTGAGCGAATTAGGAATCCCCCCTTACCTTTTAGACATACTGAGAAGGTTACATAATGCAAACTACGCCCAAATCAGATATGGGAAAAACAGGGAACTTACGCAGCCCATCCCTGTAAACAGGGGAGTAAGACAGGGTTGTGTACTAGCCCCTACTTTGTTCTTCAGTTACATAAATGGTCTGGTAAGAGCGCTGAAAGCCTGTAAGGATATAGATGCTCCAAAAATAGTGCAAAAGCAAATCCCGGCCATGATGTTCGCAGACGATACCCTTCTCCTCTCTAAGTCTCCTATGGGTATTCAGAGAATTTTAGATGGGTTCCGCGAGTTATGTAAGACTAGGGGATTCGAAATCAATAGCCAAAAAACTAAATTCATGGTCTTCAACCCCAGTAAAACAACCCGCCCAACCCATGTATAAATGGCACCCCCCTGGAGCGGGTGTCTGAATTTGTCTATTTGGGCTTGACACTCACAGAAAACATGACCTGGGGGGCACAAATAGGCAAGTCAAGTCTTAAATTGATCCAGGCTACCGGTGACTTGGCCAAGTTTTTTAGAAAGTCGTTTCACAAACCAGTGAGCCCAGTCTTGGAGTTATGCAAAACACAGGCTAGGAGTGCTGCTCTATATGGGGCTGAACTATGGGGGCATTTAAACCCCAGGCCCATTGGGAAAACTGAGAACAATTTTCTCAGGCAACTACTCGGACTACCTGCAAGTTCCCCTTTGATTCCACTGCGCATGGACCTAGGGGTCCATCGCAGAGGAAATTGGCTGCAGGCCTTTACTCTTTCTCTGGGTGACACCGGAACTTGCAGAGTATAGATCCAGCTCTTAGAAATGTTGGGACTCCCCGGCTCAGGAAAGCTGCCATGGCTCACACACATTAGGGAAGGCCTCTGTGCAATTGGGCTTAATGACCTCTGGGACAATCCCGGCACAGCATGCTTGAGAACTTCCCGTAAACAGCTAAGTTTGAGTTATTGGGGTGGGAAATTAGCTATACTCCATGAAGCATCAACCCTTGGTTCTCTCACGTTGCATTTTCTGCACATAAAGGACACGTACAAGCTGGAGCCATGCCTCAACGAAATTCGTCCGGTACTAGGCAGGAAACTCTATGTGCAGTTTTAGCACAATTGCCTTCCCTTGCGTGTCTTTACCCACAAATGGACTAGTGGTACTCCAGTGGGAAGCCCAGCTTGTAACATGGGCGAGGAGACCGAACGGCGTGTTTTTTTTTTTTTGCCAAAGTTACCGCTTGATAAGACACAGATGGCTGGTCCAGTTGTGTAGAAATCTCGGCACTACACACTGCATGGAAGCACATTGAGTCTTAAAATTTAACACCAAAACTCATATTGTCTATGGAAATGTCACTGACCTCCTCCTCATTTTTTCTCAAGATTTTTAAAAAAAACAAAAAACTGTTTTTATCTTTTTAATTCTTTTTAAATGTTTTAATCTGTTTTGTATATACCTGTGTCTGTTCTTTTATGGCTAATAACCGAAATAAAGAAACATATGATGATGATGTTGGCTACTTGCTCATTTCCTGTGTCTGTTCTTGGAGAGTCATTCGTAGCTGTTTTTGGTTTTTTTCATTTTTTGCAGATCCTCCATGGAGGCCTGGTCTACAGATGGATTATGGGTTTGCATTCTACATTGTTGGTTTACTTGTCCAATGTGGCGATTTGACTGTGTATTTTTTTTTAATGTACCACTCTTGTTACAGTGATGGAAAAACTCAACAAAGAATTGAAACACCCAAAAACAAACCTTTTCAGAATGGGATGCTGGGCTGTGGCATCTGTTCAATAAAATCACAAGACTTCTGAAAAATCTTGGGGGCTTATTTATAAGCCCTTTGTGCCACAATTGGGACACTTTTTGTGACGCTGTGATGGCATAAAAAATGTGCCACGTTGCGCCATATATACAATATGTAAGCAGATGCGTCACTTTGTAAAGCTCTGCACTATATTATACCTGCATTATACCTGCATCAGGTATAATGTACGCAGGGTGGGCGTTCGCCATAACAAAGGGTGGTAGAAGTGGGGTAGTGAAATCTATGAGAATCACTACGCCAATTCTAGCTGCCACTGCATCAAAATCTTACGCCTGGCTCACAGCAGGCATAAGGTGCCTTTAACATGGGACATTGCTGGAATCGTGTCATTTTGCAACACACTCACGCAATGAGTCATTACTGCGCCTACAGATATGTCCAAAATACTGAATCCTTGCAACATGGAGCGCCGTACAGTAAATAAGGCGCATCCATGGTGTTGCAAGGAGGGAGCATTGAAAAGTGTTTCATTGCTGTTTTGACACAGCGATGCAACACTTTTCATAAATGAGGCCCTTGGTGTTGATACCAGTGAGTTTAGCAAATTTCAGAACCCCCTTCTACAGCAGAATATGGGATAAGGCCCCTTATCCATTTTCATCCTAAAGCAAGACCCAGTGGAGCATTGTGGACTAGGTATATATATGTATATGTCTCTTTCTCTCTCTCTTTCTATATATAAAATCTGTTTTTTAAAGGACAAATACTTCCCAAGGGCATTAGAGCGCTTTACATGAGCAAGAAATTACTTTATAGAAGGTCAGATTAATGTTATTTTAATCACAATAGACTGAGTGAATTGCCCTGAGCTAGCACCAGGACTCAAACCTGGTTCCCCAGATCCAAAATAAACAGCCCGGCCTGTTAGGCCACATCCATATTTCTCAATACATGTGTGAAAGTCATAAACAAGTGGGATGATGTGTATGATCACAGATAGTGGGTACATTCTCTGTTGAATTGGCTTTGTAAAGTAAAAAACACAACTGCAGCAAAAAATACTGGAAGGTTTACCCTGAGTCAGCACGGGAATACTTGCAAGGGTTTATTTTAAAACTGAACTTACGGTCATAGTTCAGCACCTTTGCAACAGTGGTGCTGGCAACATCTTCTGAGAGGGAGTGCTGACATCAATGTTACATCACTGAAGTAATTGGGATTGCAAAGAACCCTAGCTTAACAAAAAGTGTAGCAAATGTAGGATTTAGTATGGAGCTGGTGCTGCCTTTTGGAGCACCATTATATTACTAAAGCATTAGGCAAGTTTTATTAACATTTTGAACTGGGTTTTAATGTTTTTTAATAGTTAACTTTCCAGTGCAAAACTTGTTTTGTGCTGAAAAGTAGCCAGAAAGTAATGCAAATGGTACATGGTCGTTCCTATGCAACCACCCATAGTTTTTGATGTAAACCCTATCTACCAAAAATGTGAGACAATTTTTGCAAAAAATAATGCCGTTTTAAATCAGGCTTTAAAAAAAGAAACATTTTCATTTCTCGTTTCTTTTCTGACTTTGCATGTGTGCTGCACTGTATAGCACATACAAAGTAGGGAAAGCTTTAAAAGTTGTCTAGGAATAGTATTTTGAATGGCACAAAGGTGTGTGCATGGTGCACAACAGCAAAATTCTGTACCAGCGCTAAGAGAGGGAGGAGAGATCCATATTTTCATTGATATGGCACTGTCCTGCTCTCTCCCTCTCATGTAACGCAGTGCAGCATTTCTGGCTACTGCACTGCTTTGGGTGACACTTTGGCAAATCTGTCGCATTGTGTGGTAGCGCAATGTAATTTACAGACATCAAATTTTTCATTGAAATGGTCACTACATTTGCACAGACATATATTTGTATTTATAAAACTCCATAGTACACCAATGATACAGTGGGGAAATTAGGCATCAGTGAATATTTATCATTTGTGTAACACCAAGTAAAATTATCTTGATTTGTTTCGAATCTATTAAAATCTTTGTTTCCATCACCGCTCGAAATTCCCAAAAATGTGCTTCATGTTTGCTTTCCTTACTGCTAATATATTCTGAGTTAAGCGCGCAGTTCGTTTACAGGTTTCAGATTTTGTTGTGTGTTACAAAAAACGATATCTTACAGCCTTTGCTTTTACATAAGCAGGATTCTCACATAGCTCACTTTAAAAACTACTCTCACTTTGCAGAGAAAGAAAAATAAACACCATTCCCCATGTTAAAATAAGCAGCAATATGCAAAATACATAGCCTAAGATTTGACCTGTTTCTAAGTACAGGAAATGTAACCAGATAAATACAAAATGTAAAGGCTTCTCTATTCAGAACTATGTCACGACCCACCAGTGGGTCGAGACCCACAACTTGGGAAACTCTCCTCTAGATAAACAACTTGATTTCGATCTGCTTAGGATGATGAGGCAGACTCTTAGAAACTGGATCCTTTTATTAGACAGAGTTGGGGTGCTCTTTGAGCTACAGTTATGACCGTCTGCGAGGCCCGACTTGCTCTTCGCGCTACAGCGAAGACCATCTGCATTGCTCAGCCTCCACATCGCAGCCTCCTCCAATGCAAACAAAACTCTTCGTTGCAGATTTGAGGAGGTAGCTTTTTAGCAGAACTAACCTGGTCTCTGTATCCGACCTGCGCTCCATTGCGGTCGGCCTGAACTTGTAACTTTTCCCTAATCAAGTGTGACCAGATGACCACAATTGGTGCTTCGTGCTTTTAGTTGTGATTTTCACAAAAAAAATTAAATTGCATATATCTGGTTTTACTGACTGGATTTTTGTCATTCTGGTATCACTTTATTTAAAATTGCCGATTTTTCTAAATTTGTTTGGTATTTTTCTTGCGTTTTGTTTTCACTTTATTACTGTTTGTGTGCTGCATAAATACATTTCACATTGCCTCTTAGTTAAGCCCGACTGCCTATGTGCCAAGCTAGAGGGTTAAGCACTGGTTAATTTAGTGACTTTTGTGGTTCAACCTGACAAGGATTGAGGTTATTGACTCAGTGGTACATCCACCTCCCCCAACCGGTAACCCGATATCTTACAGAGACGGATAGCATTATTCATTTTTTTAAATATGTATTTTTCGTGGAAAGTGTGCCAAAAGTAATTGAAAGACTACAGATTGGTAAATTAATACATTCTTCTTCTTCTCAGGGTAATGGTCTTGTTGGACGGGCTGAAATGATCTTGAAGAATGGGGTAACAGGTTAATGCAGGGCTGAAAATGCTTTATCTGTCAGAAGGGATGTAGTGGGTTTCTTATGAAAGAAAAGGGCCTCATTTATGAGGTTTTGCAGTAGGGCAGTGCCAACGGCCTTCCTGCTGCACTGCCTACGGCAAAAGAAAAGGCCAGGAATGCGCCGTATCTATCAGATACTGCGCATTCCTGTCCTTTTCCTCTGCACCGGTGCACAATGGGCTGCCGTGCACCAATGCAGGCACCTTTGCGCCATAGTGCAAGGGTGACTGTGTTGCAGGGATGATTATTTGTGCGCAGGATGAGAAACCTTCTGCACACAAACAATCACAAGAGGCTTTTTCCTCTTTTTATGTGTGCTGCAAATTGCAGCACACATAGAAAAAGGAAAAATGAGGAGAAATAAAGATATTTCTCCTTGTTGTGCCTTCCTTATGCCCCCTTGCTCCTCTGGAGCGATATACATTTTTAACGCTGCCTCAGAGTTACGATTTCTCATAAATCTGGGGCAGTGTCAAAAAGTCATGGCTGTTACTGGAAACGCCCTCAGCAGCACCCATTGCACGCCCCTTTAACGCAGAAAAGTGCGTTAAAGGTAACAATATTTACGAGGCGGCATTAAGCTAAATAAAAGTGGCTTAGTGCCAGTGGCCTAGCTAGGGGTGGCAGACGACCCCAGTTGGCATAAGTTGTGGGGGCGGCGGCTGGCCCCCCTCCCCCGCTCTTACCTGCTCGCCGTCGCAGACGCAAGAATCACCAGCACCCCTGCTCCTCGATCAGGCCGCCATGGGCGGCAAATGCAGGGGCCGCCATGGGCAGCCAAAGGCCTAGCTACGCAATTGCTTAATGCTGCCTCGTAAATATGGAGTAGGCTCCTGTCCCACTGGTGGCACTCCTTTCGAGCTAATGAGAGGTCGTGTCGCTTGTTTGAAAGTTTTTCCATGGTGGTTGGCAGAAAAAGTACACTGGAAGTATTATTGATAAAAAAGGTTGTGAGGGCCAGTGCATTCAAAGCAGCATTAAACAGTAATTTATATAATGACTAAAAGTTTAACACCAAGCCTAAGTCTATGAAGGGTATTGTAAGGAAACAGGTGTTTCATGGAAAGGTGATTAAAAATGTTTTTGGAAAAAACTGTTGAGGGACAGGTTGGGCTGGAGGGGAGGTGAGAAATATAGAGTTCATGACGATACTGAGGTTGAGACAGGTGAGAAAGACATTCAAGGGACTAAGGGCCCGATGTAGGTAGGCAAATACCGATTTTCGGCCGTTTCCGACCGGTATGTGGATATTGAGATGTAGGGGCATGTAAAATTACAGAATCGGTAATTTTACCGATTCTGTAATTTTACCGATTCGGTAAAATACCGAATTGGTAAAATTACCGATTCTGTAATTTTAGATGCAGGTAGCACTGTTTTCAGTGCTACAAGGGTTTAAGAATTCCTTATTTACCACCAACTAGAAGTTGGTGGTAAATAATGAAAACCCTTCAAAAAGCATTTTTTTGCTCTAAAAATGTGCCATGTTGCAGACATACATGCCCTAAGGGCATGTATGTCAGCAACATGTGCACCCATGCACAATTGAGGGGTGCAACAGGGTGTCAAAGTGACACCCTGTCCCCCTTGTAAATTCGGTACTTTTACCGAATCGGTATTTACCGATTCGGTAATTGGCATTGATTCCTATGGGCCTCAAGGCCCATAGGAATCAATGGCAATTACCGAATCGGTAAATACAGATTCGGTAATTACCGAATCTTACCGATTCGGTAATTAAAAAATAGAAATTACCTACATCCCATTTGCCTACTCTTAAATACCGAATCGGTATGATTCGGTATTTAAGAGTAGGTAAATCGAGATTACCTACATCGGGCCCTAAGAGAGGTGGGAGACAGGAGAAAGAGGTGAAAAAAACGGTCAGAAAGGTGAACACGTTAGATGGCATAAGAGGATCAGTGAGGAAGACACAGTTGACATAGAGGAGGAGAAAAGAAGGGTTAGAATAAGACGACAACAGGCGAGAAAGACAGTGAGGGAGAAGTAATAAAAGACAGACAGTTGAGAAACAGGTCAAAGGTTATATGACATAACTTCCTTTGATGTCCTGGAAGGTCAGAGGATATGTGATGTGACTTCTGATACTGCAGGCTTGTTGGTGAATCGACAACCACGCTATTCAAGTGCCTGTTAGTTACCAAGAAATATTGATTTCAGAGTCTGAAGAAATTCTGGAAGGCAATGTGAACGAGGTGATTAGGATACGGAACCAGTCATCATGGACAACAATGTTATAAATGAAGCAGGGTCAAGAACTGTAAGAAGGTGACATGTTTGTGCGGGATGGTGAAAGGATCCCTGTTGGTTTTACAGAAAAACTATATTTACTTACTGCAGCATTTTTTCGCATGTTCTTCATCTGCTGGGGTTGGGGTTGCCACCTAGCCGGTTTTCTACTGGCATCACCGGTATTTTAATGTCCCGCCGGTACAAAAATTAGAAAAATCACCCAAAGCCCTAAAGCCAGTATATTTAGCCCTTATCAATCATATTTTAAAAATCAAATATAAATACAAAGCAGTTTTAAATGTGTTCTGGAGCTTAACCTCTTTGGTGCTCATGACGAGACCAGCTCGTCATGAGTCACAATGGAGCTGTGCTCATGACGAGCTGCTCTCGTTATAATGGCTCCCCTCCGCCCACGCTTGATTGATTCCCCGCCTGTGCGGGTGAATTAATCAGTGGGCGGGGTCGAAATGAGACCAGCTCGTCATGAGCACAGCTCCACTGTGACTCATGACGAGCTGGCCTCGTCACAAGCACAGCAGCGCCGCGCTCACCCCCGCCCCCCGGCACCGTGGGGGAATTTCCCCCGCAGGGAAGGGGTTAATGGTCTTTGACTAATAATGAAAGTAAACAAAGCCAGAAAAGTTGTGAAACAAATAAGCACATACAATTTTGTTTAAAATCGTATTTAGTAGCATGTCTAGGCTCTTGCAGACTCTTTAAACAACAACAAAAGGGCGCTATTTTACTCTTGAGAAGGTGGCAAACCTGGAGTTGAGGATACAAAATGTTGCCAAGTTTTCAGCTTGCTTGTGAGAAGTTTTCGTTTTTGACTGTTGCCTATGTGACTTGCTTTATTACATACAGTGCTGCCGCCTTAGATGGTCTTACGGCCACTGTTTCATACATGCCAGCCCTCCCGATTCAGGCCGGAGCCTACTGATTTCAAGGCTAGTCTCCTGCCTCCCGATTCAGGCCAAAGCCTTCTGATTTGAAGGCTAGTCTCCCACCTCCTGATTCAAGCCGGAGCCCACTGATTTCAAGGCAAGTCTCCCGCCTCCCGATTCAGGCCAGAGCCTTCTGATTTCAAGGTTAGTCTCCCGCCTCCCGATTCAGGCCAGAGCCTTCTGATTTCAAGGTTAGTCTCCCGCCTCCCGATTCAGGCCGAAGCCTACTGATTTCAAGGCTAGTCTCCCACCTCCCGATTCAGGCCAGAGCCTTCTGATTTCAAGGCTAGTCTCCCGCCTCCCGATTCCTGCATGTAAAAATCCGATTCCTGGTAAAGCTTCAACTTGCCTTAAGTAAGACTGGTCTTGTGTGACCCGGACTATGCACAGTGAGTAATCTGCTCCTGCATACAATTGCACAACATTTTTGTCATGCTTTCTCTGCCTTTCATAGCGATTTCTCTGTGCTCCTGACTGGTAAGAAAAAAACATATATTTGCATTACTCATAATGGCTCCTGCAGCATCACACTTGCAGGTCCCATACATGTCAGTAGACCCGATGCAGGCCATGACAAAAGTTAATGGAAGAAATACATTCTTCCGATTATTTAAAAAAAAATCTCCCACTTCCCTTTTCCCAAATGTTGGCATGCATGCAGTTCACATGTCCGCATGTTACTACAGTATTCCACACGAATTCTGCACACATCACTTATTTACCATTTACCTTAGATCATTCAATTGGCCTCAAAAAACACTATCTCGCCACCACCCCGCCCCTCCGATTGATGTGTTATTCCCCAACTTGGTGCGTGTCACATAAACGCCAGTACACTTAGACATGCGAACATATTAATGATATGTGGTGAGCAGTTACCAGAGCAGCCCTTACTCCAGTAACGCCCTGGGCGGAAGATTTTTGCCGTCCTCATAATTGCGGGTGAGTAAAATGAGTCATCAGCCCCTTTTCATAGGCCAGTCTACAGCTGGCTACATCAGATCAGCGACTTTCCTTTAAACACCTCCCCGAGCTACCCTGAATCACCCACAGCGTAGCTTCGTCAGACTGGTTCCAAGGGACATATTTACAAGGGGATTGCGCCACAGGGGATTGCGCAATGCCCTGCTCCCCATTTACAAAGTGACAGTAAGCCACTTTTTGTGGCTTAACACTGCTTTTAAATATGTTACCCTTTCCTGGAGTTTTTGGCATGAAAGGGGTGTGCAATGGGTGTTGCTGTGAGTATCCCACCGCAACACCCATTGCTTTTTGATGCTGCCCTACATTTACAAGGATGTGTAAAGCTCACTGGTTAGAAGCGGCAGACCCTGAAGCAGAGGTCGGGCCCGGAACCAGGGTTCAATTCCTGACGCGGCAGGGTCTTGGGCTCAATGTCCGCGGACTCGATAATTCTCGCCTCGGCGCCTACTCTAATCATGGGTCCCACTCTGCAACTCTGGGCAATAGCTTGCTTAATCTCCACAAGGGCCCCAGCAGCGCTGGGATGCCTGGCTTCACCTTGGGGGTGCCCTGGAGGGGGCATCTCACAGGGAAAGCCAGGATGGGTTCCACAGCGATATACAGCGCCAGGATGCCCCGAGATGGGGCGGCAGTGCGCTTTACAAGTATACACACATTTACATTTACATTTATAGCAAGTGTTAGAATGGCGCAACAAGGAGAAATACTTTTATTTCTCTTCATTTTTACTTTTTCAATGTGTTCTGCATTCTGCAGCATACATTGAAAGATCAAAACGCCAATAACGATTGTTTGTGTACAGGAAGGTGTCCCCTTGCACATAAACAATCATTGAAAAATTGTGATTTGCTACTTCTTTGTGTGCTACGGAGCGAAGCACACATAGAAGTAACAAATCATCATTATTGTTTATGTGCAGGAAGGGACACCTTTGCCCCTCTGAAGATTGGTGCCCTGGGTCTTAGCCCAGCTCGCCCATGCCAAAAGCCAGCCATGGCAATCACAGTTTTAAGCCATCAGCAAATCTGGAAACTTTTCCGAGCGACAGAATTTATATATCACGCTCTAACAGCATCTGCTTCAAGCCACTATATGATCAAATGAAAGAAAAGGGAATACATGATCTATTTCATCTTTTGTTATCAATGCTTCAAGTGTAAAAAGTTACTTGGTAATCCAAAAGATTTGGGTTGCATGTGTGGCAGCAGAAAAGGGGTGGAGTCACGAGACACGGAGTCATGAAAATCTGACTTTGATAGTTAACGTTTAGATTCTTTAAAAACAAAAAACTGCAAATAAATTGTCAACAAAGACAAATATGTGGGTACATCTGCTCTCACTCACTCAATTGCTCCTAAACATGCTAATTTTAATATATCTTATGGGCTTAAGTCCCCTGCTGCAGAGATCTTTGAGTGCTCCACAATTTTCAGGGGATTATAACAGTAAGATAAGTCTATTTGTTAATGCCCTTGCTGAAGAGATCTGCACTTTCTAGTCACACCTTTGATTCATCATAAATTAGGATAGAAAGTTAACGGGTCTGCTAAACACACCATGTAACATGCAGATAACAGAATTATATTGTATGTTGATTGCTCAGAGGGTATTTCGTTTGTCACAGGGATCCTTTTGTTACTTGAAGTTCATATGTTCCAATCCTTCTAAAAATCACAGTGTGCTATGAACCGGCATCATTCATTCAAAATCTTTATTTGGCTATTAACGAACACAACAGCCATAAAAGTACATGCAATAAAATACATCTAAGAAAAATAAACACATCATTTACAATACCAATTATTAAGAGCAATTAATTTCTAGATTATAACAAAAAGCTTTTCCTTGCATTAATCGATTTCAGGATGAACAGGGCGACATTATAACATGTTAGCGGATCCTCTAATGTCATCCAAAATTTCAGAGCTATTTTCTGTGACCTAATATTGTGGGCCACAATCAGGGGTTTAAGATAAAAACATCTAAAATGATGATAAAAATTACAGAATAATAGAAAGTGCAATGCTTTGTTTACTCACTGACATGGTACCAAATCTGGTGGGTGTGATTTCATTTTGGGAAATGTGACAAAATAAGGGGCAATACCACATCTCAATACCAATATCACAAAACGGTGCTGTACGCAAGTCACATGTGACAAATAGTTATTGGCTCCCTCCTTTAACATAAAAGATTTATATAAGGCGACGGTCGGTTTATTTAACTCTGAATTTGCTCTTAGATCCTGCCTTTGTAGCAGGAAGGAGCCTTTGATCTCTTTCTTGGTAAAGGACAATATTTTGTAGGGTCCGACCATAAAGATAAATTAAACAAATTTCCTAATGTGGCATTAATATAGAATAACCATAGATTTTTTAAAACATCAGTCAAATTAATGGACCTGGCAAAAGCCATCTCTTCCCATCTCCAAATTGATGGCCATAATACCAATGGCCCAGCCATTAAGGAGTCTGCTAAAAATTGAAACCCCAACTCATGATGTACAATGGTATTTGATACAGAGTAAGGTAAATACAACAGGCGTTTTAAAAAACAATGTTCTTCTGTTTGCAGGGCCGAGCTATTAGTATAACCCCAAAGACTTGCCCAATAAAGGGCTGTGCTTACTCCTTTAGCTTTGTAAATGGTTACCATTTCATTGGTTGGTCGATTTCCTAGTTTGGAAGAGAATTTAAAGATTTCTTGATTGACCCTGCTCATTTTAGCTCTCGTATTTAAAATATGTTGGGTCCATGTACCATTTCATGAAAATAAAATATCAAGGTAGCAAAAGGAGTTCACTGTATGTATTTCGGGTGCTGTCAATAAAAAAGGTTTTACAGGGTTTCTGTTCGGCCCCACAAATCATGGTGAATGTTTTTAATTACTATTCTCCTTTGTGCCATAAAATCTGAGAAACCATCCATCAGTCTTTGAAGACCTAATGGGTCTGTGCTAATAGTACTGCGTCATCCGCATATAACCAAAGGGGTATCAGACGACCAGCCACCCACGGGGCATCAGCCTGTATCGATTGCACTTGAACCGGCATCAAGTAGCTGCACACAGACTGCAAGACATAGGTTATGACAGTGCTTAATTATTAAAAGAAAAAGTGCCAAGGCCCAAAGTTTTGCTCAAGCCTGTGGTCGCCGCTATTGAGGTTCGCAGTCTTGAATACCAAGTTTATGCAGTATTGAATCCACCTCATGCCTCTTTATCTAACCTCCAGAAACTCTTTGCCTCAGTATCTCAATCTTGCAGGTGCTCACTTTTCAGGACGTTGTGCTGGCGATAGGGGCTTCGCCTTATTCACAAGGCAGCGTTAAGCCACTTAACATGGCTGAACGCTGCCTTGTAAATAAGACAGTCCTTTCACGCTACACTTAGCGTGAAAGGGGAGGACAATGGGTGTTGCGGTGAGCCTTCCACCGCAATACAATACAGTTAACTGTATTTAATCACATACTTGGGTATTGGTTATATATTCAATCAATCAGTTAACTGTGCCTGTTATGTCACTGCTCTCACAAATGGGTGCCCCATACAATCATGGACCGAATTGCATCCACAATCTCCAGCGCGACCTGACGAGAGTTTTTCTGACTCTCCTTGTCTGGCCTGCGCGCGCACCAGACGCTTTACGGTATAAACCGCGAGGACGTTCAGCAGTGCCGTACCAGACTTACAGGTACCAATGCTCCTTGTAGCTCCCCGATCCCGTTTTCTCTCACGCCCCCTTACGGCCCCTTACTAACGGCGCCCCATTTTTCTCAGGGATCAGCCTGATGACAAACAATATATGATGGGACCGACCGCCATTCTACACATCCTTGCTAAGCCATTGCTATTAAATCAGATTGCTGATCACTGCAGTGGTGAGTACTGTCCACTTCATGCCATTATAATTATACCTTGTCTACCCTCAAGTGCTCCCACTTACTGCCTTTTTCTCTTCCTTAAATTGCAAACAGTACCCGGCTGGGCTCACTGTAAGTGTTTTTAAGTTACATATCACGCATGGGTTGCGATCACCGACCATTAATGATTAAGGTACGAGCCGGTCTGCTCGATTTACTTATACAACTGATACCCTATACTTAGTATATACCCGCACCACCTGTTTTCTAATTCACCCGTAGATGTCCCCCATTGATCAGTCCTGACGAGACCCCCATCCCCTAGGGTCGAAACGCCGTCGACGCCATAGGAGTTGAACCACAAGAACAGTGCCTATGATTTAAGATAGTCACTGTACAATCCTTTCCTGTATTATTGTTCTTGGTCATTTTCCTTCCTCCTGTATATAACTCCAGAAAACCACTGTATATATGAACTCACTGTTACGTACTCACTATCAGGTTTTTACAAGTACACTTGGGACACTTTGCACTTGTTTTGGAAATACTATGTGTATGGTTCTATATGAATGTAATCACTGTTTTAAATTACAAAAACATGGATGAGAAGCAACCATTGTTTTGAAATATAAAAAACTTGGATTTCAAAAAGCCTGGTATACTGTCCATTTTCTCCCCTCGACATCCCCCCCAAACCCTCTACTTCCATTAATTGCTATCATGCTATGTACTGACACTGTATTAGATAATTATTAGACCACAGGAACCATTGTTTTTCTGATAAACTGTTCGCCCTGGTTCCTTTGTGAGTAGGGTTCCCTTGTTCCCCCCCCTTGTGGCTCCATATTTACAAGCGCAGCGTAATATGGGGCAGTGCCAAAATTAGGACCGGGGAAAAACTGGTCTCACCCTGGCAAAACGAGGAGAAATGTTTATTTCTCCTTGTTTTTGATGTTTCCATGTGTGCTGCGTTGTGCAGCACATATGGAAACAGCAAAACGTCAATGATTGTTTAGGTGCAGGAAGGCCCCCCTTCCTGCACATAAACAACCTTCCCCAGCAACGCAGACTCCCTTGCATTATGGTTCAAGGGTGCCTGTGTTGGCTCTAGGCAGCTACATTTAGCGCCTGCGCAGGGGGAAACTCAGGGCTGCACCATATTCTTGTAAATATGGTGCAGCCCTGCATTTCTGAAGTTACGGAGCGTGTCGTTAGACTTCTTGGCTTAACGACATGCTTCGCCACTTAACTTGTAAATATGCCCCACTATGTTTTGCATTTACTTAACCAAATAGAACTTCAGAGGTTGCTTTCAGACGTGATGGATTCAAGGTCATGTTTGCAGTACTCCCACTATTATTTACTACACAGGAGAAAAAAGACGTATTTTTACAGAAAGTGTTTGCCTCTTTAACTCTTGTTTTTTAATAACACAGTGACCCCACATTGCCCACCCTATTTGTAACAAAGGAGGACATAACACTGCTGGGCTGTCACTAGGTGCATGTCAGCTAAAGTCACCAGACACGCATTTTCTTCCCTGAGTGGACTTTAGGAACAGTTGTCGCACCTGTATCAGAAACATGGCAGGGTTAACTACTGATAGGACTGTCCCCTGAGCACCGCTGAGTGGACTCCAGGAGCCATGGTCTCCCTGACCATAAGGCTAGCAATCCTCACAAAAGTCTGGCCTGAAATGCTGTTTCTGCTGTGAACTCTACTGAGTAGAATCCAGCAGCAGAAGTCTACTAGTGCTGAGTGCGTGCCTATCTGAAGTGCTGTGCTGCTCCTTTAAGCACAGTCTAGGAGTTGAAATGTTGGCTGGCAATGCCTCTCTCTGCCGACTAAGACAGCAGCAAGGCCTAGTGACTCCCTACATCATTTGGCTGACTACGTTTGCCTTGCTGTGCTCTGCCACATGATCACTGTCAGGCTCTTACCGGACTGAGGGGCATATTATCAAGGGGGTTTATCTCTGCCTTTTTGGCTTTAAAAGCCAAGAAAGCGGAGATAACATTATCTCCCTATTACCTAGCTGTCGCTAACACCAGTTAGCGACAGCTAGTAGGAGATAGCGACCATCTTGGGCCCCACTTTGCATGTCAGTGATATTTATAACTAATGACATGCAAAGTGGGCGTGCCAAGATGTTAGCGACTGGAAACAGTCGCTAACATCGCTATCTCCTATTACCAACTTATGGAGATATTCGCGCTAAGCGCGAATATCTCCAAAAGCTAACACCTGCCCTGAGCAGTTCTTAGCCATGTTATCCAATGGGAGGTGGATAACATGGCTGAGAGCATTAGCTCGGTAATGCATGAATATCGCTGACTTTTCAGCGATATTCATGCATTGCGGCCGATTTTTATCGCATTTGCGATAAACCTTGGTAATACCAAGGTTTATTTGCGATAAAAAATCGCCGCAGCTCAGCTGTAAATTTTTGTCTCTAACCAAGTAATAGCGATTATTATCGCTATTGCTTGGTAATATGCCCCTTTATTCACAGGGGTGAAATGACAATGCTGAAGATTCCTGACTTCCCCAAAGACCAAATGGGTCCGTCACATGGACCCTACCTGACCCTAGGAGACGAAGGGATACAAACCAGTGAACATCAGTATAACACTTGAGGCTCCTGCTGGTCATGGTCTTTTCGCTTTTCTACAAAAAAAATAACAATATTTTAGTATCTAATTAATTTGATTGTATTCTTTTTTTTTTTTTTGTAAATTTTTTTTTGTCCTCATATATGCCACCAGTTAATGACTGCTCTATAGTAGGCGCTCTTCAAGCCACTGTCACAAACTGTCCTTTCCAGCCCTCGTGTTTGTGGATAGCTGTAGAAGATTGCCCAGAGGAATGGTCGTTACCCGTCCAACTTCCTTTCGGATTGGTACTTGCTGCTAAGGAAGGACAGGACCACTTACCTCTGGCATAATCATTGGACTATTGTTACTTTTCGATCCAGGCATTCATTGCTGACCACAACCTAACAGCTTTATCACCCCCACATAAAATATCAAATTTACTCACCGCGACGATGTATTTAAGACACTCTGCACATTTCGGAGGGGATACAGACTTACATGCTTTGCAGATCTCTCTTCTGGCAATGGTCATTACATAGAAAATAAACTGTGACAAATTACTATTAAACACATAATCAGGTAATAGGCCGAAGAAAACCAATCTGGGTGTACATTGAATTGGGACCGACAGTACCTCTTCTAAGAATTTGCACAATTCTTCCCAAAACTTAGCTATGTTAGGACATTCAAGAAACATATGAATGTCATTTGCGCTCATTAGGTTACACCTAGGGCAAAAATATTGCGCCCCAGAGATCCTAGAGAGTTTCGCTGGAGTCCAATATACTCTGTGCAATGTGTATAAGTGATTTCTTCTTAAATTAGAAGGTTTGATTATCTATTGGGATAATGAAAAAGAATCAATCCATAATTTCTCTACATCCTCGGCTATCTGAACTGTAGAGGGGTCCCATATTCTTGCAATCTCTATTTCCAAATTGTCTTTATTATTCAATAATATATTATACCATTGTGCCGTTTCCCTTTTCATTTCTCTAGGCTTACTAAATAGTTCTAGAAACGGTACCTCATCATTTATGTCCCAATTTTGACTACCCCACCAGGCCGATAGTTGATAAAACTTAAACCTTGTTAACGTCCCTCCAGTTATGCCCTCTAGAAATTCCCACTTTAAAGCTTTCGATTCATCGCATAAGTCCCCCCATTTCAGGAGGCCTGCTCTTTTTAAGGGGAGAGCCAATTGGTCCACGGTTTTTGGAAGGGGGGGGAACATGGCGGCGGCAGGCTAGCGGCTGCTGCGAGGCTCTGATCCTGAAGCCCTAGTTCGAGTTTTTACAGGTCTCTTCCCCTCTACGTTTAAGCGGATTTACAGCGGATTTATAGTGGACCATGCTGGTTGTATAGGTGAGTGAGAAGTCGTACTTTGTTTTTCTTCTCGGATGTACGGCAACTTAGTTCTCCCTCTTACCTTTTTCCCCGCGCCTATGGTCCGAGAGTGACTGCGGAGAGGCAGAACGCTGAAACCACGAGCGTGGAGCAGTGAGCAGTGAGCATTGAGAAGGAAGAAGAGGGCTCTAGGACCTACGCGGACCACTTGGCAGATGAGAGAACAGCAAGATTGGACTCGTGAACGGCGGTACGCCAGGGAGCCGGTTACCGGTCAGCTGTATCGGGTCTCTGGTGAAGCGTTACTGCCGACATCAGGAGCAGGACTTCTGCGTACCAAGAATGGATGCAGTGGTAGCATTATACGACCCCAGGCAGAGCTGACTGCAGTCCGTGCAAAGCCCAGGGTAAGCTCTAATAATATCGGGCTCCGCAAGAGAGCAGCCCTATGGTATCGGTTGACAGGGGTTGTAAGCAGAGAGTACTACTCATACTTCCCTGTGTCCGTATCTTGTTGGGAATCCACAGTTTGTATGGATGCAGATAGGGGTCCTCCTGTAACACCGCAATTTGCTTTGGGAAACGTAAGCCCCTCCAGGAAGAGGGACACAGCGAAAGGGCTCGTTTCAGTGAATTCACCTGTACAGCCTCCCAAGGTGGGAATAACTATCAGCGAACAAAAGAGTACTACCAAAAATAGATACCAGCTTCGCTCTCGAAGGGAGCTTAAGATAAAGGGGGTCCTAAACACTGCTGACTTGGTCGAGGCTAGTAGTAAGGGTCCAGAGCCAATTTCACCTGGCAAACAAAGCAGAAAAGGGGGGGCGAAGAAGGGCAAGACTAAAGATTTAAAACAATCCAAATTTAATTTGCCTAGAGGTACCCCGTCACTCAAGAGTTACTTTAAGATAATGGAGCATGCACTGTCTTCCAAGTCGGACAGCACCGGAATGGATGGAGGGGGCGAAAGGGAGCAGAGTTTAAATAATCTGGCTCAGGTAGCAGTTTCCCCGCTTTTAGCTTCTTTCCCCTTGAGTAATAAATATGGGGGTTTGGAGTCAGCTGACACGTCAGAAGTAACAGTTGAAGCTGTCTCCACAACCAAAGCAATTGATGTAATTGATGCAACTGCACAACCCTCAGTTAGTTTTCCAAGGATCATTAATCAAGAACCAAGTCATGAAAGTGAGCAGCCGGAAAGTATCACGCAGGATGCTGAACCCCAACCTCTCCACATCGAGGAAGAAGGGGCTTGTGGAGGCAGTGAAAGCCTTGGATCTCTTCTGCAGTCTTTAAGAGGAGATTTACTAAGCAGATTTGAGACTTCCGAAAAAAATCAACAGCGTTTGCATGATAGATTTGATCTACTAGAGGCAAAAATCGATGGTATCAGTATTAGAACCAGTACGTTGGAAGGGAAGGTTTCAACACTCTCAGAGACCTCAAACATTAATTCGAAAGATATAACAGCCTTGAAGGCCCAGAATCGATCTCTGTCTATGGATCTAGAGAGATTGGAAACCCAATCTCGCCGGAACAATTTGAGGATTCTAAAAATTCCGGAAGGGGCCGAGGTGGAGGACATAAAAGGTTTTGTTTGCAGATTATTACGGGAAGATATTCTCAAGGACCGTCCGGATATCGACCTAGAAGCAGAAATTCAGAGGGTACATAGAGACCCATATAGGCTGCACCCAGACAGGAAGGCCCCCAGGAAGATCTTGGTATACTTCCAAACATACAGTGTGAAAGAACTGATCCTGAATAGATGTTTATCACGCACTTCCCTACACTTTCAAGCTAACCCATATCACATTAGATCTGACATAGGCGGCAAAACTGCTCAAAGGCAGTGGGAGTTAGGGTCTAGAATGCCAGAATTACGTTCCATGGGGGCAAATGTACAGATGAAATTTCCAGCACTTCTCAAAATTATGTGGAACAATAAAATGTACACGTGCCAATTTCCAGAGGAAGTAGATGCTGTTCTTGATAGAATGAAGGCTCAAGAGGAATAGTATAATTAGAGACAGTTTAGATGTTCTATTCCCCAAAAATCTACCATTTAGCGGAGGGTAGAGTATGTTTGCAATGCAGTATAGGGAAAGAGAGGAAGAAAAAAGAAAAAAAAAAAAAAAAAAAAGGGGGGGGGGGAATTAAAAAATATATATATATATATAATGTTTCCACTACACATATTTAGTTAAGAGTTTTTTTTTTTTAAGAGTTTGCACGAAATAAACAGGTAAGATAGGGGAATGAGACCTGTACATATGTTTTTCTTTATTCTTAGGGTAGGGCAATCAGGGAATAGGGCCTCTTAGGGCGTATTTTCGCCAATCAGGAGGGAAGGGTTCCCCATAGGGAGGGTGGGTGGGTGTTCCAGGGGAAGGGGTAAAAAAAAAAAAAAAAATGTCCTCATGCACCATAAAAAAGCTTTTTACTTTTGTTAATAATTATTATTTTTATAAGGTACTACGTTTTGCTATTAGTCACATTCAAAATTTAAAATTAGAGTATGACTCAAGCTAGCCAAACTACAATCCTCTCCTGGAATGTGAATGGATTAGGGAGTTATAAGAAACAATTCAACGTTTCTCACTTCTTAGAAAATTCTGGAGCATCATTAATTCTTCTACAGGAGACTCACTTGGAAGCAAATAAATGTAGAGATATTTTTACAAAACACAAGTGGGTTCAGGAAATTTTTTGCTCAAAACAATCGGGTACTACGAGAGGGGTGGCAATCATTATTCGTGCCAATAAAGGAATAGTTGTCCAGGATTGGGCTACAGATCAGTCAGGGCGGTGGTTGGCGGTAGTGGTATCAGTGGGCACTGTTAAACTTTTATGTGGGGTTTATTACGGCCCAAATGAAGATAATCCATGTTTCCTTCATAAACTAGCAAGCTATTTATTACAATTTTCTATCCCTATAGTGCTAGGGGGAGACTTTAACTTGTTATTGGATGCAGATCTAGACCGCACTTCAAAGGCTAGATACAACAGCCCAAAAAAATCGATTTGTATGCTACATAATATTATTAAGGAGTATGCGCTGTGCGATGTCTGGAGAATCAAACATGGCTCCCAGAGAGAGTACTCGTTCTACAGCAAAAAAAACCACCAATTCTCCAGGATAGATTATTTCTTGCTTGATAGAGGATGGGCTCCCAACAGAAATCTATAAGGATAATTTGGATGAATTTATTGCTCCAATGCGTAAACTTTTCAATGAAATCTTCATTCAAGGTCAGCAAATCCCGTCTTCTTGGCAGGACGCAACCATTTCATTAATTGCGAAGCCGAACAAAGACCCACAAAGGATAGAATCATACCGACCCATATCCTTACTGAATTCAGACTCAAAAGTTTATTCAGGTATCCTGGCAAACAGGCTCGCTAAGGTGATTAAATCCATTATACATCCGGACCAACGCGGATTTATCCCGGGCAGACAATTAAATGAACTCACATTTCAGGCAATTGGAGCTATCGACTATGCAGTTCAAAATAAAAAAACATTGGCCATAGTCTCAATAGATGCTGCGAAATCCTTTGACCAAGTAAACTGGAAATATTTATGGTCAACGATGAAGAAATTTGGCTTTCCTGAAATTTATATCAAAAGTGTGGTGTCTTTATACAGAGGTCCCAGGGCCAAGATTCTGGTCAACGGAGGATTGTCAGAATGGTTCAGTGTTGGCAGAGGAACAAGGCAAGGATGCCCCTTGTCTCCACTGCTGTTTGATATCTACATTGAACCTTTTGTCTGTTCTTTAAGGCATGATTCTATTATTTCTTCGTTTAAAATTGGGGAATTATTAATTAGGACAGCACTATATGCAGACGATCTTCTGTTGTATACCTCAAACCCCCTTGTAGCAATTCCTAGGCTATTTATGCTTGCGGAGAGTTTTGGCTCGATTTCAGGTTATACTATTAACAAGGAGAAAACCGAGGTAATGTGTTGGAATAACTTACTCCCCATTCCAGAAGCCAAATGTAAGATGAGATATTTAGGTATTTATTTAACCCAGAATATAGATGACACTCCGAAGGTTAGCTGGGAAACAGTGATAAAGGAGATTAAAAAACTTCTGTCTAGGTGGAACACTCTGCCTTTAAACATTTATGGCAGAGTGAATCTTGTCAAAATGATCATTCTTCCCAAGGTTACGTTTTTGTTTAATTCTATCCCCTTAGTTTTCAGTAGAAAAGATATTCTTAATTTGCAAGGTAGAATAGGGTCGTTTATTTGGGCAACAAAATCTCCAAGGATAGCCTGGAAGAAGCTAAGGAGAGGATTAAAATTAGGTGGTTTAGCTCTCCCCGATTTATTATTTTACTGTTATGCTTTCCAGCTTAAAAACTTTAGGATACTAGCTAATAAATTGGATTTTACCTCAAATAGTTTACTATTCCAGGCAATGCTGCAGGATCTCCCGTTTGGTACTGATTATTTTCTGTTTAAATTTGGTGACAAAAATTTTTTCAAAAAAAGTCAGGCTGAAAGTTCTAAAGGCTGCTTTATACTATTGGTCGCAGGTGTGTAGGTTGCTGTGTATTCAATATTACCATCAATACTCCCCAATTTGGGACTCACCAGGCACCCTGGAATGTTTAATGGACCAATTGGCTCTCCCCTTAAATTTGATTGTATTCTGCCTGTTTTAAGATTTAATATCAGTATTCTAATTACCTATTGTCCCTTTCTCCTTTGACACTTATATTGATGTTTCCAGGTGCATACTTGTGGCGTCTATAATAAAGGAACAAGAATGTAAGTCCCATTGCAACATGGGTGGCACATCCTTCTCCGTTCAAGCAGCCAAACTATGGAACTCTTTACCTCCCAACATAAGATCCACGGACAACCACCTTATCTTCACAAAACTACTCCAGAATTGACATCCACCCCCTCTGGGGTGGACTCTGCTTGGGGATGGATATCACCCCGTCTGGGGTGGACTGTGCTGGGGGGCTGGACATCCACCCCCTCTGGAGTGGACTGTGCTGGGGGGCTAAACATCCACTCCCCTGGGTGGGCTGTGCGGAGGGATGGGCATCCACCCCCTCTGGGGTGGACTGTGCTGGAGGGATGGAATCCACCCCTATGAGTGTTTTGGCTTTCGCAGGATTGTGACGTATTAGTGAGTGGTAGGTATCTGACTTACCGTCTGTGACGTACACGTCTGTTCCGTTGTTGATTCGGTCATAGGCATACAGTATAGGGATAACATGCGCGATTGGATACATGGCAGCTTCATCTCGTATGCGGTGTTTGTGTTGTGGCGCGATTCGGACCTGATGTACAGCTCTTCTGGATGCTGTGACGTGCTGGTGGTGGCGACCTGTGCGGCCCGGAGGAAGTAGACCAAAGGCAACAAAAACAAGTCCCTATAATGCTAAGTAAAGGGCTTCCCTGCTATCTAGCATCTTTTCTATTTTCAACATCATATAATCATTACCACATTTCTATACATCTGTTTTTCTATAGGAAAGCCTTTCTCCTATTGACTAGCCCAATATGAATCTATTCACATACCTTATAAAATCATATCAGATAAAATACACATATTCATTCTCTGGGGGGTTTTTGGATCACTCTTGGAATTCAAAAAGAAGACGGCTTGTAAGTAAGCATAAGAAAACCCAAACAAAACATCTTTAATGTCGCTGTTATTTATGCTGACATTCTATCCGGAATAAAGAGGCTTATGTCGCATACCTATTCATAAGTTGTGATAGCTTTATGATCCGCAAGAGCCACCGTACTCATATCAGATTAGTTGATGAAAAGCCACTGTAATCAATTCAGGACTTTATCTATATTGGAAGACAAATTATAAGGGGGGATTTCAATTGCTATACATAAAGACAATTTCATGTGTTTTTCGGGCTCCTAAGGATTGTGCGCTTACCTCAGGATTAAAAAGGCGGTGAGGGATGTTTTTCTATTTCAATTAGGAAAAAACGTTATTTTTCAATTGTCCTTGGAGTTAGGAAACCTGTGATTCTTTTATTGTTCCTCCCTTCCTCGTGACCTGTATTTAGGAATAAAATATGTGATAGCTTATCCTCCTGCTTTCCGCAGTATAACTTTATTCAAATTGGTCACTATTTATTGTGATACTTGCTATTTTATTTGTGAATGGCAGTAGTTACCAGGAATATTTGTCCTAAGGTAGTAAATAAAGACATCTTTATTCTGGGAAAGACACACCACTGTGTTAACCCTATTGATTTAAACTGTTATTTGATCTTTACTAATCTACTTTTTATTAGGATAAACATCCATCTCCCCGCCATCCATGTGTTACACCTTTGTTGATAGGTTGCGGCCATGACACCCAAGGGGTGTGTATTTGTAGTTATATTAAAAATACAGCCGTAGGTTTAATGTCCACAATTATTCACAAGCGGCTAATCCGATTTCATTGCTTACTAGGGTCTTGCGCTTATCAGTTAAAAAACACACTTGACTCGTTTGGACCAGAAAATAAAGGGTGTCTTAATACAAACATAAGTTCCTCGTGGCATACTACAATTATATTTAGCTCATTAGGTTCTATTTGGCTCTAAAACTCCATGCGTCTATTTCAATATTAATAGCTATGCTTAAGCGTTTTCCCTTGCTCGTCCCGCTTCTTACCGATTAAAAAGTTGTCGGCCTCCCTGCTCCTGCGGACTCGACTCGATCAGCATCTATTTTTTTACGGAAGACAGTCCTATTTTTATATCCTGTTACAGGGATAGGTCAGAGCTCTTAATTGCCATGACGTAAGAGTGGAGGCATAGAGATAGAAAGAGGACGGATGCATTGAGCGGAGCTCCGTCATGTAGTAATGGCTAACAATAATTCTCAGACAATTTCCACATTTGTCGTAATACTCGAGAACAAGCCATGCATTCATATTAATAAAATGAGGTGTATGTGACGGTTTCATTTATAGTTATATTCTTTAATCAAAAAGTCGGCACATTTACCACACCGTATATTATTTGTTTTTTTATTTTTCATAATTGTTTGATAGTTATACATAGAAACACAATTCAGTTGAGAGGTCAAAAGAGGATTTTGGTTTATATACTCTAGATGATCATGTCTACCTTTCCATATGTTGTTTCTATATGATAAGACTATTGAAGATTTTGTATTTACAGCGGCCATCTTGAGATGGTATATCTTTCATATTGAATGTGTGTCTGTGTACCTTTCCCTATGAGGTTTCTAAATATTGATTTAATAATGAAAATTATTTTTGGGCTCAGTGTATGATGAGGAAAAAGTATTCTCATCTTTTATAATCTATTTTATCTTATTTTGTTTGTCATTATTATAGTAAGGTGTGTTTGCTTGAGCATGGATTTTATTTTTATTTTTGTTATTTTGAGTAGGGGAAAATGCTTTCAAGTTAATCTGGCAAAGGTGAGATATTATACAAGCCTTTCCCATTCCTCTTTGTTGTTTAAACCATTTTTATAGGTATTGAAACGTGACATATAAAATTGTTCACGTTTCTTCCTTTTAATGTTCATATCTCCACCTCGTGCGTTCGTTTGGATAATCTCCAAACCACACCATTTGAGATCCTCAACTGTGTGTTTTTGTTCAATCCAATGATCCACTAGTGGGGCTGTTCGTTTTTTGGTCCTGATTGCAGATTAGTGTTCCGTTATTCTGGTCCGGATTTCCCTAGAGGTCTCACCTACATATCCCTTCTGACAAGGGCATATGATCATGTAGTTGATGTTACATGTTCTACAGTTGATGACATTTTTAATTTTATGATGAATCCTATTGTATTCCACAATGTCAGTTTTTATGATGTTAACACAATTTTTGCATGTACTGCATGGAAAATTTCCTACAGGGAGGGGGCATTGTTAATGCTCTTCTGTATGGAAGTGACTTCTTCCCTGTAGGTGTGTACTAGACGATTACGTATAGTACTATTCCTTCTGAAGGAGAACATGGGTCTTGTTAGTTCATTCTGGTTTTTTTCTTCTTTCAGAAGTGTCCAAATTCTATTGATTATATTCTTTACTTTATTGCTGACACTGCTGAAGTTTGTAACAAAAATGAGCGGAAGGGCCTTATTGTCATTTTCTTGGTTCCTTTCTTGCAAAAGAGAATCCCTATTAAAATATTTGGCCCGTTTATAAGCTTGTTTAATAAGTTTTCTAGGGTATCCTCTATCAAGCAATTTTTTAGTTAATTCATCTGCATGTTTGTTAAAATTACTCATGTCAGTACAATTACGGCGTATCCTAAGATACTGTCCAAAAGGGATATTATCTTTTTGACAGATCGGATGGTTACTGTGATAATGCAGCATCGTATTCCGATCCGTAGGTTTTACAAACAGCTCGACTTCTAGGTGTTTACCAGTATGTTTTATTCTTATGTCTAGAAAGTCACAGTACTCCTTACTAATGGTAGAAGTGAACTTAAGGTTAATGTCACCCAAGTTGAGCCAAGTGATGCATTCTTCAAGAGATTCTTTAGTACCATCGACCTACAAAGTATTGTACTTGGTATAGGATACAACAGTCAGCAATTTACTTAGCATTATAGGGACTTGTTTTGTGTTGCCTTTGGTCTACACCCCGTCCCGTAAGTTTTTACTTTTGGGGTAACTCCCTTTTCTTTGAAGCCCGGAGGAAGTACGCATCATACTTGCCCGGCCAGAAATTGCTATGGTAATGGATTCGGGCAAGTCCATTCAGCGTTTACTGAGCTGGCTCGTATGGGAAATGTTGCTCAATTCGGACCGTGTGCGTCGCTCGGGAAATGCACAGATTTGCGCATCGTACTTCCTCGTTTGGATGGACCGGCTCCTTAACGAGTTGGTCAGAAGGTACGGCTACGGATGGCTTTGGGCAGGCCATCCGAGTGAGATCGAAATTGGCCCCTTAGTAGTAAATGTGGGAGGGACTTGGGCAGTGGTGCGACAATGAGGAATATTTACTACTTAATGGGAGGTGTTAGGGATGGGTAAAGAGTGGTTTAGGGAGGGTAATGAAGAACTTAGGTAGGGTTATGCTAATATAAGCACCAATCTGCAAAAGAGTAAGACCATTGCTATTCATGAACTATACTTTTAAAGTTACTCTTGCACTAAAGGTAACAAACAGTAGCAAATGTACTCCAGCCTTCGAGTATGTCTATCACCACATAAGCCCACTCACCGGTACTGTAACACACTCCAGTAAGAAATAACAGACGCAGGGATGTAATATAACACCTCATAGGTAATAATGGTAAAATAATTAAATTAGTTTGACTTTTAATTGATATATATTTATATATAGGGGTATATTCTCTAGAACATGTGATAACCATCGCAAAAGTAACTTAACGCAACTTCCAACATCGCAGTGTATCGAGGGAAAATTACGCCTTGTCAACCAAGCATTCTCAACTCAGCGGTACCATGCAATAGTCTCCAGATAACGCGTCTACTGACCGTGTTAAAATCAATGTGATGCCGCAAAAATGCGAAGCGCAAACGCAAAAAAAGCTGCAATGAGGCCAATTGCGATACTAAAATCAGTGAAAACCAGCTACAGGCCTCCAATTCACACGCGTCATGCAGGAAAAATCACCTTAAAAGTAGAAAAAAAACTGACAAACAAATGCCAAACAACAGCGAAGCACAATGGATGTTGCCGGAGCAAGTACAGAGGAGAACCAGAACCCCACAAGCCCCCCGGAGTATTTGCCTGTGACCTCGGCGTCAGGGAAGGCCAAGGAGAAGAGTAGGAAGAAGCACTTTAGTCCACAGGAAAACAGGATCCTGATAACGGAGGTGCTCGAACACCATCAACAACTGTTCATCACCGCCACTGTGTCATTGCCAACCAAAAATGGACTATGGCAGTCCATCGTGGACAAGGTGAATGCAGTGGGAGTGCTGAAGAGGACAATGGAAGAGGTCAAGAGGCGCTGGAATGACATCAAGCGCAAAACCAAGCTGAAACTTACTAACAACCGGAAGGCAGCAATGTAGACTGGAGGTGGGAGTCCTGTGCCACAGGAGGAGCTAGATGATATGGAGGAAATGGTGTCCACAGTCATCAGTGGGGAGATGGTGACTGGAGTCGGGGGACCGGACACTGTTCAACATGACCAGACACAACAGCAACAGGGTGAGTAGCGATCAGGGACTGGGGGGATGGTGGGAGATGGCCACAATGGCACACATGCACAATTCAGACCCTCCAGGATATCGCGAATTCGCGATTTCGCCATTTGCCACAAAATCGGCACTTTAGTAAAAACGCCGCGATTTTTACAGAAGTGCCCGCGAAATCGGCACTTTTGTAGGAATCGCGGCATTTTTACAAAAGCCGCCTATATCCTGAGGGGGTCTGACTTACGTTGTTTATTGGGGCGGGTGGGAAGGACACAGAAGCACGAACGAAAGAATAACTTTCAGGGCTTAATGGGCCATTAAACAGATGCGTGGGCCTGCGAGGGTTAACTCTTGGATGGGCTCCAGGGATGCATTTCTGGTTTATTTTACGGAGGGAAGTGCGCGGGGTTGATTAAGCACCATGGTTTCCTCTTTTCCCATAACCTCCAGACCCCCGCAGCCTCCGTGTTTACTCTTTGAAATAAAAAAGCTGCTGCTGTTTTTTTCCTTATTTTGAGAAGGGCTATTTTGGGAGGTGTGGTGGGATTGTTCGTGCCTCTGTGTGTGCAGTGAGGGAGGAGAGTACTGAGCACGTCGAACCCCCTCCCTCTGCATCTTATTCTTCTTTCCAAATGATCGCAGCTTTTCTCAATACGACTTCCAATCTCTTTTCGCTATCATCCGCTGACAGTCACTCGATCATGCTCTACCCTTTTAGTGTCTCTTTCTATCATTTAATAACTCAGTATCTCTCCCCCATCGTCTTTTCCCTCTTCTTTTGCTGTTTTTTTAATATATCGCGACCACGACCGAAGATATTAGAAGTAGAACGCTATAAGTGATCACCAGTTTCGTTAAAAAAAAAAATTGGGTAGGGATGGAGAGATTAAGTTATGTGCCCTGAATCACAGGATGTTGAGCAGACGCCGAGACTCGAACCTGGTTCGCCTGTTCCAACATGGGCAGCTCTTGCCGTTATGCCACATCTTCCCCCCCAACATTTTCTACAATCAAAGAATACGATCACCTGGTGTTTTAATTTGGAAAGCTACCTACTTATATATTGTTCTGTCTTTGAAATATGATGCAAACGTGGCTCCATGTTTCCAGGCAAGCCAAAACACGGAAAACTCCGAATTTCATCGGAAACGGACCGGAAGGAAAGTTATGACACCCGAGCCCATCCATGCGCCTGTAAAGATGTGCGACGTGTCGCGGCCATAAAGTATTTTTGCTTTGTAGCACCTCGAGTACTGTACTCCAAGGCGCCCGGTTTGACGAGCGCGGGCACGTGAGGGTGGGTACCTATATATAAATATTGATGGCATGCCCATGTAGAAGGGGGCACTCGAGCCTTATGCGGGCCTCAAGCTGTAGGAAAAGGGAATTACTTAAACCCACAATCAAGAGTGTTTCTATGGAGGAATGCTTACATTAGTATACATACATAGCTTCATGTTGTTAAAAACTAAAAAAACGAAGATATCTGTGTTTGTTGTAGGAAAAATGGCCAAATAAAATGCCGCAAAATTGCTGCTAAATTTCCATATTTGTGCCGCTAAATTTCCATTTTTGTGCCGCTAAATTTGCTAATCCATGCGGCTGTATCCTGGGGGGTCTGACAATTGAACTGAGCACATATGCGGACAAACCATGCCCCAGACCCCAACTCCCACCAAGAGACCAATGTACCCAAGTATGCAACATCTCAGCACTGTATCAGCACAGAAGGCAAAGGCACATCGCAGAAAAGGGATAAGGGGCAGCAAAACCGAGCAGCAGGGGCCACCCCCCAAAATACAGCACACACACATAACATGCAGAGTACAGCAACACTGACAACAATGTGGCACAAACCGCAACACGTCCACAACAGAACACAGGACACAACTGGTGCCGACTGGGTATAGACACTGGCCAATCACAAGTGGCATTGCAGGGAAATCTGAGATGACAATGTACAAGTACAAACACACACACTCTGTTGTCGAAATGTCCACTGTCCCCCAATCAAATAGGCAGCTCCTCCCAAACAGCCACGATGTATACAGTCATGCAGCCTGAATGTAAACATGTACAATGCGACAACACACATGTGAACACATTGTTAAACTGCAATTCCCCTTCATATTGCAGAGGGACAATCAACACCTTCTGCAGAGCAGCCCGAGCCTCTCTTCTCTGATCGAGGACCACTACAGCTTTGACTCCGACGCCCTACAACAGCTCGTGGAGAGCCTCCGCAGCCCACTTCCAGGAGCAGGGCAGCCCAGCTGCTACGAGGAGACCCCACCCCTGCACAGACCACACAGCAGGCAGCACCCACCACCATGGCTGCCTCCCAGGACCCAACAAAGAACACATGGCCTTCCAATTCCGTGAGTTGGGATGCCAGGAGCAGCTGGCTGAACAGGTGCGGGTGGGCTTCAACTGCATGGCAGACAAACTAGGTGCCATACGTGGGTGTCTAAGTCCCATCAGGGATCACTCACAATCTCTAATGGACAACCACAGTCCGCTCCATGCTCTCCAACAAACCATGGCTGACATTGCCAGAGTCCTGACTCAGAGACAAGAATGACTGAATAGTCAGAGTGACTCCATTGAACTCGCCCGGGAGGTGGGAAACATGCGGAGGCTCATGGAGACCATGGAGCGGGTGAATGTGGAAAGAGTGGCGGCCACGGCTGCACAGCAGCGAGTGGTAGCTGGGTTCCTCAATGACCTCAAAACCATCTTCATGGCATTGCTGCCACAAGGCCTGGCGCTGATGCATGCTGCTGCTACCACTACATCCACATCTCCGCCCCTGAAGTTTCAGTGCCACACAGTGCGGCAGATATTCAATCTCCGGCCCCTGATGTGTCACTGCAACACAGTGCTGGAGAAAGGCCAGCAAAAACCCACACATGAGGCACATGGAACAGCAGAGGACGAAGAGGCGGATGAAAGTGCCATCGTGGTAAGAAGGATGCAGTAGCATTCATCTTCGCCATACGGTTTCAGCTTGGTTCTGCCCTCTGCATCAACACCTTCCACTGTCCCCTGATACATTCTGCAACACTCACCTTGGACCTCGCAATGGACTGCCATATTCTGTTTGATCGCCAATGACACAGCAATCAGACTGCGGACTGAACCCTTCCTCTGCCTTTGGACTTGTCATTCCCTGAAGGACAGTGGCTGGCCCTCCACGGGCGAACATTGTAAAGTGGGGTTTGCATGGTCCTGTACTGCTCCAGATGCAACACTCCACTGAATGTGCATTAAACATTCCGACTCACACAGATGTGCAGTGTCTATGGTCTTTCATGTGTGGTAGTATTGATGAATGTAGGGTCAGAGACTTCCCCCTACGTCCATGTGGCTCATGTCGTTGGACTTGGGTCACAGGGTGACCCATTGCCGAATGTTGTCCGGGTGGCCCCGACACAACAACAGCGACACACGCATTTGTTACTTCCTTGTCCAGCCCCGTACGGAACCACGCCTAGAGCCCCGGGCTCTGGACTGGCATACGCCAGGCCAGCCCACTACGCTTACGCGCCAGGGGAGACAACAACGCCACATGTGCCAGGACTCCCCTGTAGTGATCTGGTGCTCACAGGTCTAGTTGTCAGCATGCCACGGCCACTCACTCACGGTTGGTTCACACCCACACCACACCCATCCAGCACATGCGTCACAGGACATGTGACTCTGCCAATAAAAAGGGCCGGGCGCACATGCACAACGCCATTTCCAACCTCTATCGGGGTGAATCCATGTGGTGTGCATGTAGGCATTGGGGCCCAGGGGCCGGGGACATCACATTCCGCAGGCCCAGAGGTGACATGATGGCATCCGCACCACGATATCCAATCATAGAGGGTCCATGACTAGTGGGGCACAGACTTGGTGGCACCGGATACACTGTGACCGGCACAGGCACTCCACCACGGGACGGTGACTTTTGGTGCATTGAGGTAGGGGCACATTAAGTGCTGAGCGGGTGTGCAGCCTGCGATGATGCTCCGTCCTGGTGGTCCGGACGGCTCAGGTTTTTGTGCCCTGCTGGACCGCAGTGTAGGCCTGTGCCAGCAGGCTGCGCGGGCCTACTACCACGTGGTGTCGCCTCCTGGATCACAGAGTTAGTGGCACCTATGAGGCTGAGCGGGTGTGCAGCCTGCGATGATGATGGGTGCACTGGCATGTCCTCCTCCATGGAGAAATCAAGATCCAGCATCAAATGTGAGACCTGGGGGCCCATGGAGCAGAGCTGCATGATGTGGAGGGTGCCATGTCCGTGGGCTTGGGGCTTGGGGCTTGCACCGGCACGTGGTGGGCCCTCATTTCTACACACCGGTTTCGGAAGGTGAGCAGTGAGGCCTGGGTGCGCAGGGACGGGCATGCACCGCTGGGTGGTGGGAGGGGCTGGGGTGCGGCTGCCTCGGTGTGCAGGGGCAGGCATGCACCGCTGGGCAGCGGGAGGGGCTGGGGTGCAGCTGCCTGTGTGCGCAGACGCGGGCATGCACCGTTGGGCGGCGAGAGAGGCTGGGATGCAGCTGCCTAGGGTGCGCAGGGGCGGGCATGCACTGATGGGAGGTGGGAGGGGCTTAAGGCAGCTGCCTGGGTGCACAGGTGCGCGCATGCACCGCTGGGCGGCAGGAGGGGCTGGGGTGCAGCTTCCTGGGTGCACAGGGGCAGACAGGCGATGATGTCACTTGCAATTGTATGTACTTTGCCATTCAGGTATCTGGACTCTGTTTCAGATGACAGGTCTGTCTCAGATTTGGGATCTGGTGAACTGCCCTCCATACAGGCATGTGGTTGGAGACACACCGGTGGCAGCCGGTGAGCAGTGTGGCTTGGCTGCGCAATGTCGGCACTCTCTCTTTTCTCTGTGTCTCTCTCCCCCTCTCTGTCCATCTATCTCTCTCTCTCCCCCTTTCTGTCCGTCTATCACTCTCTCCCCCTCTCTGTCCGTCTATCTCTCTCTCCCTCCCTCTCTCTCTCTCTGTCCCTTGATGTGTGCAGGGCACACCTTCTCATCATGATTTGTGTCTTGCAGGCTGTGACCTATGGAGTGTCCTGAGGAGTGCCGCCATGTGTGTCTTCATTTCTGTTCTGTGTTTTTTAATACATTTTCATTTGTGAATGTGTGATGCTCATTTTTGTGTCAACACATACATGTAACCAGATGTGATTGTGCGACATCAGGCGGAATTTTTGGTACATGATTCCGTGTAGTCAATGTAGCATGTCTTTGTCCGGGGGTGGGGGGGCCCGGGGAGGAGGGGTCTTGGGGGGGGGGGTGGGGTTGTGGCCCTCTTGGGTGTCTGGGCTGCATGATGAGTGGCTCCATGGCATCTGTTGTTCCTTAGATGTGGCTCTGGGCTGGGCTCCCGTTTGTGGTGCAGGCTGTGGTCCGACTTTACACCAGGTCAGAGCAGGTGTTAGTTTCCTGCTGCTAACGCACCTTATCACATGTTTTGTGATCTTATCCCCGATTTGGCAGGTCGTTGAGAATGTTGCCAGTGGTGTTGTCATGGCTTTTTGCTTGGGAACGCCTACTCTGCATTTCATTAGCGATAGTTGCGGAGATCATCTGTGGCGATGATCTTTGCGGCTGCTATCGCAGGTAAACTGGTGCTATGGGCTGTTAGTGTCACGTGTCCCTCAGAGATCTCTCAGGATCGGTTTGTTGCTCAAATGGGTCCACCTATTAACACCCTCAATTTCAAAATGCTTTAATAGCACAGAAGATTAAGGTGGTCAATCGGGGGAAGGAAAGCACGAGAACAGCGGGGCGGGAGACCTGTGGAAAGAAGAACACCCTATTATAGCACTGTTTATCTAGAAATACAGTTATTACTTTCATCATTACACAACTTCCCTATATACCTGTAAAGAAAAAGATAACACTCTTCTGGAGTGATTTCACGTAGGCTGATCAATTCTCTGCCTACCAGCCTTACTTTAGACAATACTGTGAACATAAATCAAAGGGTTAGACCTTGAAGTAAGTAACGACTGTCATCACAAAACTCTTTCCTCCTACAGAGATAACCCACCAATGTTGGTGCTATGGACCACGTCACAAGGGAGGAAGGATTGTTTCTATGTTCATCCACTCCAGAACCCTTGCTATATAGGACAACAAAAACACACAACACGTAACATAAATATATCTCCACAACGGATTCGTTTGCAGAGCATTATTAGCTTCATAATGCAATGATGATTTTCATGATTACTGTCACTGGCAAATGTTTTGAATGTAAAAGAACAGTCAGTCAATATACCACCTGGTGTGTTCTCGTTTCTGGTATTATGTTTTGAAAGTATACGTGGCTGAACACCACACCAAGTTCTTTCATGGTAAACAGTGGCATAAAACAAAGAAGGAATTCAGAGCTCCCTTTCTAGTCAAGGCGTGATCGGATTGTTTTTTTCAAGATGAAGCGCTATGCCCCACCCATCGGCGTCAATGGCACCAATGAATCAAAACGGGGAAGGTGGTGTCACGGACACCCTTACTGCACTGGGCAATACCTGCAGCAACTTCACCAGGCTACCGCGCATCAGGAACAGGATAATCTACGGCTAGCCTTTCCAGCTCCCGGCTTTCATAGCCCTCAGCCTATTGGGAGGTCATCACTTCCTGTGCCGCACACAACGCACAGGATTCTGGGAAGTGTAGTTCCTTCCTCTTCCGCGTCTTCCGGGTTCATGGAGCCGCGATTTCCAGGCCACCATGACTGTAGCGCCCAGTACACTGCTGTGTACCTTTTTCAGGTCCGGGTATGGTCATCCCACTGATCTGATGCGGCGTCTGCCTCCAACAGGGGTAAGTGTGTATCAGCACATCCCTCTCCCCGTGACGGCTAACAACATCCATGCTTATTCGGATATTTAGTGTGAAATGTTTTGACACATCTAGGGGCGTGCACTCCAGTTGCCAGTTCCCATGAATTCTCTTCCACACCATATCCTTTCCATGAGATTAGGTACCACAGCCGTGATCCTTTCATCTTTGAGTCCAGTATTTTGTGAACCTCATATTCCGGCTTATTGTTCACCCAAATTGGAGAAGGCCGTTTCTTAACCGGGGTATACAAGGGTTTCAGCAGCGAGACGTGGAAGACGGGGTGTATCTTCATATTACTGGGGAGGGCTAGCCTCACCGTCACAGGAGAAACAATTCTTTTGACTTTATAGGGACCTATGAATTTAGGGTTGAAAACGCTATACTTGAGGAAGCGAATGTTTCGGATAGAGAGCCATACCCATTCACCCTCCTGGTACACAGGTTGCCGTGTCTGATGTTTGTCTGCTTTTGCTTTGTAGGACCTTTTGGCTTCTTTGAGGTTCCGCTAGTTAAGGTTCAACGTTTGTTGTATGTGGTTAATCCGATCTTGTACTTCAGGTACCTTTTGAGCCACTCTGGGATGGATGATTGGTATGATTCGAGGGTGAAATCCACAAGTGCTGTAGAAAGCAGCCAATCCTGCAGATTGGTGTTTGGTGCTGTTGTATACGATCTTGGACAGACATAACAGGTCCACCCATTCATCCGTATTCTCTTCCACGTAGAACCGGAGGTACTGTTTCAGGGTCTGATTTAAGCTCTTTGTCTGTCCGTCTAACTGTGGGTGGAAACTTGTTGACTTGGAGGATTTCATGTGTAAGGTTTCACACCACTCCAACCAAAACCTGGCTGTGAACTGAGGGCCCCTGTCTGAGATTATATTGGTCAGAAGATCGTGTAACCGAATTACATGTTGCAGGATAAGTTTTGCTAGTTGGCCTGCAGTAGGTTCCTGAGCACAAGCAATAATGTTGTATATGAATCTAGGACCCTAGTGTAATTTTCCCGATTCATGCCCATATATAGGTATAAATCACCCTATCCTTATTTAGGCATAGAAATCATAACCATATTTAGACTTAGCCTATGCAGTCCAAAAACGGCATGTCTACTTCCACTAGTTCTGAGAATCCAAAACGATTTCTTGGAAAAATCTGCCTGATTTATCCAAGAACTCAGAGTTTTCACAGAACTGAGTCTTTGATGATGTTATTATGTCCAACCTTACGTCAATCTCAGGACGTTTAACGTATAAATATGCCCACACTTGCCCAAGCAAACACACGGTGGTTTGGAGCAGTTCGACTATCTACTTGCCCGACGCGCCCTGCTACTGCAAGTGCCGAAGGAAGCCGACCCTCCAGCAGACTCACCGAGACAGACGCTGTCTTTTCTCCTGCTGAGAAATCCAGCTCCAGTGTTTCCAGGCTACCCAAGCGGGTTGCTGGGAAATCAAGTCCTTCAAAGAGAGATACAAGACCTCCTTCATTCTAAACCAAGGTACGGAGCTGATTAGACCCTTAGAGAATTCTTGGAATAGATTCTTGGCAAAGAATACTAAAACTAAGCTACACCTCACTTACTTCTTCCCTTGTACTAGACCTAGGTTTGGTACACCGGGGTAGGCGTATTTTAGAAGCACCAGTTGAGTACTTTTAGTCATTATTTTATTAATGTATGTATCTTATGTTATTTTATATGGCTTAGAAACCATACCATACTTTTACAGTATTATTTTATAATACTATTTGTACTGTACGCATTATACTTTGCAACCAGTATTATGATTGTAGCAGTTCATTTCTTATGCATGAGATAGAAGACTGTTCAATAAATACTTTTTATTGAAAACGCCCGTCTCTCTACTTCTCTGCACCTCTGGTGAACGAAGCATGCACGATTGATTGAGTGAAATATCTATCTATTGTTTCTGTGACTCTAGAGATAGATTTCTTATTCTTGGGAAACAAAGTTGTCATGTTTATGCGGTTGTCAGAAACTAATCCCTTCTTGTGAATTCAAGAAAGTTTCTAGTGACCTCTGAGCTAGCTGGCACTCACAATTAAGTCTAATATACTTGGTAGAGACCTAGTCGACCTCAGTCCTACGTCTGAACTACAGAATATATTATTCCAATGCGCAGAGCCTATTGGGAATATAGGAACTACACTACATGGCACCCAACAATGGGTAAGGCGATAATTTAACGCTAGATACTAGAGTAACTCAGTTGTGCTTTTCACACAGACCCCTTCCCCCGTAAAATACTCCAATAGACGTCTGGAGTGGGTGAAAGGATAATATCCGCCGAAACTGAGTAGGACGAAAAATCCTACGTATTAGTTTTTGGTGTGTTTAACGTTGAAGGATACAGTGTTGCAAAATATTGTGCACCTAATCTTTGTTTCCTTAAAACTTGTTCTGCAACACTTCCAGTCAACAAAATATCAGAGAGTGACAAAGAATTAGAAAGAGTTGCAGCAGCAGCTCAAGCAGTTTAGATGACAGGACTGTCCAATAAAGTGACCCAGATGCTATACTCATCCCGGTAAATGTAAGGAAAAGTATAACTTACAAAACATATAAAAAATGGAGTATCGAGAGGTGGTAAAGTAATATTTGTTATAGAGGCACATGAATATCGGCAGACAGAGGTATTCTATTCATAGATTCAGTTTTCTGCAGCAAATGTAGGAACACATGAGTTCCACTACTACAAAGTAGAGGAACCTCCAGCGGAATACGTTCATTTCGAGAACGTTGAAATTCAACTAACTTACCAAGAGCATCTGCTCTGGTATAAAGGCGCCCTACGACATCAAAATCACATTACCGGGCTTGGTCCACTAGGTAGACCAGGAGCAACATGGCTGGTACTAGCCAGCTATACACCACATCCTGACATTGAAAAAATTACAGGTCAAGAACTGTTAGCTCAGCTAAAACAGTTAATTAAAAAACATATTTATTTATTTATTTATTTATTTATCACATTTGTAGAGCGCTCTGTTACCCGAAGGTGTCCTGGCGCTAGCGTGATTGAACCATGTATGTGGGTGTCTGAGAGCTTAATGAGTAAAGAGCCAGGTCTTGAGCTCTCTCCTGAAAGCCATCAGGTCCGAAGATTGTCTGAGATTAAGTGGCAGTCTGTTCCACGCCTCTGCCGCACCGAGGGGAAAAACTCCTGCCTCCCCAGCGTGCTTTTTTTAACTCTGGGGACTGTTACCAGCGCCAGTTCCCCAGATCTCAGGATTCTTGCTGGTTTATGCCAGTGGAAGAGCAGTTTCATGCACCTAGGACCCATATCATGCAGGGCCTTGAAGACCATGCAGAGTGCTTTGAAAACAATTCTTTTGCGTACTGGCAACCAGTGGAGGTTCACCAAGTCCTGAGCTACCGAGGCAAATTTAGGAGTGTCTGTGATCAGGCCGGCGGCTGCGTTTTGCAGTAGCTGGAGTTTGTGAAGTACGCCCTGCTGGGCGTTCAACATCAGGCTGTTACAATAGTCCAAACGTGAGAGGACTAGACCAGTAACGACAGTTTTCCTATGCTCCCTCTCCAGATAAGGAAGAACTTTCCTGATTGTTTTGAGGATGTAGTGCATAGAGGAGGACAGTGCATTGATCTGAGGCTTAAAGGATAAAGAGTCGTCCACCAGTATACCAAGATTTTTAACTTTTGCCACTGGGGAGGGGAGGGGTCCCATTTCATCCGGCCACCATCTAGGGGACCAAAAATTGTCCCTAGAACCAAAGAGCAACACTTCTGTCTTTGTGGAGTTAAGTTTAAGACAGTTTTGAGCCATCCAGCAGCCCACCTCACGCATGCATCCTCTAAACCTGTCTGCTGTACTATCTGTGTTGCTGGGTAGCAGTGACACCACTATCTGTGTGTCGTCTGCGTATGCTGCGAGGTGAAAACCAAACGATCGAATCACCGGGGCTAGGGTAGCTACATAAACATTAAAAAGGGTGGGACTAAGTGAGGACCCCTGGGGAACTCCACAGGGGAGCACAAACGGATGCGATTCAAAATCTCCCAGGGCAACTGACTGAGTTCTGTTGGAGAGGAAGGCCTGTAGGATCTTTAATGCCTTTCCTTGAATTCCACTGGCCCTCAACCGGTCCACCAACAGCTTGTGATGGACCGTGTCGAAGGCCGCGGAAAGGTCCAAAAGGATCAGGGCGGCTCTGCCTCCTGCGTCCATCACTTTTCTGATGTCTTCCACGGATTTGATCAGGGCGGATTCCGTGCTGTGTTCCGCACGAAAACCGTGTTGAGAAGAATCAAGATGTTCTCCTGTCTTCAAAAAGGCACTTAGTTGCGCATTTAAGTTGCCTCCCATAATTTTGGCAGGGAGGGGTAATCGTGCAATCGGCCGGTAGTTGTTCATCTCGGTGATGTCCAGGTTTTTTTTTTTTTTTAGAAGGGGCAGGATGGAGGCTCGTTTCCATCTTGCGGGGTATTCCCCTTTATCCAACATCTGGTTGAGAAGGGGAGTGAGTCCGGTTGCAATGATGGCGGGAGCTAATTTGGCTATTGCAGTTGGGCATGGGTCGTGTGGGGAACCAGATTTTATCTTCAAAAGACGGCTCACTACTTCCTTTTCACTGATGGGCTGGAAATGTAGGAGTTTTTCCTGATTACTGTCTGATTCCGGACCATCCCTAGGTGGAGGGGTCCTGACTAGACTGTCTAGGGAAAAAAAGATATTTTCTACTTTTTCCCGGAAGAAGGTGGCGAGATTCTCACAGAGTGGAAGACTGGGGGAATTTCTAGGGTTTATGGGGTTGCCAGGGATGAAACAGTTTGGAATAATTCCTTTGGGGTGTTGCTGGCTTCTTTAATCCGTTTCGTGAGGAAGGCCCTTTTTGCCTGTAAAATTCTTTCTTTGTAGGCTCTTTGCTCTGTATTGAGAATTTTTTTATCTGTCTCACTGTAGTTTGTCCGCCAAATTCTCTCAAGTTTTTTACACCGTGTTTTATGGTCCCTGATTTGTTCAGAAAACCAAGGGGCGGCAGGATTTGCCCGTGTGGAGTAAGTAATTTTGAGGGGAGCCAGAAGTAGGCAGGCACGTTCTAGCCAGTTTGTATAGGCCGCGGCTGCTTCCTCCACATTGTCAGAGAGGGGTCTCAGGGAGTTTAATACGTCATCTAGCGTTTCACCATTAATGGTGTTCCATTTTCTGACCTGTCTGGGGGCGTTTCTAGTACTAGGTGGTTTCATGGGGGTGATTAGAAAAACCTTAAAATCAAATGGACTGCTGAGTGATCAGACCAGGGGACCGGCAGTACCGATGATACCTTCAGGCTGGGATGGTTAGAAAAAATCCCGTCCAAGGTGTGTCCTGCCTTGTGTGTCGGACCGCACACCCATTGTATCAAATCCACCCCCTGCAATAAGTCGATCAGATCACGGGTGTCTGTGTCTGAATCACGTTCTAGATGAAAATTAAAATCGCCCAGCAGAGTGAAAGCTTGGGCAGAGGCTACTGCTTCGAGTACCTTACTCAGGGCTAGTACAAATGGGGCTTTAGAACCTGGTGGTCTGTATACAAGACAGCCACTAAGGGATTGATGATCGGAAAGGGTAAAGTTAAAAAGAAGTGACTCCGAGGCCTGTGGGTCCAGGTTGAAAGGACCCTCTAATAGCTTTATGATAAATGATGGCTAAGCCACCCCCTTTCCTCTTGTCCCGATTTTGAGTATGGCACACGAAGTCCGGCGGGGTGGCCTTAACAATGTCAGGACCTGAAGCCGCATCAGTCCAGGACTCGGTGATAAATGCTATCTTTACACCCGAGTCCAGAATCACCTCCGCTACCTCAGTGCTTTGTTTGACCAATGACCTCGCATTGAGAAGAAGGCAATTGACCGCGGGATGATCCTTCCTCGAAGGTTCCTCCTTGTGGTTCCTTTGGGGAGCGATGGGTTGCCAGAGCAGTTTGGGCAGGGCCTGTAGGCAGTTGGCGCATTGGGGTGGGTTGTTTCGAGCGTTGGCCCCCGGTTCCATGACTATGCATCCCACTGCCGAGGTGTTGCTTTTTAAGGCCCAGAGCGCCTCCCTGTCATAGATATATCTGGGGGTTGGATTGGTATGTAAAGGAACAGGGGGTCTGGCCCTGGGCGGGGTCCGGCGCGGACGGGCGCAGACGGGCTCGCCTTTGGCGAGCCTTCGGCGCGCCCGCTGCGCTCGTCCGCTGCGCTTCCTAGTAAAGGGACCCATTTTATGGAAGAAAGGGCGGGAGGGTCGGAGCACTAGACTGCTCGGCCGGCTCCTCACCCAATATGGCGGGACCCACGGGGAGAGCTGTCTCTGGTAATGTGCAAATGAGCTTAAAGTGCAAATTGGCATCAAGTATTTAAAGTTAGCAGCAAGTCTTTAAAATTAGCAGCAAGTCTTTAAAATTAGCAGCAAGTCTTTAAAATTAGCAGCAAGTCTTAAGAAATAACATGCACAAACAGAATATGGTAAACAAGGCAGCAATCGCGATGTCACCATCCACGGTCCCGGCTTCCGCCTCAGGACTCTCATGCAAACCACTCACACTAGCAATCAGTTCAACATAGACAATTAGTTCAATATGTCATGCGGACCTTAACAGTCCAACCTACTGTAAGGATTCCACAGCTCACCCCTCACCAAGGGAACACAAACAAAATCATACCACAGACTATACAATCAGTCATTGGTAAATTGCCCGCAAAAAGGGAACAAATTCTGTTTTGGTTAGCTCAAAAAATGACTCTGATAGAGGCAGTATTTCCTGATAGTACACCTCATGAGAAACACAGAATTTTAACAATCTGTTTACCAATGGGGATAGCACCACATGTGGAGACTGTGACACTTGGGGTACAGTCTTTGCTTCAATCTACACAAAAACACATGGTGTTCCGTCTATGGCGGTAATACCAGACGTCCTAAGACAGATTCAAAATGAATATGGACCGGAACCTGCTTTAAATCTTGGTATGAAATTACTAAAAGATTTCAAACAGGTCCCGGCTATACTATTAGCCAACATTAAAGGTGAAGCAGCATCCGTGGCAATACGCCAAAAGCTAAAAGAAACAGATATAACAGAGCAACCATATGAACTTGCAAGATTTATTGAAAAATCATATGAAGAACTAAGTAGAGATAATTTGGGTGGGAAACCATTAAAACCCCAACTAACAGAAAATCCTGAAAAAGTTTTAATTAACAATAATCACACTACTCCTAAAAAGAAGTGGGAAAACACTAAACAAAAATGTCCTTATGAGAAGCGTTCTCAGTCCAGAGGAAGATCTCCCCAAGGGGGAGGTAGGTCTCCCCAGCGGGAGCCCTCTGAAAAGAGGTATAACCTCAGAAATAGGGATCATTTGAGAAAACTTGATAGATATCAAGATACCGATACACGTTCCTCTCGTACCTTTCAGACTTCTTCACAGAAATCCGAGAGAAGAGGACTATCAGAACAGAAAGAAGAATGTGTGAAGTCCAAAGACGAACAGCACGTTCCAAAAAATAAGAAAAGCCAATTTGCAAAATAGAAGGTAGTGAGTATAAAGATGAGACATGCCGAGGATGTTGAGGACACAACTCAAGAACCGGGAGTGGGCCTAGACAATGCTAGACAGCGCAGCAGAGGTAACCATAGCTCACAAGATCCTGAAGGATCATCTGGAGACAGTGGACTTGAATGAAAGCATTCAAGTTGAAACTGCCGACACCAGGGTTAGTTTACCCCATAAGTTATATGAAGGAATACTCCGGATGGAGGGGGACATAACTAGAAAAATAAAAGCACTCTTTTGGGAGAAGCTATCTAAGGGTTATGACATTCTTCTAGCTGAACAAGACTGGCCACCTGAATTTGTCAGGGAGTGCCCACATGGCGAAGAGATAATTATGCCAGCCTTCTCAAATCATATTCCAATTCATAAAAAATACACATATGCCAGAAAATGGACAGTAGCCCAGGCTCCAGCATTATATAAAAATCATGTAGGATGGGATGAGGACTCTCCTCACCATAAAATATAGTTAAAAACTCAACCTACAATGCAAAGGCAATATCCTGTTAAACAGGAAGCTAAAAAACAGGTCAGGGAGATCTTAAATCAACTTGAATACCAAGGGGTGATTGAAACATGCACCTCGTCTATGAACAATCCTTTGTTTCCTGTCTCCAAACCAGGCAATACATATCGTCTAGTTTTAGACTACAGACACTTAAAATCTTGTTGCAAAACTTTTGCAGTACAAAATGCACACAGTGCAGCACTGATGAATAACATAGTGCGTAAAAAATATAAAACCACATTAGATATTTCAAATGGGTTTTTCTGTCAAAACATTGCACCAGAAAGTAGGTATTTGACCGCTTTCTCAATTATGGGGACACAGTGACAATTTTGCCGTCTCCCCAGGGATTCAAGAATAGTCCAGGGTTATTTTCAGCCAGAGTTACTACAAACGTATGATGATGAGGCATTATCTTATGTCGATGACATCTATCTTACAGATGACGACTTGGACGTGCACTTGAAAAGAGTGAACACCATAATACTCGGGTTCACTTCTGAAGGGTACAAATTCAATTTTAAGAAATCACGAATTGCCCACCTGAACATCCTATTCTTAGGCTACAAGTTATCAAGTGGAGGCAAAAGCCTGGCACCCAACTTTCTAGAGAAATGTGCGCTGCTTCAACCTCCAAAGACGCTGAAAAACTTACAGTCAATTCTAGGTTTCCTGAATTTTAGTAGAACTTATGTTCTAAATTACGCGGAAAGGGTTAAACCTCTCTGCGAACTAATCAAACCTGATTTCAAACCAACTAATTGGACTCAAGAACACACAGAAATTTTGCGTTCAGTGCAAACAGACATGTTAGCAAAAACACAATTACAGATACGCGACAACGTGCGCAACCTTGTGATCCGAATCATCCCAGGGAGATGCGGATTCAACTACCTGACTTTTAATGAAGGTGAAAAGGTACCAATAGCATATAAATCACACTTGTACACACAAGCTGAAATGAAATTCACTTCTACAGAAAAAATTCTGACAGCGGTTCAAACTGCAGTAGCAAAGGAGAGAGCCCTAGCGCGGGGAAAACGCATAATGATCGTTACACCTGTACCTGCCCTAGAGGCAGTAATGAAAGCGAGCATTCCAAATGCAAAAGCTTTACATCCGAGATGGACACAATGGGTTAATTCTCTTCCTGCAACAGACGTTGAATACGTTTTTGACCCCTACATGAATGTCCTTTGCCGACCGAGATTCCGCGTCTAGAACATTACGGATGTATAATTTATACAGACGGATCAGCACAGCCCGCATTTGGGGGTAAACAAGCCTATAGTGCTGCGTGCACGATTGTTAAAGGTCGCTGGCACGAAGGTAAATTCAGACCTATGGTCACTAAAACTCAATCACTCGGAGACTGTACAGCTCAGCGAGCTGAACTACAGGCTTTTAAGATGGCGCTTGAAAATACCGATCGCGAATTCCCCACACTAATAGTGTGCAATTCGTATTACTGCGTCCAGTCTTACAATGAATATCAGCAGAACTGGGTTCAAAATGGTTTCAAAGACGCAAAAGGTGGCACAATTAAGCATCAAATGCTTTGGGAGCAAGTAGTTCTATTACAGAAAGAACTACAAAAGACTCACGTGATTCATTCACTGAGTCATCAGCGTGATGGCGTTCACGTTGCAGGGAATTCATTGGCTGATGAGCCCGTGAAGGCAGCTGTGCAAACGGCTTCCGTAGCTGCAATCACTCGTTCAAAAACGAAAATAGACAGCGAAATAATACAGGCTGTCACCGCTTCAGTAAAAGACAGTGGTAAAACACTCCCGAAAGGCTTTCCAGTGAAGTACTCATATATAACTGACGCAAATAATGTTCCATTTGCTCGAATCCCTGGAGTGGGGGAGAGCGCAATTCCAAACATGGAACAAAGGTTAGGACTAATCTTAGCAGCACATGAAGGGCTAGCCTCTTCACATGCAGGAATTTCCGCCACAGTATCATTATTAAAACAGAGATATTGGTGGCCCCGCATGAGGAAACAAACTAGAAACTATGTTCTAGAATGTGAAATCTGCCAAAAAATAAAAGTTTCAACATTGAAACGACCTGCACAGACGCCCCTTCTGATTTCAGATAAACCATTAGCGTGTGTTTACCTGGACCACTGTGGTCCCTTACAAAGGGATGGAAACTATAAATATATCATGGTCGCAGTGGATTCCTGCATAAGATTCATTTGGATCGCTCAAACTGTTATAAAAGATTTGCGAATCTTTATCGGCACATACGCAATCGGCACGCTACATTCAGACCAGGGTCCTGCGTTTAGCTCTAGAGCTTACAAGGAGGCCATGGCCAGCTTGGGCGTTGCATTGCGGTACTCAAGTCCATTCCATCCTGAGGGAAATGTGGTAATGGAAAGAAAAAACTGTGAAATAAAGCAATCTATAACAGCTAGGGTATTAGGTTTGGGTGATGGGTGGGTCAAACATCTAATAAGTGTCCAACGTAGTCTTAACAGTCTGCCAAGAAATTTTCTGGGTGGAATTACTCCATATGAATTACTATTCGGTACTAGAATGATTATCGAAGACCTCGATTGTCAAACTTCAGTGGTAGAACAAAACCCTTTGATATCAAAGATCGCTTGCCTGTTTTACAGGACTTAAATGAAACAAGAAGAAGTCTGAGTAACACAACGCAAATGCCAACAACCACTGAAGAAAAAACACCTGTCCCAGCAAGACCTGTCTGGATTCCAAAGATTGGGGATCTAGTCAGGGAAAAGATCGTGGTGAAGAAGGAATTTGGGCCTTCTTACAGAAAAGCAGTACCTGCCTTAGCAATCCACGCAACAAGATCAGTGTTACTACTGCCACTTGCTGGTAAAAGGGAGAACAGAGTTGTGTCCATCAACCTGGTCAAACCACATCATGTGGCCCATAATAAGTAGTAGCCTAGTGGACTCCCAAGATGTAGCAGATGACCTAATCTTGCTACAATCCAGGAGGTTAAACTGAAAGACTGATCACCTTTGATAAACCTGCAGTGAGTAAAGAAGGACTATGCAACAAAGCCATGGAACTTGTACCTCTTGAAACCCAAATAACAGTTCGTCAAGAAACACCTGTCTACAATGGTATAGCCTCTGACTATACTAATATGACAAAGGAAGAAACATCTCCAGAGATTCCGAAAAATCCAGATGCAATCCCAACAATTGACAAAGCTGCCTCTGGCTATTTCATCAACTTTGATACATTTTCTGAGGATCCCAGTGAACCTGAAAATAAGCCAGTAAATAAAAATTTCAAAGAAAAAATAACAGAACTCTTTCATCAACTTGAAAAAACATATCTGGTTTCACCATGGGTTGAATTTTGGATTGTGTTAGGTGTACTTTTTCTCCTGCTCTGGCTCATTCTTGTTTTAAGTTTGGGAAAGATGATAGATGGAAAATACAGTACAATGGACACAGCAAGTAAGAACATCAACTTGCTCCTGAAACTTCACAAATCATCTCATCGTGAACGAAGAGACCTGTCATCAGTGAACATCACAGCCGTTACTATACCTGGTGGTATAGCATGGGACACAACTGATTATGACATTCATGGCCAGGTGGAACTGTTGAAGATTCCATACCAGTTTAAGGTTTCTTTGAGTGACTTTGTCTCACCCAGCACATTTTCTGATGATTGGGACTTTAAAACTGTTAATAATATGATGACAGATTTAGAAATGTCAGCTAAATTCGCAAAACATGAATACCTAGAAGGTTCATCAGATTATTAACAAATGTATTGTTTTAATCATTATGATCGCCATTATTTGCACAAATCTGCAAACACTAGAAATGTTTTTACTTATAATCAATGGGAACATTGTCCAACACCGCCAAAAGACAGCTCGAAAAACATTTTATGAAAAGTTTTCATACTTCTCAGGGTTTAATGTCACAAATCCAGTAACGTTTTATTTAAAAAATATGAATAAGACAGGAATAAAAAACATGTTGACCAATACTAAACAAATTTATTCTGCGAACTTTTATGCTCAGCTGTCTACATTAGGTTTCTACTTTTGGAAAGACAACATTGAGACAAAAACAGTTTGGGGCACAAAAGATTGGCAGGTGCAAGGTTTAGAAGCCTTTTTCAAAGCCTGCATTATCCCGGAGCAAATAATGTTTTTAAATGATACAATTCAACAAACATCTTGTCTTGGCTTGGCTAAGATAAAAGATTTAAACAAAACGTCCATACCTAAGCCCACAACTGATAGTAATAGCACTGCAGATGAGGAGGTAGTCGTGAAACAGATTTTAACACACAACCGAACTAATCCCGATTGGAAAAAATGGTTAATGTGGCCCACAGACACAAATAACTGTCAAGATAGATTCCTGAACAAAACACAAGGGTTCAAAGTAACCAGGCCAGACCCAAGATATTCCCAGAGACAACATCCAGAGATAGTTACCACATACAGTGTAGGAAAACTATGCCTTGAGTGGCTATAGAAATCTACACTTCCTGAAATTAAACAACACAACTTTACTTAAAGAAGGGGTTGACTTGCAAGACTTCTTACTAGGGCCTCGTAAACAATGTCAAAAACGTTTCATATACGCCGGTATACATTCTGCTCACAATGAAGCATGGAAAATCACGCAAATGGAAACTGCAGAAAAGATACGAGAAATTGATCGTATTAATTTAGAGAAAGCTCTCTCTGTAGTGGACAATGGGTTAACGACTCTGTCCTCCAGAATGTATTCTTTGTACAGCATAGTATCATCTGCCATTGACATAATGGAGCAGGACTTGCTAATGTTACAAAATGGCCAGTCTCAATTATGTTCTATAATGCTGTTAGGCTGGACGTTGCAAAATCTGCGTTCAGGCTACGTGCCATGGCGTCTAATCAACACCACTTCATTGTTTTCTGTATTCAACCTTACAGATAAACAAATCTCGTTGGCACAAAGAGGAGTAGACTATACGGTGCTGAGCATAGAAAAACTGGAAAGATTACCATTAACTGTTTTTGAGAAGCCTGTCGTAGAATGGAGAATACATGGCACTATCACGATACCAGTGATGATTTTCCGGTTTCAATATTGCTTGAGACACATACCTGCAGGCATGTATGAAAGGTTGGGTAAAGGATACATTAAGTCGACCTGGAATTTACCATACACACACAAACGTTGGAGTGGGAGAAAGGAAGTATTTCTAAGTGGTAAAAATTGTAAGAACTCACTAAGTGGTACACTTTTATGTGAAGGTATTAATTTACACGGAGCCTGCGAAGGTTCTTCAAATAACCTTTATTGCCACCTGCACGGTTCACCAGCACGGGTGATAGAACCAATTTTCAGGCAGCTTTCCAATGGCAGCTACGTTATGCTCAATGATCACAGCTGTTGTGGCATGTTGGCAGGAAAAGCGTATCTAGTTAGTGTGTCAGCCAAGGTCACTTGTTGTATGCAAGTATTGATTCCAAAAAGTAAGACAGACAGGGAGTCGGCGTTATGGCCTTCACTGAATATCTCTTCTATACGAATTGATACTTTAAGCAGAATGAAAGCCATTCTTTTGCAAAAAACGGTGCCACTGACCTCGTCTAGAGAAATGTATGATCTGCAAGTTGCAAGGACGTCTGCAGAGATACATGCATTATTATCAACCAACTGCCCAGTACATTTTGCAGAAATGTTAGGTCAGATCTTAAACATGTCTGATACCAGCGGCATCGCACATGTATTTAAGACGATTTGTTAGGGACTGTTAGCACCGTTTGAAGCAGTCCTCGGCATTTTTCCAAATTTTGTGCACTCTGTGTTCGGCAGCCTGCCTCTCATTTTGGGACTTGTAGCAGGGATTCTATTTTTGTTTCTTCTGCTCCATTATGGCAAGTCCAGTCACCAACGATACCCAGACTACCATGGAACAAGCCCTGCTAGCCATGCGGTATCATGACAGGATTACACAGATTCTTGGCTTGGCTCGTTTAAGAGATATGAATACCACTTGGTTCCTTTCGTTCAGACCAATCTGGCAAGATTTCATCTTACCTGTTCTACAATGCCTGCTTTGCGGAGAAGAATGCATGTTGGACATTTGTCTTACACTTCCATCAGTACTGCCATCGGATGTTGACGCATTACTGGGTCTGGTAATGGCTCACTTGTTGTGTTGCCCCCAACGGCTACCAATCCTGATGACGGCATTCATTGAGGTCTCACCGGTAAGTCTAACTGATGGTGAGATACGAGGTATAACAGGCAGGCGCACAGGTACCATCTGATATGAACATGGCTAACGCGGCAACTGACGCTGACGGTAATGTTTCTCATATGTGCACAGTTGATCTACTTGAGGAAGTAGTTCCACTTTCACCTACTGTAGTAGACAATTTCTTTGCCAGCTTAGACGATTTGATGTTTTCTCCTGACACCGAGAATAACTTTTATAATCGGCCTTCGCTTTTCAAAAACAAAGCTTCTAATTTGGGAACTATATTTTTCTATGATTTCATTTGAATTTTCTTTTCCGAAATTGAACTTTTTTCCTTTTGGCACAGAGTAATCTGCTTAAAGTAGAACTATTCTTAGAGAACAAGAAATTTTTTAACACTTCCTAAAGACAATATTTGGCCTTATCCTCGAAACCAAAACAGTTTTATATATTCTGCTATGAAGTGGTCTCGACCTTTTCTTCTGTGTTTAAGAGCCATTTTCATAAATGTAATTTCATGACTCATTCAGTTTGCATTACCGGTATCATACATTTCCTTAAATGCGTACTATAGACAGACTAATTTTTTATGTGCAGCCATTTCAAATGCATTTTTTATGTATTTTGGTTGGGATTATAAACACATGCTTTAGATATGTTTAGATGCTTATAATTTAGTAATGTTGAACATATTAAAGTGGAGTGCGTGTTGTATATGAATCTAGGACCCTAGTTCAATTTTCCCGATTCATGCCCATATATAGGTACAAATCACCCTATCCTTATACAGGCATAGAAATCATAACCATATTTAGACTTAGCCTATGCAGTCCAAATACTGCATGGCTACTTCCACTAGTTCCGAGAATCCACAACGATTTCTTGGAAAAACCTGCCTTCAGCAGTCAGGGACTTCCCCTTGCTTGAACGCTGATTTATCCAAGAACTCAAGGAATTTTCATAGAACTGAGTCTTTGATGACGTTATTATGTCCAACCTAACGTCAATCTCGACACCTTTAAGGTATAAATATGCCCACACTTGCCCAAGCAAGCACACGGCGGTTTGGAGCAGTTCGACTATCTACTTGCCCGACGTGCCCAGCTACAGCAAGTGCCGAAGGAAGCCGACCCACCAGCAGACGCACTGAGAGAGACGCTGTCTTTTCTCCTGCCGAAAAAACCAGCTCCAGTGTTTCCAGGCTACCCTTGCGGGTTGCTGGGAAATAGAGTCCTGAGAGAGAGATACAAGACCTCCTTCGTTCTAAACCAAGGTACGGAGCTGATTAGACCCTTAGAGAATTCTTGGAATAGATTCTTGGCAAAGAATACTAAAACTAAGCTGCACCTCACTTACTTCTTCCCTTGTACTAGACCTAGGTTAGGTACACCGGGGTAGGCGTATTTTAGAAGCACCACTTGAGTACTTTTAGCCATTATTTTATTAATGTATGTATCTTATGTTATTTTATATGGTTTAGAAACCATACCATGCTTTTACAGTATTATTTTATAATACTATTCGTACTGTACGCATCATACTTTGCAACCAGTATTACGATTGTAGCAGTTCATTTCTTATGCATGAGAAAGAAGACTGTTCAATAAATACTTTATTGAAAACGCCCGTCTCTCTATTCTCTGCTTCTCTGGTGAAACGAAGCATGCACGATTGACTGAGTGAAATATCTATCTATCGTTTCCGCGACTCTAGAGATAGATTTCCTATTCTTGGGAAACAAAGTTGTCATGTTTATGCGATTGTCAGAAACTAATCCCTTCTTGTGAATTCAAGAAAGTTTCTAGTGACCTCTGAGCTAGCTGGCACTCACAATTAAGTCTAATATACTCGGTAGAGACCTAGTCAACCTCAGTCCTACGTCTAAACTACAGGATATATTATTCCAATGCGCAGAGCCTATTGGGAATACAGGAACTACACTACAATAAAATGGCCCCTCTTGGTTAGACAGTCCAACACCACCAGAATAGCAGTACACTCCTTGTCTTTAGCTATACCCACCACAAAATCCAGCGAAAAGGACTCCAGCGGAACCATCAGGGTAGGAAGAGGTTGTAACAATCCAGATGGTTTTCCATATTCCACCTTGCCTTTTACACACGACTCACATCTGTGAATCATGTTCTTAGTGTCTTTCACCACAGACGGCCACCAAAACTGGCGATGTAGTCGGTCAAGAGTTTTTTCAATGCCATTATGTCCTGCTCTGTGAGCATTATGACACTATTGGAACACTTCTTTGCGCAAAGCTGCGTTTGGTACCAACAATTGATTGCCTCTTAACGGTACTCCTTTGATTAAGGTCCATTGAGGATTTTTCTTTAGCCATTCTTGCCAATGGGGGGTTGGCACCCCTTTTACCACCTTTTGCAAAAATGTATCGGTTTGGAGTAATACTATGACTTGTTGGAGGTCTAAGATAGAATGATGTTGTTCTATTCTTTTGTCTTGACTGGTTTCTTGTCTGGACAAGGCAACCGCCTTCCTATTTTCAGCTCCGGGTCTATATGTAACCACATAATGGAATTCGGAAAAGAAAAGCATCCATAGGAGTTGCTGAGGTGAAAACAGTCTAGTAGAACGCATAAATTACAGGTTTTGGTGGTCTGTGTACACGGTACCACGTGTTTAGCTCCCATCAACAGATATCTCCAATCACCAAATGCATCCTTGATGGCCAGCAAATCCTTTTCTGCTATGGTATATCTTTGCTCTGCCTCCTTTAGCTTTCAAGACATGTAGGCTACAGGGTGTAGTTGGCCTGTGGTTTTGTGTCTTTGTTACAGTATGGCTCCTTTGGCTAGATCCGATGCATCTGCCTCCACCACATAAGGGCTTTCGGGATCCGGGTGAGCCAAAACGTGAGCCGTAACAAAGGCATTCTTTAGGCTTTGAAACGAGGATCCTGCTTCCTGGGTCTAAAATAAGGGAACATTTTTCTTTAGTAATCTAGTGATCGGAGCCACAGTGTTGGAGAAATGGCTTATGAATCTGCGATAGAAGTTTGCAAAGGTGAGGAAGCATTGTATATCTCTTACGTTTGTAGGGGTTAGCTATTCCTTGACTGTTTGTATTTTACGCTCTGACATCTACTGCCCTGTAGGGGACAACGTGACCCCTAAGAATTCCACCTTCCTTACGTTGAACTCGCAGATACCGAGTTCACAGTAGAGCCCGTTTTGACGTAGTGCCTTAAACACTTGGCAAACGTGCAAGATATGTTCCTGGCTTGAGGGGGAATATATCAAAATGTCATCTATGTATGCCTCAACAAACCTGTCCAGAAACTCCTGCAGCACATCACTCACAAAATACTGAAATGCTGCGGGGGCATTGCACAAGCCGAAGGGCATTACTGTGTATTCATATAGACCGTACCTAGTACAGAAGGTAGTTTTCCACTCATCGCCTTACTTTACGTGCACTAGGTGGTAGGCCGCTTTCAGATCTAATCGTGTGTATATGTTGGCGGCCTTAACTTGCTCCAGAAGAATGGGTATCAAAGGTAAGGGATATCGTTTTTTTATGGTGATGTTGTTCAAGGCCCTAAAGTCGATGCACGTTCTTTTCTCTCCATTTGCCTTCAGTATGAAAAAGAGTGGGGAGGCCGCAGGTGATTTAGAAGGGCGTATAAACCCATTCTCCAAATATTTGTCAAGATACACCCTTAGGTGGGCGTTTTCGGGTTCAGTTAAAGCATCTAGTCTCCCGCAAGGGATCATCGCTCCAGGTATGAGGTCTATTTGGCAGTCGTAATGCCTAGGAGGGGGCAACGTGTCTGTCTGTCTTTCAGAGAACACATCCTGGTAGTCCGTGTAACAATCTGGTAGCGTAACATCTGTTTCTGCCGCAGTGGCAACGCTCTGAATGGCAAGCTGACTGGCTACTGGATTTACTTCTTTAACAAGGCAATGTTCCTTACACCATGGACTGCCAAATTCCACCTTTTTGGTTTCCCAGTCTACCTGGGGGTTATGTAACACTAGCCATGGGAGACCTAGAATGACCCCGTACTGTGAAGCTTCAACGATATTAAACCTCAAACATTCTGTATGTCTTTCCACACATTCCATCCTAAGACTATCGGTCTGGAATCGGATGGGCCCTGTACTCAATACTCTTGCATCCACTGCCAACACCTCTTCAGGGTTTTCTTTTGCTTTTAAATCTAGTTTTAGTCTTTTTGCCACAAGATCGTCCATAAATAAACCTGTGGCACCTGAATCAATCATGGCATCGATGCTCTGCCATCCATCATCCATTAGTAAACGGATGGGTAACAAAAAATTCTGATTACAGACCCTCCTTTTGAGTGACAGAAGGGATGTTCAAACCACCCAAGGATCTCCCTTCTTGTACCCCTGGGTTAGTTAGCTTCTGTGACTGCTACTTGAGTTTTTTTTTAAACCTGGATGTTTTCTTCTTTTGACTAAACACTCCTTCACGAAATGACCCCTCTTCCCACAATACATACACAAACCGTCCTTCCTTCTAGTTTCCCTTTCTGCTTGGGTTAGTAGTGCTCTTGCCGCGCCTATTTCCATAGGCTCAGTGTTAGATCTGGGGGTCTCTAGTTGGCAATGATTATCACCTTTGTCCAAATAGAGACCCTTACTTCTAAGCCAGGACAAGGCGATTACTCTCCTTAATAACCTCTGCTCACCCCCTTGGTAGCTTGGCACGAGCAGACAGGCTTATCTCAGAGGCAGTGTGTTAAGCATTTGTGAATATACACAGTAATACAGTGATACCACTACAGATGGACACAACACAGGTTTTATAAAAATAAGTATTCTTTATATAGACTTAAACACAAGACCACAAACGACAAAAATCCACAGTACTATACTAAAGGTTACTTAAAAGATGATAAAAGTCTCTTAATTCAAGTTGATGGTAAATACGACAAAGTTCTCAACAAAGTTCTTGGATGCGGCACGCAAAGTAAACAAAAGGCTAGCAGAAGGGGAGATGCGTTGGTTCCGTGACCCGGGGGAACGTTTACGTCCTTCCTCAATGCTTGCGCAGAGTAGGGGACTCGTCGTGAGCCTCACCGGTGCGGAGGTGATGCGTAGATTCTCGACCTGTTGCGGTGCGCAAGATGGCGCCTTGATGCGATGCCGATGATCCAGTTGTGGTGCGAGAAGATGGCGCCCTTGATGTGGCGATGCGATGACGATGCGATGACGCCCTGGCAGCCTTGCGACGACTCTGTACTTTGGAGCCGCGACAGGCCCTGCGATGCGCTTCTCCGGTGATGCGATGACAGCTCTCTCAATACGTCGCGCTTCTCCGGCGATGCGACAGCAGACAGCTTCGATGAACACACGCTTCCAGGGAGATGCGACGAACTCTCGCTTCTCCGGCGTTGCGATGATTTCAGCTGTGGCGGCGACACACTTCTTCTCGATGCGTTGCGCTTCCAGCTCCCAGCGGCACGCAAGTGACTGGAGTCAGAATTCCCAGCAAGGAAATTCAGGAGGGAGCTGGAGGTGAATTCTTTTGGCCCTGAGACTTCAGCAGGAGGCAAGCACAGTTCAAGCCCTTGGAGAATATTCTGTAGATGAAAGTCCTTACAAAGTTCCTTCTCCTTTCCCTTGGCAATGAAGCAACCACTGCAGGCCAATCCAGCAAACAGCACACTGGCATAGGGGCAGTCCAAACTCATGCAGCTTCTTTGGTTCTTCTCCTTGGCCGAAAGGTCTCTTGTTCCAGAAGTGATCTAAAGTCTGTGGGACTGGGTCCCAATATTTATACAAAAAAATCCTTTGTTCTCCGAAGGCAGAGAGGCCTCTGCCTTGTTTAAACCAGTTCCTGAGCACTGTTTACATGACTCTTCTCTTCCTTTCACTGTGCAGGGCAGAAACATCAGACGCCCCACAGGAGGTGGAGCCAGCACAGGAGAGGGAAAATGCAGCTCTGGAGCACTCTGTTGACAGGATTCCCCTTCTCCTTTCACTGTGCAGGGCAGAGACATCAGACAAGCCACAGGGGGTGGAGCCAGCATTGTGGAAGGAAGGCCCAGCCCTATTCAGGTCCCAGGTGCACTCTCCCCCTTCCACCTGGAGGTAAATCTCCCTATTCACCACTGGGCTGTCCCAGACTGTCTCCTGGAATTTCCCCAGCCCTGTCACACACAAACCCAGACGGGAAACATCCTTTACAACGCAACTTTTACCATGCAGTGCCTTTACGACACAACTTTTACAACGCAAACCATTACAACGCATTGTGCTGGGGGCGCTCTAGGATAGGGAATAGGTTTAATTAACTATCCAACACCTTCCCTACTATCCACGGGGACTGGAGTTGGAATAGTAAATTAAACTATTCACTATCCAGCGCCCCAAAGCACTATGCGTTGTAAAGGCATGCGTTGTAAAAGCATGCGTTGTAATGTCATACATCCAACCCAGACAAGGAATACACAAGTCAGCAGAGGCGGGCTCAAATGGTTAGGCAAGCAAATGCCTACTTTCTAAAAGTGGTATTTGCAAACACAGAATATTAAAATAAACTTTACTAAAATATGTATTTTATTATTCTGAGTTCAGGCATTCTAAACTCGAATTTCTACCATGTTCCCTGAGTCAGTTAGGATTGTAGGGATGTAACAATCTTCACTGCCCATTCTAATCTATGAGAACAGGTAGCCTTCAATAGTGAAAAACGAAAATGTCTGTAATTCACTACTAGAACATGCTACACACATCACAGCATGTCCTACCTTATACTTACAATGCACCCTGCCCTTGGGCCTACCATAGGGGTGTCTAATATGAAGCAAAGGGAAGGTTTAGGGACTGGCAAGTGGGTGCACTTGGCCAAGTCGACATGGTAGTCACAGACTACACACAGGCCTTGCAATGGCAGGCCTGAGACACACTTTACAAGCTGCTTCTGTGGGTGGCACAACCAGTGCTGCAAGCCCACCACCAGCATTTGCTCTACAAGCCCTGGGCACACATGGTGCACTGTACGAGGGGCTGACAGTAGATCAAATAAGCCAATCATGGAATCCAATCAGTATACTAATTTAACATAGGGAGCACTTGCACTGTGGCACTGATTAGCAGTGGCACAGGGCCCAAAACATACAACCAGCAAAAATATGTCAAAACAGAGGAGGCAATCCGTCAAAAATGGAAGGGAGGCTCAAGCCAACGATGTCAGGTCTAACACTGAGCAACAGATCCCGATGCACTGCCGGTAATTTGATTCTTGTCAAAACGAGAGGGTGGTCTTTCTACCTTGTTCCTATCCCCTCTACATTCCCCCATTTGGTAATCCAACCGTAGGGTGAGATTGATAAGGTCAGTGCAGGTAGAGGGTTGGGGATCGATTTGAGCCAGGACGTCCTTCATCTTGTCTTTTAGGCCTTGATAAAACAACACAGCTCTTTTTTCTTCGGGCCACTGTGTTTCTGCCACTAGACGCTGAAAGGTATTGATATATGCCACTAGATCTTTACTGCCTTGTTTCAGTTCTATTACCTCCCGATCCACAGAAATAGAAGTCGATCTGTGATCGAACACTAACTCAAACTCTTTTCTGAATTCGTCCCAATCGTATAACATGGGGTCGTCTCTACGTACCAAGGGAACAGTCCCCCGTTAGATAGGAAATCATGAACGCTACCCTAGCCTGGTTTGTGGGAAATGCCTTAGGTCAACGTGAAAAGTGTAACAGTATGTCGGTCATAGAGACCTGTACCTTGGATGCTTCCCCATAAAAATGTTCCGGGGCAGCCAGTGGTATAGGTGTGGGTACTTCGACAGTGATAGGGGAAGGGAAGTGTTGGAACTGGCCCTTCTTGCAGGGTCATCCCCAAACTTTTTGCTTCTCCCTCCCCTATTTTTCCTGACCCGTGGCTGTTGGCAATAAGACTCTGCGCACTTTACCACTGCTGATCAGTGCTAAAGTGCATATGCTCTGTGTAAATTGTTATTGTGATTGGATATACATGATTGGCATATTTGTATCACCATGAAGTCCCTAGTAAAGTGCACTGGGTGTGCCAGGGCTGGTGATGGCAAATGCTACTAGTGGGCCTGCAGCACTGATTGTGCCACCCACATGAGTAGCCCCAAAATGGTGCCTCAGGCCTGCCACCGCAGTGCTGTGTGCAGTCTGTGAAATGCCATGTCCTCCTGGTCAGTGTCCCCACTGACCGGGCCTAACCCTTCCCTTTTTGTGCACATTGGTCACCCCTATGGAAGGCCCAAGGTACCCCCTTGGGCAGGGTGCAGTGTATGTGAAAGGTAGAGCATGTACTGGTGCAGGTGACATGCTCTGGTAGTGAATTACAGCCATTTTCGTTTTTCACTGCTGAAAGGCTATCTTGCTTCATAGGCTATCGTGGGGGATGCTGGCTACAGTGGCTACCAGCGTATCTTCCCATAGAAGCAAGATAGGACATAAAAGTCTGGTATCCCTGAACTCAGAATTTAATAACACATCTTTTAGGAAAGGTGGTTTTTAACTCCTGTGTTTGAGAACAGCACTTTTAGAAAGATGCTGTTCTCTTGTCTGACCTTTCTGTGTGCCTTGGCCTGTTTGTGTATTGACTGTCTGGTTTGAGAGTGACAGGGGCTGGGGATTGCCCAGGAGGCTGGCTGAGTCAGCCCTAGGCTGAATGACTGCATTTGCAACTTGAGTGGTGGGAGGAGATAGCACCTGGGCCTGAATAGGGCTGTGCCTGCCTGCCTTCCACAATGCTGGCTCCACCTCCTGCTGGGCGGCTGACGACCCTGCCCCTCACTCTGAAAGGAAAGGAGAAGCCAGGAAAACAAAGTGCGCAAGAAACACCCAGAACTGGTTCAGACCGGGCTCAGGGCCCACTTGCACAAAGAGAACAAAGACTTTTAGGGGTATAAATACAGGACCCCTGACAACAGAAAATTAGATCATCCTGGAATCAAGAAGGAACCTCTGCCAAGGAGAAAGCTGAAACTGAAGAAGGAAGATTGTCCAGTTGTTGCTCTGCTGGATTGCCCTGCTGTTGCTTTGCTGCCAAGGAGAGGGGAAGGACTTTGCTTTGTGCTGTGTCCCCTTGCTTGAAGGAATCTCCGATGGCCTGAGAAGAGCTGGCTCCCTGTTTTGAAGTCCCAGGAACAAAAGGACTTCACCCCCAGCTTCCCCTGAGCTCTACTGTGAGAGTTCTGTCCTTCCTGGAGTGCTTGGCCCATGTGTGGTGCCTCTGGAAGTTGTACCTGTGTTGGGAAGCTGGAAACTAAGCTTGAGAGACTTTGCTACAGCAAAGTTATTGCATCGCTCGCTGCGAAGCGCATCCCCGACAGTGCGAGGAAATTCCTACCGCTACGAAGGTCGAGATCGTCGCAGCGCCTGTTGCTGCTGTCAGAGCCGGCGCATCCTTCGTTTGCGGGACGCACCCGATCGGTGCGGGAAGTCTAACATCGCTGCGAGTGTCGTCGCAGAGCCTGACGTCGCTGGGTGAGATCGCCGCACCGCCTGCTTGTGGATCGCATCACGCCGCTGCGAGAGTCTTCGCCGATCCATCGCACCGAGGAGCTGCGAGAGAGAAGATCACCGCTGGTCCACGAATCGTCGCCCCGGAGATCGTCGCAACTCCAAAGATCCTCGCATCGTACCTTTGCGAGAACAAACTTCCTACGGAACCTACGCACCGGAATCCAGACAAGTGGCCTTCCTCCCCTTACAGACCGGATTCGTCGCAACACGCTCGCTGCTGTAGCGGGGCTGTCGCAAACGCCTCCCCAGGGTCTCAGGAGAAACGCATCGCTTGTTTTCCACCGCACCAGCTTCTGCTTTTGGAACTTTGTCGCAACTAAAGGTACTGTGAGCTAAACGTGACGCAACTGTGGACTTTTCACGGAACTGTGGATTATTTTTATCGCAACCTAAAGAACTTTATCGCACCCTTAAGAACTCTTTTGAAACCCCATTCTTGAACTGTGTATGTTGGATTTTTGTCGTTTTGGTCTTGTGTAGTTTAGATTAAATACCTTTATTTTTCTAAACTGTTGTGGAGTCAGTTTGTGATGTTTTCACTGTGTTACTGTGAGTGTTGGTACAAATACTTTACACATTGCCTCTGGTTAGCCTAGACTGCTCGTGCCAAGCTACCAAGAGGGTGAAAAGGGGTTCTCAGAGGGTTTCCTCCTTACCCTGACTAGAAGCAAGGGTCCCTATTTGGACAGTGGTACCTACCCCTGCCAACTAGAGACCCCCATTTCTAACAGGAAGGACGAACTCCCAAACTGCCATGGGCTCCCCCCACTAGTGCGTCCAGTTTGAGCGTTAAAGGGATTTCTCTGCAGTCTATCTACGGTGTCTTGGAGGGCAGCTGTTTCCGCTCTAGATGCGGTAACCTCCTGCTGTAACACACCTAACGTGGCTAACACCTCTTCTAAGGTGGGCATGTTTACAACGATCCGACCGGGAGATGTATATTATCAATTAGGCAGATTATTCTGTCACGTGTCCCTCGGAGGCTTCTCAGGATCGGTTTGTTGCTCAAATGGGTCCACCTATTGACACCCTCAATTCCGAAATGCTTTAATAGCATGGAAGATTAAGGTGGTCAATCGGGGAAGGAAAGGAAGGGAACAGCGGGGAGGGAGACCTGTGGAAAGAAGAACACCCTATTATAGCACTGTTTATCTATACATCTAGAAATACCGCTACTACTTTTATCATTACACAACTTCCCTTTATACCTGTAAAGAAAAAGACAACACTCTTCTGGAGTGATTTCACGTAGGCTGATCAATTCTCTGACTACCAGCCTTACTTCTGGCAATACTGTGAACATAAATCAAAGGGTTTGACCTTGAAGTAAAATGACCATCATCACAAAACTCTTCCTCCTACAGAGATAACCCACCAATGTTGGTGCTATGGACCACGTCACAAGGGAGGAAGGATGGTTTCTATGTTCATCCACTCCAGAACCCTTATTATATAGGACAACAAAAACACACAACACGTAACATAAATATATCTCCACAACGGATTAGTTTGCTGATAGTCTGCAGAGCATTATTAGCTTCATAACGCAATGACTCTGATTTTCATGATTGTTTTCACTGGCAAAAGTTTTGAATGTAAAAGAACAATAAGTTATTATACCACCTGGTATGTTATCGTTTCTGGTATTGTGTTTTGAAAGTATACGTGGCTGAACACCACACCAAGTTATTTCGTGGTAAACGGTGGCATAAAACAAAGAGGGAATTCAGAGCTCCCTTTCTAGTCAAGGCGTGATCCGATTGGTTCATTCAAGAAGAAGCGGTATGCCCCACCCATCGGTGTCAATGGCATCAAGGAACGAAAACGGGGAAGGTGGTGTCACGGACACCCTTACCGCACGGGACAATACCCGCAGCAATTTCGCCAGGCTACTGTGCATCGGGAACAGGATAATCTGCGGTGAGCCCTTCCAGCTCCCGGCTTTCATAGCCCTCGGCGTATTGGGAGGCCATCACTTCCTGTGCATGCACTCGCCGCGCCGCACAGGATTCTGGTAAGTGTAGTTCCTTCCCCTTCCGCGTCTTCCGGGTTCATGGAGCCGCGATTTCCAGGCCATGACTGTAGCGCCCATAATGCTGCTGCGTACCTTTTCCAGGTGCGGGTATGGTCATCCCACTGACCCGATACGGCGTCCGCCTCCAACAGGGGTAAGTGTGTAACAGTTAGTCCCAGCTTGTGAATGGGGTGATACATTTATTGCGACTTTGGCTGCAATAAAGTGCTGTTAACTCGGCGATAGCTCATTGAGAATACAGCCCCATATTGTTTTAGTCTTACAGTTTATGCAAAATTATTAATTACTTCTTTTATTATTTAAAAAATTAATAATTAACTTGTTAAAAAAAAATATTTTTTTAACTTTTACTAAATTTTAAACTTTAAACTTTAATTTACTTTAAATAAACATCTTCATTAAATATAGTATTGAAAAATAAACTTAGAATTGCAAGGTAGAGTGTTTATATTTTATTTTGTTAAAAAAGGAATCTTCATAAAATAAATTAATATATTTATATGTTTTAAATTGTAAACATTTATTTTGAAGAGATAATGTACTCTAACATTTTATCTTATTACTCCTAGTGTAAAAATGATTATTTTAATTTATTTCACTTGCATAATATACGATTAAAAAAAAAACTTTGATCACTTTCTCTGTTCTTCCTCATAGGGAGACTTCCACTACAGTAGCAAAGACCTCCATCGAGGCAGATGACCTCCACCTATGTGTGAAAAGTTACAAGTAGTAACTTTACACTCATAAATTTGGCTACACCCCCATTTCGGGGAAAGAAGACATGCATCTTCATTTTAGAGTAATGATACACCTGGAAATGGTGAATAGCCAGAAGTAGAAAATTTACTACAAAGTTTAAGAACAATTTACACTGATAGATCTTCGCTTCCACCTTTCCCGTCTTTTCAATGGGGAGATGTCCACACATGTAAGTTTACTACTTTAGCAGTAAACGTTAGAGGGGCCAGGGGAGTGGTGGAAAAATGGGGAATATCTACCTTGAAATGTGAGGAGATTAGAGACTAGGAACGAACAGTAAGTGATTGAATGTGGCTACTACAAGCACTCACCCACCGAAGTTAAAGCACATTGCTCTTCACAAACTACCCTTCTAAAGTTACAACAGCCCTTAAAGAGACAAAGAAATAGTAAATGTATACCCCAGCCAAGCCTTGGTGTAAGTCAAGCACTATACTTGGTCTTTCATAGTTACTGCAACACACTCCTATGGAAAATAATGGGAGCAGGGACTTAAAACAACAGCCCATATCAAACAGGGTTAACATTTTTTAATTTATTACACATATACATATATATATACATATATATATATACACATATATATATATATATATATATATATATATATATATATATATATATATATATATATATATATACCCAAAAAGTTGGGATGGTAAAATTTGGTCGGATCTGCTTGATGCATGCAAAGCAAACAACCAGGTATCCTTTTGGGGCATGATAGCCAGGGGTACCAGAGATGGAACCCCCGTTAGGGACACGTTTCTCGAAGCCAAAGTGTGGACTTCACCCTTTGCAACATTATACCTTCCGAATGGAAACGAGCCCATACTGGACAATCATGAAATAGGGTTAGTCCTAAGTGAGATACCCCTGACCTTTAGTATTTCTGAAACTATTGCAGCTATAAAGGCAACTAAATCCGGGAAAGCACCTGGGCCAGATAGGATACCGGGGGACCTGTGGAAACACGAAAATATGCTATGGGCTCCATATATAAATTGCGTGTGTAATAATATTGCAAGGGGAGCGCCAATTCCAGAGACATGGCGGGGCGCCAAAATAGTAACTATTTTTAAAAAGGGCCACAGAATGAATCCGGACCATTACAGGCCTATTAGCCTGCTTGATGTCCTTCAGAAGGTATTTGCACGCCAAGTATTAACTAAGCTAAGTGCATGGATGGAGGAAACTAGTACTCTAACTAAGTACCAGGCTGGTTTAGAGGGGAAATTAGCACTGTCGATCAAGTGTTCAGATTTTTATGCATCATTTGGAAGTACATCAATATAAAGAGGGCACACTTGTATGTGGCCTTTGTCGACCTCAGGGCGGCTTTTGACCTTGTGCCCAAAGGCGCCCTGTGGTCGAGATTGAGAGATCAAGGGGTCCCTGGGAATATTTTGAACCAGATTATTAATCTTCACGAGGCTAATTACGCCAGGTTGAGATGGGGACCAAATGGAGAATTGACTGAGCGCATTGAGATAAGGAGAGGCGTGAGGCAAGGATGTGTGTTGGCACCCACACTATTCTCCTTGAACGTCAATGACATACCGTACACCCTCTTGGGCTGCGAGTACGACTCTCCCAAGCTGGGTGGCGAACATGTGCCGGCATTGTTATTTGCAAATGATACTATCTTAATCTCACAGACACCCAGAGGATTACAAAATCTACTTGATGCCTTTCGGTGTTATTGTGATGAAAAAGGTTTGGAAATTAACTCGTCTAAAACTAAGTATATGGCGGTTAATCCTCACAGAAATTTTAAAAGAACACTAACAGTTAATAATGAAATGATCGAGTATGTGCATAGTTTTAATTATTTGGGTATTACTCTAGACACCAAAATTAACTGGAAATCTCAAGTGGTTAGAAGTAAAACTCTTCTTGTTCAAAATCTAGTCCCAATAGCCAAGAGACATAAGAACAGCTACTGTAAAGCGGTGACCCCTGCATTAGAGCTATATAAATTCAAAGCCCAATCTGCTTCTCTCTATGGGGCGGAATTATGGGGCCACACAGCTAAATGTGCCTTTATGACACATGAAAACATTTTCTTCAGACAAATATTAGCAATGCCACGGCGCACACCCCTACTACCACTTACAATGGACCTTAACATACATCACACTGATGATCATGCCACTTTGCGACCGTTGTTATATTGGGTACGTCTCTGGGCAACAGATGAATTAGCTGATTACAGAGATGCCCTAAAGGAAGTTATGAAAATAAAAATACGACTCAGCTGACATGGTTGAACCACATCCAGGATTGGTTTACAAAGCTTGGGCTATACCATTATTGGGCTGAGCCCGATTGTCCGACCTTGGGCTGCAAAAAACTGTTAAAAGAAAGATATTGGGACTACCTTAATACCTCCATGCTACGGAAACCGAGGGTAGGTGCCCTAATTCTCGAGTTCCTTGGTGTGAAAACAGCGAGCAGTTTCGAAGGTTTTATGGATGAGGTTCTACCGTCCCTAGCAAAGTCTCTGTATTTAAAATTTCGATACGGCATACTCCAAATCAAGGCTAATACTGCTAAAAGGGTGCGTAATGTTGATAATGCAGGGAAGGAAGTTCTGGCAAAATGTGATTTGTGCACTATGGGAACAATAGAGGATGAGGCACATATACTATTTTTGTGTTCAGCCTACACTCATTTAAGGAAGAAATGGATAAAACCTATTTGTCGCCTTCTGGGCTTTAGGCACCTTTGTGATGCCGAAAGAGTTCTCAGAAGCGAGACTACTCAACCCATTGTCTTCAGTGTAAGTAGATACCTTATCTCTGTGGAGATAGTGCGAAGGAGACGGGGTCTTAGATTTTGAGAACATAGAGATATAGCCAGTGCGTTTGATGTAATACAGTAGCGGGAATTTTGGGCATAGGGGACAAGAATTGGTGTTAGGATTATTCATATATTGTATAGGAAAAGGAAGTAATACTCTTTATATTAAGTATGTTTTAAAAACGTATATTTATGCAAGACATTCGACTATCAATTTTAACGAATGGCAAATGCTTCTTTCTGTTTTTAATTAGAAAAATATGTATTTATTAATTTAATATTGCAATTGCCTTTGAAGGATCTTTTTTAAGGAACAACAAATGCGAAAGTGGGCGTGATTTGGAATTTTTTGGGCTGCAAACTGTTTTCTTTTTTTTAAATAATGATGTGAATCTTTTATGGTTTTCTTCAACCGAAATAAAGATACTTGACTTGACTTGACTTGACTATAAAGGACTATCATATACTCTTGGGTGGTTGGTATCACCAGGGACTAATTGATACTGATGAATACAAGTTCCTGAGAAAAGAGAAACCATGTATACCTTGCTTATATTTCCTCCCGAAGATCCATAAAAACGCCACTACACCACCAGGGCGTCCAATAGTTTCGTCCAACGGCAGAGTATTGGAAAATACGTCTATATTACTGGATCTTTTCCGATCTGAATATGTCTCCAAATTGAGTTCACACTGTAAGGATAGTACTGATTTTCTCCGAAAGGTACATGGTGTACAGTGGGAGAATGGTTATATAATGATCAGTATGGATGTATGTTCTTTATATACATGTATTGACCAAGAAAAAGGAGTAGCAGCATGCATGTATTTTCTTAGGAGCAGGCATATAGATCATTGGGAGCACAAAAAGATGCTGGAAACAATGATGCTTTTTTGTTTGCGTGAGAATTTCTCTCTCTTTGAAAAATATGTATACCGTCAGCGGTCTGGTACCGCGATGGGTACTTGTTTTGCCCCCAGCCGTGCAAATTTATTCCTAAGCTGGTGGGAGGAACAGATAGTATGGTCACAGGAATTGGAAATGTATACTGATCACATAATAGTATGGATCAGGTACATAGATGATTTGTTCCTTATATGGAATGGTCCAGAAAACTTGGCAAAGGAATTCATACAGAAGCTTGGCGTAAATGATTTAAATCTACGATTCACACATTCCATGAATTCAAGCTACTGTGAATTTCTTGATGTAGCAATAGAAATACAAGAAGGTCAAATAACAACACCACTTTTTTGCAAACAAACAGCAGGGAACGCGGTGCTGCATGCGGCGAGCCATCACCCAACCCCTTTAAAACAGAGTATACCTTATGGAGAATTCTTGAGGGCTCGCCGCAATTGCAGCACCGATGATGATTACATCAATGAACAACAGGCCATGATATCTCACTTCAGACAAAGGGGATATAAGGAGGAAACTCTAGAGATAGCGAAAAATAAAGTGAAGGACCTATCGCACGATGATCTCCTTTTTAAACCATATACAAGCACCACTAGAAAGAAAGAATCAAACTCAGTAGGCCCTATTGTACCAAGAATGATAGCCAAATTCAGTAGGGGAGCTTGGCCACTTGAGAAAATGATGAAAGACACTGGAATCTTCTGGTGGCCGATCCCATAATAGGGAATCGGATAGGAGCAAGACCACAGATAACTTATCGATGAGCAAGACCTTTACGAGATAGGTTGGTCCACAGCTATCCTAGTGAAGATACACAAACACAGTGGTTACGAATGCCTAATGGCTTTACCACTTGTGGTATGTGTAAGGCAGACAAAAATGGCAGGAACTGTAAAGAATATACCACAGGCACTAAACAAACTCGCCCGATAAAACACATCATCAATTGCAATAATGATTTTACTGTCTACGTGTTGGAGTGCCCTTGTGGCCTCCAGTACGTAGGCCGTACTAAGCTCCCACTTAAACTGATGATACTGCAACATTTGCGTGCTATCACGAATCAAGATCATAATTATCCAGTTGCACGCCATTATACGGAATGCCATTACAGCAATAACAGCAGTCTACGGTTTTTTGGCCAGAGCTGGGGCTGAGTGCCCCAGCAACCGGTTTGAACTGGGGTATGCACAGGGACACCTTGTGTGCCCCAAGCAGTGTCTGAAAAGCTATCTGTGAATGCACCCACCCTTCCCCAATACACTAAAGTCTGTCTGGGGAGGTGGTTACACCTAACTGGAAAGGAAACCTATTGTCCAAGCCTCCCCTGCTGGAGTTGCATCCAGCAGCAGGAGGTATGACTTGTGACTGTGGCAGCAGCATCCATTTTGTGATGCTGGGGCTCTTTTAAACTATCACCGGGTAAGTAAGTGTGTACATGTCTTCTCCCTCTAGAAGGGTGGAATTCTACCCCCACCGCCAGAACTGGCGGAGGGTATGATTCCAAAGTGTTTGACACCAAACACAACATGTTTTGATGCAGCCATTCCAAAGTTAGAATTTACCGCGAGGTTATAATGCACTTAAAAGTATATGGTATAGCTGTATCATTGAACAGCTATAAGGAAGGCATTCTGAAAGCTGCAGAGAGGCACAGCTCATGCTTGGGCACCCTCTCACACAAAACTAAGCACTCTGCCTTCAGGATTGTCAAGGCCTGCTGTTGGACTTGGCCCTTCTGGCAGGTTCACCCCTAAACTTTTTGCTTTAAATGGTGACCTGGTGATGGTGATTTTTGGGTTCTGCGCACTTTCACTGTGTCCCAGTGGAAAGTGCATGCGCACTTTGAGTGCATGTGGTGAGATAGGCCTGCCCACCCATAGGAATGCATGGGGAATGTATGTGTCCCTGGTAGTTCCTGATGCGTGGGGTGTACAGGCTCGAGTCTGGTATGTGCGGACTTGTGTGATTGAATGCTTCGAAATGATGTATGCGGCGTGTATGTGTCTAGTGTGGAAGTGCCACTTCTAGACATGGCTGTGTGTGTGCTGTGAAGGTGCTGGCGTGTGATTGGCTGGAGCTGGCTGGGATGCCAGGCTCCATGAGTCATGATGGGTCTGCCCGGTGGTGAGTGTGGAGATTAGCATGCTGATGGCTGGGGAGGAGTGCACCTGTGTCCTGAATGGGGCTGGGCTTTCCCCACACAATGCTCGCTCCGCCCCCTGTGGTGCGTCTAATGACCCTAGCCCTGCCAGTGAATAGAGTGAGGGGATGAGCACATCAAGGGTGCTCCAAAACCAGCTGCGAATGGTTTCTCCCCCACCCTGCACCTACAGAAAAAGATTTTATTAGTATAAAAAGGGGCTGTGTCCCCTTGCAAGTTGTTCTTTTCCTGACTTAGGAGTGGGGGTCTCTGACTGACTTTGGCGCAAGCCCTGGCCAGCCAGGGATCCCATTTCTAACATTGGTGGCAAGTGGTGCGGATCCGGATTTGTGTTTGTGTTGTACCACAGTGGCAACTGGCCGCACTACAAAACTCTGCATTTTAGATGACCACATTTTGGGGATAATTGTTTTTTTAAGTTCCATATTTTCTCCTAAAGGTATCATTGTGTAATTGTGTCCAGTACATTTGTTCCCCCGCCCTGCGCCCAGAGTTGGTACCTGTGTCACGTGTGGTCAGGTTGAGGAATCAGGGGTGGTAGAAACTGCCTTACCAGTCCGAGGGGAGGGTTGTGTGTGGATGAATGGTGTGTTGCACTGGACAAGTGAGGGTGAGTTCTCTGGGATAGAGAACTTGCTGAATCCTTTGGGAATTGGGTACTCCTGTGTTAGCTCAGACCCCTAGGTTCCCTGTGTAATCTTTTCTCTGGAACGTCCGCCAAAATGGAGTCTACTTTTGTTTTCAGTGATCTAGGTACCTACAGTAAAGGGGAGCTGTTAAGGTTCTGTGAAGAGAGCAACATAGGGTGGGGTGAGACAGACTATTACGGACTTGGGGACCGCCTGATAAGATGGCAAGAGGATCAATGGGATCTTGAGCGTAGTGAGGAAAGGGCCCGGGCCTCACACCATGAGGGTGGTGGGTCTGTAGGGAGCCCTGAAGATTCAGAAGAGGAGGGAGAAGATGTCAGTACCTGGACGCCAGTAGAGAGTGAAGACCCCATAGGTAGGGAGTCCCTTGCTGGGTCCAGTGTAGGAGGCAGCACCTCATCCCTTTCCCTGTCCCCAGAGGAGTGGGAAGATAGGAGGAGAGAAATGGAGCACCAGCTGGCTTTAGAGAAGCTCAGGTTAGAGCATGCCCAGGCTATGGCACAGCTGGGCGTTAGAAAGCAACAGCTAAAGACTGAGAGGGTCTTAGCGCAAGAGAGGATAGAGGAGGCTGAGAGGGCCTCCACCAGAGGCAAAGTAGCTCTGGAGGGTAGACTATCCCCTGCGCGCAGTTCTAATTTTCTGGACTCCCCAGGGCGGGTTGAGTCCAGTGGTGGCAGCTATATAGAGCCCAGTGCGAGCAGTTCCACTCCCAGTTCCCCGAGTATGGTACCTGTTTCCCAGGAAGAGGAGTATAGGTTGAAATTCAGGGGCAGTAGGAAGCTGTCTCACCAATCTTGGGAGAAGTTTGAAGATGAATGTTGTGGAGCACTGTGGGCTTGGGTAGAGGTTCACACTGACTCTGATTTTGACACACTGCTTAATATGGTTCTCAAAGAGCAGGTGCTCAGTTGTTGTTCACCAGGGTTGCGCCAACACCTGTTGGAGTGTGGATTGTCTGATGCATGTGAGCTTGCAGATGAAGCAGACCGCTGGGAAAGGGCTAGAGGTTCTCTAGAGTCATTGGTGAGTGACTCCAAAAGTAGTGGTTCAGGTATCTTCCAGCCCAGCGTGGTGGAAGAGGCTCAGTGTAGCCCAGCTAGGTCCCAGGATAGCGAGGAGGGTGTAGGGGCTCACTGCCTGGCTCAGTGGAGCAGGAGTGAGAGGGAGACCGAGGGTCCCCAGACGCACGAAGCCCTGCCTCAGGACTTGGATGGTTTCTGTAGGGAACACCAGGTTGGGGACCTAGGCTGTCCTGTTAGCCCATTTGAGAAAGATCTCCTAGTGAGTAGAGGACCTGGAGCGTCTGTATACAGAGCTCCTGTGGTTCTAGAGTCTGGCAGTACCGCTCCGGTAGGGAGGGTACAGGAGTCCAGCGTGAGGAGTGATTGGGGGATGAGTTTCCCAGTGGATGCACCAGTGGACCAGGGACTAGCCAGTTGGGCTAGATCTTTTTGGGGGGACCCGGGTGGCGCCACTTCTGGTCTGGGGGATCTTCACGCACTGTCAGGTAGACAGGGGATGGGAGATCTGCACCAGACAGTCACACAACATATGTGTCATTTGTTAGCCTCCGGGGGATGGTGTGTGAATCCCCAGAAGTCCTGGAGGGCCAGGCAATTGTTCCACCAAAGGTTTTAGACCAGAGGTTGGGAGGCCAGGTTCATGATCAGCCTGACCTGAAGGGTAGGACGACTGTAACCAGTGTCCTGACCGGTTCTTATTCCAGAGGAACCTCTCCAGTTGGGAGAGTGCAGACCTCTGGAAGGGGTGCAGAGGGTGGGAGAGCCCACCTCTGACCCCGGTGCAACCTGAGGGGTTAAACCCTGGGTTGGAATGGCGTTCTAGGTGTACCCCTCGCCAGAGGAGGATGAACCCTAGGAGAAGAGGTAAGGGGAGGAGAGCCTTCCCTGAGACTCCTGGTCCGCCTGAGGTTGTAGACCCTAGGCTGGAGAACCAGTGGCAGTCTAGCCCTGTTTTACAGACAGGAAGAGTGGAGAATGGCTACTACGTGCCAGGGGTTACTACCCCCCGCTCTGCGAATTGGCAAGGACCGGTGGCACCTGGGTGGCCCAGGGCCTGGTCCTGGCCGCGGACAGCTAGGGAGTACCAGTGGGGTAGCCCAGTTGATCCAGACAGTGGTTTGAGAAGGAATCCCATGGGTTCACCGTAGCGTAGAACAGGAGGGTGTCCCTGCAGTTGCGGGCCCGCGTCTGTGTTCTATCGCCTCAAGCAGGGAAGTCCATCACGGTGGGGATTGGTCTCCCCTGCATTTTGGCTGGAAGGGGTTGTGTTGGACTTGGCCCTTCTGGCAGGTTCACCCCTAAACTTTTTGCTTTTAATGGTGACCTGGTGATGGTGATTTTTGGGTTCTGCGCACTTTCACTGTGTCCCAGTGGAAAGTGCGTGCGCACTTTGAGTGCATGTGGTGAGATAGGGCTGCCCTCCCATAGGAATGCATGGGGAATGTATGTGTCCCTGGTAGTTCCTGATGCGTGGGGTGTACAGGCTCGAGTCTGGTATGTGCGGACTCGAGTGATTGAATGCTGCAAAATGATGTATGTGGCGTGTATGTGTCTAGTGTGGAAGTGCCACTGCTAGACATGGCTGTGTGTGTGCTGTGAAGGTGCTGGCGTGTGATTGGCTGGAGCTGGCTGGGATGCCAGGCTCCATGAGTCATGATGGGTCTGCCCGGTGGTGAGTGTGGAGATTAGCATGCTGATGGCTGGGGAGGATGGCACCTGTGTCCTGAATGAGGCTGGGCTTTCCCCACAAAATGCTGGCTCCGCCCCCTGTGGTGCGTCTAATGACCCTAGCCCTGCCAGTGAATAGAGTGAGGGGATGAGCACATCAAGGGTGCTCCAAAACCAGCTGCGACTGGTTTCTCCCCCACCCTGCACCTACAGACAAAGGATTTATTAGTATAAAAAGGGGCTGTGCCCCTTTGCAAGTTGTTCTTTTCCTGATCTTACTGAGGGGGGCTGCTGCTGCTGGCGCCAGGAGGAACCGCCACTTGGGACGGCCTTCCTGCCTGGAGGGCCCAGTGAGCTGGCCCCTGGCCCAGCCTTGCCCCCCCTGCCTTACTGCAATCCTGAAGGACTTGTGCTGACCTGTATGCCCATAGCGCTGGGGAGCGCTTTATTTTTATTCTAGCGCCTGGGAGTGCTGTTTATTCTCCTTAGCGCTTGGGAGCGCTTTATTTGGGGCCCACGGCGCTTAATAGCACCTTACTCTGCTTATAGCGCCTGGAGCGCTTTATTGAGCTTTAAAGCCGGTGCCCACCCGGCATCGCCAGCGAAATTGAATATTTCCCTACTAGCGCTTTGGGAGCGCTTTATTGGTAATTAAAGCCGGTGCCCACCCGGCATTGCCCTGAGATAGTCCCCGTCGCCGCCCGGCCGAACCAGAAGTCAGGCAGGCCGGGGGCAGGATGACAGGACAACCGGAAGAGACGTGTGGCGAGAGGAGAAAGGCTGCCGGTGCTCCCGTGAGGAGAGCCCCGCACCGAAAGAGGGACCGGCCGCAGCAGAGACAGAGCAGCCGAGGCTCCGGAGAAGGAGAGAGCCCCACTGGTAGAAGCCCAGCAGGAGAGTCGACGCCGCCTCCCCAGGTAGCCGGTGAGTGCGGGCGGGCTCCGGGGTCGCTCCTCTGCCCAGGGCTCCAGGGGTCATTGTCTTGTCGAGTCCCCAGGAGGGGGGACTCCAACCAAGTAGGCGGCCCCATTGCTCGTAGAGGCCCCAGTCATCCCGGGGGTGACAGAGCGGCCCCGGAAGGCAGCGGGCCGCTCCAACGTGCTCAGTCACCTTCTGAGTCCACGAGGGACTCCAACGAGTTGGGCATTCCTTTCGAGCCCCGAGAGGCTCAGAGCGCCATTGTATTTACGAGCCTGCGAGGCTCGAAGCGGCATTTCCTGGTTCTAGGGTCCCCAGGAGGGGGACTCCAACGACGCCGCAGTTGTGTAGAGCCCACGAAGCTCAGGGGGCGTCTTAGTGTTAGAGCCACGAGAGGCTCTAAAGTGCCGCAATTGTTCAGAGCCCTGAGAGGCTCGGGGGCACAGTGGTTTTGGATGGTAGAGCCTGTGAGGCTCACAGGTGGTTCTTGGGCCCCAGTATTCTTTCAGAGAGCCCAGAAGAAATCCTACAGCTGCCCAGCACTTCGTGGGCAGCTGCCACGTTTAGGCCCCTGACATTTGGGACACAGGGCGTCCTAGCCCCACCAAGGTCAGTTGGCCTAGGGACAGTCACAGGTGGGGACTAATGTAATTTCTGCGCAATTGTGTTCTTTGATACACCTCTGAATGTTTTTAGGCATCATGTGTTTTCCTTCCCTGCACTTCTGAATGTGTTGTTTATGCATCATGTGCCTTGTTCCTTACACCTCTGAATGTAGGTTCTGCATCATGTTGTTATGTGCTTATACCCCTAAAGGTATTGTGATAATTAGGTGGTTGTTGTTCTTGCTAGTACAGGTGGTATTAGTGAGGTCCTGGTTCCCTGCGTGACCTGTTCCTAAGGTGGTTAGGGTTGCGTAGGTGGTACTTACCTGTTACCAGTGATTACTGGTTGTGTGCTTTATGTTCTATTTTGTGCTTCAGTGATTTATATTCCATGTTCTAAGTGCTAACTCTACCTAGTGCTAAGTTCTAAAAGTGCTGATTCCTGACAGTGGTCCAGGTAGCCCTGTCTTGTACATATCCCCTGTAAATTCTGCCCGTGCCCGTTGGCACATTGTAAAGTGTGTGTTTTTATCTAATGTGTATTGGTGTAATACAAAGTCTGAGGGTAAAGCAGGTATACTGAGGGTGCCTAGCGTCGAGGGTGGTGTGCCAATTACGCTACCAACCCCCTCCTGTGACCCATGGTGTACCCCTGTTACACCACAAAAGTGCAGAAATCCTAATGCATGAAGCCTCCTAAACGAGGAGTTATTAGGAAGATAGTTTTCCTTCCTAATTTTTCGCACTTATTTCACCTTTTCCTTTTCACTTTCACATCCCTAGGTAAGGGTGGGCCTTAGTGTGCCCATACCGCCAGGGTTTAGTCCACCTATAGAGTCCTGATGAATGCCTGGTAAATTTACACCGTTTCAGAGGCAGAAACATGTTGACTGACAATTAAGGAAATAACCACACAATTAATTGTTGACTGCTTTCCTACACACTATTTTAATAATATGTCCTAAGTGATCACATAATAAATCATTTTTTGATACACCAAAGACATTTTTAATCCCCTCACCACTAATTGTTTCTCACTGCACGCCTAAAAACTCACAAATCCTGCTCCGCAGTAGATCTGGCGTTGAAGCATACTAAAGAGGCATTCGGCCTCTTTAGTGGGGCCCGATGATGAAGCATGTCATCACCAGGTGGTGAGTGAGGGCTTTCTTAAACGTCCTGAGTGAGGCCGTCCCCCCTTGTTCGTTGCTCCTTCGTGTGGTCTCTTTGATACCATTAGACACTCTATTTTTGCTTACTGAATATAACCGGGGAACAAGAGTGTTGCATAATACTCCCTACCTCTCTTTATGTTGATATATTTTTATATATAACCTTGTGTGGAGTTTCCTTTGTGGTGGGCCTTGGGTGTTGTTGCTGGGGTGCGTGCGCAAACACTTAACTCACATCGCCTCCAAGTTTAGCCTTACTGCTCGTGCTACGTTACCAAGGGGGTGAGCAGGGGTTATATTGGCGTGTAACTCCCTTGCCCTGACGTGGAAGTGGTGGTCTCTGACTGACTGTGGCGCAAGCCCTGGCCAGCCAGAGATCCCATTTCTAACACCTACCATAGGAGTGACGTATAGGTTTATATGTGTCTATCTATATAGGTAGAGATAGGTATACTATATCTAAGTAAGGGGTACAAGTACCACCTTACGCAGGCTGCAGTAGCAGACCTGTGGTGCCATTCTGAAAGGCTTCCCAGGAGTGGCATAATATATGCTTCAGCCCCTGGTAGGCCTCATATACTAGGGACTCACAAGGGTAACCTAGTAACCAATCTGGAGTGTACCTAATGTACATGCAATCAATTTAGAGAGGAAGCAGCTAGGCTGGGGTCCTGGTTAGCAGGGCCCCAGCCAGACTAAAGTCGATAAATCAGTGAAACACAGCAAAAAGTGTGGGTAACCATAGAAAGCAGATCCTACTCTCCTAAAGTCTTGTCTAATCACTCGCTCGTGTTTGCACTCCGTAAGAACGACCACACACGTTGAGCATCGCTTTAACACGGTTAAGTGCACCATCCATCACCTTTCTTTTTCAATTGATAACGTTTTCTTTATATTCACAACTTTGACTACACGTAATGAATCCACCCTGTAAGATCGTTTCTGTTTAGTATTACGGCGTTCTAATATGGATAACTGAACAAAGTTTACCATGTAAATTTCATGCACGCTACCTGCACAGCTATAGATTCACTGCATCACTGAAATCTTTTCATTTGTTTCACGTGGGCAATTTCTTTCTTAAAGCTCTCTTTCTACTGTATCAGGTGGAGATCTTACCTGCCACTGGCACACCCATTGATATATTGTCCAGTTAACACTTCACCGATTTACTCGACCACCAATTTTACTAACGCGTTTTTCCACGCACAAACTTCTTTCGCTTACCGCACAAGTTGTTGATCTTACCAACCATCAAACAATTCCTGACTAATGGGTTACGGTTCTGGTTATTGCCCTGGCAAACTTTATTTGCATCTCTAACACCACTAACCTCCACCATACCTTCACTATATTGGGATCACGATATAAGCTTGGTGTATGTTTAAAAATACAACATATCCACCTTATTAATTGTGCAGTGTACGCACGAGCACCTTTCACCTTCGAACAACACCTTGTGGATGATTTTGGCCCATTGCCCACCCTTGTGTAGTATCCTCTATATTTCAGTTTTACAGCCCCTGAAGAAGGGCAATCTGCCTGAAATGCATTGGGCATAAATGAACTTTTGTTTCTTTCAAATCATTTTTATGAAGTACTAACAACCGCTATCAAGAAAGAACGGATGACAACATTTAAAATGTAACCACACAATGCTAAGTCTAATAAAGTTACTCGTGCCAAATGATTAAAGAGTGAAGAATTAAAATTGCACATTGTTTCTTCGAGTGCACATGGGAGACGCCCCTCTGTTCCAGAGGTCAACGCTAGCTTGAAGATTATCCTCATACTCAGGAGGATTCACCCTATTGCACCACCCACTTTTCTTAACAACGTGGATATCACCACACAAAAGAAGTGCATTCATCTGCCGAACGTCCTAGTCGTTCTCAAATTGATGACAGCAACAGTCCCTAGTAGTAGGCATCGCATAGCCCCAAATGGTTCAATAAGGACTGCTCAAGAACCCTGCGCCACTTGAAGGTAGCCCTGAAGCAGGTTCCGAGGGATGGGCAATTGGTGAATTTGCATGCGGGGGAGCTTTGTCAAGCTTGTGACAGCTCTCTCTTTTGGAGAGTGGTAAATAGACCTTGCTTCACAGTGGGTGCTGGGCCATATTTATGCCATCACATCTCAGAGCACCAATGGGTGGGTCAATTTGAGGGTGTAAATAATCAGGGGACATGTAGGGCACCATAACTTCCTCTAGCTCAGTCACAGCTTGTGACTAAGTGGTTTGGACCTTAGAGAAAGTTACACAGGGTATTCTTGCATTGGCGAGTAACAAGGCCCTTGTTGGACCTGGCCTCGTGGCGTGGTTCCCCCCGTTCCTCAGCATCCTGTTAGCCTAGCCCTGCGCCCAGAAGCCCCTGGTCGTCCTACTCCCTGCACGACCCCGCCAGCCGACGACCAGCCCCGCATGTCCCCGGCTTCCTTCCCGGCTCTGAGTGCCCAGAACCTGTATCACCCCACAGGGCCCGCGGCAGCCATTTTCCCTTCCCGAGGTCCCTGACTCGCTGGACCTAGCATGACCCCGGCCCCAGCGACACTTAGACTCCAAGGCGCGCCAGTCCCGGCTGGGGGGATAAAGGGCTCCCCGAGTGAGATAAGACAGGGAGTTTTGATTGCCCCTCCGGCCTCCCCTGAGAGACTGGTTTCTCTCACACCTCTGGCCTTCCCCTGTGGGCTGGTTTCGATCGCACCTCTGGCCTCCCCGAGTGCTGGCTTCAGACCCTGCTGGGCGTCTGGGAATTCCCGGACGCATCTTCAAAAAGCTCAAAGAGCCAACCGCCGGACCTCTCCAACGACCAGCCCCCAAGGCCTGAGACCTCCACCTGCGAGGGTCGGGACATCAAAGGGCCACTGGACTATATCAAGGCCCGCCCGAGAACTAGCGGGCAGTTTTATCCTGGACAAGAAAGCCCTGCTGATCTGATCGCGGCTGAACCTTGGGAAAAAATGAACCTTCGAACTCTTCGAGCCCTGCTGACGCTGTCGCGGCTCCTTCTCGTAACACGGAACTGGAACATCGGAGCCCTGCTGACGCGGTCGCGGCTCGTCCTCGCAAAGACGGAACTAATACCTCGGAGCCCTGCTGACCTTGTCGCAGCTCGAGCTTGAACTCTAAAGAGATCTTCGTGAAACCTCCTGAGCCCTGCTGACGCTGTCGCGGCTCCTCAAGAACACCTCCGGATCGAGCCCTGCTGACCTCGTCGCGGCTCGAGGAGTACTCTGGTCCGGCTGGACCATCGACGCTACCAACACGACCTGAGTCAACTCGAAGTGAGTGAAGCAGCTAGTACGACCATCATCTTCCGTATCCCCCGGCTCGAGGATTGAGAGCTGTGTGCAGGGTACGCTTCGTACTGGCCTAATGACTGAGACTGTCCCGCTTCCCTCTTCCCGAATTCCTGAGACTTTACGATCCCTCGATCGCTTGTAAATAAGAGTGCTGATTCCTTTTTACTGTTCATAAAGAACTTGTTACTGAAAACCTACGGTGTGGTGTCCGTTCGTAAGTGTGGTGTGAGCTCAGTGTGTACGATCCTAGACCCGATGTCCTCCCCGGCGAGGTCCTCATGTTAAGACTCGGCATTACTTGTGGGAGAGGTGGGTCCCGGGGTGGTCGGGTGAGCATAACCTGGCCCTCTGAGATCGCCCCTTCTAACATTGGTGGCAAGCGACGGGATAAGAGCCTACGTCTAGGGATCGTACAGTAAACAACTGACACACTACCTGAACGAAGAACAACCATGAGCCTCATTGTAACATGCGAAAAGACCACATTCCAGAAATACCTTCTGGAAGAGTACACCCACCGAGAACTGAAGCAATTCTGCAAAGATTTCCATATCGCTACCACTGGGTTAAGTACCACAGAGGACTTCCAAAAAGCCCTGACAGCATGGTTAGAGGCCAGAGCCCATCTTCCCCCGCCAGAAGGAGACGGTGGAGAGGGAGGGCCACCGACCGAGACCCGCGTTCAAGAGGGTGAGGGAACAGGTTCCCTGACACGGAGTCCCAGCACAGAGAGAGGTCTGTCACCGGAGATGACAGACCAAGAACGCAACCGAAGCCACAAGCTAGAACTGGCACGCCTTAAAATGGAAGGGGAACTCAAGTTAGCTGAGAAGAAACTGGCCATCGAGCAGTTACAGCTGCAAGGAGAACTGGAGGAGAAGAAGCTCCAGAGGGAACACGAAGGCAAGAGACTCGAGCTGGAGCACGAGCGCGGCCTGAAAGAGATTGAACTAAAGGCCCGGAGTGGAGACAACCGAACCTCGGAGAACCGAGAAGCCGTTCCCCCAGCGGAACCAAAAGTCCACATCCCCAAAGATGTGGTAAAAGAGTACTACAAGAACGATGATATCCAGCAATGGTTCAAGGCCTACGAAGTCGCCATGACCTCCCACCGAGTTCCTCAGAAAGATTGGGGAGCCAGGTTGTGGGGTCGATTCCTGAGCGAGGGGAGAGACACCCTACTCGATCTACCGTCCTCCGAGCAAACCTCCTACAGCCACATGAAAGAGGCCCTCCTCACGAGATATGGGCTCACCCCAGAGATGTATCGACAACGGTTTAAAGACTGCAAGAAGATCCCTGGCACCACATGGGTAGAATATGTGAATTTCTACAGCCGGGCCTTGGAAGGGTGGATCAAGGGCAGCAAGGTGACCACTTTTGAAGGACTCATTGATCTCATCGCCTATGAACACTTATCATCCAATTGCTTTGTGGAACTGAGACAGCACCTTCTGGACAGCAAGTTGGCCGACCCCCGGAAGCTGGCTGTCGAAGCAGACCGCTGGGTGAGCACCAGAGTCCCCCGGGGGCCCGGGGGAGTCTATGGCCGACACGAGCAAGGATCTTCCCGCCACAGGGGAGGGGGAGGTCAGGGTAGACAGAGGGGGTCCCAGGCAGGGCCCCAACAAAGCCCCCCCAGAAACCAGTCCGGAACATCTCCTCCCGCAGCTAGACCAGGATCCAGAATCAGCACAGCCTGCTACAGATGCCAGCAAACAGGGCATTATGCCAGTGAAAACAGAAACACCCAGCAGCTGACTAAGGTTTCGCACATCCACTTCGTTTGTTTCAAAATTATTAGGCGGTGCGGCTACTCTCACCATCCGCTGCCAAGGATGGATATCAGACCAATGGTTGTGTAAGAGCAGAGAGGCGCACACAGTAAAGTCAATAGTATACGGAAGTCCCAAATGAGTTGAAGATCTTCGGTTCTTATTTGTAAAAGTTTTCTTTATTTTCATGTACAGCGGCACAGCCAACGCGTTTCATTCCCATTCGTGCCTTGGGAATTTCATCAGGGCTGTAAAAATACATTGACATATATAAGGGTTTATCAAATATTAAAAAGACGTTTGCCCAAAGGGGGCACCAGTCCAAGTCAAATTACATCAACGTGCGCACCCATAGATCCAGATACCTTAACCGAGTTATACAATTACTAAGTGTCAATCTCAAATTTTAAAAAATTACCTCATGACAGCATCTACCCCCTCACCGGTACCATGCAGTCACAACGCAAGTCCAAGCAAAAAGTGCTTGGTCCTGATTAAAAAACACCATGCCATGCCTATTGGAGAATTAGGCACCGAGATGTGCAAGTGTGCGGGTCGTACAGACCCTTGAAGAAGAGAGAAAGAAAGACGGGTTGTGATTCAGATATCCTTGTACCCAGTGTAGAGAAGTAAGTAAGGAACATAGTGAAAGAAAGTAATCCGACATCGTGAAAGAAAGTGATCCGACTACCCTGTGCTCATGCTTGAACTCCCACAGATTGTGAGATTGAAAACCAAGGAAAAGGAGGAAATTCCCTAGTGAAAAGGACCAAAGTCAACAGGTCAAAAAGACCCTGAGATGCATGAGAAGATGGTTGAGAGAATATTGCCGCTCACCATGTTTTAGACAATCTAGTCTGTGCGGTTATTCTCGATATCGTGCTTCTTCAACAACGGTTTGAAGGGCAGTCACAGTGGATCACAATGTGTGCCTATAATAAAAATATAGTACGAGGGTTCATAAGCACAATATTGATTACAGATTTGAAGTTATTTATGGGAACGGCGAGTTCCTGTTTATCAAGATAGAAGGAAGGGGAACATCAAGGAAGGAGAACTAAGTTAAGTATGATCTAAGGTAGTTACAACGCAGAATAATATAAAGGGTTGTAGGGGTCTAAGAAGTTGAACTACCTTATATACCATAAGATGACTTTTATTAATGTAGGTAGTGAAAGATAACCAGCAAGACGATTGAAGTGACCCCCTTTTTTCTAAATGTGCCTCCCCCTGGACCGAACATATTGTGTTCTGGGGGAGGTACATCGACAAAACTATATTTTTATTATAGGCACACATTGTGATCCACTGTGACTGCCCTTCAAACCGTTGTTGAAGAAGCACGATATCGAGAATAACCGCACAGACTAGATTGTCTAAAACATGGTGAGCGGCAATATTCTCTCAACCATCTTCTCATGCATCTCAGGGTCTTTTTGACCTGTTGACTTTGGTCCTTTTCACTAGGGAATTTCCTCCTTTTCCTTGGTTTTCAATCTCACAATCTGTGGGAGTTCAAGCATGAGCACAGGGTAGTCGGATCACTTTCTTTCACGATGTCGGATTACTTTCTTTCACTATGTTCCTTACTTACTTCTCTACACTGGGTACAAGGATATCTGAATCACAACCCGTCTTTCTTTCTCTCTTCTTCAAGGGTCTGTACGACCCGCACACTTGCACATCTCGGTGCCTAATTCTCCAATAGGCATGGCATGGTGTTTTTTAATCAGGACCAAGCACTTTTTGCTTGGACTTGCGTTGTGACTGCATGGTACCGGTGAGGGGGTAGATGCTGTCATGAGGTAATTTTTTAAAATTTGAGATTGACACTTAGTAATTGTATAACTCGGTTAAGGTATCTGGATCTATGGGTGCGCACGTTGATGTAATTTGACTTGGACTGGTGCCCCCTTTGGGCAAACGTCTTTTTAATATTTGATAAACCCTTATATATGTCAATGTATTTTTACAGCCCTGATGAAATTCCCAAGGCACGAATGGGAATGAAACGCGTTGGCTGTGCCGCTGTACATGAAAATAAAGAAAACTTTTACAAATAAGAACCGAAGATCTTCAACTCATTTGGGACTTCCGTATACTATTGACTTTACTGTGTGCGCCTCTCTGCTCTTACACAACCATTATGCCAGTGACCCCCTGTGCCCCATGCTCAAGAAACCCGCTGCTGCAGGTCCCCCAGCCCGTCAGCTAGCCACAGTAGCCTTAGAAGAGGAAGAGATCGAGGATCCAGATGGGTGGGAACCATCAGCCATGACTTTAGTCTCCCTAGGTGATAGGGAAATGGTCCCCGGAGCCCCCTTGCCAGACAACACTGAAAAATACCGACAGCAGGTGACCGTCAACGGGCACCGCATAGGGGCGCTCCGAGACACAGGGGCCAGCATTACTGCAGTAAGGTGTCACCTAGTCACAGAGGACCAAATTGTACCCCACGCCTCCTGCAGGGTGATCTCAGCACACAATTCCGTCCGCACCTGCCGAATAACTCAGGTCCCGTTCGAGTGGGAGGGCGTCTCCGGGGAGTTACGAGTAGCGGTCCGCACCGACATGCCCGTGGACTGCCTACTGGGTAACGACCTGGAGAGCTCCCCGTGGAAGCAGGTAGAGCGAAGAACTCACCTGGAGATGGTAGGCCTGCCCGAGTGGGCCTGCGTGAACACCCGATCCATGACCGCCCGACTGTCCACCCCGAGGGGGTAGAACCCGAGAACCTTCGCCAGGTCTCTGACGACCCAGAGGGCAGCGGGCAATCCGAAGTCCCCGAGCTTCCCCCCAGTGAGAGCATTGACCCCGACGCAGATCCCCTAGGCCCTGTCGTCGAACAGACCCCGAACTTGGACGACCTTCCTGAGTTAGCCCAGTGGCGCCAGGAAGGAGGACCTTCCCGAGAAGAATTCTGCCTGGAACAGGCCTCCTGTCCTTCCCTGGTTGGGCCGCGGCAGCAGGCCGGCGCCCAAGCTGCCGGCGACCAGTCCGGCTCCCACCTTGCCTATTGGGAAAACGGCCTCTTGTACAGTGAACAGAAGTCCGCCGAGCTAGGGTCAGCTAGGGTGCTGGTGGTACCCCTAAGCTTCCGCGGCTTCCTCCTGAACCTGGCCCATGATGTGCCCTGGCGGGACACCTGCGACAGGACAAAACCTACCACCGCCTGGTCACTCACTTTTACTGGCCCGGCATGCGCTCCGATGTGGAGGCCCACTGCAAGTCCTGCCCCACGTGTCAGGCCAGCGGGAAGAGCGGAGGGAGGCGCAAGGCTCCCCTCCAACCCTTCCCCGTGGTCAGTACCCCCTTTGAACGGGTGGGAATAGATATCGTGGGGTCTCTAGACCCCCGGACCTCCTTAGGCCACCGGTTTATCCTCTTCCTGGTGGACCATGCCACCCGATACCCCGAGGCCATTCCCCTCTGAACGGTGACGGCCCCCATAGTGGGGCGGGCCCTCATGGGGATCTTCTCCCGAGTGGGATTCCCGCGAGAAGTGGTGAGCGATCGAGGGACGAACTTCATCTCCAAGTACATGAAGTCCCTCTGGCAGCAGTGTGGCGGGCCCTCATGGGGATCTTCTCCCGAGTGGGATTCCCGCGAGAAGTGGTGAGCGATCGAGGGACAAACTTCATCTCCAAGTACATGAAGTCCCTCTGGCAGCAGTGTGGCGGGCCCTCATGGGGATCTTCTCCCGAGTGGGATTCCCGCGAGAAGTGGTGAGTGATCGAGGGACGAACTTCATCTCCAAGTACATGAAGTCCCTCTGGCAGCAGTGTGGGGTGACGTACAAGTTCACCACCCCATACCACCCCCAAGGTAACGGCCTGGTTGAGCGATTCAACCGGACCCTCAAGGGAATGATCATGGGTCTCGAAGAGCCCCTGAGGCGCAAGTGGGACGTCCTCCTTCCCTGTCTCCTGTTCGCATACCCAGAAGTCCCCCAGAAATCCTTGGGGTTTAGCCCCTTCGAGCTGCTCTATGGGCACCCCGTCCGGGGGCCCCTCAGCCTGGTCAAAGAAGGTTGGGAAACGGCGGCCCCAGAGCCCCCTCCAGATGTGTTGCGATACATCCTGACCCTCTGAAATCAGACTCGGCAGTTCTGGGAACTGGCCGAGGCAAACCTCGAGGCCAGTCAGGAAGGAATGAAACGCTGGTATGACCAGAATGCCACTCTGGTCAAGTTTCAGCCCGGACAGCAGGTCTGGGTGATGGCCCCAGTGGAACCTTGTGCCCTGCAAGACAAGTGGACAGGGCCCTTCAAGGTGGTGGAGCGCAAGAGCCAGGTGACATACCTCATAGATGTGCAGTCCCCCAGGAACCCCTTGAGGGTCCTTCATGTGAACCGCCTCAAACCCCACTTCGTGCGGTCTGAGTTGAGTTTGCTCCTCGCCACCGACGACGGAGCGGAAGAAGACACGGAGCCCCCCCCCCGGATCTCCTGTGTGCGAAGGAAAACGATGGCTCCATAGAGGGAGTGAGTCTCTCCTCCTCCCTCACCCCCGAGCAGCACGAGGACTGTCGCCAGTTACTGGGACAGTTTTCTGACCTTTTCTCCCTCGTCCCCGGCATCACCAGCTGGTGCGTCCACGACGTGGACACCGGTGACAGCCTTCCGGTACGGCACAGAGCCTACCGTGTCCCTGACAGAGTCCGGGCCTGCATCAAGGCCGAAGTCTCCAAGATGCTAGCCCTGGGAGTTGTCGAGGCCTCTGACAGCCCATGGGCCAGCCCCGTGGTCCTGGTTCCGAAGGCGACTGCCCCCGGCGCTGCTCCCGAGCTGAGGTTCTGCGTGGACTACCGCGGGCTCAACCCAGTCACCAGAACCGACGCCCACCCCATTCCCCGAGCAGACGAGCTCATTGACCGCCTAGGAGCGGCTCGCTATCTCAGCACGTCCGACTTGACCAGCGGATACTGGCAGATCGCCCTCACTGAGGGGGCCAGAGAGAGATCCGCCTTCTCCACCCCGGATGGTCACTACCACTTCTGGGTGATGCCCTTCGGGATGAAAAATGCCCCCGCCACCTTCCAGAGGCTGGTTAACCAGGTACTAGCTGGGTTGGAGGAATTCAGCGCCGCCTATCTCGATGATATCGCGGTGTTCAGCTCCCACTGGTCCGAGCACCTCCAACACCTCTGGGAGGTGTTGATGGCCCTTCAGAGGGCGGGCCTCACAATTAAAGCAAGCAAATGCCAAATCGGACAAGGGTCCGTGGTCTACCTGGGGCACCAGGTCGGAAGCGGCCTAGTAGCTCCCCTCCAGCCCAAGATCAATGCGATTGTGGCCTGGGAGGCCCCCACGACCCAGACAGAAGTGCGGGCATTCCTAGGGCTCACGGGGTACTACCGAAAGATTCATAAAAGGGTACGGCAGCATCATAGTCCCCCTCACGGAGTTGACCTCCAAAAACCAGCCGGAGAAAGTTAGCTGGACCCCCGCCTGCCAAGAGGCGTTCGAAGCATTGAAAGATGCCATGTGCACTGCTCCTGTACTCCAGGCCCCCGACTACTCCCGAGAGTTCATGGTCCAAACGGACGCGTCCGAACATGGCATCGGAACGGTCCTGTCCCAGATGAAGGAAAAAGGCCTAGACAAGCCAGTAGCATTCATAAGCCGGAGGTTACTCCCTCGAGAGCAAAGGTGGAGCACCATCAAGCGGGAGGCCTTCGCAGTGGTTTGGGCCCTGAAGATGCTGAGGCCCTAACTGTTCGGTACTCACTTCCGGGTCCAAACCGACCACCGACCCCTCCGGTGGCTAATGCAAATGAGAGGGGAGAACCCCAAACTGATGCGATGGTCCATCTCCCTCCAGGGGATGGATTTCACTGTTGAGCACCGGCCTGGTGTTGCCCACGCCAACGCGGACGGCCTGTCCTGATTCTTCCGCCTCAGTGAAGAGAACCCCCAAGGGGATGGGTAGTTCTCTCTGCCTTTCAGCTGGGGGGGGACGCGTGTTGGACCTGGCCTCGTGGCGTGGTTCCCCCCGATCCTCAGCACCCTGTTAGCCTAGCCCTGCACCCAGAAGCCCCTGGTCGTCCTACTCCCTGCACGACCCTGCCAGCCCCGCATGTCCCTGGCCTCCTTCCCGGCTCCGAGCGCCCAGAACCTGCATCACCCCACTGGGCCCCCGCAGCCATTTTCCCTTCCCGAGGTCCCTGACTCCCTGGGCCTAGCCATTTTTTTTTTAACAGTTTAAGAAGTCTTTATTCGATTATTTCATCTTAAAAGACAAACATACACAATAAAATACACAATGAAATAACAAGTACATATAAAACAAATGTTACCGACATACATATAATGGGTACAAAACAATAATTAATTATTGCATTAAAAAGTATTAAATCAATTAATATAGACATTCTTATAATGGGTACATAACGATAGATTAAAAACAATATGAAACCAGGAAGATCAAAATCAGCATTAAAAAGTTGCTATTTAAAAGTACAAAGGCAATCCTAGCACTGGTTATTTTTTATATAATTAGTTCTAATTACCCACGCCCATCCGAGGAATTTCGCCACATTTGTGAGTTAAAAAATCATAAAAGCTACAACAAGAATAAAATCATGCGTAAAATACACAGAAATAACATAGCATGTACGACAAGATACATAAATACAATTATTAAGAACATATTAAGCTTTTCCTATTCATAAAAACACTTTTTTAAATTATGATTCGGTGCTCGGGGGCCAGGATAAAAGTCATACAGGTCCCAGATACAGATGGGACCGTCTCCAACTGTGGGCTGGGTAGATCGTAAGTAAGTGGCAATGTTCCTATGTTTAAATTTGATTAGTATCAAGTCCCCCGGAATATCCTTGGGCAGCAAACCTAGCCACCCCACCCTCCTTACACTCAGGATCCCGCCATCTAGGGCAGGTGGTAGCGGTCTGTTGTTTTTGAGCCAGAAGATGGCTTTATTCAGCAGGTCCTGGTGTAATTCACGTTTGCCTGGACTGAGTGCAGGGACCCCAGAGAGAACGGTGACATATGGGGCGGCTTCGGGGGGTAGATCAATTCGATGCCTTCTTTCTCGAGAAGTCCTAGGAACTCTGTGAGGGGTATGTCCGGATTAAAAGTAGCATTACGGCCACTTGGAATGCGTGTTGTAAAGGGGGAGTCAGAAGCTTGAACTTTCCTGGGAGCATTGTTCATCGACTTTTCGTGGATGTTAGTAACGATAGAGCGTGTGGATGTAATAGTATTTTCAGATGGTGGATAGGTCCTTATTACAATTTTTTCAATCCTGATCAACCTGTCCCCCAGCTCATTGATTTTTGCAACCAGCGGTGATAAAGCAACGTTTAGCAATCGCTCGATTTGGGCTAGTAGAGTCGATTGGAGGGGGGATGCAGAATCATTTACTCGAGTCCCAGCCTTATCCGTCGCTAATGAGGTTGGGTTGGGGGGGGATAATAAGGGGCTACAGCACATTTGATCAGTAATCACTTGAGGAAGGATTGTTTCGGGAGATGAAGGTACATCCAGGGGCGTACAGATTGTTTGATCAGTGTCTCTGCCCGCTATGGGGGGGTTGGTGCATCCGGGACATAATTTGTGCCACACAGGGCATTCAGCTCTTCCCAGATGGACATATTAGTTTGGAAGCAAAACCCCGAAAAACAACAGTAACAGGTTCAGACAGTTCAAGCGGTAAAGGTGACAAAGGATAAAACGTCTCTGTACCTCCTCTTTTGATGAAACCAAGTGGGGTAGCCCGACCCGTCCTCCTCAGGCCTCAGAGGGCCCGCCCTTTGCCCGGGCTTAGCCCGGCGTTGCCCGCGCGCGTCCCGCGAGGCAGGAGCAGCAGCCGTCTGATAAGCGCCTCCGGGCGCGGGATCCTGGCGCGTCAATTCGCGTCTCTGGGAACACTAAGGGACGCTGGGTAATGTAGTTTGCCCCCACTCTCCCCGCTCTGCGGCCGCGGTGTCAGGAGCGGCGGCGGAGAGCCGTGAAGATTATCGGGCCGTGAGACATCCTGCGGTCTTCAGGAAATGCCCCCAACAAGCAGATGCCCCCGCTCGGACGCAGCAGCAGCCGTCTGATAAGCGCCTCCGGGCGCGGGATCCTGACGCGTCAATTCGCGTCTCTGGGAACACCAAGGGACGCTGGGTAATGTAGTTTACCCCCACTCTCCCCGCTCTGCGGCCGCGGTGACAGGAGCGGCGGCAGCGGAGGAGAGCCGTGAAGATTATCGGGCCGTGAGACCTCCTGCGGTCTTCAGGAAATGCCCCCAACAAGCAGATGCCTGGGCGTAGCATGACCCCGGCCCCAGCGACACTTAGACTCCAAGGCGCGCCAGTCCCGGCTGGGGGGGTAAAGGGCTCCCCGAGTGAGATAAGACAGGGAGTTTCGATTGCCCCTCCGGCCTCCCCTGAGAGACTGGTTTCTCTCACACCTCTGGCTTTCCCCTGTGGGCCGGTTTCGATCGCACCTCTGGCCTCCCCGAGTGCTGGCTCCAGACCCTGCTGGGCGTCTGGGAATTTCCGGACGCATCTTCAAAAAGATCAAAGAGCCAACCGCCGGACCTCTCCAACGACCAGCCCCCAAGGCCTGAGACCACCACCTGCGAGGGTCCGGACATCAAAGGTCCACTGGACTATATCAAGGCCCGCCCGAGAACTAGCGGGCAGTTGTTTCCTGAACAAGAAAGCCCTGCTGATCTGATCGCGGCTGAACCTTGGGGAAAACTGAACCTTCGAACTCTTCGAGCCCTGCTGACGCTGTCGCGGCTCCTTCTCGTAACACGGAACTGGAATATCGGAGCCGTGCTTATGCTGTTGCGGCTTGTCCTCGCAAAGACGGAACTAATACCTCGGAGCCCTGCTGACCTTGTCGCGGCTCGAGCTTGAACTCTAAAGAGATCTTCGTGAAACCTCCTGAGCCCTGCTGACGCGGTCGCGGCTCCTCAAGAACACCTCCGGATCGAGCCCTGCTGACCTCGTCGCGGCTCGAGGAGTACTCTGGTCCGGCTGGACCATCGACGTTACCAACACGACCTGAGTCAACTCGAAGTGAGTGAAGCAGATAGTACGACCATCATCTTCCGTATCCCCCGGCTCGAGGATTGAGAGCGGTGTGCAGGGTACGCTTCGTACTGGCCTAAAGACTGAAACTGTCCCGCTTCCCTCTTCCCGAATTCCTGAGACTTTACGATCCCTCGATCACTTGTAAATAAGAGTGCTGATTCCTTTTTACTGTTCATAAAGAACTTGTTACTGAAAACCTACGGTGTGGTGTCCGTTCGTAAGTGTGGTGTGAGCTCAGTGTGTACGATCCTAGACCCGACGTCCTCCCCGGCGAGGACCTCACGTTAAGACTCGGCATTACTTGTGGGAGAGGTGGCTCCCGGGGTGATCAGGTGAGCATAACCTGGCCCTCTGAGATCGCCCCTTCTAACAGCCCTGGGCCCTGAAAGTATCCCGCCAGATCTGTTTAAATCTAATATTGAGGTCTGGGCTCTACTATTAACACAGGTATTGAATGCGTCCGCCCGGGTGGGAACATTGCCCTCTTGGTCTATCGCTATCATTGTTCTTATCTTTAAGGAGGGGGACGACGACAACCCATAAAGTTATAGACCAATATTGTTACTAGAATAAGTGGTCAAGGTACAGGGTAGGGTGAACTTAAATAGGCTAAGTGACTGGGCAGAGGAGAATAACATCCTGTGTGATGTTCAGTATGGCCTTAGAGCAGGGAGGTCCACCTCAGGCCAATGCCTGAACCTCCATTTGATTAATAAAGACGCATTGGCTTGGTCTGAATCTATACATTTAGGGCCTCATTTATGAGACGCCTTGCGCCTCCGGAATGTGACTTTTTGTGACGTTTCCTGGTGCTTAAGCCTGCGTGATATTTATTAGGCAACACTCAGCCACGTTTTTTTGGCTTATTGCTACCTGATAAATATCAGTCCCTTTAATGCAGTTTTCTGCATTAAAGGCATGTGCAATGGGTGTTGCTGTGGGTGTTCCTAGCAACATCCATGGATTTTTGACACTGCCTCAGATCAGATTTATGAGAAATCGTAAATCTGAGGCAGGGCCAAAAACATACGCCTCCCCATGGGTGGCGTAAGGGAGGCCCAATGAGGGGAAATATCTTTATTTCTCCTTGTTTTTCCTTTTTCTATGTGAGCTGCAGAAAGAGGAAAAATCCTCTTATAATTATTTTTGTACACAAAGGTTTCCCTTCCTGTACAGAAATAATCATCCCTGCACCGCATCACAGACACCTTTGCACCATGGTGCAAAGGTGCCTTTGCTGGTGCACGGCAGTCCATTGTGCGCCAGCGCAGGGGAAAAGGACCGGAATACGCTGTATCTGATAGACGCGGTGCATTCCTGCCCTTTTCTTTTGCCGTAGGGCAGCACAGCCGGAAGGCATGCAGCGCTGCCCTATGGCAAAACCTCATAAATTAGGCCCTTAGCCTTTATGGACCTGACCTCTGATTTCAACAGGGTGAATCGAGCAAAATTTTGGACGTTGCTTAGCGGGATGGGGATAGACAAGCATCATGGCCCTCCTAGCCAATCTGCACTCAGAGACCTCTGCCTCGGTCCATTTTTCTCAGGACGCAGCCTGTACTCACCCTTTTCGGAACAGTTTAGGTGTGCTGCAAATCCTCTGGAGGAGGGCATTCTTTCTGTTCCCAGCAGAATTCTTCCCTGGTGGGACCACCTTCTTGCTGCCAATGGGTCAGCTCAGGTAAGTCCCACAGTTCAGACACTTGTTCCCCTGTCAGTACTAGGACGTCCCCTTTAAGGTCAGCTACCTCCCAGACCATGGGAACCTCAGTGGCGGGATTTCCGTGCCCCTGCGCTTTTTCTTGGCAGGTACCTGGGCCACTGCTTCAGGCTTCAGTTCCTTCTGATCACCCTTACTGGCTTCCATGGACCGGGTGGTCACGCATACACACTCTGGCAACCCTAGCATTTCCAAGTGAGACCTGACCTCCACATCCTTCCACAAGGACCTCTCCAGGTCATTACCTAGCAGACAATCTACAGGCATGGTAAGGCTCACAATCACCCTCAAGGGACCTGAGACCCCCCCCATTCAAAGGAAACCTGTTCCACCTTACACTGGCACTCTGAGTTGTCCATAGCAACTACTTGGTGGAATGGCCCAGGAACTACTTGCTCCTCCGAGACCAGCAGACACAAGACTGAGGTCACTCTGGCTCCAGTATCTCCGAGAGCCTATACCCTCCTCCCATTGATAATTAACCAGGTGCTGAGGCGATATACTTCATAGTGTTTGCAGGCACCTGGTTTCCTGGGACCATCTAATTGTCCCCGGGTGAGACAAAGGTCATTTCTGCAGGATCCCCACCCTCTTCTGGGTACCCTTCCTACCCAAGTGCTACACTAGGCAACTCCTTGGACTGCCCACTGCTGAATACCTGTACCTTTTTGGGGCACTTCAAGGGACCCACCTGCTCACAGGCATAGCATTTGCGGTGACCGGTCTCTGTAGGTTTCCCTGAAGAGACCCCTGGTTTCTTATCTCCTAGGGGATGGGAACCTTTACCCTGGGTACTAGTTTGGGGCCCTTTAGAGAACTCCTGTGCTTTACCCTTGTCCCCCCACTCTTCTGCTGGGACCCTGCCCACCTTTGGTGGAGTCTCACCCATACACCTTCTTGTGCACCCTGGTACTCACCCAGCGGTCCATCTCCATAGTGAGCTTGCTGGGGTCAGTTAGCTTGCTATCAGTCAAGTGCTGGTGCCGCTCTGCACAACATAGACTAGACAAGTGCTCCCACACAATCCAGTTGCAGAGCCCCTGAAAATCTTTCACATTACTGCCCTGCACCCAACCATCCAGTGACCTACAAAAAGAATCTACACATTCTTACCAAGTGTGTGCATCAGTTTTCCTACTGGACCTAAACTGTACGGGTCAGGAGGGAGACCATACCATGCGAGAAAGGCCTCCTTCATGTAAGTGTAGGTGAGGTTATACCCCTTACCCAAAGCCACTAAAGTGTCCCTCCCCTATTCTGGGAAAAGAAGCCACAATCCTGCACTCCAATTCTTATCAGGAACCCTATTCATGTGTCTAGCTGCCTCATGACCCTGAAACCACTTTTGGATATCATCACCCTTGTACTCCTTGCCTACATTTTTAGGAATGTGTACTATCCTCTCTCAGTGCCCTGAGGAATTGATGCCACCATCTGTGCTGGATCTACTCCTCTGATCCAGCTCCTTTACTCTACGCTCATGGTCTAGCATCATCCTTTTCTCTTCCATTGCGAACTTGAGCCTCTCCAGCCACATTGCCTCTCTCTTTGTCTACCGCCTGTCCTACAGCTCCTCTGGGGACAAGCCACTGCTGCCTGACCTGGGGTGTGTCCCCACTCCCAAAAGTACATCAACCCTTAGAATAGGCTCCTCCACCTCCATTCCAATGTCTCCAGGTTGCTCACTAGCATGTCCGGCTGCTACTCAGGCCCTCAGTGTCTTTTGTAGCTCCTCTTTTCTGATGAGACCTCGGATTTGGAATTTAAGGTTTTTGCAAATTGCCTTCAACTCCTTTACATTGTAGGTTTCCAATCTTTCCTCCTCAAAGGCTACTTCCAGGGATGCAACTGATGATGCTCTAGACTCAGGCATGATGCAAATAGAAAGTTCAAGTTTCCAACAAATGGCAAGATCAAAATAGACCAAGAAAAGAAACGTTATGTGGTACATAATGGTCTACGATATGGTAGTAGTGCACACCAACCACTGTAGGTCAAGTGCAAACGCAAGTCCTATCCTCACCACTGACAACCAATGTTAAAAATGGGGGTCTCTAGTTGGCAGGTTGTTACCCATTCCAAGTAGGAACCCTTCTTTCTTGTCAGGATAAGGGGGATGACACTACTGAAATAACCCCTGCTCACCCCCTTGGTAGCTTGGCACGAGCAGGCAGGCTTATCTCAGAGGCAGTGTGTGAAGCATTTGTACATAACCAATAGTAATACAGTGAAAACATTACACAAGGACACCACACCAGTTTTAGAAAATATCCAATATTTATCTTTGCAAACAAGACCAAAAACTATAAAATTCAACCATACAGTTCTAAGAAATATCAATAATCAAAAATAGACTTAAAATACAGTGTATTAAAGTCAATAGCTCCCTCTGAGGCTATCATAGCTCTGTGAACAACAAATCCAAACACTTCTGGCTGACTACGGTGTTGCAGGCCAGCTATAGTGTCAGGGATACCCGCAAACAGTACCTTTAGAAACGCAGGGTGTCGGTGACCTCTCGTTGAGCTCCGAAGTGCCGGTGTTGGCAAGCGCAGGGTCTGGAGGTCGGTACAGGAGTCGTTGGGTCCTTGAAATCACACGTTTTGCAGATCGAGCTCCTTGTGGTTGAAGTTGGGAGTGCTGGCGTCTGCAGGAGTCGGTGCTATGGTGCGAAGTGCAGCGGTGCGGAGTGGGGTGCCCTCAGTCATGGTGCAGGCAGCCGCTCGGTGACGGTCATCCAGCAGCATCAGTGAGACCAGAGCTGCGTTGCGAAGTGATGCGGGGCTCGTCGTGGTGCTGGCAGGTCATGATGCAAGCAGCTGCGACGTCATTGTGGGAGCGCTGTCATCGGCTGACGGAATGGGGTTGATGGCGCCGGCAAACCAAGGCTGCAGTGTGGGATGAGGGCAGCGCATCGTGTAACGTACGAGTGGTGCCTTGGAGGTAAACATCGTTTACAACGATGTTTTCACAACGCGGTACCTTTACACCGCGGCTGTGACAACGCAAGTCGTTACCACGACTTGCGCTGGAGGGCGCTCAAGGTCTAAAAATAGTTAATTTACTATCCTAACACCTTCCCTAGGGTCCACGGGGACTGGTGTTAGAATAGTAAATTAAACTATTCGAAATCCGCGCCCCCCCAACGCAAGTCGTGGTAACGACTTGCGTTGTCACGGCCGCGTTGTAAAGGTATGCGTTGTGACGGTACGCGTTGTACCGTCATATATCCTGCCTTGGAACCACAGTGCAAGGGCAATGGCAGGAAGAAAGGCGGTGTGAACTGCGGTGCCCACAGGTCACAGTGCAAGCAGCCGCTCGGTGGTGGTGTCAGACAGCGTCCAGGGCTGCGGTGCGAAGTGCGGCGGTGCCCTCTGCAGTGCCTTCAGGATACAGAGCCAGCAGTGGCGTCGGTGACGGCGTCAGGTTGCTTTTTCTTATGTTGCAGCACAAAACATACAGTTCCCAGTGCAGGTAGCAGATGAACTTGAAGTCCTTGCTATTCCTGAGACTTCTTGAACAGGGGGCAAGCTCTACCTCAAGCCCTTGGAGAAACTCAAACAAAGAAGTCGCAGAAGGTTCAGCCCAGTCCTTTCTCTCCCCAAGACAGAAGCAGCCACTGCAGGCTAACACAGTAAAGCACCCAGCAAAGTGGTAGTTCCTCCTCACAGCTTCTCCAGCTCATCTTCTTGGCAGGTTTCTGAGTCCAAAAGAGTTCTGAAGATCAGATCTGAGGTCTGGGCCCCAATATTTATACCACATTTCCCTTTGTTCTCTTGTAGCAGAGATTCTCTTTGCTTAGTCCAAATCAGTTCCGTCCTCTCCGATCCAGCTTCCCGGCAGGAGGTCGAGACAGACCAGGTCTATTTAGGTGCAAGAAAATCTCCTCCCGCTACTCTAAATGCAGCCCCTGTCTGTTCAGCCCAGCCCTGACTCATCCAGGAAAGGCAAGACACACCTCAGACCTCCCCCCAGTGGCTGTCTACAGTGAATGCACATCCCCAGCCCCTCTCACTCAAAAGCTAGACAGTCAATCCACAACCCAGGAGAGGCAAAGAGGATGGTTAAGTAAGAAAATGCCTACTTTCTAAAAGTTTCATTTTTAAACACACAATTTAAAAACCATCTTTACTAAAAGATGTATTTTTAAATTCTGATTTCAGGCATACCGATCTCAATTATCCTATATTGTTCCCAGGGGACAGGTATACTTATAAGATATTACAAAGTACCGTGACTTCTATCCTATGGGATAGATAGCCTTTCAATAGTGAAAACAAATTATACTGTATTTCACTATTAGGACATGTCTCACACACAGCAGTACATGTCCTACCTTTCACCTACAGTGCACCCTACCCATGGGGGTATCTTGGGCCTATCAGAGGGGTGCCTTACATGTAAGAAAAGGGAAGGTTTGGGGCCTGGCAAGCTGTACTTGCAAGGCCGCTATTGCAGTCACAATTGTGCGCAGATACTGCATTGGCAGGTCTGAAAACCCTTTGAAGGGCTGCTTTTGTGTGAGTGGCACAACCAGTGCTGCAAGCCCACTAGCAGCATTTGATTTACAGACCCTGAACACACACTGTGCACTGTACTAGGGACTTAACAGTAAATCAAATAACCCAAACATGGACAAACCAATCCATAAACATAATTTACCATAGGAGTGCTTGTACTTTAACACTGATCAGCAGTGAGAAAGTGCGCAGAGACACTAAACTAGCAAATACAGAGTAAAAACCAGGAGGTCAGAAAGCACAAAGACACAGGAAACACGATAAAAGATGGCAGGTCTAACAATACATATTTATTTATTATAACAGAATCAGGTTGAAAAGGAAAATCAGAATAGTGAAGCCGTTATTTTAAAACAGAATAAAAACGTCAATGGCTCCCAACACTTTAAAACACACTTACGTTTCAGACTAAAACATTTCAGGTTCTAAAGCTATTCTGACCTGAACATCACCTACTGCTGGCTCGTTTTGTGAGGTAGGTTAGTTTCCTCCGTCTCAAAATGCTGCGCTCTGCCATTTCGGTGCTTGTTGCCATGATCTAAATGAAAAGAAGGCTACAATATCACCTGTAAACTTGTGGTGCGTATAATGGGGGTGGGATTCTTGTATGAGTATAATGCCTTTCAGTACCTATGGAAATCGGATATGCACAGATTTTCTTTAAAAGGTCATACACTTTATGAACAATTGCAGTTATTATATTAGTATACGGCTATTGTCAATATAGTAGCTTACTTTAAAAAGCTATTTAACATCACTTTTTAGATGTAAAAGAAGGGGCATTCAAAAGAATAACATCCATTAATTATCTCAAGTGTAGTAGCATCTTCGAATGTTTCTTACAATTCATATGGAAATACTGTTATTGTTAGAAAATTAAAGATGGGCGGCATGTTTACTGTGACGTACGAGGAACGCGCTTTGTGTCCTATGCTATGGCTACTGTGGACTAGATTTAGGCAGTCCTTCTTTTATGTCCGTAGCAAAGCCGCATTGTTGGTTCTCTGCAAGTCGAAGCTTAGTTCAGTTGTCTGATGTGATGATGGAGCAGCACCGGCTGGGTAAAGTATCCTGTCATAGTGGGACAAGTGCCGCAGCAATGCTTTGTTTTGCCCAGTTGGTGATGGGCCCTGCCGGAAGTGGCAAGGCGAGACAGGCTTACAGCCAGAGTGACAGTGGCCGTAATCAATTTATATCAATTAACACCTGTCCTAACTGCAAAATAAGCCTCAAGGCTCGCAGGTATGGGGGAAAGCCAAGAAAAAGAGACGGGTGGGGGAGGGACATGACATGCTCCCACTCTCCATGACACAAAAGATCAGTGTGATGTTGGTGCGGGAAATGGAAAACATGCATCCCAAGAGCAGTAGTTGCACAGTTGGCCAACAGTGTGACTAATATATGTTATTAGAGATCGAAATGCATTCCATTTACACCTCATCTTGTCACAGTGTTAGTACTGGCAGTCTAAAAACTACCACGCTCCAAAGCTCCAAATTTAGAGTAGGAATTATATGCAGATAATGAGCAGCACCAGACTTCATCAGGTAGGTTTCGCCTGCACAGCGCTTGTTCTGCGCTTGTGAAATCTGTTATTTTTAATATGAACTTAAAAATGGGCTTACATCCTGCCTCCTCTCTTTCCTGACTTTTCATTGGTTCCTGTGCTTGCCACTTACTTTTCCTCCATTTCTATTGGCTGTTGCGTATTTTCCTGCATTTACCAATGCTTGTTACTCATCTGCTTCTCTTATCAGTTCCCCGTAGCCGAAATACTGTTAACATCCGCTTGGTGGAACAATTTTTCGTTTAGTTTTGCCTCTTCTGCTTTGCACCAGATTTATATAGCACAACTTTTCACAAGGAGAGATTAAGTGATTTTCCCAGAATCACAGGATGCTGCGCCGCCGAGGCTCAAACCGGGATCCTCAGCTCTGGAGTCAGCACCTATGGCCGCAGCACCACATCCTCTCAACTTCCATGACACTCGTAAGGTAGCTCTTCTCTTCGTCCCGGACGGTTATGATAAAAACAGCTTTGTATTCATCAAATAGGCGAAACCGATGGTAATGGCTTTGAATGAGAACCATATGCCTGCCACATTATAATAAAGTCCTATACGATTATCAATGTACATATTTATTTATTATGTAAGAATCAGACTGAAAAGGAAAGTCAGAATAGTGAAGCAGTTATTTAAAAACAGAATAAAACTTCAATGGCTCCTGCACTGTAAAATGCACTTACATTTACGACTAAAACATTTCGGGCTCTAAAGCTGTTCTGACCTGAACAACACCTGCTGCTGGCATGTTCTGTGAGGTAGGTTAGTTTTCTCGTTCTCAAAATGCTGTGCTCTGCCATTTCGTTGCATGTTGCCACAATCCAAATGAAAAGAGGTCTACAATATCACCTGTAAACTTGATGCGTATAATGGGGGTGGCATTCTCGTATGAGGTTAATGCCTTTCAGTACATATAGAAATCAGGTATGCACAGATATTCTTTAAAAACTGTCAACAGTCATACACTTTATGAACCATGGCAATTATTATATTAGTATATGTCTATTGTCATTATAGTAGCATATTTTCATTAACTATTTAACAACACGTTTTACATGTAAAAGGGCACTTGAAAGAATAACATCTATTAATTATCTCAAGTGTAGTAGCATCGTCGAATGTTTCTTACAAATTGTATAGTCATACTGTTATTGTTGGAAAATTAAAGCTGCCCAGCATGTTTACTGTGACCTACGATGAACGTGCTTCGTATCCCATGCCATGGCTACTGTGGACTAAGTTTAAACAGTTCTTTTATGTTCATAGCGAAACCGCATTGCTGGCTCTCTGCAAGCCAAATCTTGGTTCAATTGTCTGATGGGATGATTGAGCAGTGCCCGACCGGGTAAAGTATTCTGTCATAGGGGGGTCAGGGTTTGCAGACCGCAACATTGCCTCTTTATGCCCAGTTGGTGATGGCCCCTGCTGGCAGCAGCAAGGTGAGACAGTTTACAGCCAGAGGGACAGTGGCAGGAATTAACTTATATCAAAGTGACACCTGTTCAAACTGCTTAATGAGCCTCAAGGCTTTCAAATATGAGAGAAGTCTAAAATAAAGAGACTGGAGGGGGGCAGGTAAATGCCCACAGTCCCCAAGACACAAATCATCAGTATTATGTTGGTGCAGGAAATGGAAAACATGCACCCCAAGAGGAGTTGTTGCACAGTTGGCCAACAGTGTGACTAATATATGGTTATGAGAAATCAAAATACATTCCAATTAAGCGCCTCATCTTGTCACCGTTTTAGAACTGGCAGTCTGAAAACCACCACGCTCCAAAGCTCCAAACTTAGAGTAGGAATTATATGTAGATAATGGTCAGCACCAGACATAATCCCTTAGGTTCCACCTGCACAGCCCTTGCAATCTATTGTTTTAATATAAACTTAAAAAGGGCTTACACCCTGCCCCCTCCCTTTCCTGGTTTTTGATTGGTTCCTGTGCTTGCTACTTATTTTTCCTCCATTTCTATGGGCTGCAGCATATTTCCCCTCATTTACCAATGCTTGTTCCTCATCTGCTTCTCTTATCAGTTTCCCGTAGCCGTAATACTGCTAACATTCGCTACGGTGGAACAATTTTTTCATAAAATTTTGCCTTTTTCTACTTTTTAGGTCTCGACTAAGCTATCGCATTAGCGATGCTTTGGCGAGATATTAAGTAGGGGCTTTCAAAAGTGCTCCCAAAGTCTGCAGACGGATCGGGTACAGTGCATGTGCGCCGGACGTGAGCACAATTTGTCCGCCTGCAGCCTTTGGGAGCACTTTCACGGCCGCTTTAATGTTCTCACTGAGAACATCAAAGCGGCCACGAAAGTGATCACCATTTGCGCGCACCACTCACGTGCTTCACCCCCCCATCACTTTCCCTGCTGGCATTCCCCCCTCCCTTCCCGCCCAGTCCTTGTTTCCCCAGTTGTCCATTTTTTTAACTTTTGTCTCATATATACAGCGCTTGGTTGTCCAGTTATTGACAATGGCTTTGCATGCGAAACAGCTTACCTATAAATCCATCCACACATTTAATCATACTGAGTCTTCTTGAGAAATCCCCCCCTTACACACAAAGCAGTCCAACGCCTAGTTATTAGGAGGCTGCCTCGCCGCAGTGCCCTCTGCCTTTTTAATCAGAGATTCCAGCTTTGATCTAGGTACTGAGGCCGCCTCCTCCAGCTCAGGATCTAGCACTGGTGCAGATAGTTCTGCAGGATTTCTTTTCAGGGAGATTTTCCCCTGCTGCCTTTTATCGGGCACTGAATCCATTATTTCCCCCACAGAGGATGTACTTTCAGGAAGGAAATTGGCTGCAAAATGAGGCATTGCTCTCAGCTTGCTTAAATAGAGGTTGCTTTTTGGGCAGAAAGATGCTCTTGCAAGCGTTAAATAATGTAAATTCAACCTTCCCGACCTAATTGTCTTAATCACGGTGTTTGCTTAATTAAAGCAACGCGCAGAGACCAGGACGGGGCACGGACGGATGTTGTTCACATGCAGCTATTAAACCGCCGCCTCCTGCTGGGCTCCTACCCCAGGGCACCACAGAGTGGGGAGGGCGTCGAACCCCATTACCAGGCGTGCCCCCGGCTAGGCTCAGTGGTATATTATAACACACAGGGAAATAAATAAAACAATCTAGTTACATTTTTTGCTGTTTCCTTTTTCACCCCAGCGTCCGTCGCCTTCTGTTACAATATTAATTTAACTCTTTGTAGATGCGACTTTATGCTCATGTCTGTTTGCATATTTTCTTCTAAATAACTATTTGCTTTCTGTCTTAATAGCAATCACTCACAGTACGACTATTTTTAAATAATTGCTTGTTTTACAGGAGATGTTATACTTGTCTTCTGTTTTTTTTGGGAGACCCAGAATCTTCTGGGCCTGGTTTGGGCTTGCATTGTTTTGTTAGAGACTTCCCACCCTCTTGGGAGCTACGGAGTTGCTTTCCTTGGTTTGTCTGTAGGCTCCTGTTTACATTGTTCTTTCAAGTGTTACACAAAGCGCCTGACATTGTTTCTACTTTTTGAGGCGTAGCTAAAAGGTCTGTTTTTTTAGCCTTTGAAATTTTGTGATATTTACCTTGGGATGTAGCTTTGTTTAATATGCTGTGGCAGTTGGTAATGGGTGCTGGTTCTGTTCCAGTACTTGGGTAAACAATAGAAAAAGTATCTTTTAAGAAGTGAACTATAGTAATGGATGTAAACAGATCTACGTGTGTACTTAGCCAAAAACAGAGCTCTGCATTGCCAGTTGGTGTAACCAAGGTAAATTAATTCTCTTATCGAAATACAACCTATCTCAGAAGTAGTATAGCGGCCATGTTGGTTAAGGAGTTGAAGTCACTTGAGCCCTCCTGTGCACAGAAGGCTGAACCCTGTTCACACAACCACACCCACAACCACACACACACAGAACCACACATACACACAACAACAACCACACAAAACAACACACACAACCACACATACAACCACACACACAACCACACACACAACCACACACACATACAACCACAAACACACACAACCACACACAGAACCACACACACAACCACACCCACCCACAACCACACACACAACCACACCCACAACCACAACCACACACACAACCACAACCAGGCACACAACCACACACACACAACCACAACCACACAACTACAACCACACACATACAACCACACACACAAGCACAAACACAACCACACACACAACCACAGCCACACACACACAACCACACATATAACCACACCGACATACACATAACCACACACACCCACACCACACACACAATAACAACCACACACACAACCACAACCACACACACAACCACACCCACAACCATAACCACACACACAACCACACACGACCACACACACAACCAAAACCACATATACAACCATACATACACACCACACATACTACCACACATACACACATATACTACCACACATACACACACACACAACCACACATACAACCACATACACAACCACACACACACAACCACACACACAACCACACACAACCACAACCACACACACAACCACACATACAACCACACACACACAACCACACATATAACCAAACATACAACCACACACACACACACACACATATAACCAAACATACAACACACACACACACACACACACACACACACACACATACACACAACCACACACACACAGCCACACACACAACCACACACACACACCCACACATACAACCACACACACACACACACACACACACACACACACAGCCACACACCACAACCACACACACACAGTGTTGGACCTGGCCTCGTGGAGTGGTTCCCCCCCCGTTCCTCAGCACCCTGTTAGTGTAGCCCTGCACCCAGAAGCCCCTGGTCGTCCTGCTCCCTGTACGCCCAAACTCCCTGCACGACCCCGCCAACCGACGACCAGCCCCGCATGCCCTTGGCCTCCTTCCCGGCTCCGAGCGCCCAGATCCTGCATCACCCTACAGGGCCCCGGCAGCCATTTTCCCTTCCCGAGATCCCTGACTCCTCGGACCTAAGCATGACCCCGGCCCCCAGCGAAACTCAGACTCCAGGCGCGGCACTCCCGGCTGGGGGGTAAAGGGATCCCCGAGTGAAACAGACAGGGAGTTTCGATTGCCCCTCCGGCCTCCCCTGAGAGACTGGTTTCTCTCACACCTCTGGCCTTCCCCTGTGGGCCGGTTTCGATCACACCTACAGCCTCCCCGAGTGCTGGCTCCAGACCCTGCTGGGCGTCTGGGAATCCCCAGACGCATCTTCGAAAGGATCAAAGAGCCAACCGCCGCACCTCTCCAACGACCCGCCCCCAAGGCATGAGACCTCCGCCTGTGAGGGTCCGGACATCAAAGGGCCACTGGACTATATCAAGGCTCGCCCAACAACTAGCGGGCAGTTGTATCCTGGACAAGAAAGCCCTGCTGATCTGATCGCGGCTGACCCTTGGGGAGAACTGAACCTCCGAACTCTTTGAGCCCTGCTGACGCTGTCGCGGCTCCTTCTCGTAACACGGAACTGGAAACATTGGAGCCCTGCTGACGCTGTCGCGGCTTGTCCTCGTAAAGACGGAATGTGATGCGGCATCATCCCTTACCTCGCTTGGGCCGCGTCTCTTCGGACATTCGCCCCGCATGGAAGCCGATCCCGATGCGTCCCTAGCAACAACCTTGCCAACCAGAACCCCACCCCTCTGTCCTCTATTCCAGGAGCCAACCAGGAGCGACCTCTCCCCGGAAGCACACCATCACGACTCCGGAAGCACCTCCCCCAACCCGAATCCGGACGCTGGAAAAGCCGGAAGCAGGAACCAGACGAACATCGGATCAAGCCCGTGGCAGGAGACCCAGACCGGAGCGGTGACGGAGAAGGCGACTGAGGAAGAAGACGAGTTTAGCGAGGACTGGTGGAGTCCGCAGGAGGTGGCTATCCAGTGACAAGAATAAACAATCATTGCCCACTACATACGGCCTCCTCGCTTGATATTCCGGTCCGCAAGTCCCCCACGTTCACACTTGGTGTCAGAAGTGGGATCCGGAAGCATGGAGGCCGCCGTTCAGAAAATGGCAGAGTCACAGGAGATGTTGGGTAAACTGATGGAACGCTTCCTGAAGACCGCGGAAGACGACAGGGGTCAACTTCACGACGTCCTCAAGGGTCAGGGAGCCGCACACGATCAAGCGATGGGAAAGCTTACAGATGTCATCGGACAACAACGTCCCATGACCTCCCTCTCTTCAGTTGTCCTGCAGAAGTATGTTTCGGGGGATGATCCGGACTACTTCTTCACAAATTTCGAAAGGTTAGCTCAGGCTGCATCATGGCCCGTTGACCGGTGGGGGCAGTATTTGGGACCACTACTGACCGGCGACTTGCAAGCCGCTTACCAACAAGCCAATATCCAGGGTAACACACCCTACAACGATATCAAGAAATGCATATTAGAGCGACTAGGTATAGACGATGAGACCTATAGGGTCAAACTACGACAAGCCAAGGAAGGACCACAGGAAACACCCAGGGCCCTGTCCTTCCGCATCAAGGATCTCACAAATCGCTGGCTTCGCCCAGATTCATCCACGAAAGAGGATATCCTTGCCAAGATCTATCTGGAGCAGTTTTTGGCTTCCCTACATCGGCCACCCAACGGTGGGTAAGGCAACACGCTCAACTCACCTTGGACACTGCGGTGGAAATAGCGAGTGCCTATAGTCGAGCACAGGAGTCCCAAAGAGGTAGAGAGGAACACCCCAACAGACAGCATAACACAAACACTGTCCGACCCCACCGAGCGCCTCTACCCCGGAAACCGGACCCTCCTCCTCTTCTACCAGCTCCCCTCTTGTACAGACCGCCCACCCCAGGACCACAGTGATATAATTGCGGAGGTTTTGGCCACATCGCATGCGTATGTCCCCAGAAGGATGAACCGATGGAGGTGGGACTCGTACAGAACTATGTTTGTGCAGCTCCTGGGGCTATTCCTCCTCCATTTCGTTGTCCAGTATACATAGACGGGCATCCCATCTTAGCCTTGGCTGACACGGGGTGCAGACAAAGCGGCTTACGTCCACAAGACATGCCAGCTCCGACTGCACCTCCCACTGGCATGGTTGCCATCCAATGCGTCCATGGGGATACCAAGAGATATCCGACTACCCAGATACGGGTACGACATCTTGCGGATCCCGGAACTGACCTCACGGTAGGACTCGTACCTGGTCTTCCTGAACAAGTTATATTAGGGAGCGATTATTCAGGCCTTCCCAAATTGTTGCAAGATACAACGGACTCCCTAACCCAGTGGTGGAACGAAGCACCTTTTTCCAGGGACCAGCCCTCCCCCAATCAGACACTTTGGCCACGGAAGACCCGTAACCAGAAAAGAAAAGAAAAGAGAACTCATGCCACAGCCTACCCTGCGGTACCGGATGAACATCCATGGCAGACGGACAGGGAGTTCAGGGCTTCGCAATGAGAAGATCCCGTTCTACAAGAGGCGTGGGGAAAGGCCTTGGATCAGGAAGACCCTCTGCAAGTAGGTCCCTATTTCTTTACAAAGAACGGACTGCTGTATAGAAAAGGGGGTCCTCGCCAGCCGTCCCAGTTACTGATCCCTGGGCCCTTCCGGGATAAGGTCCTCTTTCTTGCACAGAGCCATCTGTTGGGGGGTCATTTCAGCGATGAGAAAACAGGCCTTTCCATCCTAGAGAAGTTCTATTGGCCCGGAGTACACCAACAGGTCAAACAATACTGTAGAGAGTGCCCAGTCTGTCAGAGGAACAGCCGATATCGCCCTCCTAAGGCCCGCTTACAACCCCAACCACTCATCGATATTCCCTTCAGCAGGGTAGGGATGGACATCATAGGACCCTTGCTCCCCTCCCGTAGCGGTTGTCGTTACGCCCTGGTCCTTGTAGATTATGCCACCCGCTTCCCTGAAACCGTGCCCCTACGCCAGCCCACTACTCAGACCATCGCTAAAGCACTGATCTCTATATTTGCTCGAGTAGGGTTCCCCAGGGAGATCCTTACGGATCAGGGCACCCCATTCGTTTCCGCCTTTATGAGACAAGTGTGTTCTAACCTAGGGATAAAGCAGATCCGCACCTCCGCTTACCACCCGCAAACAGACGGGTTGGTAGAGCGGTATAACGCCACCCTTAAGATAACTCTAAAAAAATGATTGGCTCTGGAAGCAAAAAGATGGGAAGAGATGCTGCCGTTGGCCTTGTTTGCCATACGCTGTAAACCACAGAGCAGCACGGGCTATTCCCCCTATGAGTTGCTTTACGGTCGTCCACCCCGTACCCTTCTGGACATGGCCCAGGAGGCCTGGGAGGCAGAACCCGACCGTACACGTCCCCTCCCAGAGTATGTCGAGAACCTCAAAACCCACCTCTCACTGATCCGCGATATAGTCAGGCAAAACATAGAGAACGCACAAGCCACACAAAAACGGCAGTACGACAAAGGCACCAAACCCCGTGCTTTTGCCGACGGGGACCTAGTCCTCCTGATGAAGCCATCCTCTGACCAGAAACTGCTGGGTCAATGGCAAGGCCCCTACACTATCCTTAGACAGGTGACACCTGTCAGGTATGAGTTAGAACTAGACCCCACTCGGGGTACTACTCAGATATATCACATAAACCACCTCAAGAAATGGGAAGGACCTCGACCGGTCTTAGCGGGTGCTGGCCTTCACCCTTCTCTCTCTTTTGAAACCTGTTTTGACCCCGAGATGACAGGAGTCCAAAGACAGAGCCTCCAGAGGGTACTAATGCCTTTACAGAGCATGTTTTCCTCTTCCCCAGGTCATACCTATGTTATAGTGCATGCCATTCAAACAGAACCCGGAAAGACAGTACGTCTACGACCCTACTGGGTCCCGGAAGCACGCAGGAATATCATACGACACGAAACCGAACAAATGTTGAGTATGGGGATCATTGAACCATCCGTAAGTGATTGGAACTTCCCCATAGTGTTGGTGCCGAAACCTGACGGATCTGTCAGGTTCTGCGTCGATTTCCGCGAGGTAAATAAGATCTCCACATTCGACACCTACCCCCTACCACGCGTAGACGAAATGGTCGAAAGAATCGGGAAAGCCAGATACATATCCACCCTCGATCTCTGCAAGGGCTACTGGCAGATACCATTAAAAGAACAGGATAAGAAAAAGACAGCCTTTTCCACCCCAGAAGGATTGTTCCAATTTACCGTATTGCCATTTGGCCTACACGGTGCCCCAGCGACCTTTCAAAGGGCTATGAATCACATCCTGAGACCCCATTCTCGGTATGCAGGAGCATACCTCGATGATATCGTTATCTACAGCGATAGCTGGGAAGAACACCTTGACCATTTATACAACGTAGTCACCTCCCTAGGTACCTTCGGTTTCACCATCAATCCCGCAAAAACTACCCTGGCAGCCCAAACGGTAAAATACCTTGGTTACCTCTTAGGCGAAGGGGTAATTCGACCACAAGAAAAGAAAATTGAAGCCATCCAATCCCTTCCTTTCCCCCAGTCCCGAAAAGACCTCCGAGCATTCTTAGGCCTTCTAGGCTATTACCGCAGGTTTATCCCCAACTTCTCCCAGAGCGCTGCCCCACTCACAGATTTGTTAAAGAAATCAGCAAAGACAGAAGCCGCCCTAAAGCATCCCACGCCCTTATTGTGGCAAGCCTTTAACCGACTCAAGACTGCCTTGACATCCAAGCCTGTGTTGGTAAGCCCGGATTATTCCCGGCCCTTCATCTTGCAAACCGACACCTCAGACCAGGGCCTGGGCGCGGTTCTTTCCCAGGAAGACGAAAACGGGAACGAGAAACCTATTTTGTATTTGAGCCTGCGGTACTATCTGGAAGGACGGGAGTTCCTTATATATACTAGCCATGCCCCTTTGGAGTGGATGGCCCGGAATAAAGGGCATAATGACCGGGTCCTCCGCTGGTTTCTGGCTTTACAGCCATATCGGTTTCAAACCGTACATCGAAAAGGGACAGAACAAGGTAACGCCGATTACCTCTCCCGATACCCCATGACCCAAACCCGTACAAGAAGGACAGCTAGGGGAAGGGGATGTGATGCGGCATCATCCCTTACCTCGCTTGGGCCGCGTCTCTTCAGACAGAAGCCGAATCCCGGTGCGTCCCTAGCAACAACCTTGCCAACCAGAACCCCACCCCTCTGTCCTCTATTCCAGGAGCCAACCAGGAGTGACCTCTCCCCGGAAGCACACCATCACGACCCCGGAAGCACCTCCCCCAACCCGGATCCGGACACTGGAAAAGCCGGAAGCAGGAACCAGATGAACGTCGGATCAAGCCCGTGGCAGGAGACCCAGACCGGAGCGGTGACGGAGAAGGCGACTGAGGAAGAAGACGAGTGGAGCGAGGACTGGTGGAGTCCGCAGGAGGTGGCTGGGGAGCGGCCGCAACTCACCAGGAGAGTTGCGGCGGAGCGTGTGAGTACCCGAGAACCGCCCCTGTAGCACATTAGGTGCATTGTAGATAACTATCCCTTTTGAGTCACCTTAGAGTCACGCTGTCGCCTGTAGACACTGTAATTATTTGTAAAGCACTTCATTGCCCTGTACAGCACTGTAGGTAGAGAGTCTTCCCCCTCACGTCCCCTCTCACAGTACACATTCTGTCTCTCTGCTTCCGTCCTATTTCGTATCCTGACCCGACCCTACCTTCCCCCTCCCCACTGTCGCTTCTCCCCTCTCACGTGTACCCGGGTGTTGGTGAACGGTTCCAGCTTAACAAAGTCCGGTGGGACTAACGGCTCCTTTGTTTTGTTTCTTTCTCCCGGAACTTTCAAGGACCTCCCCAGACCTGAATCCCGGAGGAACAAGACCCTGGCGTGGCCCGGACCAGACCGCAAACATCATCCAGTGGAGCTGCTTCTTCTTTTTTTGTCTACAACCCTTACGTACTGTGTCTATCCAGTGACAAGAATAAACAATCATTGCCCACTACATACGGCCTCCTTGCTTGATATTCCGGTCCGCAAGTCCCCCACGTTCACACGGAACTAAACCATCGGAGCCCTGCTGACCTCGTCGCGGCTCGAGCTTGAACTCTAAAGAAATCTTCGTGAAACCTCCTGAGCCCTGCTGATGCTGTCGCGACTCCTCAAGAACACCTCCGGATCGAGCCCTGCTGACCTCGTCGCGGCTCGAGGAGTACACTGGTCCTGTTAGACCATCGACGCTACAAACACGAGCTGAACCGACTCAAAGTGAGTGAAGCAGCTAGTACGACTACCATCGTCCGTATCCCCCGGCTCGAGGATTGAGAGCTGTGCGCAGGGTACGCTTCGTGCTAGCCTAAAAGACTGAGACTGTCCCGCATCCCTCTTCCCGAATTCCTGAGACTTTACGATCCCTCGATCGCTTGTAAATAAGAGTGCTGAAACCTTTCTTTTATTTGTTGATAAAGAACTTGTTACTGAAAACCTATGGTGTGGTGTCCGTTCATAAGTGTGGTGTGAGCTCAGTGTGTACGATCCTAGGCTCTAAGTCCTCCCCGGCGGGGATCTCACGTTAAGATTCGGCAATACTGGTGGGACAGGTGGGTCCCGGGGTGGTCGGGTGAGCATAACCTGGCCCTCTGAGATCGCCCCTTCTAACATTGGTGGCAAGCGACGGGATAAGAGCCTACGTCTAAAGATCGTACAGTAAAACGACTGACACACTACCTGAACGAGGAACAACCATGAGCCTCATTGTAACAAGTGAGAAGACCACATTCCAGCAAGAACCTCTGGAGGAGTACACCCACCGAGAACTGAAGCAATTTTGTAAAGATCTCCATATCGCTACCACTGGGTTAAGTACCAAAGAGGACTTCCAAAAAGCCCTGATAGCATGGGTAGAGACGGGAGCCCATCTTCCCCCGCCAGAAGGAGACGGTGGAGAGGCACGGTCACTGACCGAAACCCGCGTTCAAGAGGGTGAGGGAACAGAGTCCCTGACACGGAGTCCCAGCACGGAGAGAGGTCTGTCACCGGAGGAGATGAAAGACCGAGAACGCAACCGAAGCCACGAGCTAGAACTGGCACGCCTTAAAATGGAAGGAGAACTCAAGTTGGCTGAGAAGAAACTGGCCATCGAGCAGTTGCGACTGCAAGGAGAACCGGAGGAGAAGAAACTCCAAAGAGAACATGAAGGCAAGAGACTCCAGCTGGAGCACGAGCGCGGCCTGAAGGAAATTGAACTAAAGGGCCGGAGTGGAGACATCCGAACATCGGAGAACCGAGAAGCCGTTCCCCCGGCGGAACAAAAGGTCCACATCCCCAAAGAGGTAGTAAAAGAGTACTACAAGAACGATGATATCCAGCAATGGTTCAAGGCCTACGAAGTCGCCATGACCTCCCACCGAGTTCCTCAGAAGGATTGGGGAGCCGGGTTGTGGGGTCGATTCCTGAGCGAGGTGAGAGACACCCTGCTCGATCTACCATCCTCCGAACAAACATCCTACAGCCACATGAAAGAGGCCCTCCTCACCAGATATGGGCTCACCCCGGAGATGTATCGACAACAGTTTAGAGACTGCAAGAAGATCCCCGACACCACATGGGTAGAATATGTGAATTTCTACAGCCGGGCCTTGGAAGGGTGGATCAAGGGCAGCAAGGTGACCACTTTTGAAGGACTCATTGATCTCATCGCCTATGGACACTTATCATCCAATTGCTTTGTGGAACTGAGCCAGCACCTTCTGGACAGCAAGTTGGCCGATCCCCGGAAGCTAGCTGTTGAAGCAGACCGCTGGGTGAGCACCAGAGTCCCCCGGGGGCCCGGGGGAGATTATGGCCGAAACGAGCAAGGATCTTCCCGCCAAAGGGGAGGGGGAGGTCAGGGTAGACAGAGGGGGTCCCAGGCAGGGCCCCAACGAAGCCCCACAAGAAACCAGTCCGGAACATCTCCCCCGCAGTAAGGGCCGGGTTTCCCCCAGCTAGACAAGGACCCAGAATCAGCAACGCCTGCTACAGATGCCAGAAAACAGGCATTGCATTATGCCGGTGACCCCATGTGCCTCATGCTCAAGAAACCCAATGCTGCTAGTCCCCCAGCGCACCAGCTAGCCACAGTAGCCTTAGAAGAGGAAGAGTTCGAGGACCCACAAGGGTGGGAACCAGCAGCCATGACCTTAGTCTCCCTGGGTGATAGGGAAATGGTCCCCGGAGCTCCCTTGCCAGACAACACGGAAAAGTACCGACAACAGGTGACCGTCAAAGGGCACCGCATAGGGGCGCTCCGAGACACAGGGGCCAGCATTACTGCAGTAAGGTGTCACCTAGTCACAGCGGATCAAATTGTACCCCACGCTCCTGCAGAGTGATCTCCGCTGACAATTCACTCCGCACCTGCCGAATAGCCCAGGTTCCCTTCGAGTGGGCGGGCGTCTCCGGGGAATTACGAGTAGCGGTCTGCACCGACATGCCCGTGGACTGCCTACTAGGTAACGACCTGGAGAGCTCCCCGTGGAAGCAGGTAGAGCGAAGAACTCACCTACAGATGGTAGGCCTGCCCGAGTGGGCCTGCGTGAACACCCGATCCATGACCGCCCGACTATCTACCCCCGAGGGGGTGGAACCCGAGAACCCTCGCCCGGTCACTGATGACCCGGAGGGCAGCGGGCCGTCCGAAGTCCCCGAGCCGCCCCCCAGTGAGAGCATCGACCCCGACGCAGATCCCCTGAGCCCTGTCGTCGAACAGACCCCGAGCTTGGACGACCTTCCTGAGTTAGCCCAGTGGCGCCAGGAAGGAGGACCTTCCCGGGAAGAGTTCTGCCTGGAGCAGACCTCCTGTCCTTCCCTGGTTGGGCCACGGCAACAGGCCGCCGCCCAGGCCGCCGGTGACCAGTCCGGCTCCCACCTTGTCTATTGGGAAAACGGCCTCTTGTATAGTGAACAGAAGTCCGCCGAGCTAGGGTCAGACCGGGTGCTGGTGGTACCCCTATGCTTCCGCGGCTTCCTCCTGAACCTGGCCCATGATGTGCGGCGGGACACCTGGGACAGCACAAAACCTACCACCGCCTGGTCACTCACTTTTACTGGCCCGGCATGCGCTCCGATGTGGAGGCCCACTGCAAATCCTGCCCCACGTGTCAGGCCAGTGGAAAGAGCGGAGGGAGACACAAGGTTCCCCTCCAACCCTTCCCCGTGGTCAGTACCCCCTTTGAACGGGTGGGAATAGATATCGTGGGGCCTCTAGACCCCGGACCTCCTTAGGCCACCGATTTATCCTCGTCCTGGTGGACCATGCCACCCGATACCCCGAGGCCATTCCCCTCCGAACGGTGACGGCCCCCGTAGTGGGGCGGGCCCTCATGGGGATCTTCTCCCGGGTGGAATTCCCGCGAGAAATGGTGAGCGATCGAGGGACGAACTTCATCTCCAAGTACATGAAGTCCCTCTGGCAGAAGTGTGGGGTGACGTACAAGTTCACCACCCCGTACCACCTCCAAGGTAACGGCCTGGTTGAGCGATTCAACCGGACCCTCAAGGGAATGATCATGGGTCTCTAAGAGCCCCTGAGGCGCAAGTGGGACGTCCTCCTTCCCTGCCTCCTGTTCGCATACAGAGAAGTCCCCCAGAAATCATTGGGATTTAGCCCCTTCGAGCTGCTCTACGGGCACCCTGTCCGGGGGCCCCTCAGCCTGGTCAAGGAAGGTTGGGAAACGGCGGCCCCGGTTCCCCCTCCAGATGTGTTTCGATACATCCTGGCCCTCCGGAACCAGACTCGGAAGTTCCGAGAACTGGCCGAGGCAAACCTCGAGGCCAGCCAAGAAGAAATGAAAAGATGGTATGACCAGAATGCCACTCTGGTCGAGTTTCAGCCCAGACAGCAGGTTTGGGTGATGGCCCCAGTGGAACCTTGTGCCCTGCAGGACAAGTGGACCGGGCCCTTCAAGGTGGTGGAACGCAAGAGCCAGTTACCTATCTCATCGATGTGCAGTCCCCCAGGAACCCCTTGAGGGTCCTTCACGTGAACTGCCTCAAACCCCACTTCGTGCGGTCCGAGTTGAGTCTGCTCCTCGCCACTGACGACGGAGCGGAAGAGGACACGGAGCCCCTCCCCGATCTCCTGTGTGCGAAAAAAAAAGATGGCTCCATAGAGGGAGTGAGTCTCTCCTCCTCCCTCACCCCCGAGCAGCGCGAGGACTGTCGCCAGTTACTGGGACAGTTCTCTGACCTTTTCTCTCTCGTCCCCAGCGTCACCAGCTGGTGCGTACACGATGTGGACACCGGGGACAGCTCTCCGGTACGGCACCGAGCCTACCGAGTCCCTGACAGAGTCCGGGCCTGCATCAAGCCCGAAGTCTCCAAGATGCTAACCCTGGGAGTGGTCGAGGCCTCTGACAGCCCATGGGCCAACCCCGTGGTCCTGGTTCCGAAGGCGGCCGCCCCCAGCGCTGTTCCCGAGCTGAGGTTCTGTGTGGACTATCATGGGCTTAACGCAGTCACCAGAACCGACGCCCACCCCATTCCCCGAGCAGACGAGCTCATTGACCGCCTAGGAGCGGCTCGCTATCTCAGCACGTCCGACTTGACCAGCGGATACTGGCAGATCGCCCTCACCGAGGGGGCCAGAGAGAGATCCGCCTTCTCCACCCCGGATGGTCACTACCACTTCCGGGTGATGCCCTTCGGAATGAAAAATGCCCCCGCCACCTTCCAGAGGCTGGTTAACCAGGTACTGGCGGGGTTGGAAGAATTCAGCGCCGCCTATCTCAACGATATCGCGGTGTTCAGCTCTCACTGGTCCGAGCACCTCCAACACCTCGGGGAGGTGTTGCGGGTCCTGCAGAGGGCGGGCCTCACAATTAAAGCAAGCAAATGCCAAATCGGACAAGGGTCCGTGGTCTACCTGGGGCACCAGGTCGGAAGCGGCCTAGTAGCTCCCCTCCAGCCCAAGATCAATGCGATCGTGGCCTGGGAGGCCCCCACGACACAGACAGAAGTGCGGGCATTCCTAGGGGTCACGGGGTACTACCGAAGATTCATAAAAGGGTACGGCAGCATCGTGGTCCCCCTCACGGAGTTGACCTCCAAAAACCAGCCGAAGAAAGTTAGCTGGACCCCCGCCTGCCAAGAGGCGTTCGAAGCCTTGAAAGGCGCCATGTGCACTGCCCCAGTACTACAGGCCCCCGACTACTCCCGAGAGTTCGTGGTCCAGACGGACGCGTACGAACATGGCATCGGAGCGGTCCTGTCCCAGATGAACGACAAAGGCCTAGACCAGCCCGTGGCATTCATTAGCCGGAGGCTACTCCCTCGAGAGCAAAGGTGGAGCACCATCGAGCAGGAGGCTTTCGCGGTGGTTTGGGCCCTGAAGAAGCTGAGGCCCTACCTGTTCGGTACTCACTTCCGGGTCCAAACCGACCACCGACCCCTCCGGTGGCTAATGCAAATGAGAGGGGAGAACCCCAAACTGTTGCGATGGTCCATCTCCCTCCAAGGGATGGATTTCACTGTTGAGCACAGGCCTGGTGTTGCCCACGCCAACGCAGACGGCCTGTCCCGATTCTTCCGCCTCAGTGAAGAGAACCCCCAAGGGGATGGGTAGTTCTCTCTGCCCTTCAGCTGGGGGGGACGCGTGTTGGACCTGGCCTCGTGGCGTGGTTTCCCCCGTTCCTCAGCACCCTGTTAGCGTAGCCCTGCACCCAGAAGCCCCTGGTCGTCCTGCTCCCTGTACGCCCAAACTCCCTGCACGACCCCGCCAACCGACGACCAGCCCCGCATGCCCCCGGCCTCCTTCCCGTCTCCGAGCGCCCAGATCCTGCATCACCCTACAAGGCCCCGGCAGCCATTTTCCCTTCCTGAGATCCCTGACTCCTCGGACCTAAGCATGACCCCGGCCCAAAGCGAAACTCAGACTCCAAGGCGCGCCAGTCCCGGCTGGGGGGTAAAGGGATCTCCAAGTGAAACAGACAGGGAGTTTCGATTGCCCCTCCGGCCTCCCCTGAGAGACTGGTTTCTCTCACACCTCTGGCCTTCCCCTGTGGGCCGGTTTCGATCACACCTATGGCCTCCCCGAGTGCTGGCTCCAGCCCCTGCTGGGCGTCTGGGAATCCCCGGACGCATCTTCGAAAGGATCAAAGAGCCAACCGCCGCACCTCTCCAACGACCAGCCCCCAAGGCATGAGACCTCCACCTGTGAGGGTCCGGACATCAAAGGGCCACTGGACTATATCAAGGCTCGCCCAACAACTAGCGGGCAGTTGTATCCTGAACAAGAAAGCCCTGCTGATCTGATCGCGGCTGACCCTTGGGGAGAACTGAACCTCCGAACTCTTTGAGCCCTGCTGACGCTGTCGCGGCTTCTTCTCGTAACACGGAACTGGAAACATTGGAGCCCTGCTGACGCTGTCGCGGCTCGTCCTCGTAAAGACGGAACTAGACCATCGGAGCCCTGCTGACCTCGTCGCGGCTCGAGCTTGAACTCTAAAGAAATCTTCGTGAAACCTCATGAGCCCTGCTGACGCTGTCGCGGCTCCTCAAGAACACCTCCGGATCGAGCCCTGCTGACCTCGTCGTGGCTCGAGGAGTACACTGGTCCTGTTAGACCATCGACGCTACCAACACGAGCTGAACCGACTCGAAGTGAGGGAAGCAGCTAGTACGACTACCATCGTCCGTATCCCCCGGCTCGAGGATTGAGAGCTGTGTGCAGGGTACGCATCGTGCTAGCCTAAAAGACTGAGACTGTCCCGCTTCCCTCTTCCCTTATTCCTGAGACTTTACAATCCCTCGATCGCTTGTAAATAAGAGTGCTGAAACCTTTCTTTTATTTGTTGATAAATGTTGGACTGGGCCCTTCTGGCAGGTCCACCCCTGAAGTTTTTGTGTGTTATATGTAACCTGGGGATGGTGATTCCCACTCTGAGTGCGTGTAGATGGGAGAGGCCTGCCCTCCCATAGGAATGCATGGGGAATGTGCGTGCCCCTACTAGTTCCTGATGCATGGGGGGGTACAGGCTCGAGTCTGGTATGTGTGGACTCGTGTGGTTGAATGCTGCAAGATGATGTATGCAGCGTGTGTGTGTCTAGAAGGGAAGTGCCACTTCTGGACATCGGTGTGTGTGTGCAGTAAGTATGCTGGCGCGTGATTGGCTGAAGCCAGCTGGGGAGCCTGGCTCCAGGAGTCTGTGTGGGTCTGCCCCGGTGGTGAATGGAGAAATTAACATGCTGATGTGAGGGAGGGGCTGTGCCTGTATCCTGTATGGAGCTGGGCTTTCCCCCACAATGCTGGCTCCACCCCCCCGGGGGTGCGTCTGGTGTCCGTAGCCTGGCCAGTAACAAGAAATTCCTTACAACCAGTTCTAGCTGGTTCTCACCCTGCTGGCCCCTTTTCAGACAAAGGGATCTCATGTATAAAAGGAGGGTGAGCCCTCTTCTCTCTCTCTTGCCTGCTTGTCCTGACTGAATCCTGCCAGGGGCATGCTGCTGCTTGGGCTCAGGGGAAAGGCTTGCCTCCCTGAGCCCTGCCCTGCTCCTGAACTACTGGGATCCTGGACTTCCTTTGGACTCTGCTATCTATGGCCTAGCGCTTGGGAGCGCTTTCCTGCTATCCTAGCGCCTTGGTGCGCTTCATTCATGCTCCTAGCGCTTGGGAGCGCTTTCCTGCTGTCCTAGCGCCTTGGGGCGCTGCATCCCGGCTTCTAGCGCTTTCCAGTTGTCCTAGCGCCTTGGGGCGCTCATGCGTGTTTCTAGCGCTGGGAGCGCTATCCTCCACCAGCCGGTGCCCACCCGGCACTTGCCCCGTTCGTGTGAGGGGCCCGAGCCCCCCAGCGAGTGCCTACCTCGCTTGCCCCGCCCTCGCTGTATTTATCGAGGGAGCCTACTCCTCGTTAATCCCCCCGGTGTTCACCGCCGCAGCCCAGGACCCCTCGTGAGGCCCGCCCCCGAGCCGCGCACTGATTGGCTGCCGGCCCGGGCTGGGCTTATGACGTTTCCCCGGGCCGCGCTCTGATTGGCCGGCGGCCCGGGGAGCTGTGGAGGCGGAGGAGAGAGAGCCGAGCAATGCAGGGGGCCGCGGGAGCCGACTCCGCGCCCCTGCGTCCACCCAGCAGAAGTGCCGCTTCCCCCCCGGGGACCCCAGGAGCGAGAGGGAGCCCCGGAGAGCGAGGAGAGACCGGCGCGTCTGCCTGCCGACCGGTGAGTGCTGCAGGAGGGGAGGCGGGGCGTCGGAGCACATTGTCGGTGCTTGCCCCTCCCCCGCGAGCGCCCATGTGCCTAGAGGCCCGCGGGGCCCCCAGTGATGCCGGGTCCCCCAAAGGGGGGACCCCACCTGCCCGCAACTTCGTCCCTGAGCCCCGCGAGGCTCCGTCACGGCCCCTGGGGCCCCCAGTGATGCCGGGTCCCCCGAGGGGGACCCCACCTGCCCGCAACTTCGTCCCTGAGCCCCGCGAGGCTCCGTCACGGCCCCTGGGGCCCCCAGTGATGCTGGGTCCCCCGAGGGGGATCCCGCCTGGCCATCCCTTATCCCCTGAGCCCCGAGAGGCTCCATCTGCACCCTATCCCCCGAGCCCCGAGGAGGCTCCACCGTGTCCTTATCCCCTGAGCCCTGAGAGGCTCCATCTATATTCCCTGAGCCCCGAGGAGGCTCCACCACGTGGCCCAGTTGTTCCCGAGCCCCGAGAGGCTCCACCGTTTGGTGCCTTTTCTTCAGAGCCTGCGAGGCTCCCACAATGGCCCCATCCTTGCTCCACAGCTGCCCAGCACTTCGTGGGCAGCTGCCCCGTTTAGGTTTATTGTTGGCTACCTGCAGCCTGCCCTGAACATCGTGACATTGCCTGTTGGAAGTATCGATTAATGTTAATGTGATTCTGAGAGTTATTACGTGTTGCCTTCTGATGATGCCTCTGTTGTGCTATGTACCTTGTCCTTCCTTCCCTCCTGAGTAGCCGATGTCCCATGCATGTAATCCTGGTTAGAGTGAGTTCTACCGCTAGTTCCCTGAAGCTCCTGGGTGTAATGTATTCTAGTGCTAGTTCGAGGAAGCTCCCAGGGGTTATGTGTTCTAATGCCAGTTCCATCATGTGCATATTCCTGGCAGTGGTCCCCTGGCCCTGTCCTATGTATAGTCCCTTGTAAACCCTGCCCGTGCCCCTGGCACCTTGTAAGTTGCGTATTCCTGTCTAAGTGTGTTCTTCAATACAAAAGCTATTTCCATATATATCTTGTGTGGAGTCCCTTTTGTGGGGGGCCCGGGAGGTTGTTGCTGGGGGTGCGTGCGCAAATGCTTTACACATGACCTCCGAGATAGGCCTGACTGCTCGTGCCAAGCTACCAAGGGGGTGAGCAGGGGGTGTCTTGGCGGGTGACTTCCCTACCCTAACTGGAAATGGTGATTTCTGCCTGGCCTTGGCTCAAGCCTCGGCCAACCAGGGATCCCATTTCTAACATTGTTGGCTAGCGGATGGATTTGGACTTGTGTTTGCGCAGTACCACAGTGATAACCGGCCTCACTACAACACTCTGCAGTTTAGATGGTTGCAAAGAAAAGAAACTATTGGTTGAGTTGCTAAAAATATTTGTTTTTGTGAAAAATGTGGTTCTGGTGCACTTTGCTAAAAATGTCTGTTCTTGTGGAAAATGTGGTTCTGGTGCACTTTGCTAAAAATGTCTGTTCTTGTGGAAAATGTGGTTCTGGTGCACTGTGAGTTAGGTGTTACTAGCTCGGGAGGGTAGATCATCCCCCTAAGTGCAATGTGTTGTCTGGATTCACCAGAAGGGTGGGATCCAGTGGTGGCAGCAAAATTGTGTCCAATGTGTGTGGTCCCTGTCCCTTCCCTAGAGTAATGGTACCTGTGCCACATGGGTCAGGTTGAGGAATCAGGGGCAGTAGAAACTGTCTTACCAGTCCAGGGGAGGGTGTGTGGATGAATGTTGAGCTGTGCGGAATAATGGAGTGTAAGTTCTCTGAGAGGGGGAGCTTGCTGAATGCTTGGGTGTAAGTTCTCTGAGATGGGGAGCTTGCTGAATCAATGATAAGTGTGTCCTACCTACACCGCTGAATGTGTTTGATGCATCATGTGTCTTCTTTACACCGCTGAATGTGTTTTATGCGTCATGTGTCCTCCCTTACACCGCTGAATGTGTTTGATGCATCATGTGTCTTCTTTACACCGCTGAATGTGTTTTATGCGTCATGTGTTAGTCTCTGAGACGGGGAGCGTGCTGAATTGAATGTTAAGTTGTATCCCGGACAAGGAAGCCCTGCTGACTGGGTCGCGGCTTGCCTTGGGGAGAGCTGAACACTAAGCCCTGCTGACGTGGTCGCGGCTCATCTTGCTGAACGTATGTTAAGTTGTATCCCGGACAAGGGAGCCCTGCTGACTCTGTAGCGGCTTGCCTTGGGGAGAGCTGAACACTGAGCCCTGCTGACGTTGTCGCAGCTCATCTTGCTGAATGAATGTTAAGTTGTATCCCGGACAAGGAAGCCCTGCTGACGCTGTCGCGGCTTGCCTTGGGGAGAGCAGAACACTGAGCCCTGCTGACGTTGTCGCGGCTCATCTTGCTGAATGAATGTTAAGTTGTATCCCGGACAAGGAAGCCCTGCTGACGCTGTCGCGGCTTGCCTTGGGGAGAGCTGAACACTGAGCCCTGCTGACGTGGTCGCGGCTCATCTTGCTGAATGAATGTTAAGTTGTATCCCGGACAAGGAAGCCCTGCTGGCGCTGTCGCGGCTTACCTTGGGGAGAGCTGAACCCTGAGCCCTGCTGACGTAGTCGCGGCTCATCCTAGTACAAGAGGGAACTTCTGCCTGAAGAGGAGGAACCTGGTAAGCTGTATGGGGTATTGACCTGCAATGGTTGCCTGCCTGCTGAAGGAGGAGAGAAAGTCTTAGATTTTTGTTTTCATCTTGTAGAAGTCCTGGTGCACCAGGCATCTGGCCGGTAGGGTACTGCCCGCGGTTGGGGAGCCAGTAGTCGGTGTTTCCGGATCTGGACGGCAGGGCAACTGTAGCCAGTGTCCTGGCCGGTTTGTCTTCTGGATGTACTCCTAGGGGCACAGGTGAGGCTTCTCCCAAGGAGGAGACCCTGTGTTTCCCAGAAGGGGCGGTACGGGCCTAGCAGGGATCCTTAGGGTTCTTGGCTGAGGGTTGCGGTACTGCCCTGAGAGCAGGTGGGGCCCACCTTAAGTGGGAGGACCCTGTTCTACATGGGAGGGTGCAGAACTGGAAGGGGGTCAGAGGGATTCTGACCCCTGGGCATCCGGTGAAAGTAGGTCCCAGGTGGTAGACCAGTGGAGGGAGAGGGTTCCGAGACTGGTGAGAGAAGGTGTTCTGGAGGGTGCTTCTCCTGGGAGAGCACGGAACCTCAGAAGTAGAGGTATGGTGGGGCGAGCTCGCCCGTGACCTCTGGCCAACCTGAGGGTGCGGACCCTAGGTGGGAGAGAAAGTGGTAAAGGGGAATTACCCGGAGAAAGGGAGTGGAGAATGGCCGTCGTGGGCCAGGGGTTACCACCCCCCACTCTGGCTTGGCAGGGACCAGCGGTATCTGGGTGGCCTAGGGCCTGGTCCTAGCCGTGGACAACTACGGAGTGCCCGTGGGGTAGCCTAGTTGGACCTGTTTTTTTTTCTTTTCTTTTTTTAAGTCTGTGGGTGTCGATAGATAAACCTGGCGTAGAACTGGAGGGTTTCCCTGCAGTGCGGGCCCGCGTCCATGTTTTATCGCCCAAAGCAGGGAAGTCCATCACGGTGGTGATTGGCCTACCCTGCGTTTTGGCTGGAAGGGGGTCGTGTTGGACTGGGCCCTTCTGGCAGGTCCACCCCTGAAGTTTTTGTGTGTTATATGTAACCTGGGGATGGTGATTCCCACTCTGAGTGCGTGTAGATGGGAGAGGCCTGCCCTCCCATAGGAATGCATGGGGAATGTGCGTGCCCCTACTAGTTCCTGATGCATGGGGGGTACAGGCTCGAGTCTGGTATGTGTGGACTCGTGTGGTTGAATGCTGCAAGATGATGTATGCAGCGTGTGTGTGTCTAGAAGGGAAGTGCCACTTCTGGACATCGGTGTGTGTGTGCAGTAAGTATGCTGGCGCATGATTGGCTGAAGCCAGCTGGGGAGCCTGGCTCCAGGAGTCTGTGTGGGTCTGCCCCGGTGGTGAATGGAGAAATTAACAGGCTGATGTGAGGGAGGGGCTGTGCCTGTATCCTGTATGGAGCTGGGCTTTCCCCCACAATGCTGGCTCCACCCCCCCGGGGGTGCGTCTGGTGTCCGTAGCCTGGCCAGTAACAAGAAATTCCTTACAACCAGTTCTAGCTGGTTCTCACCCTGCCGGCCCCTTTTCAGACAAAGGGATCTCATGTATAAAAGGAGGGTGAGCCCTCTTCTCTCTCTCTTGCCTGCTTGTCCTGACTGAATCCTGCCAGGGGCATGCTGCTGCTTGGGCTCAGGGGAAAGGCTTGCCTCCCTGAGCCCTGCCCTGCTCCTGAACTACTGGGATCCTGGACTTCCTTTGGACTCTGCTATCTATGGCCTAGCGCTTGGGAGCGCTTTCCTGCTATCCTAGCGCCTTGGTGCGCTTCATTCATGCTCCTAGCGCTTGGGGGCGCTTTCCTGCTGTCCTAGCGCCTTGGGGCGCTGCATCCCGGCTTCTAGCGCTTTCCAGTTGTCCTAGCACCTTGGGGCGCTCATGCGTGTTTCTAGTGCTGGGAGCGCTATCCTCCACCAGCCGGTGCCCACCCGGCACTTGCCCCGTTCGTGTGAGGGGCCCGAGCCCCCCAGCGAGTGCCTACCTCGCTTGCCCCCGCCCTCGCTGTATTTATCGAGGGAGCCTACTCCTCGTTAATCCCCCCGGTGTTCACCGCCGCAGCCCAGGACCCCTCGTGAGGCCCGCCCCTGAGCCGCGCTCTGATTGGCTACCTGCCCGGGCTAGGCTGATGACGTTTCCCCGGGCCGCGCTCTGATTGGCCGGCGGCCCGGGGAGCTGTGGAGGCGGAGGAGAGAGAGCCGAGCAATGCAGGGGGCCGCGGGAGCTGACTCCGCGCCCCTGCGTCCACCCAGCAGAAGTGCTGCTTCCCCCCCGGGACCCCCAGGAGCGAGAGGGAGCCCCGGAGAGTGAGGAGAGACCGGCGCGTCTGCCCGCCGACCGGTGAGTGCTGCAGGAGGGGAGGCGGGGTGTCGGAGCACATTGTCGGTGCTCGCCCCTCCCCCGCGAGCGCCCATGTGCCTAGAGGCCCGCGGGGCCCCCAGTGATGCCGGGTCCCCCGAGGGGGACCCCACCTGCCCGCAACTTCATCCCTGAGCCCCGCGAGGCTCCGTCACGGCCCCTGGGGCCCCCAGTGATGCTGGGTCCCCCGAGGGGGACCCCACCTGCCCGCAACTTCGTCCCTGAGCCCCGCGAGGCTCCGTCACGGCCCCATGGGCCCCCAGTGATGCCGGGTCCCCTGTGGGGGATCCCGCCTGGCCATCCCTTATCCCCTGAGCCCCGAGAGGCTCCATCTGCACCCTATCCCCCGAGCCCCGAGGAGGCGCCACCGTGTCCTTATCCCCTGAGCCCCGAGAGGCTCCATCTATATTCCCTGAGCCCCGAGGAGGCTCCACCACGTGGCCCAGTTGTTCCCGAGCCCCGAGAGGCTCCACCGTTTGGCGCCTTTTCTTCAGAGCCCGCGAGGCTCCCACAATGGCCCCATCCTTGCTCCACAGCTGCCCAGCACTTCGTGGGCAGCTGCCCCGTTTAGGTTTATTGTTGGCTACCTGCAGCCTGCCCTGAACATCGTGACATTGCCTGTTGGAAGTATCGATTAATGTTAATGTGATTCTGAGAGTTATTACGTGTTGCCTTCTGATTATGCCTCTGTTGTGCTATGTACCTTGTCCTTCCTTCCCTCCTGAGTAGCCGATGTCCCATGCATGTAATCCTGGTTAGAGTGAGTTCTACCGCTAGTTCCCTGAAGCTCCTGGGTGTAATGTGTTCTAGTGCTAGTTCGAGGAAGCTCCCAGAGGTTATGTGTTCTAATGCCAGTTCCATCATGTGCATATTCCTGGCAGTGGTCCCCTGGCCCTGTCCCATGTATAGTCCCCTGTAAACCCTGCCCGTGCCCCTGGCACCTTGTAAGTTGCGTATTCCTGTCTAAGTGTGTTCTTCAATACAAAAGCTATTTTCATATATATCTTGTGTGGAGTCCCTTTTGTGGGGGGCCCGGGAGGTTGTTGCTGGGGGTGCGTGCGCAAATGCTTTACACATGACCTCCGAGATAGGCCTGACTGCTCGTGCCAAGCTACCAAGGGGGTGAGCAGGGGGTGTCTTGGCGGGTGACTTCCCTACCCTAACTGGAAATGGTGATTTCTGCCTGGCCTTGGCTCAAGCCTCGGCCAACCAGGGATCCCATTTCTAACAATAAAGAACTTGTTACTGAAAACCTACGGTGTGGTGTCCGTTCGTAAGTGTGGTGTGAGCTCAGTGTGTACGATCCTAGGCTCTAAGTCCTCCCCGGCGAGGATCTCACGTTAAGACTCGGCAATACTGGTGGGAGAGGTGGGTCCCGGGTTGGTCGGGTGAGCATAACCTGGCCCTCTGAGATCGCCCCTTCTAACACACAGCCACAGCCACACATACACAACCACACACACACAACCCCACAACCACAACCACACACACACACACACACACACACACAACTGCAACCACACACACAACCACACCCACAACCACACACAACCACAACCACACACAACCACACACACAACCACACACAACCACACACACAACCAACCACAAACACACAACCACACACACAACCACACACACACACAACCACAACCACACACAACCACACACACAGAACCACACACACAATGACACACAACCACACACACACAACCAAAACCACGCACAGCCACACACACACAACCACACAACCACACACACACACAACCACACACATAACCACAACCACACATATAACCACAACCACACATATAACCACAACCACACACACACAACCACACACACACAACCACACATACAATCACACACACAACCGCAACCACACACAACCACACACACAACCACACCCACAACCACACACACACCCACAACCACAACCACACACACCCACAACCACAACCACACACACAACCACACACACAACCACACACACACACACCCACACACACAACTACACACACATACAACCACACCCACAACCACACACACACAACCACACACACACAACCACAAACACACACACAACTACACACATAAACCCACACAACCACACACACACAACCACACATACAACCACACATACTCAGAACCACACCCACCCACAACCACACACCCACCCACAACCACACACACAACCACACACGCCCACAACCACACACACACAACAACCACACATAGCCACACACAACAACCACACACACAACCACACACAACCACACATACACAACCACACACACACAACCACACACACAACAACACACAACCACAACCACACACACAACCACACCCACAACTACACACACAACCACGCACATACATCCACACCCACAACCACACACACACAACAACAAACACACACACAGCCACACACACACAACCACACATACAACCACACACAACCACACACACTCAGAACCACACCCACCCACAACCACCCACACAACCACAACCACACACACATGACCAGAAGCTCACACACAACCACACAAAACCACACACACAACCACACACAACCAGAACCACACACACAACCAGAACCACACAGATAACCACACACAACACCACAACCAGACACAACCACACACAAAAAGCCACACACACACAACCACAACCACACAACCATACACACAACCACACACACAACCACACATATAACCAAACATACAACCACACACACACCCACACCCACAACCACACACAACCACAACCACACACAATCACACACACAACCACACACACAACCACTCACACAACCAACCACACACACACACAACACAACCAGACACACAATCACACACACACAACCACACACACACACAACCACAACCACACACACACACACAACCACACACACACACACAACCACACACACAACGACACACAACCACACACACAACCACACACAGCCACACACACACAACCACACACACACACACAACCACACACACACACAACCACACACACACACAACCACACACACAACCACAACCACACATATAACCACAACCACACATATAACCACAACCACACACACAACCACACACACACAACCACACATACAATCACACACACAACCGCAACCACACACAACCACACACACACACACAACCACACCCACAACCACACCCACAACCACAACCACACACACACAATGACACCAGTATTCAACGAAGTAAGGGAAACAGGAAAAATACCAACATCTTGGAGCGGCTCGATAATAAGCCCAATATACAAAAAAGGCGCTAGGATCAACCCAAGCAGCTACCGTCTGATTGCCCTGATAGACGTAGAGGCAAAGTACTACGCAGGCCTCATCCTGAAGGATCTAATAACATGGGCAACAGAAAAGAACATCATCCCAGCTACACAGACGGGCTTCCGGAGGGGCCAGGGTACCCTAACAAACATCATGGCGTTAACCCTGTTGTTCGACGCAGCAAAAACGGCAAAAAGCTCCCTGTTCGTGTGCTTCATTGATTACAGCGCCGCATTTGACCATGTAGATCGGCATAAACTATGGCGGAAGCTGAGCTCATGGGGAATCCCTGGCCCCCTCCTACAGCAGTTGGTAATGTTACATACCGACACTTGGGTCCAAATAAAACTGGGATCAGGCACACATCTATCAAGAAAAATAAAGACCAGCAAAGGACTAAAACAGGGCTGCGTCCTAGCCCCAACATTGTTCAATCTCTTCCTCGCGGATCTTCCCGAAGAGCTAAAGACAGTTACATCACACGCACCTCGGTTAGGAAATATTACGCTCTCAAACCTGCTTTACCCAGACGACCTGGTCCTCATCAGCCGGTCTCCTATTGGCCTCCAAAACCTTCTGGACAGAACCAACGCATTTTCGAAAGCAAATTCGCTAACAATCAATTTGAACAAAACCAAAGTCATGCCAATGAACCATAACAAAAAACGGAAACCCGCATGGTTCCTGGACAATTAAAGATTAAAACTGGTGACCTCATATAAATACCTAGGAGTCATAATAGACGGTAATGGCTCCTTTAAACAACAACTAGAGGCCATTCGCCGGAAGGCCATGACTTTTCAACTATCAACAAGGCCCCTGCAGAAATCTCTCCCTGACAGGACATTAGCGCCACTCTTACAGGTAATAAAAGCTCGCCTACAGCCCATGCTCTCCTACGGCAGCGAATCAATGCGAGGTAAAGATGCAAGTACTCTAGACAATACAATCAGCCGTGCATATAGGGCAATCTTCCATCTTCCTAAAAACTCTTCGCCCGCACAAATTTGTCTCGAATTTGGACTGCAGAAACAATCTGTGGAGAGGAAAGGCCAATATATAAAAAGCTGGCGCAAAATTAAAGACGCGGAGCAAGGATCCCTAAATGCCAACCTATGGATTGAACTTACCGCCAAAGAAACTTCTCCAGCAAGGGCCTACCTAACTAACTCACTGGAGAGTCTAGGCCTAAATACGCTCTGGGAAACAAGAACGGATTTTGGGACCTTTAAAAAAGCAGTGTCGAAAGTCATCAAATTGGTCTCCTCACTTGAGGATAGAGCCACCCTATCCAACACAGCGCATGGATGGGTTGTGCTCGAAGGGTACAGAACCACAAAGCCACAAGAGTATCTATCAACGGGCCTCACACAAAAAACAAAAAATAAGTTCCTAAACATGCGCTTAGGCAACATACCCATAGCACGTCATTTGGCACCATGGAAAAGGCCTAATCCGTCAAACGCATGCCGCCTTTGCCAATCTGCGAAGGAGGATCTTATACATATCATTTGTATCTGCGAAGCTCTTGTGGACACTAGGCGGTCCATGTTTCGGCCCATATGGAACCAGAAGGGCGTAAAGACCTGCAGGCAAGCAGTGATGCTCTGTTTCAACCCCGAAGAGACCCAGTTAAACTGTAGAACAGTCAAATATTTTGACATAGTGGCCAAAAAATTAAATGAAACAACACTTGGGAGGAATAACCCAATCGCATCTGGAGAATAGCAGACTTCCCTAATGGCCTTAAAAACTATAAAAGCCTACAAGTACCAAAGCCACGGCAAACATAATAAAATATGAAATCACTCACAAGACTAAATGAAAAGACAGTTCGGTGTAACAATTAATTATATCAGGAGATAGCGACTTCTCCAATGGCCATACAACCATAAGAACAACAAGTAAGCCCATGGCCAATAGGAAAAAGACTCACTAATTTACTATAGACTCTTTGTGATTTTACTATTGTGCAAAACTCTTTTTAAAGACTTTTTATCTATTGCTTAATATTGTGAGTTTTTATTAACTGTACAATAAAATAAATAAAATAAAATAAAACACACACACACACAACCACACACACAGAACCACACACACAACCACACATACACCCACAACCACACACACAACCACACACACAACTACAACCACACACAGCCACACATACACAACCACACACAACCACACACACACACAACCACACACACAACCACAACCATACATATAACCACAACCACACATACAACCACACACAACAACAGATACACACACATACACACAACTACACATACTACCACACACACAACCACAACCAGACACACAACTGCACCACACACAACCATACACATAACCGCAACCACAACCACACCCACAACCATACACACACACAACCACACATAGAACCACACATACACAACCACACACACACACAGCCACACACACAACCACAGAACCACACACACAACCACACATACACCCACACACACACACAAAGCCACACACATACAACAACCACACACAGCCACACACACGCAACCACACACACAATGTTGGAAAGGCGACCCCAGGAGAGACAGAAGGTGTCTGACTGTCCGCCCCGAGGCCCACCTCTCTGTATGGAATAGGCCGAGCGCCGTAGGGAGGCCTCCTTGGCGAGGCTCCTCGCCTACAATCGTAACAGCAGAGCAATCACACTACTTACAGATAGACACTACACAGGAAGGATGTTCACAAGAATCTTTATATAAGTACTCAAAGCAAGTTCTTGGCAGGGTAGCGGCAAGGATCGAGGGATCCGTAATATCGTGGTCTCGGGGGAAGGGGGTAGCGGGACAGTCTTGGCACCCACTGGTGCGTGGATAGTTCAAGGGTTCAGGCCGCGCCAGCGTCAGCAGGGCCTCGAAGATAGTTCAGCTTGGACAGGCCGCGACAGCGTCAGCAGGGCCTCGGAGGTGGTTCAGCTTGGACAGGCCGCGACAGCGTCAGCAGGGCCTCGGAGGTGGTTCAACTTGGACAGGCCGCGACAGCGTCAGCAGGGCCTCGAAGGTGGTTCAGCTTGGTCAGGCCGCGACAGCGTCAGCAGGGCCTCGAAGGTGGTTCAGCTTGGTCAGGCCGCGACAGCGTCAGCAGGGCCTCGAAGGTGGTTCAGCTTGGTCAGGCCGCGACAGCGTCAGCAGGGCCTCGGAGGTGGTTCAGCTTGGTCAGGCCGCGACAGCGTCAGCAGGGCCTCGGAGGTAGTTCCAGGTGCAAGAGTTAGGATCAGGATCAGCCGCGACGAGGTCAGCAGGGCTTCGACTCCAGATACAACTGCCGTCTTGATCCGGGGCTGGCCCAGATATAGGACTGGAGGGCTTTGATGTCCGGACCCTCGCGCCTGGGGGTCAGAGGGGCCGGGATGAAGGGGTCCAGACACCCAGCAGGGGGGCGGAGCCAGCGCCCAGGGAGCCGGGAGAGCGATCGATACCAGGCGTCCGGGGGCGGTGGAAGGCCCATCGAGACTCTCCTCCTCCGGGGTCTGGTCGAGTGGCCACTTTACCACCTGGTAGGATCCTGGTGCCTCAATGTCTGGGCTTTGCTGGGGCAGGGCCCGGGATGGCTGCGGCCACGTGTCCGGGCCGTGAGGGTCCCAAGATGGAGTCGGGCCGGAAAGGGTGACCTGGTCAGGGTGCCAGGCTGGCAGCGTTGGCGAGCAGGTTCTGCCGGGGTACCTGGGAGGGGGAGAGCTGCAGGTGGCCGGGGAGGCTGCTCGCGCCGATGGTTCGTGAATGTGCGTGTCAGGGGGGTCGATAGTAGGTAAATGGAGGGCCGATGTCGTCCCGGGCCCTCCATGCGGATGGGGTCGGACCACGCCACGAGGCCGTGTCCAACACACGTCCCCTCCAGCTGAAGGCGGGGAGAGTCACCCATCTTCCTGGGGGCTCTCCTCGTCGAGGCGGAAAAACCGGGACAGGCCGTCAGCGTTGGCGTGGTCACTGCCAGGGCGATGCTCCACAGTGAAATCCATGCCTTGGAGGGAGATGGACCATCGCAGCAGTTTGGGATTTTCGCCACGCATGTGCATCAGCCACCTTAGGGGCCGGTGGTCAGTCTGCACCCGGAAGTGGGTGCCGAAGAGGTAGGGCCTGAGTTTCTTGAGGGCCCACACGACAGCGAAGGCTTCTCTCTCGATGGTGCTCCAGCGCTGCTCTCGGGCCAGCAGCCGCCGGCTGATGAAGGCCACAGGATGGTCAGTTCCCGCGGAGTCCATTTGCGATAGGACCGCCCCGATGCCGTGTTCCGAGGCGTCGGTCTGGACCACAAACTCTCGGCTGTAGTCGGGGGCCTGGAGCACAGGGGCGGTACACATGGCTGCTTTCAAGGTCTCGAAGGCCACCTGACACGCGGGTGTCCACTGCACTTTCTGTGGCCGGTTCTTCGAGGTCAGTTCCGTGAGGGGCCCCACAATGCTCCCATAGTTCTTGATAAAACGCCGATAGTACCCCGTGAGCCCCAGGAAGGCTCGGACGGCGGTCTGGTTGACCGGGGGTTCCCAGGCTAGGATGGTGTCGATCTTGGGTTGGAGGGGAGCCACTTGGCCGCTCCCCACTTGGTGTCCCAGATAGGTCATGGACCCTTGGCCTATCTGGCATTTGCTGGCTTTCACAGTTAGCCCGGCCCGGCGGAGGGCTGCCAGGACTTCCCAGAGGTGTTTCAGGTGCTCAGCCCAGTGGAGGCTGTAGACCGCAATGTCGTCTAGGTAGGCGGCACTGAACTCTTCTAGCCCCGCCAGTACTTTGTTTACTAGTCTCTGGAAGGTGGCCGGCGCGTTTTTCATGCCGAAGGGCATCACCTTGAACTGGAAGTGGCCGTCGGGCGTGGAGAAGGCGGAGCGCTCCTGGGCGCCAGGGGTGAGGCCGATCTGCCAATACCCGGCGGTGAGGTCGAAGGAACTGAGGTACTTGGCGGCCCCCAGGCGGTCGATCAGTTCATCGGCCCGGGGGATGGGATGTGCGTCGGTTCTCGGAACAGCATTCAGTCCCCGGTAATCGACGCAAAACCGGAGTTCTGGCGGGGTGCCAGGTGCGGCGGCCTTGGGGACCAGAACCACTGGGCTGGCCCAGGGACTGTTGGAGGGTTCGACTACCCCCAGGGCCAACATCTTGGTGACTTCCGTCTAGATGCAGGCCCGAACTCGGTCGGGGACCCGGTAGGCCGGGTGTCGTACTGGCTGACTGTCCCCGGTGTCGACATCGTGGACACACCATTGGGTAACCCCGGGGGTGAGGGAGAACAGATCGGTGAATTGTCCCAACAGCTCTTGACAGTCCCGGCGCTGTGCGGGGGTCAGGTCGGGGGAGAGAGAGATCCCTTCGACGGAGCCGTCCTTCTTCGTGCACTTTAGGAGGTCGGGCAAGGGCTCGGAGTCGTCTTCGGCCCCATCGTCGGTAGCGAGGAGTAGGCTCAGTTCGGTGCGGGCAAAATGAGGTTTGAGCCGGTTGGCGTGCAGAACCCGGAGGGGGTTCCGGGGAGACTCCATATCCACGAGGTAAGTGACGGGGCTCTTGCGCTCGATCACCTTGAAGGGCCCCGACCATTTGTCCTGGAGGGCACATGGTTCGACCGGGGACATGACCCAGACCCGCTGGCCCGGCTCAAACTCGATGGAGGAGGAGTGCTGGTCGTACCAGCGTTTCATGTCCTCCTGACTGGCCTCCAGGTTGGCCTCTGCAAGGGCCCGGAACTTCCGAGTCTGGTTTTGGAGGGTCAGGAGGTACCGGTAGACATCCGGTGGTGTGCTTTGGTCGGTAGTTTCCCAGCCCTCTTTGACTAGGCTGAGAGGACCTCGGACAGGGTGTTCGTACAAGAGTTCAAAGGGGCTAAACCCCAGGGACTTCTGTGGTACCTCCCGATAGGCAAACAGGAGGCAGGGCAGCAGGACATCCCATTTGCGTCGTAGTGGCTCTTCTAGGCCCTGGATCATTCCCTTGAGTGTCCGGTTGAACCGCTCCACAAGTCCATTCCCTTGGGGATGATACGGGGTGGTGAACTTGTATGTGACCCCGCACTGTTGCCACAGGGACCGCATATGCCTAGATATAAAGTTCGTGCCCCGATCGCTCACGACCTCCCGGGGGAATCCTACTCGGGAGAAGATACCCATCAAGGCTCGCCCCACCACAGGAGCGGTGATGGTTCGGAGGGGGATGGCCTCAGGATAGCGGGTGGCGTGGTCCACTAGGACAAGTATGAAGCGATGCCCTTGCGAGGTTTGAGGGTCCAGGGGCCCCACAATGTCTATTCCCACTCGCTCGAAGGGGGTGGTCACTACTGGAAAAGGTTGGAGCGGGGCCTTCACCTTCCCCCCGCTCTTTCCGCTGGCTTGGCATGTCGGGCAGGTGCGGCAGTGGTTATGTACATCAGTGCGCATTTTGGGCCAGTAGAAATGGGTCACCAGGCGGCTGTAAGTTTTGTCCTGCCCCAGGTGCCCTGCGAGGGGCACATCGTGCGCCAGGTTCAAAAGGAAGTCTCTGAATCGCAGGGGAACCACTAGCACTCGGCTGGCCCCCAGCTCGGCAATTTTCTGTTCACTATATAGGAGGTCGTGGTCCCAGTAGACCCAGTGGGACCCTGAGGTGACCCCGGTAGCTTGGGCAGCGGCTTGTTGGCGGGTCCCCTCGAGGGAAGGGCAGGTCTTCTGTTCCTGCCGAAACTGTTCTCGGGTGGGACCACCCTCTTGGCGCCATTGGGCGAGTTCGGGGATGTCACTGAGCTCGTGGTGGTTTCCGGGCTCCGAGGGCCTGGTCTCGGAGTCGCATTCTTCATGGATGGCAGAGGGTGGTGGCTCGGGCCACTCCGGCTCTTCGGTCGGGGCAGCCTCTGTCGCTGCCGGGGCTCGGGCCGCCATAGATCGGGTCGTCGCACAGACCCACTCTGGTAATCCCATCATTCCTAGGTGCTCTCTCCGCTCGACTTGGGCCCAGGGAGAGCTCTCGAGGTCGTTCCCAAGGAGGCAGTCCACGGGGGCGTCGTCCCGGACGGTCACCTTGAGGGTGCCCGACACTCCCCCCCATTCGAAGGGAATTCGGGCCATCTGGCATAGAGTTTCGGAGTTGTCGGCGTCCCTCACGGGGCAGCGTACGTTCGGGATGATCTGTTCGGGGGTCACCAAGTGGCAGCGGACGGCCGTCACACTGGCTCCCGTGTCCCGGAGGGCCTTGGTCCGTCGTCCATTGATGTGGACCCACTGACGGTATTTTCGAGTGTTGCTCGGTAGTGGGGCCTGGGGGACCAGATCTCTATTGCCCAGGCAGGCTAGGGCCATGGCGGCCGGTTCATACTCGGTTTGATCTTCCTCGTAGACTTCTTCGTCTTCTTCTCTCTCTTCTCCCAGAGCTGCAGCGGCGAACTGGCGGGTCGGAGGCCCAGTGGTGCCGGGACGCTGGTTCATGGGGCAGAGGGGGTCACTGGCATAGTGACCGGTCCGCTGGCATCTGTGGCAAGTACTGTTCGGGGGGGGGCCCTGGCCGTGCTGGGGGGTCCCTCTTCCGGGACGGCGAAGTGTTACTCGGGGGGTTCCCTGGAGGGGGACCCCGGCCCGAGGCCGGCGGGAAGCTTCGGCTCTGGTTCTGTCCTCCTCCGCCCCCCCGTTGGCGGGGGTGCCCCCGGCCGCCCTGACCGGTTTCTCCAATCGGTGTTCGGGGGACCCGGGTGCTCACCCATCGATCGGCCTCGACGGCGAGTTTCCGGGGCTCGGTTAGCTTGCTGTCGAGTAGATGCTGTCGGAGCTCGACAAAGCAGTTGTTGGAGAGGTGCTCCCAAACGATGAGGTCGAACAGCTGCTCGTAGGTGGACACTTTGCTGCCCTTTATCCATCCTTCTAGGGCCCTGCTATAAAAGTTCACGTACTCGACCCACGTGGTACCGGGGATTTTCTTGCAGTCTCTGAATCTCTGCCGATACATCTCGGGGGTGAGGCCATACCGGACAAGCAGGGCGTCCTTCATGTGGTCATAGGAGGACATTACGTCGTCGGCCAGCTCCAGCAGGGTGTCTCTTCCTTCGCTGACGAATCTCCCCCATAAGGCGGCACCCCAGTCTGTTCGCGGGATGCGGTGCGTGGTCATGGCCACTTCGTACGCCTTGAGCCATTGCTGGATATCATCATTCTTGTAGTACTCCTTGACGATATCCTTCGGGATGTGGACCTTTGGGTCGGCAGGAGGTGAGGGGTTCCGGGCTACCGTGGCGCCAGCTTCTTCGAGTTTGGCTTTGATTTCGAGTTCTTTGAGGCCACGCTCGTGTTCGTATGCGAGTTTTTTCTCTTCCAATTCTCTTTGCCGCCGCCTCTCCTCCAGATCTCCCTCTAATCGCAGTTGTTCAAGGGCCATTTTCTTTTCGGCTAATTGGAGTTCTCCGTCCAGCCGGAGTCGGGCGAGCTCTAGTTCATGGAGCCGACTCCTCTCTCGCTCCCGGGCATCTTCGTGGGAGAGGCCCGGGTCCCTATTGGCGGTTCTTTCCTCTATGGGGGCTATGACGGTACTCACGGGTACTTCCCGGACAATGTCATCGTTCGTTTGGGGTGGGGTCTCTCTGGTCTCCACCCAGGTTTGCAGCACTTCTTTGAAATCGTCCTTTGTGCTTAGTCCAGTGGTAGCGATACCCAAGTCTTTGCAAAATTGTTTAAGTTCTTTATGGGTATACTCCTCTAACAGGTCTTTCTGGAATTCTGCGGTCGTTCCGGCTTCCTTAGTAGTCATCGTGGCTGTGGGTCTCTGTCAGTAGTGATGTGTTACTCGCTGTACGATTTGCGTGGGCTCGGATCCCGTCGCTTGCCACCAATGTTGGAAAGGCGACCCCAGGAGAGACAGAAGGTGTCTGACTGTCCGCCCCGAGGCCCACCTCTCTGTATGGAATAGGCCGAGCGCCGTAGGGAGGCCTCCTTGGCGAGGCTCCTCGCCTACAATCGTAACAGCAGAGCAATCACACTACTTACAGATAGACACTACACAGGAAGGATGTTCACAAGAATCTTTATATAAGTACTCAAAGCAAGTTCTTGGCAGGGTAGCGGCAAGGATCGAGGGATCCGTAATATCGTGGTCTCGGGGGAAGGGGGTAGCGGGACAGTCTTGGCACCCACTGGTGCGTGGATAGTTCAAGGGTTCAGGCCGCCCCAGCGTCAGCAGGGCCTCGAAGATAGTTCAGCTTGGACAGGCCGCAACAGCGTCAGCAGGGCCTCGGAGGTGGTTCAGCTTGGACAGGCCGCGACAGCGTCAGCAGGGCCTCGGATGTGGTTCAACTTGGACAGGCCGCGACAGCGTCAGCAGGGCCTCGAAGGTGGTTCAGCTTGGTCAGGCCGCGACAGCGTCAGCAGGGCCTCGAAGGTGGTTCAGCTTGGTCAGGCCGCGACAGCGTCAGCAGGGCCTCGAAGGTGGTTCAGCTTGGTCAGGCCGCGACAGCGTCAGCAGGGCCTCGGAGGTGGTTCAGCTTGGTCCGGCCGCGACAGCGTCAGCAGGGCCTCGGAGGTAGTTCCAGGTGCAAGAGTTAGGATCAGGATCAGCCGCAACGAGGTCAGCAGGGCTTCGACTCCAGATACAACTGCCGTCTTGATCCGGGGCTGGCCCAGATATAGGACTGGAGGGCTTTGATGTCCGGACCCTCGCGCCTGGGGGTCAGAGGGGCCGGATGAAGGGGTCCAGACACCCAGCAGGGGGCGGAGCCAGCGCCCAGGGAGCCGGGAGAGCGATCGATACCAGGCGTGCGGGGGCGGTGGAAGGCCCATCGAGACTCTCCTCCTCCAGGGTCTGGTCGAGTGGCCACTTTACCACCTGGTAGGATCCTGGTGCCTCAATGTCTGGGCTTCGCTGGGGCCGGGCCCGGGATGGCTGCGGCCACGTGTCCGGGCCGTGAGGGTCCCAAGATGGAGTCGGGCCGGAAAGGGTGACCTGGTCAGGGTGCCAGGCTGGCAGCGTTGGCGAGCAGGTTCTGCCGGGGTACCTGGGAGGGGGAGAGCTGCAGGTGGCCGGGGAGGCTGCTCGCGCCGATGGTTCGTGAATGTGCGTGTCAGGGGGGTCGATAGTAGGTAAATGGAGGGCCGATGTCGTCCCGGGCCCTCCATGCGGATGGGGTCGGACCACGCCACGAGGCCGTGTCCAACACACAACCACACACACAACCCCACACAACCACACACACACAACCACAACCACACACACAACCACACACAACCACACGCACAACCTCACACACAACCACACACACAACCACACACACAACCACACCCACAACCACACACAACCACAACCACACACACAACAACACACAACCACACACACAACCACACCCACAACTACACACACAACCACACACACATACAACCACACCCACAACCACACACACACAACCACAAAAACACAACTACAAACACATAAACACACACAACCACACACACACCACACATACAAACACACATAACCACACACACTCAGAACCACACCCACCCACAACCACACACACAACCACACACAACCACACACACACACAACCAGAACCACACACACACCCACACACAACCACACATACAACCACAACCACACACAACCACACACACACAACCAGAACCCCCACACAACCACACACACAACCACACACACAACCACAACCATATACACAAAGACAACCACGGACACAACCACACACACAAAACCACACACACACAACCACAACCAAAAACACAACCACACACACACAACCACACACACAACCAAACATATAACCAAACATACATTCACACACACACATACAACCACACACACAGCCACACACACAACAACCACACAACCACACAAAACCACAACCAAACCCACAACCACACCCACACACAGCCACAGCCACAACCACACACACAACCACACACACAACCACACCCACAACCACACACATGCAACCAACCACACAACCACACACACACAACCACACACACACACACAACTACACACACATATAAACACACACAACCACACTCACACACAACCACACACAGAACCACACACCCACAACCACACACACAACCACAACCACACACATACACACAACCACACACACAACCACACCCACCCACAACCACACACACAACCACAACCACACACAATCACACACAACCACAACCACACACACAACCAGAACCACACACACAACCACAACCACACACACACAACCACACACACAACCACACACACAACACACAACCACAACCACACACACAACCACACCCACAACTACACACACAACCACGCACATACATCCACACCCACAACCACACACACACAACAACAAACACACACACAGCCACACACACACAACCACACATACAACCACACACAACCACACACACTCAGAACCACACCCACCCACAACCACCCACACAACCACAACCACACACACATGACCAGAAGCTCACACACAACCACACAAAACCACACACACAACCACACACAACCAGAACCACACACACAACCAGAACCACACGGATAACCACACACAACACCACAACCAGACACAACCACACATAAAAAGCCACACACACACAACCACAACCACACAACCATACACACAACCACACACACAACCACACACACAACCACACATATAACCAAACATACAACCACACACACACCCACACCCACAACCACACACAACCACAACCACACACAATCACACACACAACCACACACACAACCACTCACACAACCAACCACACACACACACAACACAACCAGACACACAATCACACACACACAACCACACACACACACAACCACAACCACACACACACACACAAAACCACAACCACACACACAACGACACACAACCACACACACAACCACACACAGCCACACACACACAACCACACACACACACACAACCACACACACACACAACCACACACACAACCACAACCACACATATAACCACAACCACACATATAACCACAACCACACACACAACCACACACACACAACCACACATACAATCACACACACAACCGCAACCACACACAACCACACACACACACACACAACCACACCCACAACCACACCCACAACCACACACACACAATGACACCAGTATTCAACGAAGTAAGGGAAACAGGAAAAATACCAACATCTTGGAGCGGCTCGATAATAAGCCCAATATACAAAAAAGGCGCTAGGATCGACCCAAGCAGCTACCGTCTGATTGCCCTGATAGACGTAGAGGCAAAGTACTACGCAGGCCTCATCCTGAAGGATCTAATAACATGGGCAACAGAAAAGAACATCATCCCAGCTACACAGACGGGCTTCCGGAGGGGCCAGGGTACCCTAACAAACATCATGGCGTTAACCCTGTTGTTCGACGCAGCAAAAACTGCAAAAAGCTCCCTGTTCGTGTGCTTCATTGATTACAGCGCCGCATTCGACCATGTAGATCGGCATAAACTATGGCGGAAGCTGAGCTCATGGGGAATCCCTGGCCCCCTCCTACAGCAGTTGGTAATGTTACATACCGACACTTGGGTCCAAATAAAACTGGGATCAGGCACACATCTATCAAGAAAAATAAAGACCAGCAAAGGACTAAAACAGGGCTGCGTCCTAGCCCCAACATTGTTCAATCTCTTCCTCGCGGATCTTCCCGAAGAGCTAAAGACAGTTACATCACACGCACCTCGGTTAGGAAATATTACGCTCTCAAACCTGCTTTACCCAGACGACCTGGTCCTCATCAGCCGGTCTCCTATTGGCCTCCAAAACCTTCTGGACAGAACCAACGCATTTTCGAAAGCAAATTCGCTAACAATCAATTTGAACAAAACCAAAGTCATGCCAATGAACCATAACAAAAAACGGAAACCCGCATGGTTCCTGGACAATCAAAGATTAGAACTGGTGACCTCATATAAATACCTAGGAGTCATAATAGACGGTAATGGCTCCTTTAAACAACAACTAGAGACCATTCGCCGGAAGGGCATAACTTTTCAACTATCAACAAGGCCCCTGCAGAAATCTCTCCCTGACAGGACATTAGCGCCACTCTTACAGGTAATAAAAGCTCGCCTACAGCCCATGCTCTCCTACGGCAGCGAATCAATGCGAGGTAAAGATGCAAGTACTCTAGACAATACAATCAGCCGTGCATATAGGGCAATCTTCCATCTTCCTAAAAACTCTTCGCCCGCACAAATTCGTCTAGAATTTTGGACTGCAGAAACAATCTGTGGAGAGGAAAGGCCAATATATAAAAAGCTGGCGCAAAATTAAAGACGCGGAGCAAGGAACCCTAAATGCCAACCTATGGATTGAACTTACCGCCAAAGAAACTTCTCCAGCAAGGGCCTACCTAACTAACTCACTGGAGAGTCTAGGCCTAAAAACGCTCTGGGAAACAAGAACGGATTTTGGGACCTTTAAAAAAGCAGTGTCGAAAGTCATCAAATTGGTCTCCTCACTTGAGGATAGAGCCACCCTATCCAAGAGAGCGCATGGATGGGTTGTGCTCGAAGGGTACAGAACCACAAAGCCACAAGAGTATCTATCAACGGGCCTCACACAAAAAACAAAAAATAAGTTCCTAAACATGCGCTTAGGCAACATACCCATAGCACGTCATTTGGCACCATGGAAAAGGCCTAATCCGTCAAACGCATGCCGCCTTTGCCAATCTGCGAAGGAGGATCTTATACATATCATTTGTATCCGCGAAGCTCTTGTGGACACAAGGCGGTCCATGTTTCGGCCCATATGGAACCAGAAGGGCGTAAAGACCTGCAGGCAAGCAGTGATGCTCTGTTTCAACCCCGAAGAGACCCAGTTAAACTGTAGAACAGTCAAATATTTTGACATAGTGGCCAAAAAATTAAATGAAACAACACTTGGGAGGAATAACCCAATCGCATCTGGAGAATAGCAGACTTCCCTAATGGCCTTAAAAACTATAAGGCCTACAAGTACCAAAGCCACGGCAAACATAATAAAATATGAAATCACTCACAAGACTAAATGAAAAGACAGTTGGGTGCAACAATTAATTATATCAGGAGAATAGCGACTTCTCCAATGGCCATACAACCATAAGAACAACAAGTAAGTCCATGGCCAATAGGAAAAAGACTCACTAATTTACTATAGACTCTTTGTGATTTTACTATTGTGCAAAACTCTTTTTAAAGACTTTTTATCTATTGCTTAATATTGTGAGTTTTTATTAACTGTACAATAAAATACATAAAATAAAATAAAACACACACACACAACCACACACACAACCACACATACACCCACAACCACACACACAACCACACACACAACTACAACCACACACAGCCACACATACACAACCACACACACACAACCACACACAACCACACACACACACACAACCACACACACAACCACAACCATACATATAACCACAACCACACATACAACCACACACAACCACACAAACAACAGATACACACACATACACACAACTACACATACTACCACACACACAACCACAACCACACACACAACTGCACCACACACAACCATACACACAACCGCAACCACAACCACACCCACAACCATACACACACACAACCACACATAGAACCACACACACACATACACAACCACACACACACAGCCACACACACAACCACAGAACCACACACACAACCACACATACACCCACACACACACACAAAGCCACACACATACAACAACCACACACAGCCACACACACACAACCACACACACAACCCCACACAACCACACACACACAACCACAACCACACACACAACCACACACAACCACACGCACAACCACACACACAACCACACACACAACCACACACACAACCACACCCACAACCACACACAACCACAACCACACACACAACAACACACAACCACACACACAACCACACCCACAACTACACACACAACCACACACACATACAACCACACCCACAACCACACACACACAACCACAAAAACACAACTACAAACACATAAACACACACAACCACACACACACCACACATACAAACACACATAACCACACACACTCAGAACCATACCCACCCACAACCACACACACAACCACACACAACCACACACAACCACACACACACACAACCAGAACCACACACACACCCACACACAGACACACACACAACCACAACCCACACAACCACACACACACAACCAGAACCCCCACACAACCACACACACAACCACACACACAACCACAACCATATACACAAAGACAACCACAGACACAACCACACACACAAAACCACACACACACAACCACACACACAACCAAACATATAACCAAACATACATTCACACACACACATACAACCATACACACAGCCACACACACAACAACCACACAACCACACAAAACCACAACCAAACCCACAACCACACCCACACACAGCCACAGCCACAACCACAGCCACAACCACACACACAACCACACCCACAACCACACACATACAACCAACCACACAACCACACACACAACCACACACACACACACAACTACACACACACATACACACACATAAACACACACAACCACACTCACACACAACCACACACAGAACCACACACACCCACAACCACACACACAACCACAACCACACACATACACACAACCACACACACAACCACACACACCCACAACCACACACACAACCACAACCACACACAATCACACACAACCACAACCACACACACAACCAGAACAACACACACAACCACAACCACACACGCAACCACAACCACACACACAACCACAACCACACACACAACCACACACACACACAACCACACACACAAGCACACACACACAACTACACACACACACATATAACCAAACATACAACCACATACATACACACAACCACACACACACAGCCACACTCACAACAACCACACAACCACACACACAACCACATATACAGCCACACACACACACACAGCCACAGCCACACACTGCCACACACACACACAGCCACAGCTACAACCACTAACACACCACCACACAAACACAACCACAACCACACACACACAACCACACACAGCCACTTACACAACCAACCACAAACACACAACCCCACACACACACACACACACACAACCACAACTATACACACACGACCACACACACACAACCACACACACAAATCCACACACACACACCCACAACCACACACACAACCACAACTATACACACACAACCACACACACACAACCACACACACAAAACCACACACACAAAACCACACACACAAAACCACACACACACACCCACAACCACACACACAACCACAACCACAACCACACACACAACTACAACCACACATAACCACACACACACACAACCACACACAAACACAAACAACCACAACCACACATATAACCACACACCCACAACCACACACATACAACCATCCACACAACCACACACCCACAACCACACACACACACATACACACACACACACATATATATATATATATATACACATATATACACACACACATATATATATACACACACACATATATATATATATATTCACTGAAAAAACCATAGGTTATAGACCATATATAGTTAGGAATTAGCATTTACAAAACCTTGAAAATTCACTGCAAAAACCATAGGTTAGAGACCATATATAGTTAGCTGGACATTTTATTGACATAAAACCAATGAAATTCCATATATAGTTAGTTGCACTAACTATATATCTCGCACCCGCAATCCACTGCTGATGATGTCACATATTACATCATTCATGACATGGTCAGTGACATCACTGATGACATCACTGATGACATCTCAAATGACATCACTGATGACATCACTGATAACAACATCCAGTGATTTTTTGTTTCTATAAAGTTTAAATATGTCTTACATATTGAAGAATGAGTGGATGTGTAAGTGTCTGGACGAAGGATTTAGTAGGTGCATGACTGACTGTATGAGTGAGTGATTAAATGTGTCTCACTGAGTGCATGGGTTAGTGACTAAACTGTCTTAATTTGTGCATCATTATGTCTGTTGTTCTGTAAACTGCTGCATGTGTTGATCAGTAGCTATATGAGTAACTATATGGGTTATTGTTTGATTGCCCAAGTATTTGTATGGGAGACTGAGTGTGTGTGTGGCTAGCTGGGAGGTGTGTGACTCTGTGCAGATCAATCTGTACTTGTATCAATGATTGTATAAGAAGGTAAGTATGTGTTAGTATATGTTTGAAAATGTAAGGTACTCTATGTTTAACTGTATAGACAAGAAAATGGAAGTGTCATTGATTCTTTACAGGACTGACTAGGTGTGTGAGTAACTCCATGGATGAGTGGCAGACTGTGAGTGTCTGTATAGGTGTATGAGTGCATATGATAGTGTTGTAAAGATGAGTGATTGTATGTATGAATGATTGTATGGGTGAATGAGTGAAGGTGTGTGTAGACGTAGCAATCAGTGAGTGCGTATGTAGTAACTAGTATTGGTGTGTCAATGGTTTCAAAAATTATACTCTTTTTAACACTGGGTGAAACAGAGGTTATATTAAAATGTGAGGAGATGCATTGTATTGTCACATGAATGATATCATCAGTGATGTGGTCATTGATGTCAAATGAGATGTCATCAGTGATGTCATCAGTGATGTCATTTGAGATGTCATCAGTGATGTCATCAGTGATGTCACTGACCATGTCATGAATGATGTAATATGTGACATCATCAGCAGTGGATTGCGGGTGCGCGATATATAGTTAGTGCAACTAACTATATATGGAATTTCATTGGTTTTATGTCAATAAAATGTCCAGCTAACTATATATGGTCTCTAACCTTTGGTTTTTGCAGTGAATTTTCAAGGTTTTGTAAATGCTAATTCCTAACTATATATGGTCTATAACCTATGGTTTTTTCAGTGAATTTTCAAGGTTTTGTAAATGCTAATTCCTAACTATATATGGTCTATAACCTATGGTTTTTTCAGTGAATTTCAATGGTTTTTTAATAGCAAATATCATAAGCTGTCGAATGTCAAGTACGTGGTAAGTAAAAACATTTTCGTGTTTATGCACACTGATCTGCTTTGAATGCTGCCCCCCCCTCCCCCTCATTTCTATTAGGAGTACTCTCTCTTTGCAGATAGTGAAGGGTAGTTAACGCAGCCCTTTGCCCCCTTTGTAATCCGTCGTGCCTGCTTCTCTCTCCATTTGATTGATTGTTCTCTTTGGTTCTTTCTCTATTTACAAACAAGCACAGAGTCGCAATACTCTGTTTAGTCTTTGCAGATAGCGAAAAATCGTGTAAAAAAACAAAAGGAATCGAACAAAATCAGTAGGCCACTAATGGGATCTCTTTTTGACCTCGCTAAAATAGAAACATTAGGAACAACCTGTTGAAAATAGCAATGCGTATGTACATAAGCGGCGTTCATTTGTGTTCACAGTACCCCTTGTTGATTGTTTCAATCGAGCATTGAATTGTTCGAAGTTGGTTCTCTTAAGGATCTTCTCTGCCTGCAAACGAGGAAGAATAGGAATATTCTCTCTCCCTTTGCAGATAGTGAAGGGTAGGTAACGCAAGCCTTTAACACGTCGTACCTATTTCATTCCTCATTGATTGATTGATTGTCCGAACATTGACTGTTTGGGAATTAGTTCTTTTTGGAGGTATTCCCTGTTTGCAAATAAACGTAGGAAAATCTTTGCAAGTAGTGAAAGGGTACGTAATGCGGACCTTTCTCCCCCGTTGTAATCTGTCATGCCTATCTACTCCCCACTGATTGATGCACCTGTTTCACCCGGACCATTTACTAGAGATACGTCATCTGGCCCGACCAGAGAGCACCCCTAGTGAAAAGGACATATGCAATAATAACGAAGTGATCACTGTATCCTGTTAACAGAAACTTTAGCATGAAACAACCTGGAAAGAAAAGAATAGGAAAACGAAAATCAGTAGGCCACTGATGAACATGAACTTTTATTAAACAACGAACAAAGAAACGATAACATAACGTAATGATAAAACCTATTAATGTCCTAGAAACAAGAAAACGTTAAAATATGCCAGTGGTGAGAGACCAGAAAAACAGTAAGAGAAACCAAATCACCCCTCGCTGTCCCACTGCCTGCCACGCCAAAAAAATCGATAGACTAGGGAAAATGCAAGTCAGTAGAACATCCGCCCCCACTCTGGAAACTTCCAAGGTGGGGCTGGGTTGCGGCTACGCCCAGCCGGGAGCAGCCCATATAAGGCAGGTCCTGCTGCCACGCCTCGGCCAGGAGATCCTAACGTAGGGTGTAGCCGGAGGAGAGGCCGAGGCCAGCGGGACCCGGCCAGGGGATTGCCTTTACAACGCTGAACAGTTGCAGGGGGGGGGAATGTCTCCTCGACCCTCCCCTCTCTCTCCCAGTCCGGCCGCGGTGGCCCTTGAGAGTTGCAGGTACTCCCGCCACATGCTCTTCCGGTCCGGCCACCAACGGTCGGGGGGCCGAGGACGACGGGATCCGGCTGCAGCCGATAAACCAAGAAACCCGTTCATGGGGCCAGAGCCAGGGGCGTCCGTCCGACATCTACCGGAAGCCCGGCCCGAAGACGGACGGGACACTTCTTCTTTCATGAATAATGGCTGCGACAACACTGGGGGGGGATGTCTTGCACGTGCCTCCGACCCCCCCCCCCCCTCGTCCTCATCGCCTGGTCCGGCCATAACAAATCTCAAGCGAGACGCCGTGGGGTGCACTGGGAGGGAGAGACGGTGCGAACAGGCCTCTCCCGCCTCCCCAGGTGGAGGCTTCCCAGCTGCACCCTCAGCGCTCCAGGCGCCCGGAAAAGGGTTCTTCCACTGTGGCCATGCTGCAACGTCTCGCCCGGCAGGGTGGAGCCCGTCCGCTCATTTGACCCCGCGATCGCCAGTAGCTACCGAACTCTCAAAATGGCGGTCGACCTGGCAAGAGCGGGCCCAGCATAAAGAAATGGCCCGGTCACTGCTTGACTCCACCACCGTAGTCCTCCACGACCTTGAAGATTCTACAGGAGCCGCGGGAGTCTCCGACCCCCGATGGGGAATGACTGCCATGATCGCCCGTGGAGTGACAAAACTGTATCCGCGGGACGTCGGCGCTCCCATGCTGGCGCCAGCCTCACTTTGAATTACTAGAATCCTGCAGACCTCAGTTCCGGTGAAAGCACAGTGTGACCCGGTAGGAAAAATTGTTGCACCCCCTCCCCTTTTTCACTGATAGTTCAAACCACCGATCCTTTCCTTTGCCCTTTTAACGGAACTTTGGACTGCCTCCCCCTCTTTTACATTTTCTAGAGAAAACAAAACATTAACCACTACATTAGCATAGCAGTTGACACCAGAACTGTTTTCAAATTTAAAACCAACAACATCTTCAACAAAATCCTTTTTGTTTCTGCTGTGACCCTGCTACAGCACAGGCATTGTCCCCAGCAGTAATTCTGCGATGCCGGTAAGAATAGCTGTGGTGCCTACTGGACTCACTCACCCCCGCGGCGCCCCACGCCGTTATTTGCTGGGCGGCAACTTACTAGACATCACTTTCGTGCCATCTAGATTTCAGCGCGTTCTGCTGCCTTGGAACTATTCGCACAACAGACCGCTACTGACAAGAATATTTCATTATTGGTGCTGTCAATTTCAATAAATCTATTGGATAATTCAAAAGAAATTGCCACGGTCTCTTCGTTGTTTAAATGTTTTTACTGTTTTTGTTTTGTTGTATATATTTATATGTTATTAAAGTTTTATATTCCTACTACTTTGCTGGAGTGCTACATATTTTTAATGTGACACATAATTGTAAAAACTTTGATGTACCAAGAGTCATTCCTGGAATCTTCCGCTTCAGGCTCGGTCCCCTCCCCAATCACAATACAGGATGGTTTTCAGATAGTAGGAACACGTGTGGTGTGACGGATCTCATCGGGTGTGGGCCTTGATCTACTATAACTCCTTTGAAGAGGGGTGATTCTTTACAGCTGGGGCCATAAACTACATCTGCAGGGCTAGCTGATAGCCTGGACAATCGGACACAGAGGAAGAGGAGTGTCAGAGGGTGCGGTAGTGAATAGGGCGAAAGGGAGGTGTCGGGCGGGCACAGAGTGTGATTCTCAGGGAAGAGCAGCGCAGATGGGGGGAGGTTTATTGCCCATGCATAAGACAGAGAGCGGGGGTGACCAGTGCCTGGGGAAGATGCTTGCGAGGGTGAGGAGCCATGCTACGAATCGACAGCGTGCAGAGAGTGGGTCTGGTCAAGACATCTAAAATGGCTGCCGTGCACCACAAAAGTGTGGCATTTCAAAAAAGGCAAGATGGCGCAAACAATGTTTTTCAACACTTCCTCATTTCCTTCGAATCGAACGTTAACAGACGTTGGGGCATATTACCAAAGTTAAGCGATATTTATCGCTAACGATGCTTACCAACAAATTTTTTACCGCTAAGCATCGTCAGAAATTATCGAAGATAAACCTTGCTATTATCAAGGTTTATCGCAAATGCGATAATAAACGTCCGCAATGCATGAATATCGCTAAAAACTCAGCGATATTCATGCATTACCGAGCTAATGCTCTTAGCCATGTTATCCACCTCCCATTGGATAACATGGCTAAGAACTGCTCAGGGCAGGTGTTACTTTTTGGAGATATTCGCGCTTAGCGCGAATATCTCCAAAAGGAGATAGATATCTTGCATGTTGTAATGCAAGTTATTGTGGTATATGGAACTCATACCATAATCTCTCAGGAAAGCAGAAACTGATCCTTTTGGGACCGCCTAAAAAGGCCTAGGGGGTGAGGAGTACTCTACTTTGCCCCCTTTTCACGTTCCGAACTATTTTATTTTACTCTCTTCTGTAATTACACAAAATAGCAGCGATAAGATGCATCGGAGACACACAGGGGCATATTAACAACAACTAGCGAAAATTTTTGTCTCTAACTTGCAGATAAACCTTGCTATTAGCAAGGTTTATCGCAAATGCGATAAAAAACGGCCGCAATGCATGAATATCGCTGAAAAGTCAGCGATATTCATGCATTATCGAGCAAATGCTCTTAGCCATGTTATCCACCTCCCATTGGATAACATGGTGAAGAACTGCTCAGGGCAGGTGTTAGCTTTTGGAGATATTCGCGCTTAGCGCGAATATCTCCAAAAGTTGGTAATAGGAGATAGCGATGTTAGCGACTGTTTCCAGTCGCTAACATCTTGGCACGCCCACTTTGCATGTCATTAGTGATAAATATCACTGACATGCAAAGCGGGGCCCAAGATGGTCGCTATCTCCTATTAGCTGTCACTAACTGGTGTTAGCGACAGCTTGGTAATAGGGAGATAATTTTATCTCCGCTTTCTTGGCTTTTAAAGCCAAAAAAGCGGAGATAAACCCCCTTGATAATATGCCCCACAGTGAGAGAAAGGAGGCCGGAGATGAAGAAGAGATGTCAAATACACATTGGAGATAATATAGTGGCAGAAGGGAAGTAAATATGAGTAAACTTACCATGTAACATAAAAATGTTGCACTCTATACTATAAGTCTCATTTTATACTACAATCACTTCGCTACAACCTCATAAATTAAAAATAAAAATGAATAATGTCTCAAACAATTTTTGATTTCTAAATATAAATTTATTCTTCAGAATTTTCTAAATTTGAAAGAACTAGTAACATGTCCTCATCAGCAATGTCCTCATGAAAAGTCTGCAATGATGATTCTTGTAACTCTATGGTCTCCAAACATTCGATAAATTCGCCATCAAGAGATTGATCAAAAAAATCATTCAAGTCATCTCCTCCTTGTGACAATATTTCATTATTGGTGCTGTCAATTTCAATCAATGTAGTGGAATAATTCAAGTCATCTCCTCGTGACAATATTTCATTATTGGTGCTCTCAATTTCAATCAATGTAGTGGAATCATTCAAGTCATCTCCTCCTTGTGACAATATTTCATTATTGGTGCTGTCCATTTCAATCAATCTAATGGAATCATACAAGTCATCTACTCCTTGTGTCAATATTTCATTATTGGTGCTCTCAATTTCAATCAATGTAGTGGAATCATTCAAGTCATCTCCTTGTGCCAATATTTCATTATTGGTGCTGTCCATTTCAATCAATCTAATGGAATCATACAAGTCATCTCCTCCTTGTGACAATATTTCATTATTGGTGCTCTCAATTTCAATCACTGTAGTGGACAATTCAAAAGAAATTGCCACGGTC